>NW_006442109.1:23655503-23816216 GCF_000325575.1 Pteropus alecto | reverse complement strand
TATTCATTCCTTTTATAAGTATTAATGCATACTAAAGACAAACACCTTGCCTTAATGGGAGGACACAGACAAAATAAATAAGAAAATTATATAATGTATAAGAATGTATTAAGTGTCATGGAAAAATATTTAGAGCAAAGAAAAAGAGTTCAAGAAAGCAAAAGAAAGGAAAGTTAAAAATTCATTCATTCATTCATTCATTCACTCACTCAGCCACTCAACCAGCAATTCCCAAACATTTACTTTGACTTCAGCATTTAGAACATAAAAACTATGGCCCTGATTGGTCCAGTTGACATATATGAGCAAAAGTAAGAGCCAAGCTCTCATTTTGTCAATGCCCTAATAAAAATGGGTACAGAATGCTGTGGGGACTCCCAATAATGGCTAGCAATTCAAGAAAGTCTGCAGAGATGAGAAGCATTTGTAGTAGATGTTAAGAACTGGGTAAGATTTAGTCAATGAAGAGAAGGGAAAGGACTCTCTAGGTGGCAGAAACAGCTAGAGCAATAGCATGGAGATATGAAAGCTATAGCAATTCAAGGAGAAGTGAAAAGCTTGTTGTAGTAAATCATAACTACAATAGAAAGCAAATTAGGGGGTAGGTGTTGAAGTCAGGTAGGGGTGAGAGAGTAGCTTTACAGATGAGCCTGGAACAAAATCCGTCTTCCCAACACACATTAAGAGTTTCTACATACAATGAATGCATTTGTATGCTTCTCTGTATTTTAATCATGTGAAACAGCAGACTTAAAAGTACTGTGGAACAAAGCAGTATACTTTTGTTTTTATCATGAGTATGACTGGTTTTAACTAGACCCAGAATACAAAATACAGATGAAATAGGATGTGATTATTTTGCGAACAAAAGCATTTTTAACTTTATAAAAGGATTTACATCCTTTGTTCTCAGATGCAAAACTAGTGCCTGAGCTTGCCAACTCTCTGAATGTCCGGAATCTCCCAGATGAAGCTCTTCTTGACGTACTTCTGGCTCCTCAGTAAAAATTTTTTTTTTTCCATGCTTTGTTTTTAAAGTTAAAGTTTTTAATAAACAGAACTTAAAACCAATTCTACGTAAGACATGAATTTGTATTTCCAAATGCCTTTAATAATTACTGTGTTTAGCTTCCAATCCTCCCCTCCTTTATCAATAAACAAACTGAAGGGCAGAAAGGGACACTCAAGTAGCTCTCATGGGGTCAAATCAGAGCATCCTAGAGCCAGGGCTGGAGAACTGACAAACAAAGCTCATGGTGGAAATGAAGATCCCTGAATTTGTAGGGGACACTAATGGGGCCACTGAAACTGTGTAATAATTGACACCAAAGATTCCTGGTAATGAGTGAAGATGTGGGAAACAGGAAAGTCATATGAGTGTCTTGATTTTCTTGATTGGAGCAAATGAGATAATCAAAATTTGTATTGGGGCATCTGTATATGGAAGATAAACTTACCCAGTTCCTTAATACAGTGATGTTCTATGGGACTATATTGTCATCATTTGGTATCTTTATCAGTTATTAGTCTTTCTTATTTGAACTTTTAGAGAACTATTGCATGTTGTGTTTTTGTTTTTTTTTTAAATTTAAAAATAACACAAACAAAGGTTTTAGGAACGAGGTCCTCCTGGTACTCTTATTGCCATACCTCTTCAAAATACTAGACTTAATGCCTTAATTGTTAAAGGCTCAAAGTTTAATGTTCGAGTTGATAGATATTAATATTTTAAGATAATATTTAAATATATTAATAAGAGTTCAGATACATAAACCATTTACCTTACTGACAAAATATGATTTCTATAACATTAAAATATGTGTACATGTCTTCACTATCTAAAACTAACACACTTAATGGTAAAAGATGAAATGTTGCCCCTTAAGACTCGGAAAAAAGGCAAGGATGCTTATTCTCAAAAATTATTTGTACTACAGTTCTTAGCCAGTAATAAACAATAAGGCAAGAAAAAGACAAACCATTTTTTTTTTCTTAAAGACGAAAGATGGATGGAAGTAAAGTTTTCCTTATCCGTAAATTATATGATTGCCTACATAGAAAATACTAAGGAGTGGATTTGGCAAAGTTGCAGGATACAAGATAGATATAGTAAAATTAATTGTATTTTGTATTTCCATACACTATTTACAATAGTGTCAAAAATATTAACAACTTAGGAAGAATTTTAATAAAAAAGTGTAAAAAAACACTATTAAGAGACATTAAAAGAATATCTAGATAAACAGAGAGATAAATTATTTTCAAGAATTGGACGACTCAAAACTTAAAATATTCATTTTCCCCAAATTGATAAATGTATTCAATGAAATCTCAATCACATTTCCAGCAGGCATTGTTGTTGTTGTTGTTGAGCTGATTTTAAAATTTATATGGAAGAGCAAAGGATTTAGAACAGTCAAAATAATCTTGAAAATGAACAAAGTTGGAGGATGGACACTGCCTGATTTTAAGACTTAGTATATAACTATAATAATAATGATAGCATTGTATTGATATAAAGATAAACCCAAACACAGATCAATGAAACAGAATAAGGACTCCATAAATAGACCATAGATAAATATGGTCAAATAATTTTTAACAAAGGCATCAATTCAATTTAATGAAGAAAAACGTCTTTTCAACAAATGCGCTAAAACAACTGGATTATTGAATTAATAAATCTCAACCGAATATAATATTATACATAAAATTTAATTTGAAGTGAACCATATACCTAAATGTAAACGTTAAAACTCTAAATTTTCTAGAAAACACAAAAGGAAAACTTCATGACCTTGAGGAAGCCAAAGGTTTATTAGATACAATATAAAAATGAGTGGTCATGAAATAAAAATAAGAGATAGCAACCTTCAACATTAATTTTTTCTTATCTTCAGATGACATTATCATGAAAATGAAAAGGTGATCCAGTGACTAGGAGAAATATTTGTGATACACGTATCTGACAAAAGACTTGTATTCAAATCACATAAAGAAGTGCTAAAACTCAATAATAAAAGATCAGCCAACCCAATAAAAAAATAGGCACTCAGACATGGACAAAAGAAAATATTTCTAACAAAAAACCTTATTTCTTTTAACATTATTATAATAACTGAGCCCTAGGTTTTTCATCATAATTATTTTTGGTGTTAACAACCCAGTGATAATACCCAAAGAGAATTCACTAGCGTGAAGGCAGAAAAGCCCTGCAAATAAAGGTAATAAGGTTTTAATGAGCTATTGTAGTCTTGCACATACCCAATCCATTATATATTATCATTAGCTTTCTATCATCACAGTCATATAAATGCTAACCAGTGGTTCATGCTCTTTATGTTGAAAATTTTACACTGACTTAAACCAAATAGACTGACAAAAATGTAATCTCTTTATTTAGATAAAGAAACAAAGGTGCACACAGAAATGTTATTGGATTAGTGTATTTGAAGAATAAAGCTAATCAGAACATAATTATTTAATTACTGTTTTATTATACAGGTAAAGAATATCTATTAAATCAATCTCTTAAACACCATTCATACTTACATAATCCTAAGAAAGAAGTTCTTGTTAGTTTTCTTAACAGAAAAAATCTGTAAATAAGAACATCTCAGATTACGCAAAATGCCACCCTTGAATTTATAAACCGTATTATTACAATTGAATCAACTTTATCCATCTGATGTTTTAAATTTGAAATTTTTTCTGATTATGAAAGCAGTACATGCTCATAAGAAAAAATGGAGTATATCCAAGAGTAAAGAAGAAAAATTTCATTTAATCGAGTGATCCAGAAGAAATCATTGTTAAAATTTTCAGTGCTACTTACCATTAGTTTTTCATAACTTTTCATGTATATTTGGGAGATTATATGGTAGATTTATTTTTAATGCTGTTTTTATTTACTAATACATAAATGGTATATTGTAATTACGTATTTAATTTAATAACAGAGTTAATTTTGTGCAGAAATTTTGGACAACACAAAAAATTATAAAGACTAAAATAAAACCTTAGAAATTCCCATAACCAAGAGATGAGTTTTATTGTACATTGTTATATTTCCATCTATGCTTTTATTCCTATTTAACATCTGTGTGAAGTTTTAGATCTTCAACTACTTTAGTTACTATATGGTAAGAAACTACACATTTTATTGCACCCCTTACAAGCACTAGACACTATAATTTTTAAAAACTATCAAATTGATAAATGATACATGGCTTTTGTTACATTAATTTCCATTTCTTCATTTCTAATGAGGTTAGACATATTTTCATATATTCTTTGGTATCTTCCCAGTGGAACATTACTACTATCTTAATAATTTGTAACACTTTCTTGGAAATTAAGAATATTAATCTTTGTTATATAAAATGAAAAGTTTTTCCCTCTTGCCATTTTAATATGCTTAATATTTTGCCCTACAGATGTTTTCAAATCATTGTTTGGGCAATCCAATAGATCTTCTATGTGTAATTTCATCTATTACTTTCAAGCTTAGAAAGCCTCTACATATGCAGCCTTTCGTTGATATTCACTTACATTTCCTTGTACTTTGTTATACAATTAAACATTTAAAACTCTCACCAAACCTCTTTTACGTCATTTTGTGATACTCTCTATCATCTGTTAAGATTTTACATATATTAGCATCTGTTTTAGTGCTGTCTGTTCTGTTTCATTATTCTGATTTTCAGTTCTGATACGCAGAAAATAATACCTTAATTACTGTGGTTCTGTAAGATCCTAAAAAATGTATTACAGTAGAGTGAATGCTTTATCATTAATATTCTTAGTTATGTTTATTTGTTTACTTTTATTAAAGACATGTAGAACTATTATCTCCTATTGCCAAAAAAAATCCCTTTGGGTTGATTGAAATTATCTTAAAGTATAAATTAATTGAAAATATTTGAAATATCTTTACAATGCTGAAGAAAATAGGTTGTATTATTTTGCAATCACATAATCTCTTAATTTGGTTATAGTGAAAGCCATTAAAGTATTTCCAAACATTAAAACATCTTGCATTTTGGAGATGAATCCTATAAAATTAAGGTGAAAAATTTATTAAATGTAGTAGTAAAAATGGTTTCTTTGTATATTGTTATTGAATTATGCCTCTCTATTATCAGTGAGATCTTTCTTTACTTGTTTCTTGAACATTATTTCTTTCGGTCAGAAGATAACTTAGTAAGATTATTTGGTTTGTTTCTTATGTATTTTTAAGGTTCTAGAATATTTAATGTAATATTGTAATTGCCTGTTTCTTGCAAACTCAGAACAACTTGTTTGTAAACTTTCTTAATCAAGATTTTTTTAATAACTATCTATGTAATAAGCATTTTCAAATTTTCACCCTGATTTATATTTTTTTGCATAAAATTAGGACTTCTTAATATATTTGTATGCAACTGTGCATTGAAATATGTAATGTTAAAATCTCTCCCATATGTGTTTTATTCTGTATTCTTTTTTATAATATTCTTTCTAATAATTATATTTCCCAGAGATGTCCATTAAAAAACCCTATATGTTTTTATCTATTCACTTTATATTCTTTCTATTTTATTAATTCACTATTTTTCTTTCCTCTACTTTCCATATGGCTACCTTATTTAAAACTTCCTAACTTCTTAATGAAATACTTATTTCATTCATTTTCTTTCTTAAATAATAGCCGGTAGAATACATGCTTAGGTTTGAGTATCTATTTTAGACTATCCCAGAAATGTTGACACATGCTATTCTCAGTTCAATTTTGTTCTAAAGATATTTTAAATGCATTTTTATTCCCTCTTTAACTATACTGTTATTTAATGTAATCTTAATTAATTTTTAGTTTTGTTTATTCTTAGACAAAAAAATGTAAACTGGATCATCCAGTTTCCATATTTTAAAAAGTCGAGGTTTTTACAGGGCTTTGGGCATTATTAAATTTTATAAACATTCTTCAAACATTTGACAAAGTATATATTTTTGATTTGCGAGTATAAATTTATATTGTTCATAAATATTTGTTTATTTACTTCATGTCTTGATTTGTCATGGTCTGATAGGCCTTACCTAAAGCATCTCATTATAATTATTTTTATGTCTAATTATTTCTAATATTTTTGTTGCTATATTTTATGTGCATGAAGATGTATTACTATTTTATCTTCATATTGGATTTTATCAACAAAATTAGCCATTGTCCCATTCAGTGCTTTTTTCCTTCTTGAGTTCCACTTCGATATTAGTACTGTGGCTTTTGTTTCCAACTCTTTATTGCTTTGGCTGTTAATAGGGGAGTTTAAGCCACATATAAATGTTATAATCAATATATTTAATTATTGTCCTATTATTTTAACCCTATTTTATTTTATTTATTTTATTTTTCATTTACTAGCTGCTTTGTATTTCTTTATTTTGCTTTTTGGACTTTGTTTATTTGTTTATTTTTCTATGTTTGCCAAGTAAAATCCTATTTTTAATTTAACTGGGTGTTGTCTTTAAGTTTGTCAAATATTTAAGTGAATTTCTTATCTTTTGAAGGTAATTGTTTAGAAATATCATTTAAAATAAATATATTTAAACTGAGCCCCAAATGATGCTATACATTTTTGGGCTAGAGCAGAGCATAATGTATGACTGTATATCTCAGTAAAAACCTGAAAACTGTGATTATTAGGAAAATAGTTCTATGATTTGTTAATAAAAATATTTTTTCTAAATGCAACTATGCTAGAATTCTTAAAAAGAACACAAAAATGAATCAAAGTGATGATTTCCTCGCCACTTTTTTCCAAACAAATTATTATGACATCCTCTTTGGTTCATGCTGTAAAAATGCCAGCCTTAATTCAACTCTTGCATTTAAAATATATTTAATGATTTTCTATTATGTTCTAGGGACAATGAACAAATCAGATATCATTCCTGCCATTATAAACATGTAGCCTAGCTGGGGAAACAGATAATAAATAAGTAAGAAAAGAACACACAAACACGCACATCTTCTTGTCCTTTGGTCATTTTTCAGATGCACTTTAACGAGGTGGGAAGAGATCACATATATAATTAATATATATGAGTAAGCTCATATATTAACATGGAAGTTCCAACTTAGATTTAGTGAAGCTTTATTTCCAGTTTGCATTTCAACCAGTTATGACCCTTAATATATTCACTTGAAATTTCTCTATCCCAGAATTTCTGCTAACATTTAATACTTTGTCTTTCACAGAGAATGATAAAGCTAAAAGAGAAATTACAGATCTTTTAGGCACGGAATGGTAAATACGGGTATCCATGTGACATTCCCACATCTCATGTCCATGGCAGACATTGACAAGCAGTCTAGTTGCCCATTTATTTCAAGGCCGCATATAGCCAAGGAATTGCTTTCATCACAGCATTCTAGTTTGTAATAACCACCTGAAGCTTTGAATATGAGATGGAGCCTATTTGATAAAATTCTTGTTTTAGAGTGAGCCAACTTATTTGCTAACTAAAACTTTAAAACAAAATAATTACTGGATCCATATTTAAAAGAATCTCCTTGAATAATAATTTTGTAAGTTGGAATTTTCTAACAGAGGTTAATTTTTAGTAAGGCAAATCAAAATATATTCTGTCATAGTGCTCATTCTTAACCCTATACTTCTACCAGCTCAAACAATTTTTAGGACTGGTTTTTTTTTTTTTTTTTTTTGAGATCTTGGCTTTAGAGAATTTTTAACCTAGCTATATATATTATCTCAGAACAACACTCTCCTTCTTTTGGAGCAGATCGTTTCTCCAATTTTTTTCCCCACACACCTTACCCTTCATTTCTCATTTTATTAGGCATTATAACCACATGGCAATGCAAAAGCTGAACATCAATGTAATCACAAAAGGATTATTTAAGAATAGACATTGCACGATTGAGAGCTTTATTATTTATTCAACAAAAATTTATTGAGTGTCTTATATATGCTAGGCAGTATGCTAGGCTCTTGAGATATGCCATTTAACAAAATGAAAAGGTTTCAGGCCATTGTAGAACTTTCTAGTTGAACACAGTAGAGATGGAAATAAACGATAAAAAGGGCAGTATATTATGCTGTATATTAGAAGGTGATTTTTGTTCTACAACATAACAGAGCAGATGAAGGAGATTGGGAATTTTGAGAATGGTGATGGGGTGCAACTAGGGCCTTAAAGAGTTTCAATTTAAGCAAAGATCTGAAAGAGGTCAGCGAGATAGGTGTGCATAAAGATGTTCCAGGCAGAAGGAATAGGAGAAGGCCTGTTGTGTCTCAGGAAGAGCAAGGATGCAGATGGAACCAGAAAAAGAGCAATAGTACAAGGTAACAGAAGAGGGAAGAGGCAGATAACATAGGGCATGTCACTTTGCACAAACAGTCAAAATGATACACAAGAAAAACAAAATCAATACATATTAACTATGTTAGGGTAGTTTGTTAAAGTAAGTGTAACAAAGGACAATAAAGATGTGATTTCCCACAGAAATCCCCTTACTTTCAAGTCCTTTTAGAAATGTCCTCATCTTTCCTTTAATTAAACGAGTCCTATTTGTGAAATTTCTATTTCCTTAGTCTTTGCAAACTGCTTTAACCCTACCCATCACTTTTCTAAATGCAAAACGGATGATAAATTTTCAGATTCACAGTTGGTGTTTTCCTACATCAAACATAACTACCTGTGAAGTATTTTTTGATATTTCTGCAAAATAAATTATATTACAGTATATTTTGGGCTCTATTTACTACCTAAAACATTTGATTTGAGTCCATTGCATCCTTGGCCTAATGATGTGAACTGAAATGTTTGTCATTAAAAATGTCAAAGGTGTCTCATGAGTACCCTTCAGACTTCTCTAGTAGTGTTGAAATGAGATTGTGATTTCATGCAAACTCAACCAGCAACCTGTGTCTCTATACATATCTCTTGCATTTATTGTAAGAAGAGTAAGTTTCAACATTCAGAGAGGCAGTTATGCCTGGAAATTTAACTGACAGGAGGAGGACACAGCCCTCCTCCCACTCCCCTCATCCCCCTAGCAACAACCATCCTCTAGCCTAGGTCCAGGGAACACAGCACCCAGTCACACTGCATACAGCAATTGTGTGGCACAGTGATTCTCTACCCAGCACTGTGGAGGATACACTAAGTAAGATAAGACAATTCTCACATTTTTAGCATTTGAATAATGTTTTATAAATTTCAAAACATACTCGTGGTTTTACCCAGAAAAGCTGCACAATATGCTGCCTTTAGTTTTTCTGATTGGAAATAACTGGAGAGCCAACATATATATATATATATATATATATTTTGCATATATATATATATGCAAAATAGACGATAATCAAGTTCCAAACTCCGCAGATCCAACCATATTGCATTCTCACAGTGTCGAGTCAGCCTAACTAGTTTTAAATCTTGGCTCTACTACTTACTAAATCCATGACTTTAGATAAATACCCAAACTCCCTGTGCTCAGTTTCCTCATTCCTAAGCTTGGGCTAGTTGGAAATTAGCAAGTATTAAGCAAGGAGTAAACACTAAGTGCTTGCACATTAGGGTTTATTCTCTTGAAACACCCCTTTTTGGAAGCCAATCATCATGCTGTAAAGACGCTCAGCCTAGAAAACAAAATAGTAAAAGGCCAGATGTAGGGAACCCCCGGAAGGTAAGAGGCTGTTGGTGGACATTTCCAGCCACAACAGATCTTACAGCTGAATGTACCCATCTGAGTGACCTCAGCTACATTATGTGGAACACAGGAACCATCCCAATGATCCCAGTGAACCCACAGAATTGTGGGAAATAATAAAATAATGCCATTTTCACTACTAAGTTTTGGAGTGATTTGTTTACAAGCAAATGATGACTGAAATAGTCAATATATCCTTCTTTTCATGTAATATTTAAATCATTTAGATTTGGACCTTGCAAATGATTTTTATGTATTATACTGGTTCAGACAATAGCAAGTTAAGGAGAGGAGAAGGGGTTTGTAATTAGACCTGAGAAAGGATACAGAAATTAGGTATAATGAGGTAAAGGAAAAAAAATTAATATCTTACAGTTAGAATTTCTCTTAGGCTCAGAATTGCACTTGCCTGGGAAAAAAATCCTTTAGTAAGTATATCAAGAAGGATTAGGTTTGGCAGCATGTAATAGAAAAACACACACATATAACACACGAACAATGGCTTAAATAACATAGATGTTTATTTTTCTTGCAATCATAAAGAAAACTAAGGGAACATAGTCCAGAGCTAATATGGTAGTCTCTGGTTCTCTGGGACCCAAGCTCCTTCCATCCTGATGCTCTATCATCAAATGGCATTGCTTCATGGTCCGGGATGGCTGGGCAGCCTCTGTAATTCAGGTCTGCATTTCAATCAACAGAGAAAAAAAAAGATGGGTGAAGGGAAAAAAAGACTGCAAAACTTCTGTTTACATCTCAGGGAGAACTGGAGACTAAGTTAAAATGCCACACACAGCTCTAAGGAATGAAGAAAAATATCTACTTTTATATTGCTCTGCAATATGTGATGTGAGTATTGCATACAGCCGATAGCTCTTCATAAATACTACCTTATTCAAATTACTTTGTGTGAAGGGAAGGTGTATGTTTATGTGTATTTTTTTTGTATAATTTGGTGAAAAGAATCATATTTGGGAAGATGAAGGATGGCAGAGCAACACCAATGTGAGAGAAGATCTCAGAAGTGGAAGCGACCAACACAATATAAGCCTCCTGGATTTTTCTGTATAAATTGTGAGGATTTTACGCAAGATAGATATTCAAGCAATCATTTTTATTTACTTCGTATTACATAAATTTTAAAACATGCACAAGATTAGAATCATTGAGATAACATCCCCATCATATCACCCAGTTTCAATAATTTCAACACGTGGTAAATCTTGTTTCGTTTGTACACCATCACTGACATTTTCCCCTTCCCAGCACTGGATTTTGAAGTCAATACCAGACATCACATCCCAGGCTAATGTTTTCTAGATTACAAAGGATCAAAGACCCTGAAAGCATCTGGATTAAACCTGGGAAAATGTATAAAGTTAATGTTTATTGTGTAAAAGAGCAAAATTGGACAGCATTGAGAGAAAATAGTGGATAATATAAGCAGCTTAGAACTGAATAAAAATAAAATATATAAAGAACTTTAGGATAATTAAGTAACCAATATAATAGGAAAAAAGACTGTTTGGGTAACATGAAAGAGGAGGCAGTGGATTTATGAAATAGTGAAAAAGACATGCAGAAAGAGAAAACTTCAAAGAGTTGCTAAATGAATCACAAATGAAGACTTAGAAGATGAAGACAAAGGCAAAAATGAAGAGGTCAGTGCAGATACTGCTAGTTATTTGCCTAATATCCATTCTCCTTTTTCTCCTGAGTAACAGAACCCTAACTTTATTCAGGCAGCAATGGGTCCTGCTACAAGTGACATTTCCCAGCTTCAACTTTCACACAGCGTGTGAAATTCATTGCATAGAGTATTGGAAAGTCTCTTTGAAGAAGGTTGATTCACCCGGAGGCGCTAACTTTTTACCCTTTTTGCTCTCTTTGCTTTTCCTTCTACTTCTAGTACATAAAGAAGTGATTGCTGGAGTCCCAGTGGCCATTATCAGCTAAGAGGCAGTGCAGAGATCCTGGAGCTTCCATCTCTGATGACTCTGGGGCCACCACATTGGCTGTGGCCTGCTGACCTCTGCATTCTGATACAGGAGAGACAAATAAAAGCCAGTTTTTCAGGGGAAAGGGAGGTTTCTGTCAAGTGTAGCCAAGATTAATTTAATTGATATAGTTTCAGTGAAAGAAATACAGTAAAAAGTCTTTCAAGGAAGAATGGAAATTTTTATTGAGCAAAGCAAAATGAATGATACGTTTTCCATTGATCAGTAGATGTTGCTGTTCTATAAACAGTGTCTCTCCTGATTGAATTTTTAGATGAAAGCGTTTAGGCAGCAAACATTTTTTGCAGAGCAATTCTCCAAAGCTGATCCAGAATCAAAGACTCAGCACTGTCACCTATTATTACTTATTAATTGTTACTATTAGTACTAATCTCTTAAAATTCTACATCCCTTTGTCAAATTCATAGCACTTTCATATGTTTGAGCACTTAATATGTGTAAATCATTGTAGTAGACATGTCTGGGGGATAAAGTACTGCATGGAATCATTGTATAAGGTAAGCCCCCCCCCCAAAAAAAATAGTTACTATTTATTGACTGATTACATTATATGAGGCACTAAGTGAAATATTTTATAGATACTTTCTCATTTAATTTCACAACAGCTGTATGAGGTGATTATTGTTCCTCCGTGTTCAGTAAATAATCCTGAAGTTCAGAGAGATTAAAAACTTGCCAAGTTCACTCAACCAGAAAGCAGGGGCATTGGGACCTAACTCAAGAACTGTCTGACTCCCATGTCTCCGAGTAATTCAAAATGGAGAATGTTAAGTGTTCAAAAAAAGATGTAAAAATGGTACAAGTAAGAGTTTAGAGATATAAAGTACACAGAATCAGGGATTTAATTTTATTTCCACAGAAGAACAAACTAAGTCTCAGATGACTTAGTGATTCACCTGGCATGCCTTATTTGTTCCTCTCATGTTTTCAATACAGTACACACAAATTTCTTTCTGCTCCTACACTTTGTACCACTCACTATATATCTAACTGCCCGAAATCATGAGGGAAAGGATGTAAAAGAAGCAAAGCATACTTACTTACTCTTGGTCAGAATTATTACACTAATCCAAATGATGGGAAAACAGTTTAAAAGAAAGAAGCAAGTCTCTATCTTAATTCAATCTACTATTGTACAACAAATAATCACATGCTAAACACTTTGTGTGACCTAACGGAAAATCACCCACTGATGGGGTAGATTTATGCTCTATGACCAAATCTTAAAAGAGTCACCTCATTCTCTCTTTTCTTCTGTGTGGAACAAGACTTCAGCCCCAGGACAGCAATGAGGGTTAAATCTTGTTTTAGCTTTGCTTTAAATGAACATAAATTAGTTAGTCTCATTGAAAACTGAGCAGAAGGGATGGAGGTTTGGGGGAAGGGAGAATAGAAAAATGCGTAAGCAAGCAAAGAGTCCAAAATATGATTGTCAGGTACAGTATAGGGAATATAGATAAAATTCTAATAACTACGCACGGTGTCAGGTGAGAGGTAGGCTTATCAAAAGGATCATTTTGTAAGTTATATAAGTGCCTAACCACTATGCTGTATACCTGAAACTAATATAATATTGAAGGTCAACTTTAAATGAAAAATAAAGAAAATTAAAAAAAAGAATTATTAGATCGAGCAAGTAAAAATACAGCATACCTGGTTAAATTTGAATTTCAGATAAACAATAAATAATTTTTTAGTATGTCTCCGAATTTGAAATATTGCATAGTTCACAACAGGTTGCAAAATAGAGACAATTTATTGTCCCAAATACTTCATGGCACATGGATTCATGCTAAAAAATTATTAGTTGTTTATCTGTAATTCAAATTAAATTGGATGTCTTGTATTTTATCTAGCAGCATAGTCAGAAAAGTGCCTTGACACTTTAGGAAAAACAAGCCCTTAACCCTGACTCCCAGAAAGAAATTAGAACAAAGTAAAAAGAAAGAAAGGAAAGGAAAGGGAAGGGAAGGGAAGGGAAGGAAAGAGGGAAAAGGGAAGGAAGGAAGGAAAGGAAGGAAGGAAGGAAGGAAGGAAGGAAGGAAGGAAGGAAGGAAGGAAGGAAGGAAGGAAGGAAGGAAGGAAGGAAAGGAGGTAGGGGGAGGAAATGTGATTGCATTTAGGACTCTGATAATCTAGGATAAATAATATCTCCCTCTTAAGAGTCTTAATCTAACCATCTCTGCAAATTACTTTTTTTTTTTTTGCTAAATAACATAACATTTATAACATTCATAGGTTTCAGAGATTAGAACATGGATGTTTTGGAGGGCCATTATTCAGCCTGCCACAGAGACTGAGGGAATACCTTGTACAAAGTAGGGTTCCCGAAGAATGCAAATTGAGCTGCTGGTGGGCTTAGGAGTCAATTTAGCTGGGGATCTCTTTCACCGATTGTGAAGAAAGACTTGGAATTCAGTTTTGAAGCCTTAGTTATCTTACACATACACTTTAAGTCGTAAACTTGGATTGCGTCCCCCTCATGTTTCAAATATAGGTCACAGGTGGGGGTCCACGATCCCTCCAAAGAAAGCAGTTCTGGTGATGTTGAAGTTAATCCTCCATATGTCCTCCATAACCTGAAGTTCTGCCTACTTATATCATTACTTAATGTCTCTTTTTCCTGCTATGAAGCTAAGTATAGATGAATAAATATTCATTATTTAAAAATATTTGCTAATATCTCTTAATTGCAAGGGATTGTGGAAACTCATGTACCAGGGTGGTTAGAGAGCAGTCTCTGAGGCAGATTGTCAGGATTCTCATCCCTGCTCCACTAATTACTGGCTATATGACTCCACTTCTTTGCTTCTGTTTTCTAGGTATAAAATTGTCTTTATTTCATAAGGTTGATGAGGATTAAATGGGCTAATATCTGTGTAAAGTGTTTGGAGCAATGGCTGGCTGTTAGATGATGTCGCTAGCTTAATAAATGTTAGCTGCTGTTTATTTCAATGGAGAAACCAAGAAATAAGAATACCTGTGTAAGACCCAAGAATAGCTGAGGCAAGATACATGCGGAAGAAAAAAAAAATAAAAAACATTTTTAAGTGTAAGAGTTAAGGTAATAAGTGCTACAAGAGAGAGGAGATTAAAGAGTTTGTTTTGTTTAGTTTAACTCTAACTTAAGCGGGTCAAAGAGTTATAGAATTGGACAAGGGAAGGGAAAAATACTATCTTTGGAGAACAGCTAGCTGGGCAGTATGTCTGAGGAGCTGGTAGGTAGCTTTAGCATGTGGCATTGGACAATCAGGACAGGATGGTAGTTTGATAAGCACACACTGGCTTATACTATTCTGAAGAAACATGGAGCCCCAGCACTGACACTTGGGAACTTTGAACTTAGCGACCTTCACCAAGTTAGAAAAAGTGGTTAATACCTACAAAGAAGACTTGTTTTAAGGATTATTTTAAGAAATGTATGGGAAATCACCCAGTCAAATGCAAAAAATGTTTTCAGTTTTCTATATTATCTATTAGTTGAGATGCAGTCAAGCAAGAGATTGAAAGCTTCATTCCTTTAAATATATAAAACCACAAAAGCTTGCATTGTATTTAAAGGGCATTCATTTCCTTGAACAGTTTTTTTGAGCATATGGTATGTAGTGAGGACTATACTAGGAGCTGCTGATAAACTTATGGGTATGACGAAGTTGTGCCTGAAAAAAGTTACTTATGGACTACAGCAGAGGCAGTCACGTGAATAGATAATACTATATACTTGGTAAGAACTATCATGAAACTAACAACAGGGTGCTGAAAGGAACCCGAAGAAAGGAACCTCTAACTTGGTAGGAACGGGGAAAAGTGAATGTGAAAATATTTCTGTAACAACAGCAAAACAATGAAGGAGAGCTCAGTATAAAATCGCATTTTTGGTTTGGATTGGGCAAAAGAGGGTGTTCTGGAAGTTTGCTGGGCATTTTCCATATGGAAAAAGCTGAGCTGACAGTCCAGCCCAAAAGGCCAATGAATAACTGCTAGGTGATTACTGAGTGACACTCTGGAATATATTTCTATAATATTAAAAGTGATATACAGCACAGTAAAATATACATCCTTATGTATCGTACATAATACCCAAAGCATTGCATTAACCAAATCAAAATAATAGCTTCCGCGAACTCAAGGGGCTAGAGGAATGTGGGTGAGGACCTAAAGGTCAGTTGGCCGCCATGCTTCCCCCGAGACCTCGCCTCTGCTCTGAGACCAGAGACCATGGGGTTTCCGACAGGGGTGGGGGCTCTGGCAGAGGAAGTTCAGAGCGGAGGGAGCGGCAGAAGCACGTGGGCTGAGGGGGGTGGGAGGACGCTGACGGCAGAGTAACCGGTGGAAGTGTCAAAGAGGAAGGAGTGGAGGGCTGCTGAGGTGACAGGGTGTGGTCTGTGGAGGAGCTGGCGAACCGCGAGAGGTGGGCAGAGACCCCGCCAGGACTGAGGAGGCAGTGAGGAGCGTGCCTGCGTCGCTCCGTGCGGTGACAGCGAAGAGCAAGGCGCGGGGCCGGGTGGCAAGGGGAGTTACCCGTCTTCGCGAAGTGGAGCCCAGCTCCGAGCTGCGCCAGCGCCTCCCGTCCGCCAGGGCCCGCGGTGCCAGACACCTGCCGCGTCCGGAGTCCGAAGCTGCGCCTTCGGCTCCCCAAGTAAGTCTTGCCTTTCTTCGTTTCTCCTCCGCGCCCCAGTCTGTGTGTGCGGAGCTAGGAGCTGCGTGTAAAGCGCCCCAGGGAGCTTCGGCGGCGTCCAGGGATGCTCCAGCCTCCCCGCGCGCCCCGGCGGCGCGGGGACCGGCCCAGAGGCCCCGCCGCTCCGCTCGCTTGAGCAGCGCAGACAGAGGCGGCGGCAGAGTTGTTGGCACTGATGCTACCCGTCTTTTGTGTCTTGCCCGAACCCAGAGCCGTGCCAGGTCGGGGGGAGGGAGCGGAAGCCACTTTATGGCTCCTGGCCTCACCTCTTGCCTCCATCCCATATCCTTCGGGATTTCAATACACCGCGGACTCGGGCGCAAGTGAGTGCCAAACCCCCTTTTCCCCCCAACTGGGCTAGTGCTATGGGGTGGACAGTCGGCCGGACCGCCACGCCGCCCACTCTTCGGATTTTCTTTTTAGATACAGCACCTTTAACTGGTGGGTGCTGGGAGGAAGGCTGCCTGGGTGATCACGGCGCTGGGCGGGTGCTGGGAGGAAGGCTGCCTGGGTGATCACGGGGATCTGGGCGTAGGGAAAGACCTACCTTCTTGCTTTTCTTGGATTCTTGAGTGGAAAGGATCGGGGCACGGAGAGCCCCGGAGTCCGGAGCGTCCCGCGCTAGCCGGCTTGCACGCGACCGGCAAGCAGGCGTTCGCTGGGTGGGTCCCTTGTCTGGTTCATTGTTCGCGGTGACTATTCTTGGGGCCAGGCTGAGCCACACAGACACGGCTCAGGGCCATAGGTAAAAGTGACGACTTGGAGGAGTGAAGGGCAAGGCTGCCTGGAGGAAAAAGGGCTTACCCAGTTTGGAAACAGACTCGAAGGGCAATGGTAGTCCACAGCGAAAACAGCTCCTGAGTGCGAAACTTAGATCAGATTCTAATTCACAGAGACAGCCGAGTGAATTAAATCCTCAGAAACAGGGTGCGGTATTTCCCCCCCACTGAAATTGTTTTCAGAGTAACGAAGATAGAGTTTTAAGTGTCATTGTCAACTGATTGCTTTCTCTTGCTAGCACCTGTTTCTCTTAAAGGTTCCTGGGTGTGGGGTTTATTTTTTAGGCCTATCCCCCACATTTTTGGAATGTGTATTTATTCTATTAGTGCCTTCAGCCAGTCGAATTCCGTGGTTCTGAGAGAAGAATCCGTTTTAAAAAACAAAGTGCAATTTCCAGTCTACAAACTGCCAAGCTCTGGCGTAGACATCCATTGCTCTCCCGCTGTAGCCGCATGCTAACATTCATGGAGGCAGACATGTGTACCCGGAGTCAAAAGGAACCCATTATCCCTAGTTGGAGACGCCAAAACACAACCAGTGTGTGCTCATTTCGTTGGATAGGACACTCTATTTGAGTTTTTCCATTTCCATAAATGACAATATCACGTGTTCATGATTCCTTAACTCACTCTTCAGGAGGGTGCATTTTTCTGAGGCTGTTTCTTTTCTAAGGTGCATGGGTAGTAATTAGAATAAATACTTGACAGGCTGGATTTAAATATAGATAGATAGATAGATAGATCTATAGATCTATCTATCTATATAGATAGATATAGATAGATATAGATAGCTCTATCTATATAGATAGATAGATATAGATAGATCTATAGATCTATATGTCTCCATGTAAATCCATGTAAAATATATATACATGGTTGTAAATCCCAGTAATTACTAACACACTCCACTGCCCTGGTTATATTTTACTTTGACTTCCCTGATGGACTTGCTAGGTACTTCAGTCTGCTGAAGCCTGGAGTTCCAGCCTCCAGGAGAAATAATATGAAAACCTCTCTCTGACCACAGTCTTTTTCCACAGGGAAAAGTCAGGCAGTAGGAGTGTTGTTTAGGGTATAGAAAGCCATGAGGTTTATTCTAAGGTGGGAAGAAGAAGTTAGGTAGAAGATAAATGAAAATGTAAGCCTGAGTAGGCACCCAAACCAGACTCAAGGTTCCACAAATACACATATTTGTCAAGTACATTTTGTTTCCTCTCTCTCTCTCTCCTTTAACTATCATTTTAATGTTTATATCTTTAATGCTTTTCATCACAGTATTTGTGCCTCTAGTTTGTTATTTGGCTTTGAAAAAACCCTTTTATACTTTCATTCTATTATTATTTTACATTTTCAATATCAGTAGTGCTCATTGAATGCATAGAATTGTCTTTTAAACTGTTCTTTTGTCTACTTGCATGCCATGTTCAACTTAGCATAGGACCACAGGAGCAATGAATCAACCAGGTTCTAATGAAGATTAAGACATGGAGGGTATCCACAGCTATGTATAAACTGTATACTCATTTAACCACCTTCCCACATGACCAATTTTAGCTAGTTGCTTATTCATCTTCTGAAGTCTCCAGACTCCAAATTCTTGCCCAGATTGATTACTGCACTAAATCTTGATTGTACAAAGAACAGAACTTAATTATTTTGGTCTCATTTATCAGTCAGAAATGTTTAGTGTTGCCAATTTAATTATATCATTGAAATATGCATGACTTTAAAGTATGTCGAAAAAGGTCCTTTTAAACTTGTTTCTTCATAAAGGAAAAAAAAGTCCTTGCGAAGCCATAATTTCACTGCTGTGAAGCCCCCTAGCCATTTGTGTTTATTGAGTTTACTGTTCCACATGAAGAAAGAACCATTGTTTTGTTGTCTAGGAGCCGAAGGAAGACGGAAAGTGAGAAAAGAAAACCAAGCACTTTAAAATGCTATTATTTTTTTCTACCTGGGAAAATATTTTTTTAAGTAAGTAGTAATCACTACTTTTTTTAAAAGATACACTAAAAGTTTACTAAATGATCCCAAGGAAAAGAAAATTTCAGGATAGAAATGTTGGTGTATACAAACACATGTATTTTTGAACCAATCTCATTATACATTTTCTTCTTTCTATAGAATTATAAAATATTATTAAATTATTCCTATTAAAACATTAAAATCTCATCAAAATCAATATTTAAATATACTGTCTTTTTGCAAGTGCTTTAATTGTAATAGCCTGTTTGTTGAGATTAAAAAGAACATCATTGATGTCATGGTGTGCTTTGCATTTTAAAACAGTAGCTAATGAATTACAAACATTCATTACTCCACAACCACTTGCTGAAATTTCTCAGGACCCCCAAATAGAGAATTATTTGTACTATATACTATCATTCAGACTCTTGCTGAGTTTATGTTCATCCCCTTTTCTTCTTCAAAATTAATTGCCTTTAAAATTAATACTCTGTTGGCTCTGAATCTTTTGTTATTTTTTCCCATGTCATAAATTTATGTGTAAGTGTCTTCAACCTTGTCTGGTTAGGGGACTTCCTGTTGAAAACATGTAGGAATTAGTGGGGGGGAGGGATAGAGAAAGAAAGAATAACTTTTATTAAACCTGGAAAGAGTCAGAGCTTAAACAAGAAAAGGGTAAGTTTCCTTGAATGCAATTCATTGAGGATTACTATTATATAGCACATAATATACATTTGAGGCATTCAGGCACTATCTTCATATGTCAAAAGGCAGAGTAATAGAGTATCATAGTGTTTTGTTTTGTTATTTGATTGATGACTTTAATTCCATTCACTTTCTTTATACCAAGTAATGAAAACTACCCATTGTTTTCTTATGCTGTTTTTTGGGGGACTAGGGGTGGGGTGTAGGTTGGGGGCTGGGAGAGGAGAGAACATGTTCTATTTATGTAAAAACAATAATTGTCAGTGTTCATTTTGGTAATTTTATTTAAAAAGTTCAGTTTCTTCTGTAAGTTCAGTGCTTATTAAATGTTTCCTGAGGAAGACAAAGTTTGACACTCAATTTTCATAACCAGATCCAATAAAAAACAAATTGGTTAAGTGATTCAAATCTTAAATTTAATTTTCCTTCCCAATAAACTAAAATGAAGAAAAAAGTATTAAATTAGGTTTTATTTTAAATAACCAATATTCATTTAGATTCTCTTGAAAATGAAGATTAACATGATTAAATAATAAAAATGTAAACATTTGTGAATGAAGATATAAGGCAATGCAAATTAATGCTTGTGTATACTTTCAATAGACTGTTTTTTTATAAACTAGTATTTTTAATCTCAGGTGTAATGTTAACTTCTTAACTGATTACACTTTCGCTTTGGCCACTAGAAAGCTCAGAGCCAATCCAAGATCTGTGGAATGTATGTGCATGTTATCATTCTCAATAATCTTATTTTATTATACTTTTGTATGTATTTTCTCTGTTGAAATGCCTATTTTTTTTTATTGTGGTTGGAGGCAGACCATCAAAGTTAATATGAGTAAGTGTTTAAAAATACCATCAAGTCTGCAAATATTATTAAGGTTTAATATTGCAAGTGGTGATGGGATATAGGAAAACGAAGGCATGATTTCTGATCTACTTATATTCTAGCTGGATAGTGAACCCATGCACAGATAACAAATTGGCTAGTAATGAGTCAGCATATATGCACACATCTGTTGCATTAAATTGAAAATCAGACCTTATCTTTAATGACGATTAGCTTCCATTTTCTAGAAAAACACCATTAATAGTACAGCAGAGTAACCAAATCTCTTCATTAGGAAGAATTCCCCTCTGGGTATATTAAACTCCAAACAGTCTGAGAATGTTAAGTGAAAATAAATGTTGGAAATGTCATTGTGATTCTTTGGTAATGGCAACTTCCAAAAATTTCTCTTTTTCTTTCTCTTGCCTTCTCTGTCTTCCTTTCTTGTCTTTCATTGGCTTTTCTGCTTGTTGTCCGATCAGCCAGTGCCTAGACCTGAATGACAGGTGTGGCAATTCTGATGGCAAACTAAACTCCACTAGGATGGCAGCTTATAAAATTTCTGGCTAAGTTAATACAGTATTTTTTTCTAAGTACTGTACTTAAATACAGTAGTTAAGTGCCCACTAGTTGTTTCCCTTTGTACTCGAATCATCAAGCATTTTAAGCTTTCAGAAGGGACTACCCATAAAACTGTTCTTTTTTGACTATAGAAAAACTCAGGGAGAGGAAGAAAAAAAACCCTGAAAAAAATTAGAACTAAATTATTGACCCAGGGTGACATGTTTATGGCTAAGGCCACAAACTCTGAATTAAAATCTACCCAGCTATCTCTGCGTATAAATCTAATTCACATCTTCTCTGTCTCCCACATAGACACCATTCCCCCCGCACCAGACATCTCATTTACAGTTAATGTTAAAAATAATCTAAAGTCTAATATGTTGTCTGTTGTCCTGAACTGAAGCAAACTTTCAAATAGACCATGATAAATACTAATCATTTAAACTTGGCCTTTTAAAAAGCACATGGATATAATGAAAATCTGTGTATTAGTACTTACTTTGCTTCCAATTATGATATAAATAGTGCATAAAGCTTTAAAATTTTCATCAAGTTAATGTTTCACTGACATGCAAATTAACTACTGACATCTAAGGTGCATGCCATGTGATGATTCCTAATTGGCAAGTGAACCTCAGAGGGTTATTTATAGATCACATTGCAACAAAGTGCTGGAGTAAATTCTCATTGTGCAGCTCAATTCAAATTGATGTTTGAGCTTTGATTCTCTTCACTTTTTTTTTACATTTCTTTTGATCTTTAAAGCCTCAGAAAAAGCTACCTGAGGTGCTAAATATATAATTAATAACATTTAGGCAGAGAATTTATCTTCAAATTATTCTTAAGAGATTTGGAGAACAGTTAAGTATCCCTCACCAGATTGTTCAGGTATGACTAACTCTTGAGGCTGTGAATTTGGACTCAAAGATTTGGTAACAATCATTTCCATCTAGAGCACATAGGATAAATGTTCACACAGGAAAAAATGAGGAAGAAACTTGAACATTTATCAAGCGAATTAATTTTTAACAATAACTGCCTCTAAAGATCAAAATGGAAATTCTATTTTGTTCTCTAATGGTAGTGAGTTTCTTTTATCTCTACTTTCCATTACATTTTGTGTATGAAGAATGAGTTGAGAGAATTATAATGTTTCTGCAATTCCCATACTATGTTATTAGGTCAAAATTTGGCCTTTCCTTTCTTTATTCCATGTCTATATCTGCCTGAAGGTAGAACAACCAAATAAAAAATGAAAAAATAAGTACTTCCTTTATTCAGCACATTTTATGTTCATATGGATTTCGTACTTGATCTTGAGGCAAAGTTATATAATCTCTAAATTTCTGCCTACAAAGATATAACTTATTAGAGAAATTTACAATTTATTAACATTTAGATATTTTCTTCATGCTGTACTTAGCCTGGAATGTTCTACTTTCTCTACCAAATTGGTGAAATGCCTTTCGTCTCTTAAAGATTTATTGAAAAGACACTTTTTTTTGAAGGAATCCCCATAGTTGGATTTTAACTTGGAATTTTCTTTTTGGAAGGATGTGTGCGTGTGTGTTTGTTTTACAGTCATATTTTAAACATGAAAATGTTTATAAAATCTAAATAATTTTATACAAATTATAATACTTATAACTATTACTAGCATTCTAAAGGTAAAGAGATAAACTAAATGTTGGATTCAAGCTACATATGAAAGTGAATATTTTTCTTATTTCTAACACATTTGACTAGTGGTCAAATAATTTGTTCTTAGGCCTGTTACTTTTCATTGACAAATGCCTTCATTAGTCACATAAGATATGGTATGTATATGATGAAGACAACTTGATTTCTTGCTGGTGAAGGCTTATTAGAAAATTTATTCCTTAATTAGGAAAAATTCACTTTTTAATAATACATACCTACTGAATGAAGACTTACACTAGGTAGTGGGATAGGAAAGGAACATTAAAAAAACAAACAAACAATAACAAAGATTTCTGCCTTGAAGGAATTTAGAATCAAATAAGTACTAGAGATAGTGAATAAATATGGTAAGTGAAATGATACTGATCATCATGGGATATTGGGGAAGCTATGAGGAAGGGTGTATGTTTCAATCCGGGTGGGTGGGGGTGGACTGGGAAAGTTTAATTGGGAATTTGAAACAAAAAGAACAAGGAGAAGTCTAGCAGATGAAGAAGCAGTGGACAGGGGGCCTCTGGCACAGAGCTGCTGGAAAAAGAAAAGTGAGGCACGCATGGAAAATTCAGAGTGTCCAGAGGAAATATCATACATTAGACTGAAGACCAGTAGAGAAGTCTAGACATTGTCGACCAATGGTTGTTAGCGCCAATTCAGCACCAACAGGACTCTCAAATTTAGGGTGCAGTGAATAAAGAAACTTTATTTAATGCAAATAGCTCAATTGTGATACAGCGCAATTATGAAACAGCAAAGCTGTGAAACAGCATGGCCATCAGGAGGCCCTGGCTAGACAGCTCTGGTCTGGTCTGCTCTGCTCCACCTCTTCCAGTTCAGTCCACTCCACTTTGCCCTGTGGCAGTCTCTTCACTTTGCTCTGGTGAGCTGTCTTTGGTGTTTCAGCTCTAGCTAGAGAAATGTAGTCTTCAGAGGAAAGAGAAAGTGCACTCCAGGAGTCAACGGGGAACTGACTTAGTATACTGAGAAAAGCCCCTGGTCCCTGATTGGTCCATCTTCATGCAAATGAGGACTCCAAATCCTCAAAGTTTGATTGGTCTCAAAAGCACTGTTCTGATAGGTTGGTGAAGATGCTAATGGAGATATGGCTGCACAGCTATAATTGAACAGGGTAGGCCTTCATCTTATTGGTGGAAATACAATTCCAAGAGCTCTTTTATAAAGGCTGGCTCAGATGGCAGGAGCACAGTGTAGGCAGTTTAGTGCAGGCTTCTCTCTGAAGTGGTCATTTGCATAAGAGGCCCCTAGTTAGAAATGATTGCTAGGCTCTGCTTTTAAATTTGAACCCAGTTAGCTCAGGAGCCCTTCTTGGTAGATATCTTTTTTCTTAAGGTCTACAAGAAATTTAATCCTGATCAAACCCAACTTTCTCATATTCTGTGCCTGCACCCATGCAGCTGAACACTAGCTGAACACACGTAAGGAAAAGTACACAACAATGGTATCACTTCACATTTTTTAATCTTAAATAGGTTCTCGAAGTTATCAGGTAATCTTACTGTACTAGCATTCTCCTTTCACTCTTCTGTAAGACTATATACTTCCTCCTCTCCTTAAACACTCAGTACCTCTGTCTATACTCTCACTCTCAGATGAAGGGCTTGCTTTCTATTTACTGATATAAGTGAAGCAATCAGAAAAGGATTTCCTCAGACACCCACCACCACATTTATCCACTTACTAATATTTCAACTGTTACATTTCAGTTAAATATAATGTAGAAATACGTAGATACATTTTATCAGTGAATAAAACTATTCCTTTAGACCTTGAACTTCCATGGTTAGTTGATTAGGGCTGGGAAAAAATGAGGGTTGGTGTCAAAGATTTATGCAAAGTATATTACTTAGAATAATGAAAAATTAGAAACAAGAAACCTGCCCAAAGATAGGAAAAAAATAAAGTACAGTAAGCATCATTTAAAACTATTTTTTCAAAAAGTAATTATTGACAAGGTAAAAATAAGTGATATACTGTAAAAAGAAAAAACCCAAAAGTGAACATAGTACATGATACAGTTTTGTACATGTATGTAGAAAAGACCAGAAAAATAAGTGAACCATGTTGAAAAGTTGTATCATTGGACAGTGAGATGAAAATTTTCTGTATAGCAAATACTTTGAAAATATACTCAGCTTGACAGAGGAAAAATTTTGATGGGAAGAGTCTGGTGACATAGAAAATGTCTATTGAAAAAATACAATAGAGAAAGCCATCTCTGTTGTATTGAAATGTTTGTTGTTGTATTGAACTGCCATTGAAATGTTTGTCCCTACCAGGATTCCCCTTGCCTGCCACATCCAAGCCATCAAACTCATAGAATTTACTGCTAAAAGACATCACAAATCTATTTAATTTTCACCATCTCCATTACCGTTCTTCTGGAGTAAGATAGGATAACTTCTAGCCTGGATCATTGCTGTAGCTTCCAGCAGGTTCTTCCCACTCTTACTCTTGTAGAAATGATATCTGAGAGGTAGTATTGCAGTGTCTGAAGCATGGAACCCTGGATAGGCTGCCTGAGTATTAATCCCAGCACTGCCACTAACTAGCTATGAGACTGAAAGCAAGTTACCTGACTTCTCTTTACTTCCATTTTCCCATCAATAAAATTGAGGATGTTAATACCTATCTTATATAAGTTTGCTACAAGGATTAAATGCATAACTGGCATAAAGTAAGTACATATAAGCTATTTATCAAGACCAAAATTAGATTATACCTTTCCTTTTTAAAAATTATCCAAATTCTTCTCATTGCACTTCGAATTAAATCCTTATGATCATGTACATCAACTTCAACTCTTGACACTTTCTGCTTCCTCACTATTTCCATGAATACACCAAGTCCATTCTGTCACAGGGCCTTTGCATCTGCTGTTCCCTCTGCCTGGAAAATTCTTATATCACCCTCCTCATAGATGCTTCTTGTCCTTCAGGTTTCAGCTTCTGCCACCTCCTCTAACAGCCCTTCCCTGACTTCTACTCATCTAAAGGACACTTCCTACTTTTCTTTTTACACTCTCCACACCTTATTGTTTCCTTAATAGATCTTGTTACTATTTGAATATATTGCTTGTTTGTTAACCTTTTCCCCTTACTTGACCTCTAGAATTTAAATTCTGTAAAACAAGGATAAAGTCTGTTTGGTTACATGTGTTTCCCCCAATACCTATCAGAGAGTCTGGCAATTAGGCAACTGAATAGATATTAGATGGATGAACGGCTGAGATTTTAAATATTATAATCATGGAATTGCATTTCTAAAAAGGCTAACATATTCTCAAGGTCTATATGTTACTACGGAGATATAGAAGGTTAAGTTATTAACACTTGTTATGTGTTAGCTCTGGAACATAGGACTTTAAAAACATTTGTTGGAACACAAGTGCATTTTGAAAGAGGTAGAGAGTTTGAGAGTGGAGAGGAGAGTGTTAGGTAGATTGGCAAACTCTGAACCTGAACATGCTTCAGGCCAGGAGGAACCTAAGTGGAAACTGTAGTTTTGCGGGTAGAGAGTGGGTTTGGGGTGAGGAATTGGAGTATGGATAGTTCAGGCATCTAAGAAGAAATATCAAATCATCAGTTCACAAAGGACCATTTAAAAAATACTACATAAAGTAACTTCAATAGCATTTTACTTCTGGATTTAGGAAATGTTGAATAAGACTCTTGGTCACGATGCCAAAAAAAGTGGTTTAAAGATTTTTTAAAAAGTCAAATTAGTTATTTGATGCCATGAAAAAAAGTTTTTCATTTTTTGATTCAGCTGTTTTTAAAAATGGAAGTCAGTCAAACTAGAATATGTGTATATGTGAGGGTGTATCTCTTCAAAAAAAAAAATTTTTTTTTTCAGATTAAAAAAACACTTCTGGGAAAGATGTTTTCATGGATTACTTTTGATCGTAAAATTGTAAAGGCATGGAAAGTTTTGTATCCCTTTTTCTTACCAGGAGGTGTCACTACAGCTCACTCAAACTCACCAGTGCATTCTATAGGGACAAACTAGTGCTAGTATTTTATCAGAATGTCAGGATCCACCAAGTTCTCTACTGAGTTGACTAAAGGAAATTTAATAAAAACAATTTTTTCCGGAATTTTTTCCAGTGTTCTTATCATAAACTGGCTAAAAACTTAGAGACTTGTTTAATATTCTGGAAACGGAATTCTTTTTCCTTGACTGCTGAGTGGGGGCAGTGGAGAGGAAAAAAACAAAAACAAAGTGCAAGATAAAGAAGGGGAGATAGACCTACAGAAACATGAAAAGAGTGAAACAGGAATGTTTCTGGTGATAACATGCTGCTCGAAGATCCCTGATCACAGTGTTTTCTCTCTCATCTGACTTGGCATGTATTGTCCCTTCCCTGCCCCTTTTCTCTGCCCAGATAAGTCTAGCTTGCTCGGCAAGAGCAGTTAATTAAATAATTAAAACAAAAACGACCCTCTGGTGTTGAGCTAATACACTATCCCAGGTCTTTGACACGTATAATTTGTATCCCCTCTGATAACATTTAGTATTATTACTAGAAATTTTTCAGGTGAGGAAAATGAAAAGTAGAAAAGTTACATGATTTGTATTTGTAGCTATGATTGGACCATAGGCTCATCAGATTTCAAAAGTACACCATTGTTCTTCCACGATGTTTCTTAAGAGTCCCTCCCTTCCTAACATCCTTTTAACCCCGACAAATTTAAGTATCCCTTCTCTGGGTCCCACAACATCTGGTGCTCACTCAGTGTGAACGCTCATCACGACTGGGCCACGACCCTCTATTTTCCTCTCTTTCTCTCCGCCTAGAGTCAGAGCATTTTGAAGGTGGAAACGATGTCCTGTCTCTAGAACAGAACATGAAACCCCTAATGTTGACCGACCGGATAGGTGAACAAGAAAAATGGTATACTCAAATATAGGGCTCCAAGGTGTGTGAGGATATAGATGAGGAAAACATGGAAGGCAAGGACAGTTGCGCTGGTCGCCTTTACCTGCTACTATTGGCTTCAGTTGCTCCACAAGTAACTGAACAACGAAGGGAAAAGTCCCAGCATTTTTGGATGGAGGAAGAAAAGGGTTAAATGTCCAAGAAGGAGAGGATAATTAGCACAGCCCACCTTGTAGCACCTCTAGAACTGGAGGGAAGAGACTGGCATCAGAGGAACTGTTATTTTCTGCTGACCTCCAGGTGGCAGCATGGCCCAGCTCTCAAAGACCGGCTCAGTTCTTGGATATCCTTAAACCTGAGGGACTCTGAACTGTTTTCAGGGCATTTAGTACCTTGGGAATGATTAATGGTGCTGCCCACTCACTGCACCCCGAGGGTAATTGAGCCTGCAGTATTTTGGAGGCTGCATAGAGACTTCCAGAGCCTCTCTCTGATAGAAGGGGCTGCAACATTTTGGACATTATATTCCTTTAGGGACATCCTGGAGGCCTTTTAATTGTGCCCAGAATGCGGTCTTTGGCAAAATGTTTTAAAGGGGGGTAAAAAGACCATCACCACCATTCCTAAAATATGGGGAAATTGAACAATCTAAATATTTTCTCAGATGTTCGGTTTGCTATGCTTTCCATATTCTTTTTTTCCTTCTTTGATTCTGAGATAATATTCTTTTCCATCTGACTTAAAGCAAATCCTCTGCAAGGCAGCTTATGTTAATTGACTGAATATTTTGAAAGAGTGCAAGCAGAGCTATGTATAATGTCTTTATTTAAATAAGCCATAAGCCCTTTTATATTGTAAGCTGAGGTATTTAAAAGTAAAATGACTGGAAATTTCCAGAGTTGCACACTATTCAAGACAATGTGAAACATGTTAGAGTGAGCAACTGACACAAGGGTACAGCATCCGTTTATTCTAAATATACATGTAATAGCAATTATGGAAGACAATCAACAAAAGGTCTTAAGTTTGTTGAGTTGAGTTTGTGTGGCTGCTTTTCATTAGAATTTTTAGTAACTGGGAAAAATGCCAGGTTTTAAATGCTGGAAAATTGTCATGAATAGGATATACTAGTTAAGTCTTAGCACTGTCATGAAAAGTATATCACTAAATGGGAAATCTGAAACTACCTTTTCTAGTTTGAATTTACATACCTCAGGTGGTTGCTCGTAGGCAGTGGTTTGTAGCTTCTTCAGTGACTTCTTTAATACCACTTTGGTACTTTTGAGAACAATTGTTCTTCCTCCAAAACTGTGAAATTTTACTCTCATCACAGAATATTCTCGCATAATGATTTAAAGTAGTGTTCTTTATGATCGATTATCTTCTAGATGTTTAGAAAACCAAACTTCACTGGTCTCCATGTGTTGACACTTTTAAGTTTTAGCAGGCAGTAAAGGTAGTATCTTTAAATTCTTGATATAGAGTAGAAAACCAAAAGAACAATCAGGATGGGCCCGTCAAATTCTATTTTTGGATTAGATTACAGATGTTATACAGAGTCCTATCCTATCTTCCTTTGCTTTGTTAAATTTATCTCAGAGGTTGAATTTGCAATAGTGTCTTTTTGTGATGATGACCTAGGCTAGGAATTGAAAATAAGGGATAGGGATGGGAAATTAATTGAGATAGGTTCACAACGGTTTATTAATTGCCTCTGATTTAACTCTAGTAACAAGAAAATTAGTAGAGAAAGAATCCCAGCATACCCTAAAATCTCGTTTGATGATCCATGACTCACTGAAGAGTTTTTTCCAGCCTACTGTTTTCTATTTCTTTGATTGCTTTGGGCAATTGATAAAAAATGTCTTTATTTTATTCTTTGATGTAGAGATCTGTATGTCCATGTTGCCTTTAATTAATATACTGCTTAATATATAAACACTATATAGTGTTCTAAGTATTATTATATATATTTCCTGTTTTTCTAATTTTTAAAAATAGATTATTGTTTTTTAAATAGCTAATTCATATTTTTAAGGAACAATTTTAGAATATATTTAAATAATTTCCTTGCAAAGTCAAGAGGCTTTTTGCCCCAGAAAAGGACAAAACAGAGAGCCTACTACTGATCAACCTTGCATTTCAAAGCTCAACTTGACTTCTTTACTTAAGCACAATAGTGTTATTGAAAGTAAGGTATTGTTGAGGAAAAAAAGGATTTTTCTAAATTCATTACCTCTCTGCAAATCAAGAACCAAGTCTGGTGGAATAGATCAGACAGTTTTAGTGCATTCCAGGGAGTAGAGCCAAGTAAAGATGAGACAGAGGATATGAAAGCCAACTCCTTTGGCCTTAAGGAGTTGTGGCAGGGAAAAAACGGTTATGGAATTAGAGAACCAGGTGGTGGGTTATTTAAGATCTTGACCTTACTTATTTGAATTCAAGACCAGAAAAAAGAGTGGAATCAGTAGTAATGCCAGTGACATGCTTCCCAGATTTTAAGATTTTAGGAGGAAATTGTAAGATTTTAGGAGGACCCCCAATATGACATGGGCAAGAATAAAGCAGTGGATAAGAGTCTGCTTGACTGATCAGCCTCCAAAGAGGCGGATCCAGAAGCTATGTCCCAATGAAGGAATGTAGAGATTATGGGGTAGCCAGTAGACCAGTGGAGATCAGAGGTCTGAATGAAGAAGCTGCATGCCATGAATGGAATATTAAGGATTAGGAGAAATGGCTGTGCCTGTGGACACCAATGAAGGGCATCAGCACACTCTTCCGAAAGACTAAGTGGGATAGTCAAATTTCAGTAGTTACCCACAAGGCTTATGTTTAGCAGGTCTGCAATGTCATGCTTACATCATTTATTTACAGTCAGTGTCTATTCTGAAAATTTTTATTCAATTGGCATCTATTCTGATAGGTTAATGCCATGCCATACTCATTGTTAAATATTTTGAATATCACTCCAGGTCATCGACATAGGGAATAGAGTAGTCCTACTGCTCTATCTTAGGGACCTGAAAGCATCTGAAGTTCACTGGCATAGGTTGGAGCTCCTTCCATTTACTGTCACAAACTCATGGTCAAGACAGGAATTATCTTAGAAAGACAGGACAAAGAAGAAGAGATATGAAAGACTGAGCATTTACCATAAAAAATATATCCACCAGAAAATGATTATATAAACATGCCTACTAAGGAGTGAACTCTGGATAGACTCAATATTTAAATTTACTGAGACTGTTCAAAGCAGGAAAAAATTAAAATTAGTAAATCTAGGCAGGGTAGGACAACTTAAAAAAGAATCATATCAGAGAAAAAAAGAAATTGTCCGTTCTTTTCACATCTCAGAATAGGATGAATGAATTTCCACTCTTATATACTCCCGCTGAGACTCCTACAGGTTCAGCTATGTACTTTAGAACTGTGGCTCAAACTTATTCATGATTCCTTCTATTTGTACCTCTTGCTTCTCACAGGTGTACAAAAATGTGTGCAGAGAACCACAGGTTGCTTCAGTTAGCCTTCTTCTTTAAGAGTCTCACTGATACTAGACATTTTCAGGTCTAATCCAGATCCATTTCCGAACCTAGTAATGAACCCATTTCTTTTCATTTGTCTTTCAATCTTTATGATATTCTTCTCCCTGTTTTAAAATGGGCACAGTTGTGGCTAAGATCATGTTGTTCCCTAAAGATAGTGGTCTAAGACTGTGAAATAGTTGGGATTAATAACACCTTGGATCTTACCTTTTTCATCTCTGAAACTCCTTCTGCTCAGAAGAGCTCCTGCGTTCCATGACTCCAAGGTGAACCTTTAACACTGTGGGTATACAGACCTAGATTCCCACTCAGAATTTGGGGAAATTTTCTTTTTCTTTTGTCTAGGGGAGGGTGAGAAGAGCTAATAAATTAGTAGACCAGAGAGCCAGTATTCAAACTACATTTTTTTCCCTAAATCCAGAGACCAATATTTTAATTCCATTTCATTGGCACAAATATTTTTATAAACTGTGGATAGCAAAGGATAACAGATATGTATGGTGACAGGAGGGAAGGCAGCTGTATATCAGTATTTTTTGTACCTCTCCGAAATCCCTGAATGACAAGTGGGTGCAGTGTGGGGTCCCTTCCTGGGAAGAAACTTTTTCTAAAAACATCACTCTGAGGATTTCAAATAGAGAAAGAGATGCATAGAAGATATAAATTCTAGCTCCTTATGCATTTTCTCTTATTGCTTTTGCCTATGTACCTAAAAAGTTCCCATCTGCAAGATAAACTGTTCATTTGTTTCTATCTCTTTTTTTCTAAACTTTCCACAAAAATGTTTAAGCTAGCAAATCTGTTAGGGTGGTTCAGTGGGCCTATTGACTAATGAGGAGATTTACATTAAGGTGGAGAAGAAATACATGATAACACATTGTTTCAGATGCCCAGTTCTAACCATGAAATGCACCACTTTGAGAAGTCTGCTATTCCAGTGAATTAATAGTACCTTTCCAGTGAGGTGTTTGCTGAGCAGTCTTGCTGGGCAGAGTTGGTTTTGTGGTAAACAAGGCAAACTCTAAGCTACTCACAACTATGTACTCAAGGAAGAGTGTATGTACATGAGCGTTACCCAAAATGGCAGAGAATACCAATGTGCCTGTTTTACTTGAACTGTTTTTATTTTTGTGTATTTTTTTTTAATTTTAAAAAAGCTTCCTTAATTACAGTTGACATTCAATGTTATTTTGTATGAGTTTCAGGAGTACATCATAGTGGTTAGTCATTTATATAATTTACGAAGCGATCCGCCTGATAAGTCTGGTACCCACCTGGCACCATACCTAGTTATTACGATATTATCGACTGTATTCCCTATGCTGTACTTTACATCTCTGTGACTATTTCATAACTATTAATTTGTACTTCTTAGTTCCTTCACCTTTTTTCTTTCTCTTCCCCCTTCTCCTTACCCCTATCCTTTGGCATCCTTCACCTTTTTTACCCAGCTCCCAACCCTCTTCCTGTCTGGCAACCAACAGTTTGTTCTCTGTATCTGAGTTTGTTTATCTTTTGTTTGTTCATTTATTTTGTTCTTTAGTTGTTACATATAAGTGAAATCATATGGTATTTGCCTTCTTCTATCTGACTTATTTCACTTAGCATAATACCCTCTAGGTCCATCCGTGTTTTCACAAATGGTAAGATTTCATTTTTTTTTTTCATGGTCCCAAGTATTCTGTTGTATATATGTACCATATCTTCTTTATCTAGTTGTCCATTGATGGACATTTAGGTTGCTTCCATACCTTGGTTATTGTAAATAATGCTGCAGTGAACATAGGGGTGCACCTATCTTTTCAAATTAGTGTTTTGGATTTCTTCAGATAAATACCCAGAAGTGGCATTGCTGAGTTCTAGTTTTAACTTTTTGAGGAGAATGAACATTTAAATATCTAAGTGGATATGTGCATGGGTCTGTGTGTATGAGATATTTTAGCAGTTCCTTCAAGGAAATGATGTAGTCTCAATATGAAAATCCAACTGCAAAAGAGCTAAAAATGTATTTTCCCCATCCTGACCTATGTTCAGCTCCACCCTGATAAAACATTTTTACCTCAAATATTTCTTGTACGTAAAAACTTTCTAAACTAAAATAGATTTCTTCTCTTATGCCTCTTCAGAAGCAAAGTATAAGATTTATTCTAAAATATTTTGTGTGTATGTGTATGACCTGAGATGTCTAATAATAAAAATAGTTGACATTTACTAAATTCATACTATGCGCCTTGCACTGTACTAGGTTAGTTAGTTATATAGATTATTTTATTAGTTGTAATTATGAACATTTATTTTATTGGCACTATTTGACAGATGAGAAAACTGAGTCTTTGAGAGGTCAGCTAGCATGTCCAAGTTTTAGCTTTTCGAGGGTGGAACTGAGGCCAACCTCAGAGACCACGCTTCTTCACTATGTTTTGCTGACTCCTGAAGCAAAGCAAAATGTTCTGGAAACCTGGAAGCAAGATTCCTCAAGGAAGGAGCGCAGAGAAGATTATCTATGTACTTAAACTGCCGTGGAGAATAGCCACTGGAGTGAGCCAGGGGACCTGAGCTGTTAATCCAGCTCCTCCATTTCCTCGTTGGATGACTATCTAGTGTACTTATTTATTGGGTTGTGGGGGAAAATTTGTGAAAAATGATTAAGACTATAAAAGACTGGAAAATGAAGTACGACAAACTAACCAAGAAAATTTAAGGGGTGCATGTTTGTGGTTGAGTTGCCAATCCTTCCCTGACTGAGATTATCGTGTTTTATGAAATTAAGGTATTTATTGGAAAGAAACATTTACAAAAACATAAAATATGTCTGGGGTAAACTCAAAGTGTTACTTTTAATTTATAATCCTTGGCATCTCAGTCAATGTTAACTGCTGTTTACTATTTTATTTTGGTAAATGGTTCAAATAGAGAAAAATTAATTGTATACTACTCTAACCAGTTAAAATTTCTGGAGTAAAGTCATTAAAACTTTCAACCTGGTATTAGAATAAAATTGCACATATAAATTTGCCATTTCACTTGTGCTGACATTTTGAGGCTGAGTTAAAAATGCAGGGCAGTTTTTTTTTTTTTTAACTGCCCTATAAACATTATGTAAACATTTTACATTTATAAGTATAAGAAGATGTTTCCTAAAGTTAAGTTAAAATGCTACCCTGTTTCCTGGTTTCTATGCCTAACAAAATCATTTTTTAAAAAGATTACAGAATAACATGATGACTTAATGATTTCTTCTTTCACCAGAGCTCTGTGGTTTCTCTGAGTATCCTTAAAGGGAGAGGGAGCAGGGAGGGAGGCTGTAAGGAGTCAATATGTGAGCTGTACTCAAAGTAGTTTCTGGCTTTGTAGGACTAAGAGAAACCATCTTCGCCTTATTCTTTGTCTTATTCTTCTGTCTAGTAGAAAGCTTGTGTGATTTGCATTTTTGAATGTTCAGTCCTTTTAATTTACTTCTAAATAACTTATTTCTACATTAGGCTGCTTTGTTTGTAGAGAACAATACTTACACAAATGTTTCATGAAATAAAATGAACTAACACTGCACTCTACAAAGAGGATTTTAAAATAAAAGCCATTAAGGATGAATGGCATGAATTACAGAAATCTCTACCATATGTCTGAAAGGGCCTGTTGTAACCAAGCTTATTTACAAAATTCATAGGCACTAATTTATTTAAGAAAGTGATAATGCTTCAAGCCAAAAAAAAAAAAAAAAAAAACAAGAATTAAAATGGATAAATTTAAAAGACACATTAAGAATTTTTCCTGGGATTTTGATTTTGATCTTTGATTTTGGATTATCTATTAAGATTTATACCATAAGGACTATTTTAATGATATAGAAATTATTTGGGCTCAGTAGAACTTTGGAGTAGGTGGTTTAGAGGATGGAAGAACTTTTGATAGCATTACACTTATAAGAGAAAGAAAGTTGACTAAACTGTAGGAAATTCTGTAACCAAAGAATTTCTAAGAGGTAGATTTTATCTATCATGGTATAAAAAATGCATCTCATACATTTCCCCCACAATAAGACTGGCCATCTCATTTCAATGAAAACAAAGAGTAAGGAAAGTTTATGTAATTAGATACCTGAATATTAAAAAAAAAGAAAAGTCATTTTCAAAAAGAATCTTGACCCTTGTATCTTCAACATCATCTTCTGGATCTACCTATTTGAAAACATTAAGTTGATGACAACTTTCACTACTAAAAGTAAAATACCTTCTACATTTTAAGAGTTATTTAATGAATTTTATTGTTCTATGGATATTATGAGAATCTACATATTTCTGTTTGCTTATTTAATTTGATCCTAAAGATAGTGTCTTACATGTATCACTATTTTTGCACAAAATGTAATTATTTTGAAAAGAAAATATTTTTGGAGTAAGTACTACAAAAGGATTTGGCAATACAGAGTCCAGTAGTAGCTGCAAGGCATTAATAACAATTAATGCCCTTTTCCACTTAAGAGAATAGCATAGTACTTGCCAAAGGACCATTGGAACTTGATGAGACCTCAGAGAAGTAAGGGTCAAATCGTTATAAAAATTCAGTTTCTAGTCCTAAAAATGGTCTTTCAAGGTGATTTGTGAGGAACTTTCAATTCAGTTGTCAGCACTATTTAACTTTGGCTGTGGTTCAGAAATGATCATCTTAAGATATTCATAAGAAATAAAGTCTAATTCAGTGTAAAATTTAACCCAGTGTGGCACTACATCTTCCAAATGTAGTGTACATGGAGACTTAGTACTTCTCCACTGTGAGGTATAAAAATATACTGTCTCTCAGAAGACAGTTTGTATGTGTGAGGGATCATTAATGTGCCAAGTAAAATATGGGGCCAGAGGTTATTGTTTATAGTAAGATCAAAGTCATATCTTCACAATAACATCCAATTAAGTTAATCACTGTGGAATTAGTGACCATTTAATAACGACCATTCTAAGTCACTTAGTTAAGGTATGGATTGAACTGGCATATTTGACCACTTATCACGACAATGTCTACCTAACGCATTTATCTGTTGTTTTTTTTGTTTTGTTTTGTTTGTTTTTTTGTTTATCTTTTTGATCTTCCTGAATGCCATCAGTAGATTTCACTTGGATATGTAACACTTCTGTAGGGAGATTGGGCATAGCTATTGGGCCATTCTCCAAAGTTGGAACACAACAATAATACAATAAAGAATCAAAGGGGAGTTTAGAGATCATCTAGAATGGAAATCCCAACTCTGTCACCTATCAGCTCTGTGACCATGGTTATATTTTATAACTTCTATACTAAATGGAGTATAAAGCAGATTATGTAAGAGTTAAATGCAATAATATATGTAAATATTATAGTGCATGGCACATTTTAAGCACTCAATTAATGATACTTTTTGTTGTTTTGAGGGAGGATTAATGTTGGAAATAGTTAAATTTGTTGAAGTATGGGCCGAAGTGGAATTTTTTTCAGATGAAGGGATATGAACCCAAAGAAGGTAACATACAAACTTGGGGATGGAGAAAGAGGTCATAAAAAATATCGTAATTTCTTAAGCATTTACTACTTTTTGGATACTGTAGTAGGAACATGAAAGAAGAGAAATAAGGGTAAGTTGGAGAACATCAAAATTAACATTTGTCTGATTACAGTTCTTACCAATTCCTTTGGAAAACTTTTTGTCTCTGAAAATAACGTGGATCTCACTTTTAGAAATAGTTTGCTCATTCATGCATAGATTGAAAAAACAGTTCTGATAATAGTAGAGATCTAGTATATTTTGCTATTAAGGAAAAATAATGAGCTATCTTTTTGTCTTTTCCTCTGTGCTGTGATTATACATCCTGAAACATGCTGTGATTAAGGCAGTGACCGCATATGTGCTCATATAGATTTCTCTCTTTGAGAGACTAAACCATCAAGGGAAGGTATACCCTTGTATAAACATGTCCTAATGTATTTCCATTATGTAGTTGTGCCAAATGAAAGATTTTTGAATGAATGAATGAGTTGAATGAATACATGAATAAATGAATCTCCAAGTTAAGTCCAGAGTTTTTATGAACAGGGTCAAAAAATATTTATCGATGATTTTTTGTCAGACACATCATTGTTACTCTGCCAGTTCTGAAATGCATAAATATTATGTCATAAAAATGATCGCCATCAAAGATGGTGAAGTTTTGGTAAAATTGATATGTACATTCCTTGCTGGTGCCATTATCAATCAATAATCCCTTTAGAAAGTAACATTAACATTTGTAGAATAAATCACAAATATATTCATATATATTACCTTAGAAATTCTTCTTCTCTTATGGGAACATTTGAACAGAAACAAAAGAAGCTAAAATAAAAAAAATTATTGCAATCAATAATAATTAATTAATTAATTAAAAGTTGGAGACAAATTAAAACTCCAGAAAAATAATGATTTTTTGATTATAGTCCAGCAACACAGTCTAATATTATGAAGCCACTAAAATGATAATTATGTAGAATCATCAAGTTATGTTATGAGATAATTTAAGTAAAAATAGTGAGTATAAAACACTATGTGATTAGTATAGTAGTATAAATACAATATGTGTATATAGGTAATATGAATAAATAAAATGAGTAGGTGTGTCATGATAATAAGATAAGTGATTTTGTATTTTAAGGACATTTATTCATCTTATTACCATTCTACACTTCTAAAAGTATCCTATTTTCTTTTGTTATAAATAGGTACTGTAGACATAATTGTGCATTTTTTTCTCATAGTTCAGTATCTTTACAGGGCCTGAGACTCATTGTCAGTTGCTCTCAACATCTCTATACTGAAATTTTGGAATACATAGATGACTGGGTTAAATGTGCATTAGAAGGTTCTTTAAAAAATAAATCCCTAATTTACATTCATTTTATTGTAGTTTGTTTGTTTTCTCTGAAAGTCAATTAGGTAGAAAATCAAAGGCCAACATGTATCTATATCTTTGTTAATCTGGAGGCAGCACATTATAATGGAAGGAACTCTTGGCCAACAGATTGGATCTATTGATTTTACAACCGGGTGAACCCTGGAAGGCTGGGAGATGAAGTGATTTGGACAGGGATATAATGCTAATTAATGGTAGAGCCAGGATTAATGTGCATGTTCTGAATGAGCTAAGAGCTTTTCAACCCGCCCCTCACCCAGAATGCTTTCCCCATCACCCTAAACTAAGCTGTCAGCTTCCTTATCTGAAGATTTTTCTCCACCTGCAGTGTGTCACATCTGCACTATATTCCCATGTGTAAGGAAAATAGATCTTTCCATCTCATCCAGAAATTGCTTCTTTGTGCATAATTGCACAGAGGTAAATGCACAGCTCTTAGGTAGTCTTGTCTATGTGTACTCATTAGTGACATCTCCTCAAAGTCAGAAGTTCTGCTTGTGAGTTCTACAGCATTAATGTGTTCACCCAGCTATAAAATTCATGTCTGTCTCAGCATCCTTCCAGCAGCCCCCTTCTCTGCCTTCCACAGGGGGAAACCCTGGTCACAGCAAGGTGCTCCCACTAGGGTAGCTTCCAAAAATCCACAAAGAACAAATTAGTGTTCCTGGTTTGCTTCAGAAACAAACAGCAAATAAGCCTCTCCAAAATACATGAAAAAAAAAAAAAGAAAGAAAAAATAGCTTTAAGGGAAAACCTATTGCTCTTCTTAAAGGAGGATCTAGGAAAAAAAACTTTAAAAAAGATAAATGGTTGCTGAGAACCGTTTGCCCATTAACATGTGGTGGGCCAATTAGAATGTAGTAGAAGGGAGGATGAGTGGGTAAATTTATTTGAGAGTCCTATGGAGCCAGCCTTGAAAGAATTTTTAAAAAATACACTCGATTTAATGAATGTGGTAAAATGAACATAGGTGACTATATTCAGTTTCTACATTGATAGGTAGTTTGTCCAACCAGACATCATTTAAACATGGCTTCTTTCTTTGCTTTCCTTTGTTCTCGCTTCCATTTGTTCTTGCCCTTCTTATTCCTTTCTTTGTGTCAATATGGCGAATAAGCCCTCCTGCTGTATCTCCCATTTACAAAGTTGTGCGAAAATTCATGATTTTTTTTTTCTTTTAAAATCAGAGCAACAGGCAATTATCAGTCAGAAAACTCCGTCTCTTTTGAAAACCATTATTTTATTGCCCTTTTTCAATAATATTCACCCAGAAACCTAGACAGTAAATATTAACTGAGTACCTACTGGGACTCAGGCGCTAGTCTAACCATCATGGAAGGTCCAAATCTGAGTAATGCTTTGTTCTTGTCCTCAAGGATTTCTTGGTGTGAGAAGGGGATGTGAAAAATTCTGGGGAGAAGATGCTGAATAGACAATCTATCTGGCTGTTCTATGTGTCCTTCTTCTTCTCAAGCTTCTGTGAACCCAGACAGTGTCTTCGATTAATAAGGGAACTGTTCAAGAGAGAAAGGCTCTAAAGCGATGGCTCCAGTCATAGGTCTTTAGACCTGTACCTCCAGATTAACAGGTTGTGCTTTTTGAAATTACTTAATTTGGTATGGATCAAAGTATCTTGGGGAGAGGACTAGGATGTCTATTTTAAAGATGCTCTCTCAGTGATTTAGATAGTTCATCCAATTTGGAAATAAACAATGAAGGAATCGGTAATGGACAAGAGGGAGTGCTTGTGGAAATAGATAAGGTAAATAATTACGGGTAGACACACATGGAGGCAATATACATAATGGTTAAAGACTATTACCTGTTGAGTCAGACTGCCTGGGTGAATTTTATATTCTGCCTCTGCCACTTAGGGCGATGAAATTTTGAACAAGTTTTAAAATATGGCTGGTCTTTAGTTTCCACATTTTGTGAAATGAGAAAAATAATATTACCTACCTCAGGTGACTAAATAAGTTAGCATATTTAAAGCACTTCAAGCATTGCTGGAGATATAGAAAACACCCAGTAAGTATTATTACTACTATTAGTTCCTCCTGTTCCTCCTATTATTATTATTAACATTATCATAAAGAAATATATGCTTAGAGTCTTAAATAATATAGATTAGGGATAGGACTTCTCCTCTATTTAAACTCCCAGAATAAATAAAGCAAACTGCTGGTATATGTGACCCTCTAAATTCGTCATGTAATAGACTGAGTGATTTTTAACTTGGGTTCCTTAGAGGATTATAGGCTGTTTGGTGTTTCCTGTGCTAAGAAGATGGGTGATAACTAGCCACTACATTCACAGCTATACTGTATTGCTATACATTCTGTTGCTTTCCATTTTTTTAGTTCAAAGATCTTAGAAACACTAAAAATTATAAAGCATAGAGGTATCATCAAACAATTTTTAAATGTCTTCAATTGTCCATTTCTCATCATGGCCTTAAGTGGGCTCAAAAGTAATATTAATGTTTAATTATATGAGCCAATCAATACTCTTTCTGCTCATCACTGGGCAGAGATTGGTGTGGGCTCCCAGGAATCACCCTGGCATCAGATTCAGAAGACTGGGTTATCATTTTAGGTCTGTTCCTGGCTACGAGAGTGGTCTTGCACATGTTGTATAACGTCTCTGGGCTTATTATTTTCGTTTATTAATTAGATTGGGTTGATCTCTAGGGATAACTAAATAGCATCCCCCTCTCTCTCAGTGATTTATCTCACTCTGCCTCTTGTCCAAATTTGAGTCACAATAAGGCAAAGATATCCACTAATAAGGAGTCTAATTGGTCCAATTTCAAGATGCTTATGGGACCACAGTCTTAGTGTGTGAATTTCTAGGTCCCTCTTTTTTTTTAACCCTCTTTTTCTTTGACATACAGTATTCTGTGGTGGCTAGGCCCAAGGTCATTCCACTGTTACCAACAGGTAGAATTATCTAGCGTTTCCCAAAGGATTCTCTATATAGAATATTAATTCAATGAAGTATTAATAAGTGAATGAGGAAAATATTCCCATGATAAAAAAAGATTGAGAAATAATATGTAAAACAAATTTAAACTGGTTCAATTTTTGACTACTCAAATCTGTAATATGTTTATGTACACTGTGATTACCAATAAGATAATATAGTACAAAATGCTTCCAAAATATTTTGATCACAGAATCTTAACTTTCAAGAAATTTCTCACAGGATTAGTGTTTCATGAAGTACACTTTTGCAAATGTTGGAAGAGTATTTACCAGTTTTGGCTTTCTAAACAAGTGTTAACCGCATAATAAAGTTTTTTATCTGAGGTTCTATGAGAAAAAATAACTTACCCAAAGACACATTCATCAAAAATGGCAAATTTAAAACCTTTGTATATTTATCCACCACTAAACTATAAGACATTCTGTTCTTTCAGTTCAAAGATCTCAAGAACATTATAAATTTTCTGAATATTTCATTTAATAATGTATAATAATATAAGGTATGAGGAATGAATCTTAAGCCTGGATCATTTCTTGGTCCCTGTCACCTGTCCAAGTCTGTTGTGCCGGTCCTCATCAATGCTCATGTGCCAAACAGATACAGGGCTTATCTTCCTGACACCACTTTCTAAAAGCCTGTCAATTCTGACTTAGTCATTTTAGATAAAAAAAAAAAAAAAAAAAAAAAAAAAAAAAAAAAAAAAAAAAAAAAAAAAAAAAAAAAAAAAAAAAAAAAAAAAAAAAAAAAAAAAAAAAAAAAAAAAAAAAAAAAAAAAGAAGAGAAAAAAAGAAAGAAAAGATTGAAATTGTTACTCATGTGTGATTCATCAAGCCAAAGGAGCAATTGCCATAGGTCCATCAAGCCCTTAAAGTAGAATGGCTGGCATTTCTTGTTCCAGTGTGAATACTGGGTTTTTGTCATGAATGAAAGAAAATGTACTACAATCCCTGTTTTTAAAAAAGGGTCTGGGGTAAAGAAAGTTAGCAGATCTTTACTTGTAGTAGATGTCCTGTTTCTCAAAGGTTCTAGATCTTTTTTCTTATGACTTATTCTTTATTTATCAATCTTTAATATTTTTTAAATATAGTTAGCTTCTTAAATTCTATAAATTTTCTTAAAATAAAGGGAAATTTCACTAGCTTTTACTATATCCAGACCTTAGTGGAACCCAAGTCGGAATTTCTTCTTTTTTCATATTTCTGTTTTGATTTGAAGCCAGGAGAACATGCAAAAGAAGGTGGAGTTTCTGAAAATTGTCACAAGTAAGTGGAGATTACCTCCTTTTCTTTAAAAATGCAGCTGTGATTTTTTTTCTTTGACAAAATTATTTCTTTGACATGACCCATTATTTCTTTTACATGACCCATTATTTCTTTGACAAAGTTTTTATGTGCCCAAACCAAGATTGCTCTATTTAATTTTAGAAGGCAGTCCTTTAAAAATCCAGCCATTTGGCAATGTAAATTTGGCAAAGAAAATGATGGTCCATTTAAACTTTTCATCAATAATACATAAGATCATTTAAAAATAACATGCATTATTTTTTTTAATAGATATTAGTGGGAAAATAAGTGGATTATAATGTCAATGCCCATATAATGATATTTTTACAAAGTAACATGTGTACATGATTAGAAAACTTAAATTGTATGTAAGTACAAAATAAAATATAAATGTTTCATGACCATACCCTCCATATAGGTAGCTACTATTAAGAGTATTTTGTGTGTGATGCCTAGTGATAATGATGATAATAATAATAATCTACCAACATCCATTCATCACTCTATATATTTTTTGTCTATCAATTTGACAATAATACAGATTTTTAGGTTGCTTAAAAAAATCATAGCATGCATACATTTGTACACCTGGCTGTTTTCTCATAACTACATGTCTTGAATCTTTTTCCATTCCAATAATTTATGGATTTACTTCATTCTCTTTAATAGCCATAAAATATTCTATCATGAAATCTATTATGTCAGTCAGTCAATGGGGACAATTTCTAAAGTTGCCTTATATACAAAATAAGAGTATATATTTTTTACCTTGTTTTAGAGCATCGATAAAACAAAGTATTATATTTCCAAGAATATATTTTCTTATTAAGAAACACATATAGTCTTTAGATGTGTGTCTTAATTTGACAATTTATTGGAATACATGTAGCCTAAGTATCCATTAGCATAAACAGTAATTATAAGATATTCAAAAGTTGGAATTGGCAGTTGCTCTATGAAAATCTATATTTATAGATTTGAAATAGAAATCTTGCTTTTCCAAAGTAACTTTAAATCAGAGGAAAACATTTAGCCAAATTTACTTGTAATCACAAGTTATATTATAATCTGGCAATCAAAGAGGGTAAGACGAGGAAAGGGAGAAAAAGAAACAATTGTTGATCGAATTTTTATGTGCCAAGGATTGGGTTAGGTGTTAACATGTACATTATCTTTAATTAATGGTTTATTATTATTGATTATTTAAAAATAGCTTTCTCGAAGTTATTTTCAGCCATTCTGAAATGGATAATTCAGGCAGTCTTTATTAATTTCCTTAAATGTACTCTCATTAACAGTTCTGCCTCTATGACTAATGATAAAAACCAGTAGAAAGGAGATAATATTCAGAAGGCCAAGATGGACTGAGATTCTTTCTGATATCAACAATAACCTGACAGGGCCATAAAAGGTGCATGAAAATTAAGTTATTCACCCGAGCCTACCACCCTAACTAATTTTGATGTCAGCCTTGCAAATGGTTGTGAACACGAGATACAAAGCTTAGGGAAAAAAAATAGGACATACACAAGGATAATTAAGAAACAGGCAAATTAAAATTTAAATGAGGACTTTCAACAATGGCAATGTATTTCTTCACAGACTGATATTAGACATTATCTGTTCTTCATCACTTTGTTGTGTATACCTGGGAGAAGGCTTTGGGAAATTTCACTTAGAAAGATAAGAAAGAGGTTAATCAGTCAGACCTTTCTGTTTCCAGACTGCTATTTTATCTCTGACAGTGACATCCTCACCAGCACTTCTGAGGGTGGGTGATTATGAGCATGAAATATTGAGCACAGTAAGGATTCAATAAATGATAGCTATTGTAATGATGATCACTATTACACAATTTTAGCTTTGGCAGTTCACTCTTTCTGGCTTTTCTTAATAAAGAAACTATCAATCATTCATTTTCCATAAAATTCTACTTCCCTTTAAATCTATACCATCTCTTAAAATAACACATTTCCTATGTTTGTTTGCTTCCCAATATATAAGTAGCATTTCCATTCTTTTTACATGCCTTAGTGATATGACACCTCATTCTCTAATTGTTTTTTTTTTCTGATAAATCTATATTGACCATATGATTACCATTCATGATTATATTATGATGTCAAGGAATAGTGCAAGAGTATGAGATATCAGATACATGTGGATTCAAATCTTTCTCGAGTCACTGCTGTTAGGTCAATAGCAATTTGGGAGCTTGAGGATTAAATGAAATGACATATGGAAAGCACATAAGAAAGTTCTTGGCAGATAGTAGGTTGATGAGAAAATATTATTTCTCTGCTCTAGCACCACCTCTATTCCTCACATTCTTCCCTTCCTTTCTTTTGGCATCTCAGCAAAAAGAATGCAGGTTCTAGGACAGCACTGTCCAATAGAACTTTTTGAAGTGAAGAAATAGCCTATATCTATGGTAGCCACTAGCCACATCTGGCTACTTTAATTTAACTTAAATTAAAATTTCAGTTCTTCATGTGCACTAACTGCATTTGAAATGCTCAGTAGCCACAGTGCTGGTGGCTCTACATATTGGACAGCACAAATACAGAACATTTCCCTTTTCTTAAAGTTCAGATGGACAGCATTGCTCTCAAACTGTGGGCTATAAATGTGACTAGGTTGACTGCAGAACTGAATCTTTAATTTTAGTACATTTTAATTTATTTTCATTTTACTTTAGATAGCCACAGGTGGCTACTGGCTACCATATCAAACAACTAGTCATAAAGTATCGTGAATGCTAGTCAACGGCTTTGCAGATTTTAATTGGTATTTTGAGATTTTATCTGGTGCCAGTGATTTCTGAAGAGTGAGTAGATTATTCTATCAACTCCAAATGTTCATAATGTGTTTTTGATTCCCCCCTCTCTACAGTGACTAGGCTTAACTTTACCTACAGCTGATATTCTTATATACTTAGCTGTCCCCAAATTTTAAGTTAAAAAGCTCTCACATATCATTGGATTTTACTGATCTCACATATTTTTAAACCTAGCTACAAAATCAATAAAGGACTTTTTGTGGTATGCCTATATTGTTCAGTGAATGAGAAGGTTTAGAGGAGGTGTATGAAAAAATGACAGTCTATAGCAGGAGATCTATAACCACAGAGACACAGCACACTGATGATCTGTGATCATTTAGGAGGTGTGTGGAGAGTAATTTGTTGCTATTAATAAAATTTCAACATTTGCAAATTATTCTCCTTTTAATTTTAAGAAATTACACAGTCTTGATTACTGATATGATGATGTCAGTCTTACTAATTTATATTCTGTCATGCTTTCTTGAGTGAGAAAGAAAGATGGTAGCATACTAGTGGTTCCTCCTATACATGGGTTCACTTATGAGATTGGGTCATTGATCAGAATGTCATCCATATGTGTTAGAAGCACCATAAGTAATGTGATGTCAAGCAATACATTATACTGATGCCTGGTCATGGGGACCGATCGTTTTCTCTCATTCTTTGAATGTAATTTAAAAAAAATTAGATGGCCATTATTTAGTAATTAGTCTGTTTTAAGTGTAAAATGTCTGACTTAAATGAACGCATTTTTAAGGTGAAATAGAGTCAAGGATTCATCTTGTTGACAGAGAATGAAAAGGTGATGCAGTGCAGGAGGTATTAGTGGGGATTAGGACAAAGTTGAAAAGCAGAGTCTGGAAAGCTTTACAAGCAAAGAGAGGTTTAAACATTTAATGGAAAAAGAGGAAAAGGTCACAGGACAACATGACTGAAGGTCAGGAAGTAATAGAATATTGCTAACAGCATACAGAATGATTATTTAACTGAGTTCCCTGAATGTGTTCAGGTTTTTGTTTGCAGATCCTGAAGACATTTGTGTTTATAATACACATAATGAGGGAATTTGGCATCTGTTCTTGTCTGGTTCTGTTATTTTACTTATGGGCAAAACAATATTGTTACAGAAAAGATGACATGTTAGAAATTCTCTTTGAACTCTGTAACCTGTAACCTAGATACAAATAAATGACCATCTACAAATAAGTTGCATGCTGAGGAAAACTGATCACATCTAATGCATATTGTTAGTAAGGTAAACTGCATCAGAAGATTTATATTTTCTAGTTTTCTCAAAACAGAGTCTGAGTTCATTCTAGAAAATGGCAGAAGGGCACAAAGACCATGTCAGACCTTCTGACTGCTGGAGGAAAAGGGAAGTTTAGCTCGTGTAGTATAATCTGCCCATTTAGTTTTTCTTTCTTTGCTGACAGTTACATGAATTTAAAAGCCCATTAGGGAAGAGCATGTTCTCTCTGTAAGCAGTGGAAGCACATGATCTGATGACTGTTCTATAAACAGACCTAAGCTTCATTTTAGACAGGAATAGGTTTTCATTTATTTGGAGGCTAATTATAAATTGGAACGATATTCCTTTTTGATGGACAATTCAATTGCATTTAAATTCAAATTAACATCTGCTGTTTATACTTTATATCATGCAATCTACCTGAATCTAGACAGAAGCTATTAAAGATCTGTGGCTAGAGAATCTTTGTTCTCTGAAGAGTTTGAAGGAAAAAAGAACATTTTCTAAACCCTTGTTATTGGAACCAGATTGCAGTTGCCCTTGAAAATCAAGGATGCTTTCTTTTGTCCACAAATGTATTAAAGGGGTTGTTCAAATAAGCACAAACACATTTTGCTACAAAGGGAGCTATTGAAAATGTTCAACATTTTTCAAATAGTATATATGTTTTGAATGAGTAACACATATTATGCTATTCACATATTTTTGTCCAGATATTGACTTATTTAGGAATTTAGTTCATATATAAATTAATAATTACATTTTAATCCATGGATATATTAATTCTATTCATATATAAATTTGTAGATATACTTCATATATGTGAACCACATATGGTAGGTAATATTTATCTATAGGTAGATCGATATATATGGCTAGGCAGATAGGCATGTATGTGTATAATAAATTATTATCTCAAAATTTCAAAACTGGAAGTCATTAGCTACAGCTCATAGTTTGGGTGTTTACTTTCTTTAAAACAATTCTCATTCACTTACAGACCACATGTTAATGTAGATTGCATGGGAGCTGAGTATTCTCATGTCGCCAAATGCTTGAAGAATGTCTGTGCTTTTCACCTGAGAAGCATGTAAAGCACAATGACGGAGGAGTAGAGAGTCAGTGCTCTAAAATCACTACAAAGTTATGGGAAAAGACATAGACAATCCGCTTATAAATATTATTTTTTAAATTATAGAATCATGGAATTGGCATTTTCCCTAAAAGTAATTAAACAGTTTATAAGATGACAGGATGTTCTTATGGCATGATACCTCTGTCTAAAATTAGTCCTGTTATCTAATTTACAGTGCTAAAGAGGTAACTAATCCTGTTATATGATAATTTTTATTTAAAAAAAATAGCACTAGGATGATTTACCTTATAATTTGAGATGATTTAAATGGGAAATCAGCATAAAATTATTTAAAACTACAACAAAGTTTGCATAAGGATGAGCTTGAATAACACGTCAAGGTCTTTGAATTATGTATTTATTTGCTAATCGTTTGTTTGACAGACTATGGTTTTGAAGCTACAAAATATGTAACCAATGTTACTCATTAACAATCTTAAACTGAGATGAGTAAATGTGAACCTTTATAAGGATCTTAGGAGGGGCACAGAGTTTAGAGGTTCAGTGCTCCAAATCCCTTGAATCCTCCCTGTGCAGCATCTAATCTTCTCTTTAAATGTTAATAGCTGTCTCATGCCTCCTAACAGTCTATCTTGCCAGAATTCTTCCTGGTTAACAGAGATCAGAATGAAGGGTGCAATGGCAGAGTTGGAGAATTGTCAGAAGCAGCTTCCTGGCTAGGCATATGGGACACTCCAAAGCACCTTGCAGAGTAGCATGAATGTGACATTAACAATGCCCCCATATAGTGCTCTTTGTCTTGCAGGATCGAAAAATTATTTCTTAGCTCATCAAAACTGGATCTGTCTCTCAATCCTCAAATTAACAAAGATTCAAAAACAAATATGTAACACACAAACGCACACACAGTCCTGAGTAGTATATTTGAAACCAGATTGCCAACTAATTACTTAATGAAAGGAAATACAACTTTTACACGTGCCAGAAAAATCCTAATGCCATAACCAGAACATATTCTCATGCAAGCCAATTTAAGAGAAAGTCAAATCAGAATCAGAAATGTGATTACAAAGATGAAATTGAAGTCAAAGAAAAAAGTGGTAAAAAGTGTTCCTTAAAAAAATATGCTAGAAGCATTAAAAATAGCCAGTTCCTTGATTTTCAAACAGCCTGTACAAGTGAATAAGAACCAATGTCAATTAAAAAATGGGCAAAAAGATGAAAACGATTTACAAAAATAAGTACAAATGACCAGAAAACATAAAAATGATAACCATCATATGTAATTAAAGAAATGACAATCAAAATAAGACACAGTTTTTATCCCAAGTTTGCTAATATTTAAAAATCCAATAATATCTAACATTGCTAAGGACGTGAAGAAAGAAGTTATCTCAGACAATATGAGTGGAGCTAGAAACTGGCACAACATTTCTCAAAGGAAATTTGGTATTATTAATCAAAAATTTTAATTCACAAGTCCTTTGACCCATCATCTCCACAGCTCAGGATTTACCCTAACAATACACTTGCAACAGTTAAGTTTTCTTAACAGGATGTACTGTATGATAGAAATAACTGGAAAACATAAAATTTCCCTTCAGTTTACTGGGACTGCCAGTAAATTAAGTTAATGTGTTGAACAGAATACCCTACATCTGTGAAAAAGAATGAGTTAGATCTAGTGATGATGTAGAAAGAGTTTTAAGATGTATTATTAAGTGATATACAAAGTACACATTATATGTTCTCCTTTGTGTAAGTATATGTAATAGTGTATGTAATAGTCATATACATTTTACTAAAAGAATACAATAAAATTATAGGTTGTAGAAGATGTTCAGCTTTTATTTTATACTTTCCTGTACTATTTGAAAGAAATTGATATTTGCCTAGATTTAATTATAATCAAATATATATTTAAATAGACACATTACATATACATATACACATATATATACATGCACACACAAACACACACTTAAGCACATGCAAGCACATATGCTTTGGTAAGGTAGTTCTTAACCAAATAATTTGAAAAGATCTTCCCCTTGTAAGGATGGCACCGCCTGAGGTCTATTAGCTGAAATTTTGTTTTTTGATCACTTCTTGATTAGTCACTGACTTTACAGCATTCAAAATGTTTTTCCATTATTTGCTTGTTATGTAACTTTAGAAAAATTAATTAATCTCTCTGAGCTTTTAGGTTGTTGTTGTTGTTTATTTCTGTTTATTGGTAGCATGAGGGAAATGCCTGTGCTAAGGAGATGCTATAAAGATTAGTAATAAAACTGCTATGCACATAGTTCAAAGCCTAGAACCTGGGAGAGGCATCATAAATACTAGTTATTTTTCATTCATCCAATGCTCTTGGGTTTTTATTCCTTCATAATGCTCCTTCTCCCCTTCTTCACTATTGTCTTTCTCTTCTACCTTATGAGACTCTGCTCCTGGGACTGAGTTAAAAGTCCTTTAGGCAACCATATTATAGGTCAAATATACTCTTCTGAGGTGGCTTGAGAATCTAACCACCATCTATAAAATTGTTTCCAGAAAGTGACTCACAAATTAAGTTTTGGAACATAAATCCTTTAGAAATTGGAGAGTACCTGGACTGTGACTAACAGCATCAAACAAAGTTGCATTCTTTCTCCATTTTGCTTATTATCTACAACTCAGTCATGCTTTTCATTGCCTCAAAGAGTGTGATTGAGCTCTTGATAAAAACTCTTTCAATTTAAACACTATGATAGCCAAAGTAAAGTATTCATGGAGATTATGTTTTGCCTTAAACATAGGGAACTGGCAGTGTAAATTTATTGAGCACTTGTTGTGTGCCAGACACTGTGTCAATTATTTAATATGTGCTATCTCATTTAATCTTCACTATAACCCTATGAGGAAAATATTACTTTAATCTTCTAAAAGGGAAAATAGGCTCAGAGAAATTAAACAACATGGACAAGGCCATGTAGCTTGTAATGGGCAGATACAAAGTTCAAATCCAGGTCCATCTGGTGCCAGAGCCCATGTTTTTTCTAGTGATTGCTAACTAATTAAAGTTTGCAGCTCCAAAGATTTTTACATCTTGTATCTAAAGACGTTCTTTCTTTATTTTTTATTTTTTTTGTCAGTATTGGCATTTTAAAATTTAACCAACGTTGTCCTCCTGCACAGCTTTAAACTTGCTGTTAGAAGAAGTAAAACTTTTTGACCTTGGTAGAATAATTTCTTAAAGACTATTTAATAGAAGGACACTTTTTTGGTTGGCAGGAGCCATTATTATTTGTATGGTTACCCATGCATTTATTAAAATATCTGGCATAGATTTTCTGTAAGTATACTGGTCAAGATGCTCACCACTCCTCTCCACAGCTGCCAGAGGTGGACCATGAGTCTAAGACTCCTGACCATACACACAAACACATTTACTGAGGAGGAGGTTAGAGGCTGCCAGGTCACAAGCACAGAGTACCTAAATTCAAGGTTTTAGGGAACATGATACGGGATTCCCTAGGAATGTGTTTTTTATTGCCTTTCTCTTTATGTACTGTGGTTACTTCCCTCTTCTGTACTATATGTGGATCTATAACTGTTTCCTTCAGCTTTAGTCCTACACACAAATGTGAAGTGTTTGAAGCTGAATTTTTCCGCTGCTTCCATTCTGTATTTTCTGTCAGAATCTCCCACTCATTTTTCAAGCACAAGAAACCTGATGTTTTATGCTACGCTAATTCCTGTCATTATCATGTACCTCACTGGGCCAGAAAGAGTTATATTCTGTTCTCTACTATGTCAATTAGCTATTGGTGCATAATGGACTACCCCAAAGCATAGTGGCTGGAAATAGAATTTATTTATTTTGCTTATGATCGTACAGGTCAGTAATATATGCTGGGGTCTGCTGGGCACTTTTTCTAGTCTTGGCTAGATTTCATTATGAATTTGTGGTCAGCTCAGGTCAGCTGTAGATCAGCTTTACTTATCTTGGCTTGGCTCTTGCTTGCCTTTGGCCTTAGCTGGGACAAATGGTTAGACTTGATTCTGATTCATATGGTCTCTCATCCTCCAGTAGGTTAGCTCAAGCTTGTTCACATAGCAGCTGGGCCGTGCTCCAAGAAGCAGATGCAGGAAAGGCCTTATAAGGCCTAGGCTTGGAACTGGCACACTGTCATCTCTGCAGTATTTTAATGGCCAAAGCAAGTTGTAAGGGCACCCTGATACAAGAAGTGGGAAACAGATTTCACCCCATAAAAGGGAGCTGCAAAGCCACATTGCAAATGCTATGGGTGCAGGAAGGGGTGGAGAATTGGGGCCCTACCTGCAAGCAATTAACCAAAACGTACTTCTTTATTGCTCTTCTCTACCTCACAACAAAGTAATTTTTAGCTCTTTGCTAAATCCCACCAAGGTGCTGTCCTGGTGAGCTAGGTAACTGTAGCGACAGATACACAGTGGTTTATTTGTGATTTTTAAAACATATATTTTGAGTAGAATGATTGCCACAAGCTGATATCCTCAGTGAAAAAACTATAGAATACTTTCATTTGCCCACGACCCATGCTGACCATGTGGAATGTGTGAACTGATCACAAGAGGAGTTCGGAGTTGCTGAGCTAGGTGTGAAGTGCTGGGCTCCCCAAACTGCTATAATTGGAACCACACTTTGTCCACTATCTCTGATAAAAACAATGACAACAACAACAGTACAACAACAACAGCAACAACAACAGGACAAGTTATCAAAGCTGTATAGACATTTTTCTTCCACAGTGCTCCTTCTCAACTCTTACTGTTGCCAAAATTGTAGCTGCTCCAGATATCAAGACTTTCTGGCCCTTCACAGGTGTTTGCTAACTAATACGCTACCCTTTCTAGACAGTTAAATAACTGGTTGCCGGTAAGATATACAACCCCAGAAAATCCCAAAGCAAGTTTTATTCTACAGAATATTAATTCTTTATAATGCTCCCTGAAAAATGGATCCTGAGATAAGATAGTTTTGATAAACACTCCTTATTAAATGAATAATTAATGCAGGTATTAAGTAACCACAACATACGTTAATATATTGACATGTCTGGAAAAATCTGCCCTAAAGAAACATGGCTATCAAGTGGTCTAGTTTCTCTCATGTTCCTTCCCACTCGGCTCCATTTTCTACCCTTCTGTGTCTTGCTCGGGATTCTCTGGAGGCTAACCCCTGTGAAAAGACTCACCCAGGCTTTGTGCCAGCTGACCTTTTCTTGAGCTTGGCCAATAGAAGACACCTGTGGGAGATAAAAAGGGCAGGAAAAGAATGAATTTTTCTTCCCAGCTCCTTTTGCTGCTTTGGTGCCAATTCTCTGGCAGTGGCTGGCTCCCTCTATGACTACAGCTTTTGTATGGCAGGTCCTCCCCATGGCTCCAGCCCTCCCTGGGCTCTAGTAACATTATTTCTTCTCCCCCTCCCCCCACCATTTCAGCCCTAAGCTTCCTGTAGTTGCTACTCTGTGGTTGCTTCTGTTTCTCCTGATTATTTCATTAACTCTGCCTACACTTTCTTAAGCAGTCCCTTCATTAAAGTGTGTTCTCAAGAGTTCTTAGCTTGGGGTCCGAGGACCCAAGTGACATCTATAGATAGAAAATAGGGGATTGGCGAACTTGGATAGGAAAAAAATAAACTTTGAACTTGCTTAGTAAAAAATTACCCCTTTATTTTCACTTCTTAGAAGAAATTTAGCATTTCCTTCAGTTATGAATGTAGTAAGCAAATGGTCTTAGCAATACGTCTGACTTTGTCATTAGTAGATATCACAGATATTTTTATATCACATTGCAGTTTTGGTTGATATCTTTAAATAGTATTTATCGTTATTACTTTGCCACTAAATTAGTTATGAGACCTGATGTTAGATTATATTATTTAAATGAATTAGTAAAGAAGTACATTTATTCCTATACTAAAAATTTGTTTCTTAAAATATTTTGTTAGCTGAATTTTAATTTAATTGGTATACTTATGTAATCTTTATGTATTTTATTTTATGTATTTTCAGAAATGGGTTTGTAGACTCCCGGAGAGTTTCATCATGCAGGCATGCACACGCATGCGCATGATGTTAAGAACTCCTGAACTATCTGAGTGAACTGTATTTCCTGTAGTGCCACAACTGATACAACATGAGGTTGACCAGAGAACCCATTGTTCATGTCCATGCATTAGTATTTCATGGAACTCGTCTTTCACAAAACACATTTAGGAAAAGATCATTCTGCAGGAATGATCCACAGAGATTTTTAAAACTAGGAGCAATCGGTCATGGAGATGCCTAGTCAGAAAGGGACTGATGTCCCTCAAGCCCCGGTGCGTACAGGACTCAGGCTTCTTGGACTTTCTCTGCCACTTGTACTCCCTCTACCCCTCAACTTGTTTCTCTCCACTTATTTTTCTCCTAGGTTCCATGCTCTTGCCATTTATCCCCTTTTTCTTTATAGCCTCTGCTTGAACCTCTCCCCCATGTCCTAAATCCTATTTCATAAACTCTCCATTTTTATTCCCATGGTGAGAACACACTCAGAAATTATAGAATTGGCTATGGCCAATCACACCAAAAACAAATCAGTGACCCTGCAGCACCAAGGAGACTCAACATTCATTTTCAACCTGGAACAAACCTGTTAGCTACTCTGTCATTGAAAACATAATTTAGTCCTTTCAGCATAGTCGAATAGTCTTGCACATTTTTTCAAAATTCTTTATCTCTGGTTCCCTAGTAATTAGCCACAAACAGCTAGAGATGACCACTATGGTGATATTACAAATGCATGATCTCCTCTATTAACTGTGCTCTTTGAAAGCAATGCTTTCCTTTTATTTATTTTAATATTCTCAAGTCCTAATACCAAGAGTTCAATTATGCTTATTGGATGAATAAATGAGATGCAAATTTAAGCTGGGGCAAGGAGGGTTTGCTTTGTCAACAGATTTAGTGACTGAAAAACTATACTAAAGGAACTTTAAGGACAGCATTCATATTTTATTCATCATTAAACCCACTAAAGACCATGTGCATAGTTGGATGTTTACTGACTGGGCCATGATCCTAGGCTCCATCCATATTTCTCAGGGGTAGAGCCAGAGTTGACACATTTACCCCTCAGAAAGAAACTACAACACTGACCATTCTCCCTGAATATTTTGTTTCTTTGCAGATATTTACAAAATCTTCACAGGGGTTGTGACTGTTTTTGTTTTTTTAGTCCCATATAGAGTAAAACTTAAACATATCTATGCTAAGACTAAGTAAGCTTCTGAGTAATTCTTTGTTATCTTCATTAAGAAAAAGAAAACATTGGCATTTTTAATGCATATATGTAAGATATCATAATATACAATATTGTATTATATATAAATATTCCAAAGTTTTTCTTCTTGGTTAACCATCATCTCTTATTTTCCACACCCCTCTTTTTAACCATAGGTCTTGTTCAAAATATGAAATATTCTGTTTTTAAAATTATTGTATTAAAGTAGTAGGAATCATACATCATGTTTTAATTTGTAAATTGTTTGAATCTTTTAAAATTAATTTTCCTACCACACTTACTCTTTGAGGAATGTTTTCTACTTTTCATCTATTCTCTCTGTTTTATGTTTCTAACTTTTTTTCCCAAAGTTATTTATAGTCTCTTTTCCTTGAGAGCTTTTTAAGGGTCTTAAAAATTTGAGCCCTCTCCTTTTCTCCCTTTGATTTTCTTTTTTTTTTTTTTTTTGTCAACTGTAGCAGTGCTCTTTAAGGATTTTTACATTGAAGTCAGAATTTTGAACTGCACTTCACATGACCGGTTTTCCAACATCAAACTCATATGTTGTCATGTCCTGTCAAATGGCTCCAAATTACCCTTCAGCTTTGAAGGGGGGAGGTTTAAAGATTGTCTTCTTGTGTATGCTCTCTGTTGATAAATGAAGTGATCATATGCCTCTGTCTTGCCTGTTTTGGTGGTCACTAACCTTAGTGTGAAGTCCAAATTCTGTCTAGTAAGTAAAACTGTAGATAGCTTAGAAGAAGCTATTGTCCTACAAAACAAAATACTTGGGCTTAAAAATGGTACACATATTCATTCGAACTACACTTTATACATTTCCAGTTATATTCTCCTACTTTGTTCTCTCTTCATTACCGTTTCAAGCAACAACTATGATTTATGAATCTCAGCAATAACCGTAAATTCTTTTTGTAAAAAATGTTTGCTATAAGATTGTCATTAAAACACCAAAGCATTTTAATTCAGTGTCTACAGTAGAAAAGATGGAATACAGTTTGTTATTAAATTTCCATTACTTTAACTTTTATCCTAACCCTGACTTCAAGGACCAGGTTGAATATCAATTCCTTGGCAAATTCATTCTTACACTATTCCCATCAGAATTAATTCTTCCCTCTTCTGTGCTACAGATATACTTATAATAATATTAATATCATTATAATGACAATTGCATTCATTGCAACTTAATGTTTTCCAAGCACTGTGCTATGCTAAGTACATTTTATATACAGCTAACTTAATTTTAACAGTAACACTGAGTGAAGTGTTATTGTTGTCTCCTTTTAACATATAAGGATATAAGTGCAGATAGGCTGTACAAATGAGATCTGATCTCAGGTGTCTTTAACCTCAAAACCTTAGCAACTACTCAGGATTGTTACCTCAAAAGAAGGATTGTGGTTTATTCACCATTTTATTGCTGGTCAGCAAAACTCTTGTCATATAGTTGGTGCTCAGTGAATATTTGCTGAATAAATGAGTAAGAAATGAAATTGTTCAAATCAATGAGAATTATTCCATTGAACTTAAAAGTACAGATCTGGGATCTACTAACAACCGCAACTCATCAAAAAATTGCTCTTCTAGCCTTACTTAGTCTCATCTTGATCTCTTACTTCTTATCACTCGAAACCAATAGTTTTATCATTTCTAACTTCTGCTTGGGTGCTTTCTCCCCCTCTTACTGCAAAGATATGGGGATGGCAGAAAATTCTTTTTCTGATTTTCAAGGTCCTCACTGTCCTCTTTCGCTTCTTCATTGTGTCCTGGCCAGGAAGCTCTTGGCATCTTCTAGTCTTGAGCAGAGTAGAGCACCATGCCCCTGTGTGGTGTGGTCTACTCAATGGATGTGATCAACTCAGATTTGATGAGTCTGTCTTTTATAACTAGGAACTCCATCATCTCTGGAGACTTTAGTAAAGGGCCCACCTCACAGAGGTTACATTTATACAGGGGCTTAACTAGAGTTTCTTTTCCTTTACCTAATACACACACACAGACAGAGTAACATAATTATTATGAGTTCAATTGTGTCCCCCCCACCCACTGAAAGATGTTGAAGCCCTAACCCCCAGTACCTGTAAATGTGACCTCATTTGGAAATAGGATCTTTGCATATGATCGAGTTAAGGTGAAGTCATTAGGGTGGACCCTAATCCAGTGTGACTATATCCTTATAAAAGGGGACATTTGCCATATGAAGAAGAAGGCAGAGTTCTAAGTTGAGGAACACTCAGGATTGCCAGCATACCACCAGACGCTAGCAGAGAAACATAGAACAGATTTTTCCCTGACTGCCCCCAGAAATACTCAACCCTGCCAACACCATTATCTCAGACTTTTAGCCTCCAGAACTTTGAGACAATACATTTCTTTTGTTTAATCCATCCAGTTTGTGGTACTTTGTTATGGAAGTCAAAGGGAACAAATGCAATTATCTATCCAAATTTGGCTGTCTCCCTGTCTAAACCATAGATGAAATCTAGAAATAAACAAGGAGTTATCCAAGTAGACAGAATAGATATCATACCCAGACCCAAACATGAATGCTCTGTTACCAGCAGACCCTCACTCAGAGCTTATTCATTCCTTCTTAACAATTCTATCAACTGTCTTTCTGCTTTTTAAATCCATAGCTGCAACAGATGTTGCAGAGGGCCAAAAGGAGTTACCACATAGATAATGACAGTGGAAGATAGCAATATATACTGATGAGATACCAAGGGAGGAGTCAGAGAATAGCAAATATTGTCAGAGACAACCAAGGAACAGAGCTGCTTATGAAGAAGCCACACAATGAATAAGATGAACAGGGCCTTGCTCATCATCCGTAGACTTTGTCTCCATCTCTCTAACTCCCCAGGCACACTTCTTCATCCCATTCTATACTTTGCTTCAGTTTGCACCAAGATTGTGCTCACTTATTTACTGGTTTCATTTTTTTTTTTTTTTTTTTTTTTTTTTTATTGTTCTTCCTGGCTCAATCATGCTCTCCATTCTGAATTTTTAACCTGGTAAGTTCATTGGTTCAATATGTTTCCCATACCCAAACAGACTTTTCTTAGACATTCCATACTGCCAGCCAAGGGAAATAGGACTCATTTGTTAAAATGTGCAAGACCACAAAAAGCTAAGTGATCAGGAACTCATTAGGGTAGAGCACACATCCTTGAACACATGATTATCTTCAAAGTCATCATTGTATTTTATAAAATACTATATGATTATCACAGTGACTCTGGATCATAAAGATATGAAAAAGACAATTACATATATAATAATACAGCTTAGAAAAGCTTCTAATTTTATTGTATAAATCATTAAAAGCTCTATTGCCTTAAAGCCATGGTGACCCAAATTAACTCCTTACGGGTATTAAAGAGCTGTTTCTGCCTCTCTCTGTTTTTATGTTCTCTCTCTCTCCCTTGTTCCCCTTCTCCCATTCCCTCTCCTCACTCTCTTTCACAGACACACAGACACACACATGTGCACACACACACACACACACACACACACACATCCCTTTTTTAAAGATGTGGGACCAGCACAGGACTGGAACAAACCTTCCCCCCAAAATCCTCATAGTCACCTGATTGCCATTTATTACTTTCCAACTTTCCTTTTTCCAGCTACAATATGAATGATATACAGCATTACATGAGAAAATAGTCCTGTGGCAGGAATTATGTATAATCCTTTAACCTGGTCTATATAAGTCTCCTACTCTGAACAACAACAAATAAGCATGTTGCAAGAAGTCACTGAAGTTGACATTATTATAAATAAATTGAATCCACTTTATTTTTTACAAAAAACTCTTTGTTACTTCAACTATTGTTAGTTGATATACCACAAACTATTTGAAACATACTGGCAGCTTGGAACCATGCCTATGGATTAGCAAGTTTACTGGAAAGAGCGTTGGTTTAGTATTAAGACAGATCTAGACTACTCCTGGCCATGGAGCTTTTTAACAGGATCAAGCTTACTGCCTGTTCCTTGCCTCAGGTTTATCTGTGAAGATAATAAACTGTTGTCACAAGTTGGTTATGCAGATCAAATAAGATGTGATAGCACTTAACTCTGTCCTAGCATCAGTCAGCCCTGATAAATTTTTCTTCCTTTCTTTCTTTTCCTTTTTTTTTTTTGCTTTTTTAAAAATCCAAATCAATTTCTGATTGAAGTCACTAATATGTAGAAAGAGAAAAAAAAAGATTGAAGTCCACCTTTACCTTCTGGTTACTCAGATGTAGCCCTCCTTTCTTGGTTTAGGGCTTTGACACTTTTGAGTTTGTCAGATGAATTAATTCTCACTCTGGAAGGCTGAGACTGGGATTCACTAGGGAAGGAAATGCAGACAGGTGGAGTTTCTTTGAGGAAGGAGTAAAATCAAGATAAAGGAGAGGCAGCAGAAGAAATCCTGGCAGCCTGGGGTCAGTGGACCACAGGCCAGCCTCTATGGAGTGCCCAAGCGGGTCTGTCAGTATAAGAATGGGAAAGGGGGCAAATTACTTGCTTCATAGTTTTGTCTAGTGATGAATAAATAACTCTCTGTTTCCATCACAGCTCCTAGGAAATTGCCTTACATATGTCAGGCTCTCAGTAAGAGTTTAATGAATAGATGATTTATTCGATTAATCACTGAATGCTAAATTGGAAGAGTCCTGAGAGATCATATAGTCCCCCAACTATTATATTACAGCTGGGGCGCCGAAGCCCAGAGACTGTTTCACTTGCGAGCATACTCAGGAGACTAGGACCCAGATCTACCAACTCCAAGGCCAAGACCAGAAGCTGTGGCATAGACCTTGATTTCAAACTAGAATCAGAGAATGCATTGGGACCAAAGATCTACTTATTTTACGATCAAAAACACCCCAAGCATCAGATTCCATTTCTTTGTCTTAAGGGCTAAGAATGTTTGGATTCTCAGTGGTGTGCTTTGCATTTAAATCTTTCCATGTAGTCCTTGTGAAACAAAAAATAAAAAATGGGGGTGCATTTGATGGTCATGGATATACACTGAAATATTGATGAGGGTCAATAATTGTGCTCCAGGAGGCCTCATGCTATATAGCTGGTGATGGAATTGGTGTCACAAGTGATCTTATTCCTCTCATTTGCCTGCTGTCCTTGGCACAGACTCTATACTTCATAGTCATGCTATTCACTTCATCTGCAGAGCCTTGGAACCAGCTTTTTGTTAATCAAATTCCACCCACGTTCAGGACCACCTGAAGTCGTATTTACTAATAAAGTTCCCCTTCCTTGACTGTCTCAGTCACATTGGTCTCTCTTTCCACTTCACCCTTAAAGCCTTTGCAGTTTGACAATCCTTGTATTCTTTGTTATCTCCCGTGGCACGGAAGAGGCTCTATGCTTCTGTCTTCTTTATAAGACTGAAGACACATTAAACATCCATTGAATGAATAGTTAAAGTCTACTTGGATTAGAGTTGCCATATAAAACACAGGACACTAGTTAAATTTGAATTTCCGATAAACAACGAAAAACTTTTTAGTGTAAGTTTACCCCAAATAGTGTATGAAACTTACTTATATTAAAAAAAATCATTGTTTATCTGAAATTCAGATTTAACTGGGTGGCTTATATTTTATTTACTAATTCTGGCAAGTCTAACTTCGATGTGTTTTTACTTCAGGCCTGTCTTAAATTCTCCTTTGGAGTAAAGACTATTTGGGCTTAAGCAATCAACTAAACTTTTATCTTTTAACCCATGGAGCACAGGTCTATCTGCTCCAGTTTTTGCTATTTAATCCTCACACTGTCATTTAATAGAATTTATTATTATAGATTTGGTAATGCAAAATTGTATATCTTGGACTGAAATCCATAATTTGTTTTACTAATCCTTAATTTCCATGGTTACATATAAGAATGATTAGTATGTAAAATTTGGGCAAAAAACCCCACTGCCAACAGTTGAAATATAAATGCATAACCCTCAGTATTCTGTTAGCTCCATGAAAATAAAGGTTTGCCTTTGTTGCCTTCCTCTGTCTCTGATCTCCAGTACCTAGCTCAGGTGGCAGGTGCTCTATAATAAACTGCCTCACAGTCAGCCTTCTCTATTCTCGTCCATCCTTCTATAGACTTTAGAGTCACAGGACATCATGATTTCTTCCTTTGTACCCTGCTTTTCTAAGTCAGTGGTTCTCAAAGTGTAGTCCCTGGACCAGCAACTTTCAGCCACACCTGGGAACTTGTTAGGAATGCACATTTTTGGCCCCCTTATGATCCTACTGCCTGAGAAACTCTGGGGATGGGGCCAACAATCCAGGTTTTAACAAGCCTTCCAGGTGATTCTGATGCTCTCTTTGAAGAACCAGTTGGACCACCAGTGGTTTCCACTGTTTCTGTATATAAAATATAGGTACCTGATGTGTGGGTAATTATCTCATTGCTTAAATGTACTTGATGTTGATAAATCTAGGTCGCTAATCAGACTTTAATAGACTTTTCCTCTGTTTTACTTCCTATTTCTCCTCCCCTATTGTCTTTTTCTGCACAAAGTAAGCCTTGTTTCTTCAATTTTACCAAGTAGATATGTTGAAAAGAAAAGGTCTGGTCATCTTTCTTCTTCTCCTCTCTTTCCTCTCCTCCTTCTCTTCCTCATTCCTTTCCTCCTCCTCTTCTGTCTTCTCCCCTTCTCCTCTTCTGTTTTATTTGGTTGAAATTCCCAATTTAGCCACTGAAATCATTCAAGCAGGCAGTTCTCTCATCTCTCTTTTTCATTCACATAAATCATCCTGGACTAGCATCTTCTCTACTAATGCTAAAAGCTCCTTCTCAACTCAACTAAATTGACTGCTCTTAACCTGTCTTTCTTCTGCTTCTTTCTAGTTCTCTATCTTCTAAACACCTCTTTCTTTATCATATTACCCTGTCTTAATCTTTTAGATCTTTGCTATTACTTGCTAATTCTAGCAAGACACCACCCAACAAACAGTCTCCACATGGTACATGCATCATCATCACTAAAATCCACTTTTCATCACCGATATTCCCATTTTTTTCCCCCAGGCACGAATGCTATTACATTCACACACGTATTTGAAGAAATAAAATTTGTCACTTGTACCTTACAGATCTGGCTATTCACTAAGTCTCTGTATATGTAATTTGTAATTACTTTTGGTTTTTGCATAGAACAATTTTTCTATTTCTTACATGAAACTGTGCCCCAGTAGTTTATCCCTTCAGGAGATGTCAATTAGAACAAGAGTTATTTCCTAATTCTTATACTGTATTCCTTGTTTCCAAAAAAGGAAAAAAAAAATTGTCTGAGGGTAAGCCATAGGAGAGATAGAAATTAGAACTTTTCTTTGGCAGTTGATTCTTTCTTCTTCTTGTTTTTTTTTTTTTTTTTTAACATAGAATTGATATAAAATTCATCGTTTTAACCATTTTAAAGTATACATTTCAGTGGTTTTTATCATATTCATAATATTGAGTAAACATCATGACTGTCTAATTCCAGAACATTTCCATCACTCCCAAATGAAACTCCATAACTTAGCAGACAATTCCAGTTTCCTTCTCTCTCTAGCCAATAGAAACCACTGATCTATAGATTTGGCTTTGCTGGATATTTCATGTAGATGGAATCATATAATGTGTGGCCATTTCTGTCTGGCTACTTTCATTTAGAAAGGTTCATCCATGTTTTGGTGTGTATCAGTAACTCAATATTTTTATGGCTGCATAATATTCCATTATAGGTATATAGTACATAGTGTTTATCCATTCACCGGTTGATGAATGTTTAGTTGTTTCCACCATTTGGCTATAACAAGAAATGCTGCTCTAAACATTTATGGTGAAGTTTTTGTGTGGACAGTTCTTTAGAGTATATCTCTAGGGATGGAATTATAAGGTTGTATGTTAACTCTAAGTTGAAATTTTGAGGAACAAACTGTTTCTACAGTGGCTGTCACATTTTACATTCCTATCAGCAATGTATGAGCATTCTAATCTCTAATACTTGTTATTGTATGTTTTTTTTTTTTTTTAATGTTTTTATTATAGCCAACCTAGCGATTGTGAAGTGGTATCTGCTTATGGCTTTGAATAATGTTGTTGAGCATTTTTTCATTTTTATTTGCCATTTGTATATCATGTTTTGAGAAATTACTTAAAATTCTTTGCCAATATTTTAATTGGGTTGTATTTTTACTGTTGAGTTGTGTGAGTTTTATGTAGTCTGGATACTTATAATATATATAAATTTGATACTGTCAAATGTGTAAATATTTTCTCCTGTTCTGGGAGTTGTCTTTTCACTTTCTTCATGGTGTGCTTTGACACAGAAAAAATTTTAATTATGATGAAGTTTAATTTATTAATTTTTTCTTTTGTTGCGTGTGCTTTTGTGTCATATTTAAGAAACCATTGCCTGCTCTGAGTCCACAAAGATTCACACCTATGTTTCCTTTTAAGAGTTTTATACTTTTAACTCTTAAGTTTGGGTCTTTAATCCGTTTTGAGATAATATTTGTGTATGGTATGAGATAGTGGCCTCAAATCATTCTTTTTGCATGTAGAATTCAGTTGTTCTAGCACCATTTCCTGAAAAGACTATTTTCCACAGCGGAATGATCTTGGCACATTTTACTAAAAATCAGTCAACCGTAGACATATGGGTTTATTTCTGGACTCTCATCGAACTCTTTATCATCTATCTTTATGCCTGTACCACACTGATTTGATTATTGTACCTTTGTAGTAAGTTTTGAAATTAAGAAATATGAGTCTTCTAGCTTTTTTTTTCACTTTTAAAAGTATTTTGTCTATTCAAGTACATTGTATCTGTAGATGAATTTGGGGAGTAATACCATCTTAATGAGACTGAGTGTTCTAATCTATGAACATTGGATGTCTTTCCATTTGTTTAGGCCTTCTTTAATTTCTTTCCACAATGTTTTACAGTTTTTACTGTATAGGTCTTCCACTTCTTGGTTAAATTTGTTCTTAAGTTTCTTACAGTTTTAAATGCTACTGTAAATGGAAATTACCTTAATTTTATTTTCAGATTGTCCATTGTAAGTGTAAAGAAATATAATGGAGTTTTGCTTATTGATCTTATATTCTACAACTTTGCTCAATTCTTTTATGGGCTCTCATAATTTCTGTGTGTGTGGGGGGGGGGGTTGTATTCTATAGGATTTTCCATATAAAATATGCATCTGCAAATAGAGATAGTTTTACTTCTTCCTTTCCAATTTGGATGTCTTTTATTTATTTTTCTTTCTTAATTGCCCTGACTAGAACTTCCAGTACAATGTTGAATAGAAGTGGTTAGAGAAGATATTCTTGATTCTTTCCTGATCTTAAGGGGAAATTATCTAGTCTTTCACAATTAAAGATGATGTTATGTTTTTTGTAGATGCCCTTTATCATATCAGGACATTTATTTTTTATTCTTAATTTTTGAGTATTTTTTACATAAAAGACAAATGCTTTTGCTAAATCTATTGAGATGATCATGTGGTTTTGTTCTATCAATTTATTACATTGATTTATCTTCATATTGATTTATACATTGATTTATCAACATATCTTCATATGTTGAATCAAACTTTCATTTCTGAGATAAATCCCAATTAGTCATGGTGTATAATTCCTTTAATAGTTTGGATTTAGTTTGCTAACATTTTTGCATCTATATTCATAAGGGATATTAATACATAGGTTTTTATATCCTGTGATGTCTTTGTTTGACACTGGTATCAGGGTAACACTGGCCTCACTGAAAAAATTAGTCAGCATTCCCTTCTCTTCTATTTTATGGAGCAGTTTAAGTAGGATTGGTTTTAATTCTTTTAAAATATTTGGTGGAATTCATCAGTGAAGCCATCTGAAAAGAAAAGCCTAGAGTTTCTTTGAAGATTTTTGATTATCAAGTCAATCTCTTCACTTGTTGTAGGTCTGTTCAAATTTTCTATTTCTTCCTTAGTCAGTTTTGAGAGTTTGTGTATTTTTAGGACTTTGTCCATTTCATCTGGGTTATCTAGTTTGTTGGCAATTTATAAGTTACTAATAATATTCTCTTACATATGTATTTTTATTTCCATATAATCAGTAGTAACATCTCACTTTTATTTCTGATTTTAATAATTTGAAAGTTCTCTCACTTTTTCTAGGTCCATCTAGATAAAAGTTTGTTAATTTTGTTGATCTAGAGAACTAATTTTTGTTTTCATTGATTTTCTCTTATATTTTTTATTCTCTCTTTCTGTGCTCCAATCTTTATTATTTTCTTCCCTCTGCTTATTTGTGTTTAGTTCGCCCTTGTTCCTCTAGTTGGTTAAGATGAAAAATCAAGTTATTGATTTACAATCATATCTTTTAAAGTAGGCATTTATAGCTATAAATTTCCCTTGGAGCACTGTGTTCCATAACTTTTTATGTGTTGTGTTGTCATTTTCATTTTTATCCAAATATTGTCTAATTTCACTTGTGATTTCTTCTTTGAACTATTAGTTATTTAGAAGTGTTTATTTTCTATAAATTTATAAATTTTTAATATTTTCTCCTTTTGTTGATTTCTAGTTTTATTCCATTGTGGTCAGAAAATATACTCTATATGATTTTATTCTTTTTGAGTTTACTAAGACTTCTTTTGTGGTCTAACATGTGGTCTATCCTGGAAAATTTACGGTCTTCTGTTGTTGAGTGGAGTGGTCTAGATGATTTATAGTGTTGTCCAAGTCTTCTATTTTCTAGCCGATTGTCTGTTTACTTGTTTTATTTATAACTAAATGTGAGGTATTAAAGTCTTTCATTATTATTGTTGAACTGTCTTTTCTGCCTTTTTTGTTAGTTTTTACTTCATGTATTTTAGAGCTCGTGATTAGATGCATATATGTTCTCCATATAGTTTTTGTATCTTTTTGAAGAATTGACCCATATATCATTAGATACTGACCCTCTTTGTCTTGCATAACAATTTTTCTCTAAAATTCTATTTTGCATAATCTTTCCTAACCTTTTGCTTTCAATTTATTTATGAAGTGAGTCTCTATTCAACAACATTTCGTTGGATCTTAGAGAAATGATTGATTACAGGGCCAGGACAAAGCAAGTACAAGACTAGCCTGGAACATCTTGTGCCAGAAAGCAAGAAAGTTCTCCAAATTAGTATAGCACCTTTATTACAGTCGATAAACCAATGTTGAGCCATTATTATGAAATAAAGTCTATAATTGTTTGCATTATGGTTCACTTCCTGTGTTGTACAGTTCTGTGTTTTGACAAATGCCTAATGTCGGTGAAACTATTCTATATGATACTGCCAGACTGTCTTCCAAAGTGGTTTTACCATTTTGCATTTTTACCAGCAATGAATAAGAGTTCATTAAAATGTGAGCAGTAGCCATCCTTACCAGCATTTAGTTTTGTCAGTGTTTTGAATGAAATAGCAGAAACATTCTAATAGGTATGTAGTGGTATTTCTTTGTTTTCATTTGCAATTCTCTATTGGCATATGATGCTGAACATCTTTTCATATGATTATTTGCTATGTAATCTGTATATCTTTTTTGGTGAGATATCTGTTCAGAGCTACTGCCCATATTTTAATTGGGTAGTTTGTTTTCTTATTGATGAGTTTTAAGAGTTCTCTGTGTATTATGGATGCAAGTCTTTTATCAGATAATGTTTCACAAGTATTATTTCATGCTCTGTGGCTTGTGTTTTTATTTTGTTAACAGTGTCTTTTGCAGAGTAGAGGTTTTTGAGGTTAATGAAGTCCAACTTAATCGATTTTTCTTTAAGGATTCATATTTTTGGTGTTGTATCTAAAAACTCATTGCCAAACCCTATGTTTTCTCCTATGTTATCTTATAGAAATTTTATACTTTTGTGTTTTACAATTAGGTCTATAATTCATTTTGGATTAATTTTTGTGAAAGGTATAAGATTTATGTCTAGAGTTATTCTATTATATGTGTATCAAAGGTGTTCTAGCACTATCTGTTGAAAAGACTGCCCTTTCTCCATTGAATTGCCTTTGCTCCTATGTTAAAGAGTAGTTAACTATGTTTGTGTGGGTTTATTTCTGAGCTCTTTATTCTGTTCCACTGATTTTTTTTTTTGTCTTTCCTTTCACAAGTACCACATCACCTCGATCGCTGTAATTTTATAGTAAGTTTTGAAGTTGAGTAGTGCCAGTGTTCAGACTTAGTTCTTCTTCAGTATTGTGGGCTATTCTGAGCCTTTTGCCTTTCCTATAAACTATAGAATTAGGTTGTCAGTGTTCACAAAATAACTTACTTGGATTTTGGGTTAGATTAAGTTGGCAAGAACTGCCATCTTAACAATATTGAATTTTCCTGTGCAAGAACATGCTCTATCTCTCCCTTTATTTAGATCTTCTTTGATTCCTGACATCAGCATTTTTTAGTTTTCCTCGTATGTATTTTGTACATATTTTCTTAGGTTTAAACTTAGATCTGTCTCTCTCTTTTCTTCCTTCCTTCCTTCCTTCCTTCCTTCCTCCTTCCCTTCCTTCCTCCCTCCCTCCCTCCCTCTCTTTATATTTTTCATTATTGTGACATTGCTTACCTTTCCTTTTCCCTTTTCCTTTCCCTTTCTTATGTAAATGGTATTTACTAACCAAAACACTTGGGAGGAAGAAGGGCTGCCAATGACCTGCTTTGGTGAATATGGGCTTTTAAAATCTCTGACATATTTCTGAGATTCTTGAAGGTCACGTGCAGGCTCAGTGCTATGCACAAATTTAGAAAAGATCTGAAAAGACCCAAAGCTCTCTCACCTCTGGATGGCCTGCAGGAAGTAGGCTAAAGTAGAGACTATAACACTTGCATGTAAATGTTTTTGACGTAATCCCCATGGGTAATAGCTTTAGTACTATACAAGTTCTCAGTCAGGTAAAGACAGGCCTTTTGAGCAGTCTTCCAGAGAGTCAGGAGACAGACAAAAGAATTCTTTGCTAATGTGTTCCTTTCTGCACTCTCAGAATATTGGTACCTGGGTATTGGGATAGGACTAGGATAAATTAAGACAAAGCTTGCACTCCTTAGTGAGTTAGCCAGTTTATTTTTGTTTATTCGTTTTTTTTTTGTTTGTTTGTTTCGTTTTTGTTTTACTAAATGTTATCTGGATTGCTGTAAGCTTTTGGTCAAATTCTAGAGTTCTGAAAAGGTTGATGCCAATAGTTTTTGCCATATTTTTCATTGTTTTTATGAAGAAGCAAACTTTTGGAGTTCCTTAATCTGCCAATTTTTTTTTTGTAACAACTGAGAATTGATTCTTGAAAGAAGACAAGATCCCCTTTCTTGGTTAACTTGAGAAATGAATCACACCTCCTGGGTTTAGTTCAGCGAAAGAGGGAGGATTCACGTGGGATTCTCTCTACCTCCGTGTCTCCATATTTATCCAGTATAGAATTCTAAGTATTGAATAGTATATGATTCACAATATTCTATGTGACCAATGTCAGTAATTATGCAATTAATAACCGATTCATACATTTATATGGCCTTTTAAAATTCTAACAATAGCAATGTACATTATCAATTTATTTTTATCTCTCTATCATACTGTGTAAAGTAGTTATGTTTTTTTTAACCTTGTAACATAAAGGGTAAAAAGATCTTTATGAGAAAATAATTCTGACTGCCTTCAGATAAATTCTGCTATTGCTGAAGGTTATCAGAGAGTAATTTCTCAAGAACATTTTATATGGAGAAAATCCTGCTATAGGTATGATTAGGCTAAGACTCCATTCCTCTCTGTAAAAGAGAATAAGAAATTGCTTGGAAATTCTTTGCCTATCTTTGCTATCATCTAACATCTCCTATAGTAAAGAGAAGAACATAGATTATGAAGCAACTTGGGCAAACAGCACTGGACTGAGAATCAGAATATAGTTAAATCATAACTGTGTCACTAGTTTACTGTATAGCCTCTTATACTCACTAAAGTTCAGTTTATTACATAGCTACTGAACAGATTTGTTTAAACCCAAACTGCAAACAGATTACAGTGACATTAGATTCATTCTGCTGGATAATGCTTGTCTTTTGTTGGATCAAATGAGTACAAAATACCACCAGCCTTTAGAATTTTTTCTTCCCTTGAGCAGAGTTTTGCCAGAGTGTTTCAATGGCATTAGCCAGGTTATATAATTCAATACCTCTCTTGAAGATTGAACTAGAGAAGGGCCTAGCCATACTGTCTAGAATCCTGGCCAAGTTCTCAGTGTAGCCAAACCTCCTTTGGCATCCAGAGCTCAAATTTACTAGGATTTTCACATGTTCTATTGCAAGTCTAAGAACACAGGATAGATGTCTTGAGGTTGTCTGCTTTACCTATTGGTCCAACATGCAATAGTTATCCTAGGAGTATCTGACAAACCTGAGAGGAATTCTAACTGGCTGACAATGAAAAACAGACTGTCATGATAATGTCCCTTCCTTCAAATGAACTTTGTAGGGAAGCAAGAAATAGTACAAAAAGAGGACAGAAGGTACAGTAATATTAGTCCCAGCTCTCCTGCTGACTAATTCTGTGGCCTCAGCTACTTTAATTGGCTTGGTGCTTCGGTCCTGTCTCTGTAAAGTGGACCAGATCAGTGGCTGTCCAAATGTGATGTGAAACTCAAAGGGCTCTGTTTCATACTGTTCTAAGATTGAGGATAGGTCTGAACTATCTCCTAGGTGAGACTTCATCTCTAACTTCTTTCAACCAGAGCAGTTTTATTTTTGTTTGTTTTATATGTTGTGATTCTGGATATGAAGCTCTTTGAGGGAATATTCTGAGGCTATTCAGTCTGTTTCTGGATGACTGCTCTTACAAATCTCTTTGGCTGATTGTTACTGAACTCTGTGTTTCTAGTTTAAGTATGACAAAACTGTACAACTTTAAAATTGATGGGAATTCTACAAGTAGCAACCAAAGAACCAGTAGCACCCTTTAAGAAAGGTCAGTGGTTAGAAGGAATTGTGGGATGATGCACTATATGGAGCATACTTGTCAAGTGTGTATTTATTGAAAATGATGATGATATAAGTATTCTGACAGTAGCTAGATATTTTTGGTGTATGCATGTTCTTTTTTGCTGTAGTGCATTTTTATTTTTGTCATATTTTGCCAAACAATAAATAAAGACAGCATTAATATTCATGAGAGGTTGCAGGAAGAAAATGTTGAGTTTATTTTGCTCTCAGGGACACAAACCACTAAAGAGAAGATGCTGTAAACTCATAGTTGGAGAATAAAATAGCAACAATAATAATAACGATCCATCTAATTCTCTAGGGTATATTAAAAACACACAGGATTGTCTAAGCTCATTTATGAGAGTGAAGTACATTATAAGACCCCATAGCTCACCTTTATGTGCCCAATTTGACCCCCAGTGTGATCTGGAATCCATTCTAATTTTCTCACACATGGCAGAAACTTGAACTTGAGTACAGAGACAAAAGCGCTCCTTAGTATTATAATATGAATTATACTTAGCTACCAATATTTATATTTCTCCCATTAGATTGTGCTTTTCTTCAGGACAAGGAATTCACTTCCTCAGAGTGCCTACCATAGAATTTTATAGCATTTTGCCCATAGTTGGAAATCTATACGGGTTTGTCAAAGTGAAAAGTTAAAAGAAGGTATAGATAAAAATGGTAAATGAAAAATAAAAACAAATAAACAAAAAAGACTTAAAAAATTTCATCTTAAGGCATAAAAGTATTTCTGTAAAACACATGCAGGCTTTCCAGCCCTGGTTACTGGCAGCCATGCTTAGTCTAGGGCCAGTGGAAATGGGCCTAGGCCTCGCCTCAGTGCCTACCTACAAGTCAACTGATGAATTAATTGAAAACTGATGAGAACTTTCATTCTAAGCAACAAGGAAGGTGCTCATCTAGTCTTTTAGGATTCACTAACACTTAATAAAAAGTAGGCAGCTTAACTGAAAGCTCCTTCAGTTTGCACACATGATAAAAAGATTATATCTCTTTAACGGAAGTTCTACTCTCAGATGCTCCTCAGATTATTTTAATGAGCAGCCAGGAGTGAGAAACATGAAGATAGAAAGAATGCTAGCTTTGGAGTCCAAGTCCAAAGTTCAAATTCTTCTATAGCCACTTAATTCTCTATGATACTGAGTATGGAGCAGTGCTTAAGAGCCTGGCTGTTGGAGCCAGATAGTCTGGTTTGGGGGAAGTTATTTAACCTCTCTGTATATTAGTTTTCCATATGATAAATGGGTATGATACTAATACTTGACTCGCAGAATTATTCTGAAGATTAAATGTTATTTATGTAAGATATAAATAATATATAAGAAAAGGTTTGGCACCTGGCCCATTGTAAATCCTATACAAATATTTTCTTTTATCATCGTTGTTGGTATTTACCTGTCTAAACTTCAGTTACTTCTTCTGTAGAATGAGGTTGTAATATTTACCTTTAAAGATTATCTGAGACTTTCAAATAATATTTTTGAAGTCTGTGACATGTCATAAATTTTCAATAATCGAAGCTCTTATTTTTATAACATTATTATAAGTTCTGATCTCAGTTATATGACGTACTTGGAATAAGTCTGATGTTCTACATAGACAATGATTTGTCATTCCTAAAAAGGAAGCACGTAGGTTGTCTCATCATTCCCCAATTGTCTCTGTACAAGCTTTCTACTATAAATTGTTTCTCCGACAGGGGAAAATTTTTCAGTCAGCTTTGCTACTGAAGTAGATTTATAAGTTTTTTGGCTTGATCTCTGAACTAAGATCTCTGATAGAGAATCTGGGGTTTGACCACAGCCATATCACTGAATCTGGGTAAGTGACTTCACCTTCTTGGCTTTCAGATTAGGCTTAGGTAAAATGGGGGCTATGATGGAGATATGATGAGGACAGAGTACACTAGTACAGTAAAGCACTTAGTACCTCTGGTTGCTCAGGAAATTTTACTTCCTTTCTTTCCTATCAATTATTTTCAGTAGTTTTTAAAGATCATGTCCAATTTCAGCATTTGGTTCAATATGATTTGGTATACTTCATGTTTTGGCATCAACATGAAATATTTGAATCTTGATTTCTCATGTCATCAGGGGAATTTTAGCCCAACAAAATAGTATTTTAATGCTGTTGAATATTAACATTTATGTTCTCACAAGTAGTTAAACCAGATTGCCCTGACTATGGAGAAAACAGAAGGTATTTAAAACATGAACATAATGATGATAGTCTGCCAAAAATTCAAACTCATTGATTAGTCACAGCCAAACATTTTGGGATCATCCAAGGGTTTAGGAAAATTAATTCAATTATATGAATATATTTCCTTTATGAATCCTATTGATGACTATTTGGGGAAAATAGAATATGAAAACATAAATGTGACTCAGAGAGAAATCTTTTAAGCCAAAAACATTATGAAAGGTTTTGCTATAATCCATTCAGAAATTCTGAAAGTGAGATTGGATGTATCATCTTTGCTTAACCACTGAGGAAATTAAAACACCAAAAGAATAAGAGATTCATCTATCTCCTAGCACGGCAGGGACAGAGTCAGGATTAGAATGCAAATGGCACTGTTATCCAGACTTACATAAAACAATGTGCAGCCCAAAATGTATATTTAAAAAACATCCCTACTGTTAAATGGTTCTGTTGGAGTGTATATTTTCTCTGACTATTCAACAATCCATTCCTATTTAGCTCTGGTAGGCACTGTAAGAACCACAGAGTGTCAAATATATAGGGGCCTTGGAAATCAGAATCCATCCCCTGGATTTCACAAAGGAAATGACTGAAAGGAAAAGAAGGAGAGACAACTGTCCACATAGTTAGACTATGCATAAGTGGTCACCACCCATAAAGTAAAAAGTGTCCGTGTGTGTGTGTGTGTGTGTGTGTGTGTGTGTGTGTGTGTGTTTTAATTCTAGTTCCAAATATATTCTGAGGCCGTTGAAAGGAAATACAGCAGACAGGACCCAGAATTGGTCTTGATTTAAGTTGTAGAATCAGCAGACTGGAGAAAGATGGAGTTTAGAGGGGTCGGAGGAACGGAAAGAGGGAAAGCGGGAGAAAAGAAGAAACTGCTAAAAACAAAAGCAAAAACAACTCTTTAAATCAATTTTGACCCAAAGTAGTGTACCAAATATGTGTTTAGCTCATGAAGACCCTCTAGTTCTGCTTAATTACGCATTTTCCCATTAGGTTCCCTCATCTGAAATAATTTACCTGGGTGGATGTAGGGGTGAGTTAGTACAGGGGAAGAGAAAATTTTCCTTGACTTTCTTAGGGTCCCTGTCTGAGATCTGAAAATTAAATTGACAAAGGCAGATTAACAGGAGAAAAGTATACAAATTATATTGAATTTTAAAATTTTTACATGTACATGGGAGTTTTCACAAGTTAATGAAGACCCCTGAAGGAGTGACCAGCAGGAAGCCTTTACACAAAGAAGAAAATATATGAAGAACTGATAAAACCAAGTGGTTTGGGCTAAGGATAGTTAAGTAGTGAAGAAGTAAAGAGGAAGATAAGGGTTAGTTTAACAATGTTTGTACAGATTCCCTTCTCTGATGATAAGGATGTCTCCTTTCCTTCTGGTACAGGAGTGTATCTTTCACGTGGGAGATTTATCTTCTGCTCTCAGGGAAGAAGGGCAAGGCAGGGAGGTTAGAATGACCTTTCTGCTTCTGCCATTTTCTCCATCTTAAGCTATTTAATATGCCAAGGTGCCATATTTTAGGATAATGTGTCTTGAACCCTATTATTGGATAGAAAATTCTATGGCACATTAACGTTCTTCCTTGCATTACTGGTCCTGGTCCTCTGAATTTCCTGGCAGGGGTAGGATCACCTAGTATGTACCAGCTGGGCATTAAGAAGAGAACTGGGATCTGGAGTCAGGGATGTAGGAGTGTGAATTCTAGTTTTGCTATTTACTACCTGTGTGACCTTGGGCAAGTCACTTAATTAGTCTGAATCCTAAAACTACCCTTAAAATGGGCATAAAAATAGTACCTATTTCACTATATGGTTGTTACAATGTTATAATGAGCTGACTCAGATACTAGCACAAACTAAATACTTAATTATAAGATATTGTTATTATAAATAATATGGACTTAGATATGTTGAGGTATCAACCCATCGTTGCCTGATAATCTGGATTTACTTTCTGTCGTTGCTTTTCAAAGTTTTTAAGGTTCTCAAAGCTGAGATGCGTTATCAGGATTTTCCTCAGTTGTTTCTTTGTATTTTGCATAATGCTTTATAGACTTTGGTCTGGCTCAATCAAGTAAGTCTTCATACTAAGGAGTTACTGGTGGTATGTAATGAGGAAGGAGCCATAGGACATATGCCATATTTTTGCATACTTTGGGGATTAGGGTTGAAGTTTTGTTAAACCTGCAAAACAAAAAACAAAAAACAAAAAAAACACACCAGAATTTGAATTAAGTTACAAACTAATGTAATTTGCTCAGGGGTGTGAAGAAAAAAAATCCTCAGAGAAAAGTTACTGGTGTCCTTATTTTGAACTATATGCCAGCATGGAAGTACATTTCTTTTTAAATAATATTACTTCCAATTAAAAAAGCAATCCCTGATCATTACAGAAAATTTGGAAAATTTAGACAAGTAGAGATAATCATTATTACCAAGAAGGTATATTACCTTTGGTGCATTATCCTTGCATGTATATTACATATAGTATATGTTATACCTACTCTGTAAACATTTTTTTAGAAAACTGAAGTTAAAATCATTATTGTATAACAACTATGCTCTCTATATAAAGCTATTGATCAGAGATTGTTTGAAGATGTAGTATCTGTATATTACCTTCTTGAACCTTCCCAATATAAACTTCCAGTACCTTACAAATACACATAAACAAGCACTTAAACACACTTAGAAAGCTATACTGAGCACCTTTGTTTTTGAGCTGCCCGAGGAATGAGAATCTCCAAGCCTGAGTAGAGTTTGGATTTGGGAAACCATCTAGGGAAAAATGAAGTTTTAATACAAAAAGCAAATGAATCAAAGTAGAAGAAATAGCAAACAGTTAAACATCTCATAATTGCATTACATAGACTGAGAGATTGGTTTGACTCATCTCTCAAAATCCTCTTACTTCTCATGGCATCAAGTAAGGAACTGGTTATTTCCACGTGTTTTGTGTCCTGGTATAACTAACCTCTTACACCTTCACTCTTTGTTTTAAATTTTTAAGAACCTAGAAGGAAAGAACTGGGACAATTTAATTTTTTATAGTACCATGCAGAAATAAAAGCGAATGGTTTGTAATGGAGACCCAGCTCTATAGAAAGAATTGATCTGAAGCTGAATAGCTATGTGTTAGGAAGAAATGAAACTTTTCATTAGGAAAATACAAGTCAACATAGTTACATTTAATATAAACAGGCAATAATAATTAGAGTTTGAAACATACCAGGAAATGAGAAGACTTAGTTTTAAAACAAAATCGGGACGCTAGTAAAGACTCAGGGATGCCGTGATTCACAGGTTAGATTAGAGGTATGCTAGCAAATGCCAAACAGTTTTTAAGTAGGAAAGGAGCATAATCAAAATGGCAGAAAGTGTTTTTTCCTGCTCTATGAACAATGCCTTGATATGGAAAATGATTTTAAATGGCAGAGTCCAATAAAAGGGATATCTCTGACGTGTGGGTTTTATGCCCTGGTCAATGATTGTGACTGTGAGCCTGGAAAGGAAGGCAATAAACATGTAGAGTGTTATTGTTTAGTGTATTTATCATACAGTCTTTTTTGAGAGACAATATTTCATTCATACTTTCATTCCTTTATTCATTCATATTTTATCAAACATTTTTAAACATCTTTCATGTACTAGGCTACATTTTATATGCTGTAGATACATGAATGCAGCAATGGAAAAACTAACAAAAGTCCTTACTTGCATGGAGTTTATAATTACAGAGGGTAAAATGGAAAATAAGCAAACAAATGTCTAATATGATGTCAAGTAGTGATAGGTGGTATTAAGAAAAGTAAGGCAAATCAAGGTTAGAAAGCATATGGTTGTGCTAGTTTAAACAAGGTTTGCGGTAGAGTGGAGAGAAGAGCCAACAATAACTTCAGGCACGTGAACCTCAGGGATAATGATTGAAGGTTGGGAGGGGCCATGGGAGAAGGTGACAGATTTACTCCTCAGAACAAAGAGGTCACAGCATGGGAAAGTGTGAGTGAGCAGCATGGGTTTCAGGCTCAGAGAGATCTGGGTTTGAATCTTTTTCACTGAGCAAGAACTTTGGCCAAGTTACTTAAACTCTGTGAGCCTCAATTTCATCATCTGTAAAGAAGAATATCTTTTCTGTGGGGTTGTTAGGACTAATTATGCATGAAGATTTATGAGTTAATTTTCTTTTTAATATCCTTAACTCATTTACTGTTTATTTGTGTGTGTTGTAAAGCCCTTTATAGATATTATCTTATTTAATGCTCACAACAACCCTGTGGTAGATACTGTTATTTACCTCATTATACAGATGTGAAAACTGAGGCACAGACAAGTTAAGTAACTTCCTCGAGTTTGCACAGTTAAGTGACGGAGCTTTGTTGCGAAATCCCAGGAAGCCTGACTGCGATTCAAGCCTTTAAGCACTGTACCTACCTACCCACCATAGCACTTTAGGGCTTTACTTTCCTCATTTATGAAATGAAGGAGTTTGGAGTAGGTATAATCCATTCTTGTGTTCTATGACCTATGACACAGTGAGGAAGTAAATTATTTGGGAAGAAAAGCCAGGAAATCTGAACGGGGCCAGAATATGGTTGTTCAGGAATGTCAGCTTCTGGCCACAGCTCAGAGTGATCTGAAATACCTGATGTCTGTACTGATAGAGAAAGTGTTTTGCTGTTCTATACGTGACTCATTACTCACAGTCTTTCTCTCATGAATGTGCTAATTTTGCACATGCTGAATGTGGAATGTAGCTTGGCACAAATTGATGATCTTTGTGATGCTTATTCTGAGAACTTGAGCCTCTTATTTTCAGACAAGTGTTTGTGTTCCGAACACTAAATACAAAAAGGTGAAAGAGGATTCTAAGCATAAGAAATTGCAAACACAGAGAGTAAATATCCATCAAGGAAAAATATTTGCGTATATATTGCCATAGTGGAGGGATGAGAGTGGGGATTGCAAGGACACAGGGACATCACAGAATAAGCTGGCAAATCATAAACATGCTCTGTAGATATGGAAAAGTCATAAGAAATTGAAACTTCTTTCAGGGTCAGATGGTTTATCAAGACCCTTCCCCCATCGTTCTGCTATGTATTCCTCTCCTAAGTCTACATGAACTTTCAGAAATCTTTCATAATGCTTTAAGAAAACAAGGCTACCCTAGTTTGTGTCCTAGTAGGAAACAAATTCACCCCAGATTGTTCAAATAAAAAATGAATAATGGGGACCACTAGCAGAGGTGTGAGCAGGGTTAAACAAGGGTTAGAGACACTTCCAGAAACTACCAACCAGTAGAGTACCATTGTTATCAAGAATCGTGATCATTGGTACCATAACCATTGTAGTAAAGTCATCACTGTAAATATACTTATTTGTCTATTTATGTCTCTACCTATCCATCTAATATTTGCTTACTTCTTGGTCTCATCTGATATTACTTAATTTCTTCTAGTTCCTAAACTTCTAGTCAGTGAGCATATGTGTAGCTGGATTAATAGTCGAGATTTGATTTCAAATACATGAGAAGAAATTGTCTAAATTTAAAAATGCTACCAGCCATTTCATCATCTGCGAGATTATCAGGCTTTCGGGTTATTTAGTTTGTGATGGACCAGATCATTTATAGTGTATACCGTGCTGTGAACTGTGTCAGACTTTGAGGTCAAGAAGCAGGGGATGAAGTTTTAATCCTCTTCGTTGACTATGGTTATGTGGAAATTCTAAACCTCAAGTTCTCATTGATAAAATAGTACTCTCAAGACTGATATGAGAATAAAATGGTTCAAAGCTATGACATTGTTCTGAAAAATACAAAATACCACATAAATGTATTTAAGTTAGCTATCTACAGCATAATGCTCTTCACATAGTTGTGAACCCAAAGGAACCCAAACTGAACAACCTTTTTAGCACAAATAGGTGGCAAAATATAAGCCTGGTGAAAATCAGAGACTATTTGTTCTCATTTATGCCTAAATCATAAAAGAAGTTTGATTTCTCATATTCTGAACTTCAGCAACTTAGGAGCAAAAAAATCAAAAGTTATAAAAGAAAGACAACAGCTATCATCTAACAAAAGCATCATATTCCATTATCAAGAAAGGAGTGAGAAAAATGCTTTCCCCAAAAAAATACCATTCAAAAATAATGAAAAACAGATTTTGTGGGTTTAGGAAAATCCAACAGTCAGGGTCATTTCCTGCCATGTAAAGAGCACAATTTACTCTAAAGTGCCCAGAAGGCATCACTGTTTATATGAGCTGGAATAATGAAGGTTTATCATAATTACATTAAATTATCACAGAAAGGTTAAATTGTGTTTACTCAAGACAGGAAGGATATACATAATGTATTCTAGAAAGATATTCACTCAAAATCGTTAAAATTTTAATGATATTAAGAGACTTAGAGAGTTATTTGGAAAACATAGCTCTCAATAGCCGAAGTTTTATTATACTATCTCACTGATTTACAATATAGAATATTAAACATGACAGACAGTCTTTTGTCTGGCTTCCTAAGATGTGTATATTAACAGAATTGGATACAAAATAACAGAGGCCTTCAAGTTCTGGATGACCTGTCACCTTGCTTGAAGATGTTTGGCTAATTTTGGCTTTAAGACTTGAGACTTTCAGTGGCATAGCCAAGGAAGTGAACAGGTTCATGACACGTGTGCTTAATAACAATCGAACAGTGGGCTAGCTGTGTTCTAGGGTCTTATAGTGGACATGCCTAATGAGGGATCACCTGTGTTGCCTGTGATTCATTTGTACATTTATTAAATATCCACTCTATTCTAGGCATAGAATATTAGGCCTGTGTTAGGCACTGGGGATACAAAAGTGAATGGCAGGATAACCCGAAAAAAATAGTGGTTTTATTTTTCTATGGGTTCGTTATAAACTCTCCACCCTGACACACACACACACACACACACACACACACACACACACACACTTCAAGAAGGTGCAAGTTTGGCATCCTGGATTCTAGGCCTTCCTATGTTCTGTGATCAAGGAAAGAGATCAAAGACATGTGATTTAGAAAGCCTATGCTCAGGGAGATAAAAGGGCTAGGCTGTGGACCAGGAGCCAGGAAGTGACTGAATCTATGTTCAAGAGGTGGAAGGACCAGAGGAAGATCACGGGAAGACAAGGCACAGAAAAGCCGAGAAACATGGTGGTTAAAGGTCGTTGGCTAAATAAGGCATGGGGAAGGGCTTGCAGTGAGCAGAGGAGTTGTCTTTCATAGAACTGCTTGAATTTGGTTACTAAGCTTCTCAGGCATTAAATAAATAAATAGATAGATAGATAGATAGATAGATAGATAGATAGATACTACCATTTGTGACAACATGAGAGTATAATGCTAAATGAAATAAGTCAGATGAAAAAGGACAAGACCATATGATTTCATTCATATGTAGGATATAAAATAAAAGGAGCAAACAAACTCATAGATATAGACAACAGAATGGTGATTACCAGAGAAGTGGTATAGGGGGAGGATGAATAGGGTAAAGAGAGTCAAATATATGATGACAGAAGGAGACTAGATTTTGGGTGGTGAGCACACAGTGGAGTATACACATACTGTATTATAAAGTTGTACACCTGAAACTTATATAAAGCCATTAACCAATGTTACCTTAATAAAGTTAATTAAAATAAAAACAATGCAAACTGTAGCCAAGGTGCATTAAAAATAAAGCTCAGAGGGCAAGTTAAAGTTTTGAATCCTCATATTACTAAACAGAAAAAAATTTTAAATTAAAAAAATAAGCTTCTGAACAACTAGCTCAAAAGAACTAAAAATGGAGACCACTCCTTGTATTTCTGTACATCTAAACATCCTAGGACTGTCAGATAGCACTGGGCAGTGGCAAGCAGGACAGACTCCCAGTGGAGATTTGGACAATGTTTAATTTGAATTTAAAGATAAAATAAAGTTATATTCATACACCTGAGAGTTGTGAAGCAAATTCATATCCATTAGAAATGGGTAGGTGACAGATCCTGCCTTAGAGGAGCTTGTAGTCTAGATTACAGTCTAGAAGGTTTTTCCCACAAAATAAAACTAATCACTCTGTCAGATTTTTTTACTAGCAGGTTCTCTAATGTTCACAGTAAACCCGCAAGGTGGGAATTGTCTTTATTTTATATCTAAAGGAACATACAGGATGATTTATATATTAATGAAAGTGTATATAAGTCATGACATATCGTGGATAATCTGAGTGTCAGTTCTTTTAAATAGCACTTGCTATCACTAGCCCTCAGTTTGATCGAACTTTAAGGAATAAAAGGAGTAAAGAGTTTCCTCTGTGCCCTAAAGGTCTGCCACAGAATGTGGGATGCACCATTCCAGAGTGAGATGCGAGAACCAGAAGGGATGAAAGTCACCACCTGTGGCTCTCCTCTGTCATGTGCCAAGTGCTTATGGAAACTAATATGAACAGATAACATGTTTTGCCTTAGAAATTTTCCAGTTACATTTTCAAAAAAGGTGGAGATATGACTTGGGGAGAATCCTCTCTCTAGTTTATAACATGGAAAGATATGATGTGAAATAATGCATTAAAAGGTTTATGCATCTTGATTGATATTTACATATTATTTTCCATCTTGAAGTTTGAGATCAAAGCTACCTGAGCACTTTCCACAGGGAGCAGAAACAAAGGGATAAGCCAGAAACTCCATATACAAGATAAATGACAATTTAAAAGTAGCAACAGGCCTTTCCTTTTTTAAAAGTACAATTGTAGTTAAATAGACCTTGATGCTCCACAATTCTAGTCATCCTGTGAATCACAGTCGTTTTTTCTACAACATTCATGACATGTTTATCCTGCCTCTGCTTAAACTCATCCTGCATATTGTGAGGCAGATTGATTATCAGGAAATTTGTTGCCATGAAAGTTCTACTCGTAACTTTTGTTTCTAAAACAGAATGTATAATATCTACTTCCTGTTCTGTATGACAGTCCTCAAATAATTTAAAGATGACTATTACCCTTCCCCCGAAAACACTCTAGTTCAGGTTTCTTCAAAAATGTCATCCTGCTCGTTCTTTTAATGTTGTAGCATTTCCAGTTTCCTTCCTAAATTGTGTATGAGGGACTCAAAATTTAACCAGACTAGGTTAGTAGAGTAGAATTATTGTTTATTTTATACTTTATTCAGTTTACAGATTAATCACTTTATGATCTTTTAAACAATACATTATACAATTTTAAGTAATACAAATAAATACAAAGAAAATTGCCATAACTCATCAAATTTTCTCCATCCAAAATTAACTAATTTTTACATTTGATGATCGATTTAGACATCTCTCCGTGCATATATGCACTTGACTCTACCTATAAATTATATCTTAAATATTTTCACTTCTCTATTTTTATTATAGCCATTCTGATAAGTGTGTAGTTATATTTCATTTGGTTTAAATTTTCATTTCTCTGATGGTTAAGGATGATGAACCTCTTTTCATGTGTTTGCCATCTTTGTATCTTCTTCTTTATATACCCTTTTCAGAAATCTCTTAATGTATTTTGTCCATTTTCTAATTGGATTAAAAAATTTACAATTGAGTTTTTGGATGTCTTTATATTTTAGATATTAGTCCTTTTTATGTGGTTTGTAAATATTTTCTCCTATTCTGTAGCTTCCTTTTCCTTCCTCTTCACATGGAATTTCACAGAGCAAATGTATTACAATTTATCAATTTTAATTTTACCTATTTTTCATTTTATGGATCAGGTCTAAGTAGTCTTTGCCTAGCCCTAAATCAAGATTTTCTCCTAGTGTTATTTCTAAAAGTTTTATAGTTTTGTGTTTTACATATATGTCTGTGATGCATTTTGGGTTAATTTTTGTATAAAGTCTAAAGTTTAGTTTAAGGTTTATTTTTATCACCTATGCATATCTAGTTGTTCCAGCAACCATTTATTGAAAAGGCTATCTTCCTCCATGGAATTGCTTTTTCATCTTTTCAAAAATCAGTTGAGCATTTTTTGTGTAAGTCTGTTTCTGAGTTCTGTGTTCTGTTCTATTGATCTACGTGTCTGCTAATACCACAGAGCTTTGTTAATGTAGCTATATAGTAAGCCTTAACATTATGTAGAGTAATTCTTCTCACTTTATTCTTTTTTGTCAAGATTGCTTTAGCCTTTTTAGGGCCTGTATTTTACCATACAAATTTTAAAATAACATTGTCTCGTTCTAAAATTCTTGCTGAGATTTAGATAGGAATTAACATTAAACCTATACATCACCTTGGGGAGAATAGATATCCTTAATATGGTGACTTCCATTCCATAAATATGGTATGTCTTTTCATTTATTTAGGTTGTTTTTATTTCTTTCACCACCATTTTGTAATTTTTAAGCGTGCAGTTTCCACAACAGTTTTGTAATCGTATACCTAAATTCTGCATTTTCTTTGGAACAGTTATAATTAAAAAAAAAAAATTTGTTTGCACATGGGGAATATTAGTATATAGAAATGTGGTTGATGTTTGTGTTTCAGTCTTACATCCTGTGACATTACTGGAAGCACTAGATTCTTTTGTAGATTCCTTTGGATTTCTTATGTGTATTGTCATGTCATCAGCAAATCAGAACATCTTTTTCTCTTTCTAATTTGTATGATTTTTTGTTTTTTGTTTGTTTGTTTGTTTGTTTGTTTGTTTTGTTTTCTTCCTTGCTATGCTGGCTAGAACTTCAGAACTATGTTGAATAATAGTGGTCCACACCCAACAAACTGAATATTGCTTTGTATTTATTCTGTAATCTGAGAGTGAATGTTAGGAGAATGGCAATGGAAAGGAAGGAGGGGTAGTTCAGCTATGAATGGTGGAACTGGGTTCAGTTCTTTCTTCTGAGATTTCATTAAATGTCGAACTTCAACAGCCAGGGATGCATCCCAATTCTAATGTATGTCATCTTTGAAAATGGCAAGTACTTATGACCATTCCATTGGAATCCTGGGAGCTTTCACTCTTAAGGATTATTCCTGTACTCATCTCAGGACCACCAATATACCTTAGACCAGATTCTCCTTACAGTGTAGGAAGTTAGTGAGTAATTCTTAGGATTTGTTGACTTACCTTCTTTTCTTAGTAATGCTTTGGTGGACTGATGGTAGGATTAGGAGTTATATTAAGCCATTTCAAAACAGAATTTTTAGTTTCATTTTTTAATATTTATGATTCAAACTTGTTTACTATTCAATTCTTTTACTGCTGGTGAATTTTTACTCTTCAAAAAAATTATTAGAGAATTAATTACAGAAGATCTACTTAATTTTGCTATTAATCTAGATGCTGCGAAGCTATTCACTCAATCTAAATTTGCATTTGTATTTCAAGCAAATATACTTGGTATTTTTTGTATACATTAGGTTGTAAACTGTAGTCTCTAGTCAAAATATCTTTAAATTCCAGATGTTTTACATTTAATTTTAGAAGTTTTCTATATGATGCTTTTATTATCTATGCTTTAATTTTTAAAAAACATTGTTAGTTTATTCAAGCAATGTAGGTCTATTTCTCTGTCTTATAAATATTGCGAAACTGTGTATATGCACTATAGCACATATATAAAAATAATTTGTCTTTCAAATAGAAGTGCCTACATATTCAGGAGTGTTCATATTAATACTATTGTCTATGCAATTGGTGAGATCTATCCAAGAATAAATAAATCTGATTTAGAATTTAAATAACAATGTAGCTCATTATCAAAAAAAATTAACAGTTAATAATAGAGCTCAATTTAAGGTAAAAGAGCTGAACACCCTTACTTACTCTTGCAAAACAAAGTGAATCTTATTACAGATTAAGTTCATATATTAATATACAATAAATTGTTTAAACTTACTGTACATTAATTCAAGAGCTATTTTTTTACTTTATTTTAATCCCACTTTCCCTATTTTTAATTATATAAAATTAATGTTTTATTAATTGAGTTGTTTTCAGTTTTCAGTGACGTTTATCTGGGTTAACAATCGTTTACCAATTAAATAGCTAATAAGTAAAGGTTTACTAATGTATCTAAGGTTACTGACAAGGTTTGAGGACACAGATGACAACGAAATCTAATTTACTTCACTGAATTCATGCTCTTTCAAATAAGACACCTTCTTTTAGTGATATTTTGCAAGAGCAGCAGATTAAATAAATCCTTGTTTAGCAAAAACTATCTCTATTTTCTTTAAAAGTCTATAAAGAGAATCAAAATTTGAATAGTTCACTTATTCATTTTAATTTATTTACTTTATTTTTACCATCATAAGTTTAAGATTGTTTGAAATTTATTTAATCGGTTTCAGGAGAAAAAAACATCATAAAAATATTGAGTCTTCTTTTTAAAGAACATATAGCTTTATTTATTTATAACTTTTTTTCTCTCAGAAATGTTTCACAGTTTGCAAAGTAGAGATTCTACATCTTTTATTACATTTATTCCTAAGTATTTGATTTTGTTGATACTACTGTAAATGCTATTTAAAATTTTTTATTTTCTAGTTATTTGTGCTGTTACATAAAATATAATTAATATTTGTATATTGACCTTCTATCCTATGACCTGGCTTTGTTTACTTAGTAGCACTAGTAATTTTTTGTAGATTTTTTAAAAGGATTTTCTATATAAACAATCATATTCTTCGAAAATTAAAACAGTTTTATTTTCTTCATTCCAATCTTTACACCTTTTATTTCTTTTCTTATTGCACTAAATCTTGTGTACAAATTTGAGAAGAAATGGTGAGAGATGGTATCCTTGCCTTCTTTCCAATCTTGGAGGAAAAGAATTTAATGTTTCACCATTAAGTTTGATGAACACTGATGAACTCCCCACCCAGACTCAGTAATTAGCCTTTTACTATGTTTGCTTACCCACAAACTATTGAGCAATCCATCTCTATTGATAGGTCAATCCATTCTTTAAAAATATATATTTCAAAGTAAGTTGTAGACATCCATTCACCTCACCTGTAAACAACTCAGTGTGTACATCATTAACTATGGTTCATTGCTTCTTTATATTACTCCTTTTTTCTTTGAGGTAAAATTTATATTTAATGAGATACAGAAATCTGAGTTTTATCATTTTATGCTTTTTATTTATTTATTTTTGACTAATGCATGCACTCTTGTAACCCAACTCCTATTATGGAAAATAAAATGCACTGGATAATTAAGTAGAAGACTTTATTCAGGTTATTGCAATAAGGAAACCATTTATTAATGAGGAACATCTCTAAGTAAAAGATGTAGGCCTAGGGTTTTACAAAGGTAGGTAAACAAGAGAATCATACACAAGTCTTATGGGAATCATGTGGAAGGATAGAGATGGATCTTATCTGGTAATATGGAAGGGCAATGTGATCATTGTAAGTTAGCTATTGCCACGTAAATGAAAGGTAGGGGAATTCTTAATCATCTTTGTTTTGGGGGAACACAGGGCTCAAGTAAAATTCAACATTTTTGTTTAAGAAGAATGATATGTGTTATTGTACCACTCAGAGAAGATAAATAAAGTGGGGCACCAAAATAATCCCTTAAGGATTGTTGTTGCCATTATTTCTGTATAATTAGGCAATCTTTGGAGAGTTGGTGGCAAAGGTGAGTTGTTTTAGAGTTCTAGAGATCAGATATTTTAAAAGAAGTGTGCTTGAAATTAAAAAGAGAAAATATTAATATAATAAGTTGTTTTAAAGTTAAGAACCAGGAATGGACCCTTGAGAGTAATCGGTCCAATGGATTCTAAGAAGCGAGTGGAGGAAAATCTCAGCACCACTCACTGAGTTTCTTGAAGCTCTCAAGGTAGGATGTTGATGCCTTTGGTGATGTTGGCCACATTTTCATACACGGGCATATCAAGTACTTTGTCAGACTTTCTTCTCAAGGAGAATTTTGGCCTATGTATGCTATTCTGTGATGGTGAGTCTTTTGGGGCTTATGTCAAGTTGCCCGGCTTCAGCTTGCTGGGCTTCATCAGATTTTGAGTGAAAGGGATGGCTACAAGGCACTCTAGAACCCAGTAAGGGATCTGGGCAGTTAGATTTTAAGTCTCGGTGATGTCAAGTCAGGCAGGAGGGAGAAAAATGGAGAAGTTAGTTTGGAGGATTATAGCTAGATATTGAAGAAACTAGAAGCATTGGACATTTGGTAAGGATTGTTAATTTGAACAGAATCCAGCCCAATTTATGTCTAAGTACCAAAACTATTTTTTTTTCCCACAGTTGGAGAGCAAACCAGTTAAACCTCTATCAGACAAGACAGAGCTTGCATATTATCAGTCTTCAATTTACAGTTACAAAAAGCTCAGACATTGAACAGGGCTTGACTCTGGTAACCACAAGAGTGTGCTATAGAAGATGAATAGTTTTCTATTGAAACATACTTCTCTCTACGGTCATCTTTCTTTAGATTAAAAATAATCTCAAAGAAAATTATTCTTGCTCACAAAATAAGATGGTCACAAAATAAGATTAGACTTGTAAAAGCCTCTCAAGAACTTGCCACTTGACCTTACCTATAATAATACCTATGAATTTAAGTGAATTCCTCTTTTCTCATGGTTCCCAGAATATCCTAAGATTCCTGAACCTACCAAGATATGACTTTTCTTACTCTCCCTTTGAGATTGAGAAACTTGTAAGTTTATTCTTATTTATGCCATTGTTTGCTGACTAGTTTGTAGAAGCACCATTTGCTGTGAGTCTTACAGTGAATTCTAAGGGAATATGTGCCCTTAGTTTCACACTTCCTTTCCTATTTTAAAGCCTCAAGAGTGAGCTAACCCTTCTGGCATATGAACCTTCTTTTGTCCTGCCTTAAAAAAATAAGCCCACAGAAGTTTTTTAGTACTTACAGTGCTCAAGCCTGTTACCCAGACAACATCTGTACTCTTTTCCCATAATATTAATTTTAATAGAGAATTCCTGGGTTTGGTTACTTATAACTTATGTTAAAAGGACCTGAGAAGGAATAAATATCAATAGTCTGTATTGCCAGTGTTAAATAAAAGCCTTCTAAAGTTCTAATAGTTATATAGAGGGCAAAAATCCTTACTTAAATGAATAGATAGCACTGAGAATAACACTGAATCAAGATAGGTAATTTCTATTTATTCATTTGTAAACTTTAGCCAGAATTCTGTCCTTAACCAGAAAATATATTACCCCCCCCCCCACATCAAAAAATAATCCTAGTATACTTCCAATGCACTTAACAATCTTTTTTATATGTTATTCAGGTGTAAATTAGTGAATATTACTTTTTCTAATCACAGTTGCTATCATGATGTATTTACAAGGAAAGCTAACCGAATAGCAGAAATCTTTGAGTGAAATAGCTGTTTCAGTTAATTCTGGTTTACCATATCATGGCAGCATTTCATTAAATTCCCAGAGAGGACAAATGATTATTTAAAATGTAATGTTGACTCAGTGGAAAATAAGTGATAGACATAGTGCAGGGAAGAGGGAACTTCTGTCAGTGGCTATTCTACCTGCTGTTTTTCTCACAGTCAGAGAATTTCTTTGGTATGGGAGGGAGGGAAGCTGAAATGCACTGCTGCCTTTGTATAGCTGGGGATGTGGACCCAAAAGCTTCAGAGCAACATAGCCCATGCTGAGCAGTCCACAAAGCCCCCATTATTGCTGTGTGGGCAACTCTGTTTGCATCTCATTGAAAATGTTGTCTAGTACATCAACATAGGCAATTAAAAAATAAAAGAGGAAAAACATCCGCCTGCTTGTTTAAGATGCTCAGCAAAAGAAGGGAAGCTGGAGATTTGAAAGAAAAGGGAAGGTTTGTGGTATCAAGCTCCATCCTCACTCTCCTACTGAAACTTGCCTGTAAAGCTGCTTTTTAAAAAGACTTTAAAAGAAGAGGAAGGGAAACCTCTGAAAGAAGCTTTCATGTCTGCCAGAATGTAGGTTCATTAACCTGTATATAAAGAAATTAAATTTTGGTTCACTTGTTATCATATTTATCTCGAAATAAATTGAATACGATGTATTTAATTTCTCAGGGTGTTCCTCTGGGGCATGAGTTCTATTTATGAGACCAATTAAATATGTACCAACCAAATGTGGACTGATAGGGAAATAGAAATACAGAGTTCAGAAAAATTAAAAAGGAATCGGTGAATTCAGAAGAGAGAGTCGCATGTGTGAAAAGGAAGTAGGATGAGAAGTGAGGTAATGGAACTGTGGTGAAGAGTTCAGAAGTTGTATGTGAAGGATGAGAGGAAGGGAAAGTAAGAGGAGTAACTAACCCTCATTCCCTGCCTTGTGTCTTTTACCTCTGCCTCCCACCTCCATACAATTGAGTTTCCTGATGTTCCATCGCCTCAGGGGTTGCTCACCTCTGTCCCCTGGACCATTTGTGTCAGTCAGGAAGTTTAAAGACGTACTAGCTTACTCACAGGTGGATTTGTCTGTGAAGATGAGGAACCATTCATTACCTGAATTGCACCTGACTTCTAACAGAAAGGGGTGTTCTCCAAACAGGCCTGTGGATGCACTCCAGCACCGAAGCTGCAGTTTAGATCTGCTGAGAAGGGGACTGTGGTTTGTAGAGAGTGAATTAAAATGAAGCAGGCTACATATGCTTAATGCAGTTGACTAACTAAAAGCAAAATAGGCTAAGAAAATGTAGCAGAATCCACTGATATCCTACCTTACAAACTGTGGTAGTGGTTATACAATAAGAAAAATAACACAAATTGTGTGTTGCAGAGACAGGGTGTCACATTTGGCTTAAAGGTCGCCTGCATTTTCTGCTACCAAGAGATGTAATCGCCTTGAAAGGCCACTTACAATCATATCATAAAGATAGAATATTTATATAATGACCGAGAAAGTGAGAATGAAATTAACATTATTATTAACAGTAACTCTTAGCTTATATCATTTGTCATTTCTTTAAATTTTCATAACATCCCTATGACGTAGATATTTTTATTCCTATTTTACAAACAAGGAAATTAAAGCACATAGAGGTTTGCCTCAATTGCAGAACTAATGACCAACTGAATCATGTTTAATTCAGCTTTGTTCAACACTAGAAGCTGTCCTTTCTCAACTACAATACTGTGCTGCCTGCCAGAGAAGTGTTATATCTATCCTTATTATTATAAATTACATGATAATAATGTGCTTAGTATCCTGCTCCTTAAATATAAAGAATGCATGTGTGCATGTATGCATGTATATATTCTCCCTGAAAACAGGACATGGGCTAATTTTGACATAACTATTATTAGGAACATCAAGTCCCCCCAAACCCTCTTTGTCACTACCTATCCCCCACCAAGAGTAATAAATATACTGACTTCTAGTAATATAAATGTTTTTCACCTGTTTTTGAACTTTATATATAAGTGGAATTATACAGTATATACTCTTTGTGTCTGGCTTCTTTTGCTTAACAGTTATGCTTGTGAGATATATTCTTATTTTTACAATAGACTACTATACAGAAATGAGAATAAATACTCATGGTATCCTATTATGTTTTAAAACAATTTATTTATCCATTCTATTGTCGATGAGCATTTTGGTAGTTTTCAGGTTCTGGCTGTTATGAGCACTGGTGCTATAAACACTCTAGTAAATGTATTTTGGTGAACATATAGACACGTTTCGGTTGGATATATACGTAGGAGTGGAATGGTCATAGAATACACATATGTTCAGTTTTGTAATATCTTTAAATGTTCTGTGAACTGAGGAGACTATCTTATTTCAATGTCATTCAAGGAAATTTTATGTAAAGGAAAGGTGCTAACAAGTTTTGAGAGTCTGTTATGTACCAGTCACTCTATTGGGTGCTTTCCTGGCAATTTTCAAAATAGAAGATGCTATGGACCCCTGTTTATATTTTTCCTGTGCCACTGTTTCCAAAATCAGCTCCAAGGTTCAATCCATGTCTTTTCTCATTTCCAGGTGGTTTTTTATTAATACCGTTGGGCAGTGAACTATGCCTTTCATGTGATCGCTATCTCAAACCCTCCCCTCAGGCTACTTCTCTGGCCACCCTGATCCCTTTTCCCTGGTGTCTTCAGCTCCTTTCAAATCTTTTCTGTCTTACCCTCTCTGTTTATTCACTATAATTGCCAGATATTCAGTATAACAAGTTCTAAAGCTTTTAGACTCCAGAGTGACTTTAAGTCCTTGTTTCTCAGAGGCCAAACAGCTGAAAATCCTTTATAGCAGTTTCCTTTTTCTCATTTGAGGAACAGCAATGCCTCATATTCTACCCCATTCCCATCTTCCTTTTGCCTAAATTCCTAAACTTTCTAAGCCCCAAAGTGGCAGGAATGTGGTTGTTTGGCAGACACACCGAGCAACATCAGTAGGAGGAAATGTGTGTGTGTGTGTGTGTGTGTATGTGTGTGTGCGCGCGTGCGTGCGTGTGTGTGTTTTCACTCAAGCACATGCCCTGTCCTGAATCACTAAATGTAAACACTCATGGAGGCTGTGACACCACGAGAGTCAATTTTTTTGGTATTGTGGATTATAGGCAGAGACTGGTTAATTGATTGAATCATTCTTTGACTTTCAGTTAGAGCCTTTGGTGTTTACTTATAGCTAACATCTGTCTTCTCTCACTCAATTGCTGCTGCTATTCTTCCCATGTTCTCATCTTCTTCACCTACAAACCTCTTACTTCAATGACTTTGACATTCTACGGGAAATGGCCAGAGGCTCACTTGGGTCTAGCTGACCCCAATAGGAGAGCCAAACTTCATCAGTAGTGGGTGGGCTGAGGCTCTGATTGTTGCTTATGCTCTCTGCTATGCTAGGGGAAGTGTCCAGCTGGAGGAAATTTGGGGCTAGACCAGAAATACAGCAAGCAAACCAGCGTAACACTTCCAGTATGTGTGAGCCTGTCTCAACCCTGTATTTAATCATAGCTGGCCCACCCACCACCCTGCCACAGCTAGCACGTGCAAACTATTCACAGACATCATCTATCCCAGGCCATTGCCCTAGACAGGATTGTGACTATATCTACTGCTGCTCTTGTACTCGCCTCCCTGGGACAAGAAGGTCTGGGTCCATAGCCCCAGTTTCTGCTTGACCTATTTTTAATTCCCTTTCTTGGCTGAGTGGTCTTTGGCTTCCTTTTATATTATCATCTCTATTTACTGCTCTTATTTAGGTTCTCCTGTAGAGCAGGACCCTAGAAATCTCACAAGTCTAGCTATTGCCACCAAAACCACCACCCATCTGCACAATGCATCCAATTCAGCAGTTTTAGACAGTAGTCTTCCTCCTTTAATAGAAGAAGAAGCAGAGCATATAGCATTGTAGATGTGAAGGAGTTTGAGCACATGCCAGAAGATAGACTTGAACCTATTGTTTATATAGTGAAATTTAAATACCTGTCATCATTAATGCCATATTGTTTTCAAAAGATAATTTTAAAAAGTTATAGAACATTGTGGAAAGAATACTGGGTTATGTTGAATCTATAGTTTTAGTCTTATATTTGCCACTTGGTCTCAGTTTCTTAACCACTCACATAAGTTTATTATAATGGGTGATTCATTAGGTCCTTTCTAGGTGTAAAAATCAAAAATGCTATGAGTCTATCAGCAGACAGAAATGATCGTGATACAAGTACTCTTGTAGATTCTAGATTCTACCGTAAATTTTGTAAATTTTTTTCTCAGTGACCCTGGAATTAGAAAAGAATAAGATCAATTTTCCAAGGTAATTTCAAAGACTATCTCCTAGTGAATGTGCCCCAGAGCTATGAGAATTTCTTACTCTGAGGCACTCACTGGCTGCCATGACGTTCTGTCAGGTTTTGCATTATTTTCCATATCTTCTTTTTAACCCAATTTCTTGTATTTTCTAGTGGAAATTGGACACAGTTTCTTAAAGTGTAACAACAATGATTTCCTTTATCATTCTGTGCTTTAGAACTTTGCTGCAGGTACTTTTAAATGAGCAGTCCCAAAATCTTGAAATTAAACTGCCAGTTATTAGAGATGATATTTCATGCCTCACATGGGGCGCACCTCCTTTTCATATTGCATTTGTGATAGACAGTTCTTTGCATGAATAATAGAATGGCCCTGAATGAATTCACGTCAGCTCTGCCTCGGGGAGAGACGCAAGGTGAGCTCGATGACTCCTAGTGTGATCCTTTGCCTGTTGACATTACTTTTAAACTTTTCTTCTTTAGGCTGCAGCCATGTGTATTAAATAAATGATAAACACCATTTCTCTCACAAGACTGGCTCACCATTTGAGCTACAAAGAATGTAGTAGTTGAGAGGTTAATATCACTGAATTATTTATTTACTCTGTATAGTTTAAACATCCTATTTTCTGCCTTCTTTTTTTGTAACTTTTCTAGTGACCGATTCCAAGTAGGGAAAATATATAATCTCCAGCAAGGACAGATTACAAAGATGGCCTCTGTCTTTGGTGGAAAAAAAAGAACATGAGTAGCACATCTTGTTTCTTACTTTATTGGCGATGAGTTCACATTTTTTTTCTTTCTACAAGAAAACAATTGGGAGGATATAAATGTTTGAAAAACAAAAAAAAAAAGGAAGGAGGAAGTAACAGCGTATCCTACTACAAGGGTAGACTCCCGAAACTGTAGATCTCAGGCAACTTACGTTGTATATTTTGTCCATTTCCTCCCTCATGTAATTTTTATATTATTATTCAAATGAAGGATGGGTAAACTGAACAAGGTGTTCTCAAAGGGTAAATAAAAAGGAGAAGAATTGCAAAAAGCATCACTGGAATGAGGAATGAAACGCCCAGGCAGCTGTTCTTGCACTGCCTTATCACTGCCTTAAAGCCCTTCAAGAATCTTCAAATTTGTAAGTGGGGAGAAAGGCACAGATTCCTGCCTTTTTTTCTAGTCTCATTTCTATCCTATCTTTATACTTCAAGTTATTCTTTTCCTGTCAACTACCTCTTTAACTTTTGCTAACATTTTGTAGCACATTGGATTGCCATTTTCAAAAAGAAGCAAAGTTTTGTGATAATTTTTATGAGTAATTAATGAACAAAACAACCAAGCTAGTCTTATTCACAGCTAAATCATTCCATCTCATGTATCATTTTGGCTCTGTGCCTCTTAAAATACACATCCCTAAAAGGACTTGTCAAACTATAGAACTTCGTAGTTCTTTATCTCTTTCGTTCCCGAGTCTACTTGTCTGACCTGCAGAGAATATGAGAACCTAGATTCTGAGTGGGGTTTTCCAGTCTATAGACATTCTGGAGCCCCATCACCTGAGTGAATTTTTCCAGCACGTGGAGGTTCCAAGGGCTATATATGAATAACATGAATTGGTCTAGAAAGTATTTGTCATTTTTTTTGCACTAAAGGAAAAAAAATATCTTAAAAATAGTTTAAAAGGCTAATGTTAAATCTTTGGTTGTCAGAATTCTAGCTTGTACAAACATGTGAGATACTTTTAACTCCAGTTTTTCTGTTTTTTCACCTGCACATACTGTCTCCATCTTTCTAGCTAGCTGATTCTGAGAGCAGAGTGGAAACAAGGCAAATAGAAGACAAGGTGATGGTCTTCATTTTTGTACCCTAGAGCCAGCTATGTCCCCAGTACTTAAATCTAAATTGTTTGACAAACTAATTTCCTTTCCTTGGTTTCCTTCTCTGAGATTATCCAGTCTCAAAACATCGAAAGTATCTTTGATAATTTCTACTATTCATCATTCTCCCCATTCTGTACACTAAAAAGGTATATTTGTCCATTCTTCTCAATTACAACTGCTACAATTCCATTTTTGCCTTGACTTTATGCTTGATGAAGTCAAGTCTCCATAGCCACAAGTTTCAAACTGCCTAACACACCTCTGGTTTTTCTACCACATTCTAGTGCCATGTGGTAGAAGGGGAAGTGATTTAATGTAAAGTTTAATCTAGGCAATCACTATAATGGTTATTTTGCATAGTCTATTTTACTTAATCCTCACATTATCCCTTTAAGGTAGATATTGATAACTTGATTTTACGGATGTTGAAATGAAGGCCTAGAAAATTTAAGAGAATTAGTTCAGTAGCACACAGCTAGAAAGTGGTGGAGCTAGGATTGAAACCAATGTCTGATTCACCCCAGGGTCTATAGAATTTCTGTAATAACCTACTGTCTTTCAATAAATACTTAACTGAATGGATAAGAAAGGGAGTAAGTGAATGAATATATGAATTCATGCATGAATACATGAATGAGAGGAATAGTGGGCCAAAGACTCGTAATATAATTTTATGTCCTTTTGCAATTAGAGGACTATAGTCTGTTAAGTGCTATAGTAGCTGCTATCACCATTGCTGTGAATATTCAGTCTTAAAGTCTGTGACAGTTTTTCCACCTGTACACTCAACAATCTACATTCTTACTTAGAACAACAAAGTGCAACCTAATAAGCTAGTATTGAAAGAATTCTGATTGGGAGCATACTAATGCTTCCTTCAATTAGTTTCCTCCAGAGTTAATCCCATTTACTTTTCCTCTTTGGGCAACCAGCTGTTTGAAGTTGCTGGGCAACCAAGAGATGAAGGGAGGGAGATTGGAGAGAGATGGAGACCCAGAAGCTTCAACCAAGGTGAATATTAAATGAGAATCAAATGTCAGAGAGGATTTATTTTAGGGCAAAAGCAGATCATTCCAAAGTGGACATTAAAAAGGTGAGCTAAATTCAGTTCAGAACATTTGCTTTTCAGTATTTATATTCTTAGCATAATCTAATTTTTCTTCTGAAGCAGTGTGGCAACAAAGAGCCAAGGGGATTAGATTTTGAGTGAAAGGAAAAAAGTGTGGCTTCCAGGAAAGCAAAAGTGGTCATGAAATGGCAGCCTTCCTCTGGGATGACTGTGTCGTATCTATAGAAGTGGGTTAAACAGTGGAGTGTGTTCAGTTCTGCAGAAACTTCAGAAGTACAAAAGAGGACGCTGGATCTTATAGAAAATACTAATATTGTAGAGGTGCAAATAAATGAATAAATAATCAGGTTGGGGGTGGAGGAAATCAGGGCATTATGTACAGATAACAAAAGGTAAGAGAGGACATGGAATTCAGGCATTTATGCCCCAGCCCCATACTTTGTAGATACCCATCCCTTCCCATGTCAATCCTGGGAGTTTTGATAGTTGCCAGCTGATCCTTAAAAGGTGGACCAGACTGCTATAGCTTTATCCTGGGAGAAATGAAATAGTTGCCTGTGTAAAACAGTCTTCTCTCGGGTACAGTGGTTAAGAGTAAAATGGAAGGGCAATGAAATAATCTAAAAGTAAAGAAAAAATCTTCCTGTGATCTTGAGTAAGAAATGTCTTTCTCTTTAGAGCTTCTGCAATGTGTCTGCAACATGCTGCCTATTTGACAGAGGTATTTTCATCTAAGAAATACAAGGGTGAATTCACATCTTTGGTTAAGGCCAAGCATAAAAGAAATTGCAGGAATTGCTACAAAGATTTCAACTAAAGCTAAAATTCCAAAGCCTACCAGGGTCATTATGTCACCTTTGGCATGTCAAGCACTGACCCAGATTTGAAAACAATGCAACATTCTTTTTCCTGAAAATAAAATGAGAATGTTTCACTTAACTTCCAGTCCCATATTCTTAAGAGGCAATTACTTCACCAGTTCCATAGGAATTTAACTGAAGTGAAATCAGGAGAGAGAGATTGAGAACTGGGAGATTGAGAATTGTCCAGTTCTATGTAAATAGAAGAATAACGTGGTTGAAATGTAAACAGCTGTATTTCTTTTAAGTAAGTGATAACAATTAAAATATTTTAAAATCTAAGGTTAAACTAAATAAATATAAATCATTTATATGTACATATGTCACTGGAAGTGATTCATGTTTAGTAAATATATGACAATATAGATTTAATTATATTTACATATATATACACTCAAATTTAGAGTGAATACCCTTTTCATGCTAGTGTCAATTCGCTTATTTGAACAAGGAGCTTAGACATCAAGATAAGGCAATAAAAATGACCAAAACTTCATGAATTAATACTTTCTGTTAGTTCTCTTCTACAGCCACTATGTGGGACAAGAAAAATGAAAACATGTACTCACACATGTACACAGAGTAAATAACACATTTGTTGCATGAAGTAATTTGTTGTAAGGAATTTTTAGCCCAATGAGCAGAGTTGTATTATTCAGGAATCTCTGTACAGGTGTGAAAATAGCCCACTTATATAGAACTATTTGTTTAATGGCATCTCTTGTAATGAATGTCTCTGTTTTGGGATGCACCCTAGCTAGCCTAGGCATCCCACTGGGTTTCACATCTTCACTCAGAGCCTTGGGAGAAAGGACTCCAGCATAATATTCTCATATTAAAAAGTAGGTCTAACCACACAATCGTTCAGAAGCAAAAATATTTCTTTGGTGCTACTTTAAAAAGAAGTGCTCCCTAAAATGAGACCAAAGCATGTCACAATTCATAGAATCATCGAATGCTGGAGCATTGATTCATTATCTTTCTATGTCCTTGTAAGTATGCCATGCTTAGATGTCATGACATTATGAGTAATTTTTAATATATAGTTTAAGGCCTCTAAGCACAAAATTGGTCAGTTGGCTTTGGTTAGCGATAAACTTAACCAGTTTTCCACATGCAAGGTTGGAAGGAGAAATTTAGAAGGAACTGACTCCTGGAAATGAGACACTTACTGTACCCACTGCTTTCTCCGTTTTTACAGTTCAGAACAAAGTCCCCAGAGGAATCAATTCATCCTTGAGAAGCTAAACAATAGAAATTTTACTGGGTTATGCACTGTGACTGGTAACCTGCAGCATTTTCTGAAGCCAGAGATCCTTGAATTTACTTAATGATGATTCTCTGTTGACTCAAAAGAAATTGAAGGGCAGCATGGTTCTCAGTGATTAGTATGTCTTTCATTGGTTTCTCTGGCATTCAGATTCAGATGTGGACATGGAAGGCTATGGTAGTAGAGACACCATTCTTGGCCATGATCCCATTGGGGGCCCATGAGGCTAGAAGAACCTCATAGTTTTTTTTTTTTTTTTATATCTTATGAAAGTGTCTTAAAGTAGATATATTACTATTTGCAATTATTTACTGTCCGGTTTCCTGTAAGAGGATTATACATTTCTGCCTTTATTGACTTTAGGGTTGGAGAAATTACTTGCTTTAGTCAATGGAATGTGAATATATGTATCCCACACCACTTCTGTGCAGAAGCTTTTAAAGACATTATAAGCTTCTGTTACCACTTTTGCTATTTCCCTCAGCTTGTTTCAGATTTGGCTGCTTCTTCAGTTCTGGAATGTGAAGGCACTGAAAGTAGAGCCATAGTCAACCTGTGTCCAACTTGTAAAATGAATGAGATATAAACCTGTATTTTGGTAGCCACTGAAATGTGGGGATTGTTCGTTAGCAAAACAAAGCTGACTAATACAGATATCGACTGAGGATGGAGGCTTAGAACTGTAGCACAGAACACTCACCCACAGATGACATCTAGGATAAGACTGAAAATGTGATCAAAGTTCTTATTAAGCCTGCGTTGTTGTCAACCTTCCCTCTCCTCCCTCCTAACCAACTGCCTTTATTTGAAGCATTTATTGTAGTTTTCTTCCTATGAGAGTTTTAGGGAATAGGGATCACTTCCTTATAAACTAATACTTCTTCACGCTGCCTTCATACCACTCTATTGTCCCATCAATATCTAAAACTCTTTAAAATAGTTTTCTGTACACCTTCCATCACTCACACATTTGATATTATTTTAGAAGTTTTTTTACCATTTTTTTTTTTGGATAATATCTTTACACTGTGATAGACCTCTTACTGTGTTTGACTATATCTAAGTGAAGTCTGTCTTTAGCTATACTGTCTCTCAAGTCAAAACAAAGTATGTAGCAGTAAGCAAAATTTTGGCCTCTGGTCTCCTGTAAGATCAAGTTAACATGCTTTACCTGTTTATATCTTTTATATATAAGAAATCTTGTGTGTATGCACACATCATACATAACTTCTACTCTATTTCTCAGGAAATGTCTTTTCTTTGAAGTAGGTAGAACACATTAAAACTGATAATAATTCATGTTATTTTTAAAACAGAAAAACTAATAAATGTGTGCTTGCAAGAAGTACCATTTTACTACTTGAAACATTGATTGAACATCGAGCATTGATTGTAAAGCTACTGTGAACATCGATTGAAAGGCCACTGTGTTCAGAGAACTGTGACAGAAAATAGAAAAGTATCCAAAAGATGTGATACTTTTATTTTGAGAGGTTTACAGTGGGATGAAAGGAAGAGAACCTGTAAAAGTGAATGACAGTGTATTTGGCTGATACCTGCTGGCTATATAAAATCGCTTTTGGACATGTTTCATGATTCCTCATAAAACAAAGATTTAATAAGTTTACTTGGCAGCTAATGTACAAAGTTAAAAAATTATCAAATGATCTTTTTGTTTTCTTTTCATCAGTTCTTGGCAATGCTTTCTTTTTATTTTAAGCAGATGAGTTTTTAAAACAATGATTGCATTTAGAACCTTCAAGAAGGCTAACAAACCATGGATTTAGTGAGCCGGATTCTGAGATCTGAACCGTGAGCTAGATTGGTGTACGTATGGCAGGACCTAGAAGATCTGGTATTTCCATGCATGCAGACAGACAAACAAACATAAGAAAGACAAACCATTAGCCTTGCACTGTTTAAGGAGCGAACTACAGGACGTGTTTTGTAGCTCCATGAATACTGGCATGTTATGCTGGGGTCTGGGTCCTAAGTACAGGATGAGCAATGAAGGGAGACTGAACTTAGATGGGGAAAATATTTTTATTACTTCTGATAGCTTTTTCATTGAAACCCCATTTCCTGAGTGGATGGGTTTACCAATTTAAATATTTGCTATTCATTTAATGTTGCTTGGCAGCCTTTGCTTCCTGTCTATCTCCCGAGAGTGCTCTTGATAAGATATTTTTTTCTTTATCAGGAAATTGATTTTTTTTTTTTTTTTGTATCTCTTTCTGAGATTACTGAATCCAAACTTGGAGTAGAATAACTCAATTCTTAGAAAAATGTCTAATTTGGGAGCCTGGTGTGTTTTTTGTTTGTTTGTTTTTGTTTTTTTCAGTTACAGCATCAAACTGACTGTGAGCATGCCAGTAGCAGAGGCAGACTTAGGTGCCTCCTGGCTCACTGGTTTTTTTTCTGTTTATGAACCCATCAGCCTTCTCCAGCAATGCTCTTCCTTCCACTGGGCCCTTGGCACCTTCATTCTACTCTAGGAAACATTCTGCTGTGATATAGCTTTTCATTCTCTTTCTTTAGTTCTGAATCTTAACTGAGTTTTCTCGGTCTTATTCCCTGCACTGGCAAATCCTTACTGGGCTACCTACCCTTACAGTTGTGCATGTTTCCCATTTTGGTCAGAATGGCCGAAGTTCACCACATTTCCCTGCTGATAAAAGATGACTTAGCGCCCTAAGCTTTGGATAAGTAAAAGTTGGACTCCTGGGTCCAAAGTGAGTACAGCTGGTTGCACTCTCTACTTTTCCAAAAGAAATCCACCAAGCACTTTCATTATGTGTAAGGGCCTTTGTCATGATACCTTTGAGAAGGGTGATGTGTATATTTATATCTTACCTTGATGTTTTATTAATGACCAATAGTTGTTTAGTCTACAGTAGCAACAGGGAGTTGGAAATCAGTCTGTGTATTTGGGTCATTTGCTTAAGTTCTAAAATCAGAACTGGTTTGATTTTGCAGCACATGGATATAGTTATTATAAACAATTACAGTAAGAATGCCCAATTTTCTGTAATTAAAATGCCCGGTGTGTTTAATTGATTGGATTTTGTCTGTGACGAATTGTGCTGTTTCTCTCTATGTAGAGAAGTGTATTCACTTAAGTCTTGCATAACATGCACTTTGTCGAAAAAAAAATTTTTTTTTTCAAGTTGCTTATGGTGTTGCTGGTATTTATTCTGCAACGTCAGCAGTGCTGGTGGGCCAAACGCAGAGTAAAGACTGCAGTTGAAGCAACATTTTTTGTTGTTGTTGTTCATATTCCAACATTCTTAAAACTGCCTGAAAAGAAATGTTAGAACTGTGTTCTGAAATTACTTTTGAGAGTCCTGTACAACGGGAGAACTTAAAAACCTTATAGTTCTGAAGGGGAAAATAAGACTGTGGGAATCTCTCCCTTCCCCTACTTCTGTGACCATGCTAGTTCATTTAAATCTCAAAACTAAAAAAATAAAATTTAAAATGTCACAAAAAGAGTTTCTGTGTTGTTTCTCATTTTCTGACTTCTTCTTGAGGTAGGAAGAGGACAACTCTTGTTGTAAATAATGAAATGTTTCTGTTTTGCACAGAAAACAAACAAACAAACAAACAGAAAACCAGACCAAAAAGAAAAAAACAACCCAATGCACTCTTTTGGCAAAATGCCTCTGGGTCTCTTCCTGCAGGATTTTACTTCTGTACTTTGCAGAGACCTTCATTTTTTTTCCTACTTCTAGCTGAAAGGCTAGGTGTAAGATGGAATGTATATATTGCTTAAATTTTTATTCTTTTCTTCTCAGCTATTGCCAATAAATGACAAAGACAGAAATGGGAAGCGGCAATCTCAATATTTGAGAATGTTTATGTTTCTTATTTTCTGCCCAGAGTGGAACAAAATCTGAAACATTTAATTCTCCTGTGCAATATTTCCTTTTTCTTTGTTGCCTCTATTTTGAAGGAATTTTTAAGACACTTTCAGCCTTTGCTGTGGCTGTTAATAGAGCAGGGAGAGCCAAGAGCAGCAGAAACACAACAGGACTGGAAAGAGGGGTCCTTGGAGTCTTGTACCAGCAGAGGCCTATTTTCTGTGTAGTAGTTTTGCCAACTATACAACGCAGGCAAATAAATGTAATTATCCTATAAGGAGGTTTTAACAAATTCTCTGTTATATTTTTGCATGTGTGAGTGCATCAGGTGAGACCAAATTATTTCTGAAAATTATTGGTTAGAGAAATATAAACTATTAATTTATTTTCCCAACTTTAGTGGGGGCCAGGATTGCATAGTTTGAAGAGTGAAGATGCTCTCCTTTCTCTACTCTGCTATTCCTCTCTCTCAATAGGCACGTGACTTGACACAGACAGATTGGTCCTTCTCAAGTCCTAACATCACTATGAATTTACAAATTCAAACTCCGAAAAGAATTATTGATAGATCTTTGGGAGAATAAGCAAGAGCTAGCGATTGAAATAACCGCAGTTGTGTGAATAAGGAAAACTCCTGTGGCAGAGAGGTGGATATCTTTAAACAATGATTTAGTATTGTACAGAATGTTTGTTATGGGCCATGCAATTATAATGTGAAAAGTTAAGTGTTAGAATTAGAGTTAAAAATGAGGTACAGATGTAATCAAGGTTAAATTAAAAATCTGGTTTGATATATGCTTGGCCCTACAGTTAAAATCAATTTAGTTGGGGGCTAAAACAAATGCCAGAAAATATTGTTTCTCCTGATATTAACTAAGAGAATTTTCTTAGCCTTGCAGACATCAGTCACAAATCTGTTCCATTTTTATCTACACCCTTGGAAGAGTCTCCCATTATGTATCTATATGGGCCCAATATCATCTCTGTGACTAGCCTGCTGCCCTGCTGTTGGCTCGCAGAGCTGGAATTTGGTGGTGTTTTCTCTTGGGCTTGTATCATTAAACCACTCTTGACCCTGAAGGTCCCAGGTGTCAGTTTGCTGATTTAATAAAGTATTTATGCTAATGCGTTAGAGGTAGAAGTCCATATGTCAAGTTCCTAATTTAATTAAAGACTTGCATTTCAAACTCAGTTCTCCTCCTGCACCTCCCCACTCCAGCCTGTTTTACTTACTTAGTTGTTTATGTGTAAAAGACTTGTTATCCAATGTAGGAGGTCACAAAGCTACAGACCAGAACAATCTAATGACAGTTTTTGGAGAGATGGAGAAGGGGTGCGTGAGTGTATATACACAGCAATTAGCCTAACTCCACCAAGGAATGACTGTCTTTAAAAATAATAGCTGCTACCATATTGTCCCCTTTTCAGTGGATAGTTGCTTTGTAACATTATGAAAAATAGATAAAACTTCAGCATGCTAAAAATTAAACAGTCACAAAAACCCATGGCCTGTCCAGATAACTAGCTTTGAAGTCTGTGTAGGTGAAACAGAAAATAAGGCAAGGGGAAATACTAACTGAAAGATAATTTATGTGCCTGAACATATAATGGCGTAAAAGTAAAGAACGAGATACACTGTTTTAACAGAGGATTCCTTTAAAACGGCAGAATATAATATGCTGAGTGTTTTATCAAGATGTGAGATTTGTAATGGAAAAATACTCTTTCCTTTAATGGATGTGCAAACTCTGCCATAAATATTCACACAATTGGTCACCAAGTATAATTTAGGACTGTGTTTGAGGAACACTTTCCATATGAATATGCTTTAACACCTGCATCCCTTTAAAGCTTACTCTTCAGTAAGGGGAATTGGTAGGCAAATGGTTGGGTGGAAAAAGAGAGGAGCAAATGGAATTCTAAAAATCATCTTTACATTTTGGTCTGTAAAAAGGAAAATAAAATGACTGTAATTATAACATAGCCCTCCCCTCTCACCAAAACAGTTCTCAAGCTCTTTTTTGAGACTTTCTTTCCACTTTTCAAAATGAATCATCAGGAAAGGAGGTATTTTTCCTTGTTCAAGGGCACACAGACCTCAGCCGGAATTCTCGTTGCAAGTCAGTTTGGTGAATAGTTCATCATTAGTGATGCACAGTGAAATGCAGAATTGGGTTCTTCAAAGGGAATAAATAACATTAAAAATATGTTTGTCTTATAAATACTTAGGCCTGAAGGTACAGACAATTTTATGATTTGTCAATGACTTTATAAAGCAGACATTTCACCTACATTATATTTATTAGTTTTCAGTTTTGTTTCTTGCACAAGATTCTAGAAACTCTCCTTAAACAACTGTCATCAGGTGATTTAGCTCTAATCAGTGTTTCTCTGGCTTTTTGTAGAATCCATTACTTTTTTCCCCTCCCACTCTGTTCTTTGTGATCTCATTCCTGTGCCTCAAAAATGTTTATACAGAAATCTTGAACATAATTATAAAACATCATGCTGTTTTACGTAAAATGGGGCAGTCTCGAAGAAAGCATTCATTTATTCACTCATCACATACTTAATCTGTGTCTGCTCTGTTCCAGACACTGGCCTGGGTGCTCTGGTGATAGCAGTGATTTAGAGGTTCCTCCTCACAAGGAACTGTAGTTATTACTAAACAAGTAAACAAGCAAATGCACAAGACGAGTACCCTTGTGACAGAAACTATAAAGGTAATAAAAATGCTAATCAGAAAAGCTACCCAAGGAGATGACATTTGAGATGAGGATGAGTAGCCAGGAGGGAACAATAGGGAAGAGTTCCACAAGAAAGTAACGCAAACACAAATAAGGTAGGAAAGTGGTCGGCTTGTAGGAAGAAGAGAAGGTAGACAAGTGTAGACATGGAATGAGAGACAGAGGAGTTCTCAGTGGTTTTGAAGATGTAAAGAAAAGCCAGCACATGCAGATTCTTATAGTCTGTGGTAGGAACTTTAGATTTCATTCTTAAGTGTAATGGATTTATGTAGGCAAAGTGACATAATGTGATTTATGCTTAACAGGGTCATATTCAAAAGGTGCAATTACTGAGCAAGGCAGTGTAAGTAATGGGAATAGGTGATGAGAAAGGCTCACTGGAGACCAGTCCAGGACCCACAAGGGGGAGGGGCAGAGCTTGCACAGGGAAGAAGACTACATGCTGACTGCCATCACATAGTTTTGTGGAGCATTTAGGTATGGTTATTGGCGACTAATTTGGAAATTTATAGCTTAGCTTAATATATACAAAAATAATTGGTTTTTCTCACAGGGCACACACATGTTTATTCTAAATCAATCAAAGGGAACTAAAACGTAACAAAGACATTTAGGATGGCTTGCGGTATGAGCTACCTATAGGAAACAACTGTCTGATATGGAATAAAGTGGGATATAGAGTTTTCAGAAGTTTGATGGGACTTAATTACTGAATTGTATCTACCAAATGAAACATTTACCCCAAGCTTTTCATATAGTCATTGTGCTCATATTTGCCCAGCGGTGAAATGGCCCATTATGTGAGCTAATGCTTAGTCAACTCTCTTCTCGCATCTGCCATCTAGGAAGCTGATGGATTGGTGAGAATTCAGGTCATGGTAATGTTTCAGGCCTCAATCCCAGAACGCTTTTCCCACTGCAGGGTCCTTCCTGACCCAGCTCTGTGCCCTACTTCTCCATCATCCTGCCATTACCCTGCCTCTTACTTTGGGCACTTGGTGAAGAGGATAATAATGATAATAATAATATTAACTTCCATTAATTAAATATTTACTGTGTTTCAGATATCGTGCTGCTTTACCTACTTTATCTTCATTTATTCCTTAGCGCATTCTTGAAGGTGTCCCTAAATTTAACCCATTTCCCTCAGGAATACTCACCGATGGTGCTTGTGGCTGCAGCATTTACCCTGAGATAACTTGTAGATTACAGTTCTAACCTCACCCCCAAAGTTTACCATAAAATATCTCCCTTTTATTATTATTTTTGCATTACTTTAATATATCGATAGTCTTTGGAAACAAATGACATTATTTTATTTATAGCATTCTGTTTTTAGTGGTTGCATTTCCATTTATAAAATATAGTAATTCTCGATAGCTGAAAATCTCATCCTAGAAAATGTCACGTTCCTATGAATGATGTTAAATTAACGCTGACAGCGAGCTGCACTTTTTTTCCTAAATGGGAAAAGGGTTAAAAGGCATAAATTATTTCCATTTTAACATTAAAATTTAGTGTCAGAGGAGCTGTGACTTGCCCAAGGTGATGGTGGACCAGTGGAACAGGTAAAGAAGCAAAGAAGTTGGGAGAAGAGACAGGGATGTTCATGGACAGCGCAGAGGGAATGTGGGGTGGGCTTGCTCCGTGGATGCAGGTGAACATGTAGCCAGTTTAGCTACATTGACACTAAGCATGTAAACGAACTGTGTGGTCCTTAGAGACCAAAGCAGACACATCATTGCTTTCAAACTAATCGTTTTATTCTCCTGTGTAGGTTCACACAAAAGAACCAGTTTGGGATAAATTCCAGTCTGCTTGGGATAACTCCAATTATTTAGGAACTTCCAGCCTCCTTAATAAGCCAAATCTCCCTCACAGCACATAACCTTTGAAGACTGTTTTTAGTCAAATTAAAGCACAAATGGTGCTCATCCAAATTTTCATTCAGTGTAATTCTGGATTCCTTAGGGTATTTACCTTTGGCAGGGACAGTAAAGCTGATCGCATGGCCAGTAAACAACAGTTGTTTCTAGTCTAAACAGCAGGAGGGCTCTCAGTTAAATGAAGATGAAAATAACCAGTCGATTCAGCTTATATTGAGCTACTCCAAAATATAGACCAGGAAGGATATAGTTAATGAGTCCAACATAAATCAAAATATTTATATTGTTATCCTTAATGACAAACAACCCTCAGTGGAATCTGTTAAATGCACTTGAGTAAACTACCTGCTTCATAAAGCTGTTTCTCTCTTAGAAGCTACTTCTACCAGGAGCCATCTTGCAAAATAATAAGATTCTGTAGATACTTGATGAAAAATAGCAGCCCATGTGTGTGAGCACTAAAAACAATACACATTTAGTGTGGAGAATTATTAAAGACATTTCCATTAGTTCTCAATTTCAGAAACCCTTCGTAGTCACATAGAGGAGCCAATCTCCTCAGCTAATGACTATAGGTTGTACACATGAACAAATTAGCATACATTTAGCCTTGATGTAGCTATTAGTTGGGTGTTAGGGGGTCTCAGAAGATTTGGAGATTCTGATTAATCAGAGCAAACTTGGAGAATAATGGGATGATGAGATCCCTGGGAGCAGATGTATTCTGCCTGGTCTGTGCCCTCCGTGGCTTAGTTGCAGTGCTTGCCTGCTCCTCATGCTGAGGACATTCTCCAGCAAGTGTTTTTAATGTCTGCTTTTCCATTCTTTAGGGCATTTCATTCGTGGTTGATTGTTCTTATATTGTTTGTAGTGCCGAGTGAACCTGGGCCACTAGAAAAATCATGAAAAAGGGAAATTGAGAGTTTTGCCTGTTTTAGGTGACTGTAAAAGAATGCCACCAAGTTAAAATATTTATTATATGAGTGCCTGTTATTTGTACTGTACATTGTTGAGTCCTGGGGTATTATGGGGAGGGATGGTAATGATCAGAGAGAGAACAAAGAGCAAACTTGACTTCGACATGGTCCCTGCCATTGAATCATACACAAGCTTATGTCCTGCGACTCTTATTTTTTATCTTTGTAGCTAGGGTTTTTTTTGTTTTTGTTTTTTTTTTTCATAGAATAGATTTGACATTTGCAATTATTTCCTTTGGGGCTCTCATTGTGGTACCACAGCTTTCACTTTATTAATCAGTGATAGGTGAGTGTTTGGGAACATGAAAATTGTGGATCCATCTTTTAGAGAGCTTTGAGGAACATGTTTACTTGCCTTCCCCTGATCACTCACCAATTTTTTCATCTGCTACCCATCTGCCTTCCGTACAGTACCCAAAGGCTAGTTAGGCCAACACAGCTGTTGTGTGTAATATAGCCACCAAGTCCGGTCTATGGGGATGCATCTTCAATGCGTTATTGTCCCTGACCATCCTTGCCATCACTCTAAACCACCCAGAGGGCTACTGCATTTTATTGCCTACAGTCTGTTCATCTGCAAGAGAAGAATATTTAATATTAAACTCTGAAATTAACATGGCTACTCACCTGCTTCCTCTATGCAACGAGCATATCTCAAGATAGAACACGCACATAGACTCAAAGTGCGGGTGAAGACATGTCATAGAAAGAGAAGTGTCTACGCCTCCATTTCCTTATCTGTCATACTAGGTGGCTAGACTCAGTGATCTCTTACCGCACATATTGAATATTTAATGACTTCGTCATTCATGTCAGCAAAGATGAAAGGTCAGAGAGAAGTAAATTGGGATAAACAGTGACAGCTAGAGTTCTATCAACCCCAGTGATAACATGGGTCTAGTAGTCTCTCCAAAGGGAGCTCCAGGGTCCGTGCCATCGAAACTACCTAATGTACCAGATATTAGCAGTATTAGATACTAAGTGTTGAGGCATCTGAGACTTCATATCAACATAAGAGATGATCTCGAGATTCATCAGAAAATAGAGCAGAAGTGGCAACAAGCAGCTGCTGTTTTTCCCTCCGCGCAGGCCTTTCCCGAAGAGGCAGGTGGCTATGAAGGTCACCAGGCAGACGTCCAGCTGCCCCAGGGGCAGCCTGATCTTGAGTTCCCATGCTCACCTGATATGAGCTTGCTAGCTGCCTTCAGCAGAAGGCAGGAGCATGGCTGTTGGGCCTCAGCCTTTCTCTGCACAGACAGATGCTGCTGCCACTCTCTGCCAGGTGACTGTCCCTCTCAGCAACAGCTGTGAGAAGGAAAAGAAGAGAAAGAGCAGTGACCACAGGACAGCTCTCTTAAAAATAGCTTCAGGGTTCGTGCCACAGCATACTGATTTGGCCTTTGGGTGGATTTAATTTGCATAGTGTGCTCAAGAGTCCCCCAAACCCTAAAGGAGAAAAAAGCAGCAATATTAGGTTGAATGCAATATCTAGGGCTAGCTTACATAGAAAATAGTTTAAAATCTAGGTTTTTATTCAGAGACTAGATTAGAGGAACTGGGAAGCAAATGAAAGAAAAAAATATATAGATGCTAATGATAGGAGCAAAAACAATAACAAAATAAGTGGTCAATGTGGGCCAGTGACATACAGTTTATCCTCCTTAATTCTCATAACAACCCTGGAAGCTTGCTTTAAGGAAACTGGTGTTCACAGTATTAATTTATTAGCATATTCGAGGAGGCAATGGTTCCCTTAATTCCTTCATTCTATTTTTTTTTTTCCTCTCTGTCTTTTAAGATCCTATAGTCATATACTTCCCTTTTAGGGAAGATTATCCCAGAATATAGTTTTTGTTCGAATAACTTCCCATATGTAAAAGGCCTTTCTGTCTCTTGTTAGTTTTGCAGTGACTGTTGCAAACTTTTCCTATAAAATTTTGATCAGCTCCTGAAATGAAAAAGAAGAAAAAGATAACTAACTATGGTAGGCAGAATAATAGCCCCCAAATATGTCTACATCTTATCTTTGGAAACTATAAATACATTATCTTACATGGCAGAAGGGACTTTGCAGATGTTATTAAGTTAGGATTTAGAGGATATCCTGGATTATTGGGTGAGTGTACTGTAATCACAGGATCCTTAGAAGTGGAACAGGGAGACAGAGTCTGAGAGTCAGAGGAGATGTGACTATAGAAACAAGGTGAGAATGATATGATATGATATGAGAAGGACCCAGCTTGTCTTCTAGCTAGCTTTGAAGATGGAGGAAGAGAGTTGTGAACCAAGGACTGTGGGCAGAAAGGAATGCAACCTTACCAACACCTTAAGAGTCCCATGCCAGACTTCTGACCTACAGAACTGTAAGATAGTAAATTCGTATTGTTTTAAGCCCTTGAGTTAGCTTGTAATTTGTTACAGCAGCCATGGAAAACAAATGCACTAACCAATAGTAAGTAGCGTAAATTTACCAAAAGTATTCATGGAGGGCATTCATAGCTCCCGCTTTGGAAATTAGCTGGTCCTGTGCTTATGCTGGTTGTTTTGGGGTAAACTAAAGATTCCGATTTAATTCATTTTACTTCTCCAGATTTATAAGAGATATTGTCCTTTCTTGGAGAAAACAAAGACAGGAACAAAAGTACACCTGACAAAATTCCTAAAGATATGCACAAACCAAACTTCGTCACCCCTGTGCTCTCTAGAAGTCTAAAGCAACTAATGAAGTTGTGGAATTACTGAAAGCACAGTTCTCAACAATCTGAGATTATGTAGATTTGAACTTCAGGATTGGTGTTAGCGCCTGTGTTGTGAAGGCACACAACCGACGCAGATGCTGAAATTCTTGAGATATCCACATTCCTTTATACATGCTATTCGAGTTTCCTGGAATGTTCTCCTGGCAACTTCCACATGGTTTACTTCCTCGCTTCCTCAATTTTTTGCTGAAACGTCACCGTTTTAGTGAGACTCTCTTCTCGCTAATCTGTTTAAAATAATGCTCCCATTTCTCCACCCTTGGACTCTCCACCCTTTTATTTTTTTGCTCTATCTTCATGTCCCTTATCATCTGTGGATACTCTATATGTCTGACATTTATTTTTTTGGTGTTTTCTCTCTTCCCATTAAAACATATGTTTCGTAAGGGCAAGATTTTAATCTGTTTGTTTCCCTTATGCATTTCCAGTACTATCTGGCACTTAATAGATACTCATTTAATATTTATTGAGTGAATAAAGAGTTGTTAGACTTTGGGGGAGTGTCGACAAAGTGTAAGCCTTCCTCTCTGAATTATGTCACTCACTATACAATTCAAGCCTACTGTTGGTGATGACACTGTTTTCTCAGTTTCAGGAACAATAAATTGAATGATGGGATCCTAAATTGCTTATGTCTGAGAGCTCAGACTAGTTTTTGCCACCTCCTTTAATGTTGAAATAAGTTTCCCCACCCACCCCCACCTGTCCTTTACCCCTGCATCACTCTCTGACTGATCAGATCACATGGTAAACTACATAGGTTGCAAGGTTGATTTAGTACGGAGGATATTACATTTAAATATACTGCCTGAGAGATTCAAACAAGTTACAATGTTTTAACACAGGTTTTACACCATTATGCATAAATCACATACTTTCTCCAGAAAGAGGTTGCCATGTTATCTTAGTCATAACGTAAGTAGCACCTCTGGGAATTCTGTGTATAAAAGTTTCTATTAGACTCTATAGGGTTGCGTAGTACTTATTCTCATCTTGATTTGAACTGAATATGCCACATCTGAACTATTTTACACATATTCTTCTATGACTAGGGACCAAAACTAAGAAACAAACAAATAAAAATATGGTCAATAATACATTGATTTTGACATAATTTCTCCAGGTCTTGTCTATATTTATCCAAAAAGCTCAAATTTCATCTTAAACTTCTGCAACACAGCTCAATATTTCTTAATTACCTATTATTTGTAAATCTCAAATTGCTATATATTCTTTTGTTCTAAGGATGGATGCATATTTTTGTTATATCAGTTGCATTTGAGTTGAAAGTGTGGACAAGATTTTTATCTGAACTACTACCTTATACCTTATCACCCAGTAAATGTAGTGCATGTGACTAAGGCTGTTCTGAATAGTGAAATATGGGAGGAAATTTGCCTACAAGATCTGTCAAGTTTGCAATCACTCAAATATATTTAACAACAATATTTGGTCTTACTGAATTATTAATGAAGCAAAGCTGATTCACCCTGACCATCTCTATTCATACTTTGATGAGAATTTATAAGGCAAACAAGAATATATGTTGAGCGTTATTATATTAACACTTGTTTTTCATCTATGTCTGTCATAAAGGTTAGAAAGAATCACCTGGTTTGCTTATTGAAAATGTAAATTCATGGGCCTCTCCCCATACCAGCTGAATCAAATTCTACAAGAGTCATGCTTGAAGAATCTGCTTTTTAAAGCTTCACAGATAATTAGTTATGTTTTAAAGTTTTGTCTACCGTGTTAAAATATAGTGCAACCCTTCCACTGTGATCATTCTCATCGGGTTGGTGACCAGTGAGTAGATGGATTGGTGTGGCACTGCCATGTAGATTTCCATGGGTGTGGCTTATGGGATGACGTCATGATAGCAAAACCATTGATTTTCGCTTAACTACACTTTTTCGGGCTGTACCAAAGCTACATTGTGAAAGAAGCCATCATACCCACTGGTCATTGCTCCAGAAGTGGCATCATCTGGTTAAAAAAAGAAAAGGAAAAGAAAAGAAAAGAAAGAAAAGAAAAAGAGCACCTTTTTTCCTGGTTACTAGGTTATTTTAACTAATAGTAAAGCTGTTATGTTGTAGAATGCTGTAATTCAGAGCTCATTGTACCACCATCATTTTTGAAATTTTATACTATAGTGAATTAAGTAGAATTAGTTTAAGGTAGTCTTATTTTTCTTATAAATAACATTTTATTGTAAAATGTTCCTAATTTGCAAATTTTGTTGCCACTATCACAACTTGCTTTGAAGAAGCATTGCATGCTCTGACCTTTCCTGAACTCAAAGAAGCTCTGGGTTTTTGGAACAGAGGCCAGGATACCTCTATGAATTGACTTTTCTCTGACCTTTCCTGAACTCAAAGAAGCTCTGGGTTTTTGGAACAGAGGCCAGGATACCTCTATGAGTTGACTTTCCATGAAGGCAGCTGCTCACCCAAAAGGGGTCCTTCCCATATAGATCACAGCCTGCTCCTGTCCAGGCCATCACACATTCTTCAGTGTCTTTTGTATTAACACTTGCTCTTGACCTTCCTCTCGTCTCTTTGTCACAGAGAAGAAAAAATTGAACTAAAAGTTCTGATAAATAATTCTTAGATAACATTTGTGAACTTTCTGTAAACTAAATGCTATGCAAAATAAAAGGTAGGCTGGACTTCTGATAAGAGAGTCAATGTTTAGTGGTAATTCCTCACTGGCTCCGGTATTAGAGAGCTTTCCTAGAAAAAAGCTTTAACTTTTTTCCTTTTTAAAGCTTTTAATTATGTAAATGCATATTCATTGTGAAAAGAAATAGAGACTACAATTAAGCATATGTATATACAAATAGAAATAGAGATTGATCATAATTCCACCAAGTAGAAGCAATCACTAAAAATTTTTTTCTAACAAATAATATACATATCCTTCTATAGTATAATTTATAGAAGATATGTGGCTCTTCAACTCCATATAGATAGATATATCTGTAATTTCAGCAATAGGTGGATTTTTTTGACAAAACAACTTCTATATAAGCGTATTTCACTTTGATGATGGCAGTATATTGTGGTATTTAAGAACGTAAGTGTTTAAGCCAAATTTCTTGCATTCGAGTAGGATTTCACCTCTAAATAAATGTGTGACCTAAAATAGTAACTTAAATTCTCTGTGTTTTCATTTTCTAATCTGTATAATGGGGATAATAATAGCATCTATCTTACTGGAGTGTTGTGAGGATTAATGATATAATTAATTATATGTTAAGCACTTAGAATAGTGTTCTGCACATATGGAATAGTCAATAAATGTTAGCTGTTATTAATTCTCTGTTACTGCACATTGAGATTAAAGGAGTTTTGTTAATTGCAATTGTGTGATGTAATTTGGGCAAATTGAACCTCTTAGAATTAGTCTTTCATGTTATAACTTTTTTGCTAGGAACTGAAGACCAAATGTCAGGGAACCTAGAAGAAAAATAAAAGATGGGATACACATTTGAGAGATGGGTGGTGATGAAATTGACGGAAACTATCAGAATTTTTTTTCCACAATGTTCCCTGCCAACTCCTGCTTAATCCCAAGCCAAAGGAAAAGTATTATAAATTTTCTCAGGTCAATTACTATAAGATTTTCCCATAACTTCTCCAGAAAACTCACAGATGTACAAAACTTTAAATGGCCAAACTTCAGAACATAAAGCAGGAAAGACAGGGGCTGTCACTATGAACAGAATGTTCATTCAAGCTTAGCTGTTAGATATAAGCCTATCAGTTAGGTAAAGAAGGTACAGTAAAGAAAAGAAAACAAGAATGGTTTTTGTCACTATTTTCCCCTTCATTTCCAAAATGTCTTCATTTCCTTCCAAGTAAAAGACAATGACTGAATGAATGTTCCTTGCAAAATGTCAGTTATACTAATTAGGCTTCACTATTTGAAACCATCTACTCAAAGATTATTTACAACAATTAAAAGACATCTATATGTGAAACCATACTTGTCTAACAGAAGCATATCTTGTTTACCTGTTTAATAAGAAACTTTATGATGAGAAGTTCTGATGAGTTTTTGCATATTTGCTGCCTGCAAAAATGTATCAGAATTTGACCTGGCTATTTTTTTTTTTTTTTTAAGATAGTTGAGAGGTGAGCAACCTGAAATTAAGCTTATACATTTTAGGGTATATTTTACAAAAAAGGAAAGAAACCAAAAGAACAATCTTCCAATATTTAATTACTGGCTTAGCTGTAGTCTCTTCTCTCTTTTATGTTTTCTAAATAACTGAAAAAACCCTTTGTTCAAATCCCAGTCCTGCCACATAGTTGTTGTATGCTATCGGGTAAATTACCATTTTTTTCCAGGCCTCAGTCACCTCATGTGTCAAGTGGGAATGTCTCATCTTGGGTATCAAATGAGAACAATGTTTAATGAAATTATGAAATTAAGTGGGATTAAATGAAATTATGCATCTGGCATAATTTCTAGCATATAGTAGACATTCAGTAAAGCTTTACTCTTTCTTATCCATTGAATTTTAAACCATTGCCCTTTACCTGTCATCTCTAAAATAAATGATTTGAATAAACCTATCTTCTTAATTAAACAAGCCAAGAAAACCCCCTTGAAATCTTTAGAACCAACCTCCAGAAACATAGAGACTGATTGGCAGAACAGTTCCACAATCCTCTCTCAGAACGCCCCGTGGACAAATGATTCAAATGTTCTCAGGTAACAGTGTTGGCAGCGGCATCAAAGTACTGAGTTGAGCATTTCATGCATCTCTGTAGAAAGACCACAGTGATCATTGATGAAAATTGAAGTCAAATTTAACTTTTTTTCTCCTATAATTGTAGAAAGAGGATTCATGGAAAAAATGATGTAAATGCTAACACCTCTCCATTAGATGAAATTATTTTGGACAGACAATGAAATCAAACAACTGAATCTTCTCTAATTTTTTTAAAATTGTACAACTAACCCGTTTGAAAATTTTTACTTTCTTTTCTGACCCTTATTGGTGTGGCATCATATGAATGTGGTCAAAGTTAAAACACATATCTGTCTCCCTAATTCCCTAATATCTTTCAAGGATAGTGCTCATGTTGCCCGCACCCCCGCCACCGTCCCTCAGCTTTACTATAGGATTCACATTTACTTTAAGATAGCATTTATAAAATAATAAAATGCATCATTCCTAAAGGCAAAATAGGCTCATGCTTCTCAGAACTCCTGTCTGACTGACTGTACAAGAAAAAGGAACATGGTTCGTCTTTACACTCATTTTCAGCTTCCTCACTACAAACGTCTACATTTCTGGTATGTGTGTTCTGTGAGCCTTGTGAACATACCCTTTCAGTTCTGTATCAAGTGGAAAAGATAGATGAAGTGTGTCCTTTTCAGGTGACAAGTGTTTGCTCGGTACTGACAAAACCATATGCCCAACACTGACTTAGAGATGAAGGGCTGCAAGCTCAGCGTACATTTAGAAATCATATACTTCATCATAACTATGAATTGGAAGATGAGATAAAAGCTGCCAGTCACAGTGGGGATATGGAGTAGACCAGAGGCGATGGGGACTGTTGATGGCAAGGATATTCGATTCTTGGTCTAGGTTGTGTTTAAGGCAGGGTCTACTTTTGGTGAAGTAGGCATGTCTCTATTTTTAAATAGAGTGCATTACTTTTTTGAAATGGGCTAACCGCTCCTTTCACATTTGTTTCCATAGGCTACCCAACTTGTAGATTTCTTTGAAGGAGTTTGTAAAGTTCTGAAGAAATTACCTGGGTGCAAAATTAATGCTCTAAATATATACAAATATAGTTCATGGTTTTTTACACCTAAACTTACATGCCCTTTGAATAGTAATAGTAGTTATTATAAATTGTTATGGAGACTCCACTATGTACTGGACACTTACATCTCACTTAATCTTTACAACAGTCCTGAGGGGAGATAGTATTTTCCATATATTATCAATGAGGAAACTGAGGCCAAAGATCACACAGCTACTTTCCAAATATTGCAGCACATCACAGTCTAAAGGAGGACTGATGTAAAATCAGAAGGAAAGAAATATCTGACTCTAATCTGCCAAAATTGAAGATGGACATATAAATTCTAGTTCTTCCATTGCTTTTCTTAAAAAAAAAAAAAATCATGCAAGTGTCTTTACCACGGGTTTGTGGCCATAGTTGAGCATAAAATTTCTTGGTTAATTAGGATGAATTGTATCACATATTGCCTAATTTCTTGGCTGAAACTCTGAACAAAAGTACAATACAGAGCATACTTGGGAGGTAAAATTCCAAACAGAGTGTGACTTATAATTTCAACGAAGGACAAATTATTAAAGCCTTCATTGTCTTACTATTGCCTGTTCTAGATTTCTTATCGGCACAAAATAGGAAGAATTGACCTAAAGAGCTTGACTTTTGTTACATCATCTACATGCTTTTTCCTTTATGCTATGACTTGATCTGTGGGTTTAGGCAATAAGAAGGATGCAGATGTGTGCTATTTCATTTAAGAGGTTTATATAGGTAATGTAGGATTTAGTTGCCCAGGAACTCAATTTGACACCCTTTGTGAGAGCTAACTTCATTTTTTAAAAAGATTCAGATGTTATTAATGTAATTGTTATCTCAGAGACACAGCCGTCATATTAATACCGTTATTTGTCAAGTATTTTTACCTCTTGATTCTTGAATATAATCTACTTAGAGCCAACAGGGGATCATGTGAGGACATTGACAGTAACCTGCAGGAGGGTTTGTGTGGATTTTTTTTTGATGTATTCACTTCCAGAATCAGGTCATTTAGCAGATCAGCACAGTGATATTTACCCTGAAGTAAAAGATGTATTTCCATTTCTTTTACAAATTAAAAGTTATCTTTTGGATTTGCAAATTTGAATCTTTTTACTTTAACTTTAGGTCTCATTAAAATTTCAAAAACGGGAATGAAAAAAATCTATATATAGCTTTTTTCTTTCACACAGAAGTTAGCAACAACAAAAGTCAAGAAGTACTCTAGGCTGTTCACATTTCTTTCTTGCCTATGGGAAATCTCTTTCAGTGGATTTTATCCTGTGTCTACTTGAGGCAAACCGAATGTCTGCACCAGCTAAAAGCCTCAGGAGATAATCCTGGCAATGGGTCGTAATTATGGAACTATCCTCTGTGACCTTACCAGTTCCCGAAGCTCTCATGAGAAGACATTCTAGTTTACCTTTTTCAGTAGTTTGATCCAATAAAGCACCTCACAGTTGTTTGCTAAGACAGGAGAACTGATGTGGCCTCACAACCCTTGTGTCTGAACTCTAAGTGTAATGTTGGCCCAATGATGGGTTGAGGTTTAAATGGCAGTTGCAGTTGACAGTATTCATTCTTGCTTAAACAACTTAGGTTTTCCTTTTCTTTTTCCCATTACTTTCACCTTTATCTAAATACACATCATTTCATGTTAGATGACAGCCATAGCTCTCTCTGCATTTTTGTCTTCAATCTCACCCTATCTCTGCTTCATCATGTGTACCAATGACTTATGTTCTTCCTAAAATAATGTTATCATCATGATACTACCCTTTTTAGTTGCTCTTTATTTTATACTGCATATGTATTTGGCCATAATCATTCTCCATAATCAAATCTCTTTCTTACATGTTCACATTTGCATGTCTGCTCTAGTTAGACTGTTTATTTCACAATGATCTGTCAAAATAATAATTGATTTTGTCTTTAATGCTTCTATTTTTTCTTTTCCCAGGCTCAATTTCTGAGCAGTCTCTACCTCAAAACATATACCTGGACTTCCCTCACTTCTTTACATCCTTAAACATTACTACAATGTTGAGACCAGAGCCTTTAGACCAACACTGTCCAATAGAAATAAGATACAAGCTACATATGTAATTTTAACTTTTTAATAGGGGTATTTAAAAAGGTAAATATAAACAAGTGCAAGACATTTAATAATATTTTAATCCAGTATATTCAAAATATTATTTCAACATATAATCAATATACAAACTATTAACAATATATTTTACTTTTTAAATGAAATCTTTGGAATCGGATGTGTTTTTACATTTACAGCACATCTCATTCAGATTTTGTCACATTTTGGTGCTCAGTCATCCCCATAAGATTAGCAGCTACCATATTAGACAACCCTGGTTTAGAATATTGTAGGCCATACTTTTTTCTTTCTTTTTGCCCTTATTTTTCTGACAACCCACTGGACATGTCTGCAAGGGTACTTCTCAGGCTCCTCCAATTCATCACATCCAAGGAGATCTCATGAACTTCCTCTGTGTTCCTCATCCCAGCACCATCTACACAAAAGCCCTGACCAGAAACATTCCAGTCATTGTTCAAATCCTCTTTTTTCAGCCTAAAGTGGCTGCTGTTAATAATATATGACTGTTCTGACTTATATTCTTTCCTGTATTGCCCCTGTTTTTGTATTTTATCTTTGCAGTGGTGAAAATTATATCACTCAATTTCACTTAATATGCAGTGATTCCTCATTATCTATCTTATCAAGCCTACAATTCCCAATGTATCATAAAAGTCTTTTCTGCTCTGTCCCTGCTCTGCCTTTCCTGCTATAACTTCTACCTCTTTCTCTTTCTGTATCATATGCTGCAGTTATCTACAAGTTTTGTAACCCCTCACATTTTACCTCATTTTATGCTTTCCTGACTTGATAACCGCCATTCTTTATGCCTAGGAGGCCCTTTCTTCCAACCTATGTTTTTTGCCTTAAAAATTCCCTTTCATCTATTAAGTGTCAGCTCAAACATCACCTCCTCTTCAGTGTCTTCTTTCTTCCATCCATAAAGAATTTACACACCTCCTCTTTGTTTTAAACTTCACAATCTGTATTTTTTATTTTTTCATTTTCTTACTTCTCTTTTAGACTTGTGAATTCCTTGAGAGTAGAGTAAACGTGTGTTTATCTTTATATTCCTAACACCAAGCAGTGCTTGTGACATAGGTAAGTCACAGTGATTCAATATGTGCATGTTTGCTCTGATGCTGAATGGCATATTGACCACACTACATGGTTTAATACTGTGATTATTTTAGAAATATCATTTTGTCCTCCATGCTGAATTATGAGCTACTTGATAAAAAGCTATATTTTATTACTCCTGCAGCATTTGCAAGGATATATATACATACATATATACATACATATATATATATATATATGTATATATTTGCAAGGATATACATACATATGTATATATATAGGCATACATATATATGTATGTATGTATATCCTTGCATATATATATATATATATATATAAAATCTCCCAGTTCAACCAGGGTAAACCCTTCTTTCTGGTAAGGAGTGTCTGGTATAGTATCAGAGATTCATTCCCACTGTTATGGGCTCTCTCACTAGGTCAAATAAGACAGAACTGGGTATCATCTAAATTGCAGCCTTTAGAGCTGCCCTAGAAGAGGATACAGAGAATAATGACCAAGGGTTTTGCCTGGATACTTTAAGGATAAATAATGGAATACACTTATTTCATCAGTACTTTCTGAGTGAGAAAAATGTGGTCATTAACCACAATCTCAAGTCAAAAATAAGAGGTCTATGTCTGTTTCGACTTTTTCACCCTCCATGAAGAATGTCTTTTATAAACTATGTGTTACTATCATTCTTATCAGAAGAATATATATATTTCTCATAAGAAATAATCTCATAGTATAATGAACATAGATGTGAAGAAGTGTTAGTTTTTTATGTGGAAAAACCGTTTAACTTTTTCAATGTAAAGTGATAGAAGTACTTATAGTCGTGTGCCACTGAATGATGGGGATACATTTGAGAAATTCGTCATCAAGTGATTTCGTTGTGTATGAACATCAGAGAGTGCACTTACACAAACCTAGATTATACAGCCTACTAAACACCTAAGTTATGTGGCATAGCTTATTGCTCCTAGGTTACAAGCCTGTCTAGCTTCTTACCATGCAAATCAACATGAAATTAAATCAAGCACAAAAGAAAATGATGCAATCAAAAGACATGGTGAATAGGACTTGTACAAGGCATAATACAGCATACTATTTTAGAACAAACTTTTTTAATGAGTCGAGAAAGTATTTTCTAAAGCAGTGATCCCCAACCTTTTTGGCACCAGGGACCGGGCTCCTATGAGAATTTAATGCCTGATCATCCAAAGTGGAGCTGAGGCGATGATACTAGCTGGGGAGTGGCTGCAAATACAGATGAAGCTTTGCTCACTCTCCTGCCATTTACCTCCTTCTGTGTGGCCTGGTTACTAACAGACAATGGACTGGTACTCCTGCTCTAAAGTAATGATAAAATGTATAGTATAGTAAATACATAAACCAGTGACATAGTCGTTTATTATCATTATCAACTATTATACACTGTATATAATTGTATGTGCTATACTATTATATGAATGACAGCACAGTAGGTTTGTTCACACCAATATCACCACAAACTTGTTAGTAATGCAGTGTGCTATGATGTTATGACAGCTAAAATATCACTAGGTGATAGGAATTTTTCAGCTCTGTTGTAATCTTATGAGACCACTGTATATGTGGTTCACTGTTGACCAAAACATTTTTATACAGTTCATGATTTTAGTTGTCTCCTGTTCCTTTTTCACAAGTCAAAACATAAACTTATGGTTCTGGCACTTCTTTAGGTACTGGCCATTTATGTTGTGATTGATAGTTACAAAAGATGTATAGATAAACCTTTTCAACCCTACTTGATGGGATTAATTTTTAAATGCTTAATAAAACAATTTCCCTCCCGCTGCGATACTACCCAGAGAGCAGGAAAGCACTTTCCTGATTGGAAGACACCGTAAAAGCAGTAAGAGACACTATCAATTTAACATATGAATTGTGAAAAGTCTTTTTCAGCTGTGGTTAAAACTGAGGATGTCTATGCTTATATAAAATAAAAAACTCTGTGTGAAGACTCAAAGTTTCTTTCACACCTATAGAACAAGAATCAAACCCAGAAGGAAGACATGACAATTATCCTCATTAAAAAAAGTATTTGCAAGTAATTTAATACTTAGGAAAAATTGCAAAATTAGTGCAGATAGTTACTATTATACCCTTAACCCAGCTTCCCCTAAAACTAGGAAATTAATGTTAGTGAAACATGACTAACTAAACTTTAGACCTTATCCAAATTCACCAGGTGACTTTTTCTTCCCCTAATGTTATTTTTCTGTTCCAGGATCCAATCCAAGATCTCACATTGCAATTAGGTGTGTTGTCTCCTTAAGTCTACCCAATTTATGACAGTTCCTCATTCTTTCCTTGTCTTCCATGACCTTGACAACTTTAATGAGATCTGGCCAGTTATTTTGTACAATGTCTCTCAACTTAGGTTTTTCAGGTGTTTCTTCATGATTCAATTGAGATTATATACTTTTGGGGAAAATGCCAGAGAAGTAATATTGCATCTTTTTCAGTGCATTCTATCAGGAGTGTACATATGTCTATATGTATTATTACCGGTGGTATTAACCTTGATCACTTGGTTCAGATAATATCGACTGGATTCTTCCACTGTAGAGTGACGAATTTTCTCTTTGTAATTGATAAATATCTTGGAGTTACTCTTAGTCAGTGCTAATAGTCTCTTTCTCCTCAAACATTTGTTCTTGATTTAAGCATCCATTGGTAGATGTTGCCTCTAACTGTGGTGTTTGCCTAATGGTGATTTTGCATATCCCTCAGATGGCAATTATTTTTCTATTTTCCTTCTCTAAGAGAACATATTGCTACATCTACCTAAACTCCAAGGGAAGAGTTTAATTCAAAGTTTATATATTTGGTTAATGTACTGAATTTTTTTAGACCTGTCCATATTAATGTATTAGTTTTTGTTTGTCTGTCTGTCTCTCTGCCCACCTGTCTGTCTGTACGTCCATCCATCCATTTATCCATCCATCCAAATATTCACCTTTCTATCTATACATTTATATCAATAAACTCAAATTATGGAAATTATATCTCATTTACTTAGCCAGATATCATAGCTGGTAAGTACATATCTCTCATCTTTCCATATCATCTAGATAATCGTGGCACATATGTGTAGCTTAAAGACCAAAGTCAATACAAAGAGAAAAAGAAAAAAGAAGCAAACTAACTCATTCTTCTTTTTAGTCTCCTAGAAATATTGCCTTTTCTTTTTATTATCAGAAGAGCCAAACTCCTTTTTTTCCCGTTTTATTGAAAAATAATTGATATATGTCAGTGTTTAAGGTTTACAACATGATGATTCGATTTACATATATTGTGAAATGATAACCACAATAGGTTCAGCTAACTTTCATCATCTCATACAGAGTCAGTAAAAAGAAAATAAAGAAAAGGAAAAAGAAAAAAAAAGAAATTTTCTCCTTGTGGTGATAATTCTTCAGATTTACTTTCTTAACAACTTTCCTATATATCACATAGCAGTATTTACTCTAGTCATTGTGTTGTGCATTACATCTCTGATACTTATTCATCTTGTACCTTCGAACTACTTTATGAGTTGACAAATGCTCCTCATAAAAAGGAATAGGTATGAGGAAAGGAAAGAAAAGATAAGAAACTTGTTTGGGGCATAAAGAACATGTACAAGTAGCCAAAAGAAAAGAGATTCCTGGTGGAAGAGCAGGAGTTTTCCAGGTTTATTTTGGTACCTGGGGGCAGCTGAGTAGAAAGCACACATCTGAAGTTACAGGTATTTTGCTTGGATTATCCTGGTTTTCCTTCTTTCTTTTGTTAAAGTATATAGATTAGAAGACCAAAAGAAACACATTTAAACATCAAAGTAAACAAAAGGCAATTAATACTTAAATATGTAACACAAGTTCACACAAATTTTCATAATCCAGAGGTTAACACTTTTATACCTAGATATTTACTTAAATATTTTTCTTTCATAAATATGAATTTATAAATACATAAAAATAAAATTGTTTTGTTGTTATCTTTTATGCTGTACACGCAAAAAATTAGCTGACCTGTGTTTATCTAATTTAGAGGTATATAAGTATTAAACAAATTCTAATGAACTATGACAGAATACCCACTCTTTAAAATAGATTACTTATCAGGGCCTCTTCCCCAAAGGTGAAAACTTTTAAACCCTCTTTCCCATTTAAATTGCCTTTATGCAGTTTTCCTGGCCACTAATCCATTTCTTAGTGTCCTTGCTTCATCTCGTGGTGGTTGGGTCTAAATGTTCAATGTCTCCATCCACCAGGCTCTTTCCTTCCCTGTGCCTCCTGTGTGCCAGAAGTTGCCAAGTCATTAATAAAAGGACTGATTTACATCTTGATATTTCATTTGCAATTTTTATATTATCTTTAGGTCTTCTTCTACAGCCAAAAATAAAATCTAAATACTGCTTATAAAAGACAAGCATTTGCTGCCTTAAGCAGTTGCCCAGGTACCAGAAAAACAAACAACAAAACAAACAAAAACACCTCATATGACAAGTTATTAGAGCCAGCTCCGGTAATTGGATTTAGATTTATAAGAAATTCAGAAGATTTTCCAGAAAAATGGCCGCTATTAAATTACTTTTAAAATTAGGGGTCCAAACCAATGCTGCTGTCCACTCTTCCTTGTGAAAACCTCTCTAAGCTGTGCTACATGGGAGGAGAGCACTCGCGTGAGAAACCATTACAGAAACAGATTCTCTAATGCGATTTTCATTAATTTCTTTACTGGCGGGCAAGAAAATAATGGGAACTAAATTCTCTCACAATCATGCTTAAAATTTCAAATCAGAGCAATTGTAAAGGGAGTTACGGAAATGTTATAAAAAACGTAATTTCATTTGACTTATGACAATAATGGCTCTGCTATTAACCAGTGCAGCAGTCAGACTACATCTCCTAATCAGAAAGAAAAAGGCATCATTTCATCCTATCTGGCCTGGCCTGTTAAAAAGCATTTGCTATGCAAATTCTTGTCCAAAAGATGTTGCTTTTCTAATGCATTTACTTATTAGTGTGTGAAGATCAGAATTGCAAACCGATCAAATGAGTATATCTTTCTCTTCCCCATTCTTAAAATGTGCTTACTGTCTTTAGTTAAGTTGCAGCCTGGTTTACATTTACATTTTTGTTAGTAAGGATTGAATTGTTTACAAGCAGTATTGCCATGTAAACCTTGAAAATAGATCTGACAAGGAATTTTCAAAGTGCAAGCTGAAGCTCAGAATATGGGAATCAGGTTTGTAACATGTTGATTGTTAGGCACTGATTGTTGAAGGAAAATCAGTTGACTTCCTTAGAATGTGTTTGTGTTTTAGTAATTGGGGTTTGTCATTTGAAAGGGGAGAAAGATATTTTACCCATGACAAATTAATTCTCTTTGCCCCACTTTACCCACCCCTATCAAAGCCACACAAGGCTGGTTATTCACATGGTTATAGTAGGTTGGCCACCAACACCTCTTTGGAAAATTCTAAACACATATTCTAGCTTTTGGGCCTATGCTCTGGACTTTTGGAAGTGCCATTTTCAAGAAATAGGCTCCAAGAGCCAGAGCTTGATGCCAATTCATCTCATGACAGTGAGAGTCATCCCAGAGTCAGGTTCTTTCTGTCCTGTGGTGAGACCACGCTCCTCGGGTGATCAGGTGTTAGTGATGCTTAAGCCTTTTGGAGGCAGATTATGCATAGATACTATACATGTGCCTTGGTGTCTTTTGGTCCTGGATTTGCATCCAGGCTCCCCACTTACTAACTAAGTGACCTTGGGTAAGTTATTTAGCCTCTTTATGAAGTTTCCTCATCCATAAAATACCACATCTAACTCATGGCATTATTATAAGAATCAAATCAAATAATAAATGTAAACCATTCAGCTTAGAGCCAGGCACATTAATAGCACAATATAAATAGTATTCTCATTACATTAATAGCTCCATCCCCATATTTTGTAACTTTTTTGTTAAAATCCAAGAATGAGGGATTACTCTGCTCTGTTACCCATATTTAGTTATGGGTAGAATGGACAGATCTACTTTTGAATGAAGGCTTTGGTGAAATTACTTTGTGTTTCTTTTTAAATATTTTAATGTTTTTTATATAAAGGTATGTTAGTAGAAAGCCTATATTTGTATTTACATACAAGCCTACTCAGATAATACTTTTTGTCCCTTAACTTGTGACGTAGAAATAGAAAATATAAATACAAGATAAATATTAGATGGGATGCAAGCAACAATATAGGAAATTATTCACTTAGCTGAGAAATTCTTTCCTCAATAAGGAAAGAGAAAGTTTGATATTTTGGACTGGGAAATACTGGAAGAGTGCTTCTGCCTGTGAGAGAAAGGTTACAGAATTCTCAATGTTTAGATGCTCAGGAGGGCTTTGCTGGCAAACTCAGATCTTCTTCTGAGACAGAGTGGGAGAGAGAAGTAATATTTATTAAACACTTACTAAATGCCAGAATCAAGGTACTTTTAATCCTTTCCTCATTTAATGTTCACAGAATTATACTTGTAATATTTGTTATCATTATCTCCATTTTACAGACGTGGAAAATGAGGCTGACTAATTTGTTCATGAATATAATGCAAGCAAATAGCAGAACCAGGACTTGAATGCAGGTGTGCTAGCTTTCAAGCGTATGCTCCTCTAGAGGATAGGTCTTAGCTCACAGATCTGCGGGAAGCTGCAGAACAAATTGTTTAAATCTGGTAATTCAGGCACAAAGACAAAACCAATCTTGATTCTTGATTCTATATGCCTTAGATGGAACAAAGAAGGCAGGAAACATAATTTTTCTCAGGATAACTGCGTAACTAGCAAGAGTATGCAGGCTCTTCTTTAATGCCAAGCTGATGTGAATTTTAAACTCCTAACCAAGAGAATGTACCACAAAACTTGGGGAAGCTTTTCAGAAACACTAAAGACTGAACTGTTTCCCTGAAAATCCTGATTTTCCCAACCAAAAGGCACAAATATGTTGTTGGGCAATAAACCAGAGATTCCTGAGAGGAGGATCCTTCGTCAATGTACTGAAAGTTTCTGATTGAGTCTTGAAGGCATAAAGGGTCCATTTGAAGCCAGAAACAATGGAGAACACCTAAACTGCTATTGGTTAAAGGGCAGCATTTGCTTTTGACCATCATTAGATGGTCCCTCAACTGGTGGCCAAAGCTTAATGTGCAGTTTCTCCGTTCAGGCCTCCAGCTCAGATCCTACCTGTGTACATACATGATCTACCCTGATCTACATGATGCTGCTGGCCAGACTCTGTCTTCTTCCAACCATAAGCTGTGGTGCACTCCTCACCTGTTGAGGTCCTTACCTTCTCACCAACTCGGTGCTGAGTAGAAAGAAAAGAAATGACACATCAAAGAGATGACAATGGATCCTACATTAGGGGGAAAAGTCTTATGCTTATTTTATCATTTCAATCTTTGGTATTTTGTCATTCAATTATTCAGTCAAGTCACTCAAGTAGATTTTCATCAGTCAAGATATAGTTCATTTATTCCTTCAGAAAGTCTAAACTTCTTATTTAGTGACTCTCCTTTCAGCCGAATTATCTTGGAGTAGATTTTCATCACTCAAAATAAATCATATTCATTCTTCCAGCAAAAATTTTGAGAACCTAAAATGTACCAGTCACTGTTCTTAGTGCTGGCCATACACTGTTGAACAAGGCACATGAGATTCTGTCCTAATGGAGATTTCCAAATGGTGAGCAAGGTATAGTGGGCCTAAGTAATTTTAAGCATTGTAAATACTAGACAAAAGAACTACAGGGTGTTTTGGTGTGGTAGAATGAACTGAAGGGTCAGGGAAAGCTTGGTGGAAGGAGTGTTTAAAGTGAATGGAAAAACATCCTCTTGCTATTTTCTTAATCTCTGCATTAATAAGCCATGTAGCTAATAGCATGAAGCTATAACAAAGGTATCATGGTTCCCATGGTGGTACTCTATGTATTGACTATAAAATATATATATAAGAAAATAAACAAGCTTCTAAAGTTTTGGCCTCATTGTTTCAAGCCAATGAAGTAAAATTGATGTCAGAGTATTTTAGCTGGTGATACACAAAAGTATGCATTGTTTGAGCGACTTTAAGTAATTTAAGCTCTCTGTCTCTTCCCTTCTTCTGTATCTCTTTTCATTCCCTTTATAGTAGTGTTTCCTTTAAGAATGGTCCTCAGACCTACCTCAGAATTCACTTGAATGGTTGTTAAAAATGCAGTTTCTTGGCCTTTACCCCAGACTTACAGAACTAAATCTTTTAGGGTAGGTACTATCTGCATTTTTAACAAGATCCCAAAACATTTCTCCTGCACATAAAGTTTGAGAAACAATGCTTTAGAGTCGTATCTTTCTACCATTGTCTCATTAATGTAGTCATCATTGCCTCAATCTGCTGATAAAGATGCTATTTAACAACTGCATGCTGCCTTTGTGGCCAGCCTTATGCCTCTGCATTGCTAACTTGGTAAAGTGACAGATTAAAAGAAAATAGAACTAAGCTACTCATCCTATGCTACCTGTATTTACAATGAGCAACCTGTGGTCCCTTGGCTGACCACACATTTACCTTCTCTCCCACCCAGGGACCCATGTCTCACACACAAAGCATTTCAAGATTTCTTTTTATGCTTTTCATTTTCTAATCTGCTTTCCCCATTTCTTTCTTTTTCTTCCTTGTGGCCTTGCCTGCAACCATACATGTGTATGTTTGCATGCAACTATAGAAATGAGTGATATCTCTGTGTATCTATGCATGTCCAGGTGTATTCACATGCACATGTTATTTATGTGTTTGTGTGTGCATGATGTAGGTGATTCACAGTCCATTGGTAGGGGAGCAATCCATTGTTTTTCTGCATGGGATAAAGCATTCAGGGAAAAGTACTAATGAAAAGGATCATTAAGTAGGTCAGAGACCTTAAGGAGTTGGTTAGAAATGGTGATAGTGACCAGAGTCACTGATGAATGGGCAAGACTAGCATGATTGAGAAGCCAGGCACTACAAGGAAATCTCTGCTTTCATATTTTCCACGTTCTAAACTTGGCTAGGAGCCTGTCAGGGTTGTACATACATAAGTGGGTCACTGGTTGTGATATTAATATCGATCCCAATCACAACTCTTTAATTTAGTCAACATTTATTAAATTCCTACTATATACCAGAATCTGTGGATCTACAAAGATAAATAAGAAGTAGTCTCTGTCTTCATGGAGTATTAGAGTAACCCGCATATACAACCAAATAAGGCTTTTTCAATACAAAATGTTATGGGATCTCGGAGGTAGCCACAATTTTCTTGAAAGGTCAAGAAGTTTTCTCAGAGGAAATGAATTTAAAGGTGGGCATTGATAGGTGCATTATAAAATTCCATGTAGACAAGAGAGAGAAAGAGTTTCTGGGATGTGGACACATGCAAGGGCAACATGAATCTAGAATGCATACATAATTATAGATGCCAAAGAATATATGTCATGCTTAGACCTGTGGCCCAATTCATGTTTCACAACCTTCTGTGTGTGGCCCAATTTCAGTCCTTAGCTGTGGCAAGAGCATGACTATTAGAACAGTCCAAATCATAAGTTTAATTTCTGATCCTATCCCAGATCTCACAAATAAATTCTACTCACCTTTAATTTCATAATGTATTCTACCCATGTTTCAAGCTACTTTTCTCATGTGAGAATAGTTCACCATAGTAAAATCTGGATGTCTCTTGGAACAGTTCAACTCTCAGATTATTTTTGCATTTTAATTTCCTTGAGCTAACATTCATGAGCTTTGACTTTATCAATGATCATATATTTTTCTATTCTTTAAAAGCACAAGGTATGAGGAAATAATCTGATATGTGTGCCAAGATAGAGAAGGATATTCGATGCAGCATTATTTGTAGTAGCGAAACATTAGAAACTAGTTACATTTCAAACAATTTACTTAAGCAAATATCATATATTCATATGATAGACTATGATACAATAATTAAATCACATTTTCATTTTAATTATATGGGAAACTACTGTATTCCTTCGAAAAATAGGATACAAAACTAAATATATAGTATTATACGTAGTTTCTGAAAAAAAATAATGCATGGATAGATGTATAAACATGTGAGTGTGGAGGCAGGATTATATAAGGAAATGCAACAAAGCAAAATAACTAGTATCTTTGGATGGTGTAATCGTAGGTAATTTTTATTATCCTCTTTATATTTTCCTACATTGTGAAAGTTTTTGTAAAGATAGCATGTAAAAATGAAAAGACTGAGGAGTAACTAAAAACAGAACCTAAAAATAGATCTGAAGTGAATGTTTCTGTCCCTAGTCATTATGAGAAGAGACAACAAAGGAAAACATATTTAACAGCAATAACCTCTGTTTTTAGTCACTTAATACAGTTCTGGTTCTCATATTACACCAGTATCAGCCTGATGCGGTGATGACTGAATCAGTTACATTCTTGGAATGAGTAGCTCAGTATGACAGTCCTGTCTTTGCCTAAAATTACAGCACAACTTTGCAGGAAACTTGCCACTCTTTCTTTTTATTATCATTCTTCCAGTGTGTTAGGGTTTTGAAAAAGTACTGAGGCTAAAGTCTGTTTCTAATTAGTTTACTTATCTGAAGAATGAATGTAAATGGCATTAATGCACCTACTAAGACCTATCTTTGGTAATTCTACTTTTCCTTAACTAACAGCACTACAGAGTGCTGCAGTGCCAACAAACACTTCCCCCTTGTTTACCTAAGAACTGCTCTTTAATTGGTTTGTGCATATTTCTGCGACCTTGAGTGGAGATCAAAAAATGCTTACAAGATTGAAGAAACACTCAGGTTCTCACCCCAGCTTTGGACGCATCAGCCAGGAAAGGGCACCACTGAAAAGGCAGGCTGCTAAAACAGTGTCTGACCAATGAGTCTGCTGAAGGAAATGGATCTGAGCCTTGACAGCTTATTTTTAAGCTAATACTTAATTGTCTGTTAGGTTAAACGTAACCAGAAAGAACTTGGGAACATGCCCCTGGGCGGCTCAAAAAGGAGGAGATGGCAGGTTGTTTTTGTTTGTTTGTTGGTTGGTTGGTTTTTATCCCTCAATCTGTGTTTCTTCCTCTTTGGGATGTAACTGAAAATAATTTTGTTAAGTCCACTTAAGCTTTAAATCAAGAGCAAAGCTCTCCTTCTGGAATCTAGCTGTGGCTGTGGGGCCATTCATTTTTAAGGAGTAATATGAGTGAGAAAGATAGGCCTATCCACAATTTTAAAAGCCTTAGTCTGCCAGATTAGGTTTTACGTATGCCGACAGAGAATCATGTTTCTTGGATTAAAGATTGTGGTACTAGATTAAGATCCTACTTGGGATGGGTCCTGAATCACAAAACATATGTGCATACATGAACAATATAATACCCTAAACATAGGCATCATTTAGCCCTATGCACTAGTTACTACTCATTTACACTGTGTTACCACTCCAATAACTGCTGGGCATCTATTTAGCTGTGTTTTTGGAAGGAGCCAGTGAAAATCACAAATTCAAACAAACATTTAATGTAAACTAAGGTAATTAGATAGTAAGATAGGAACTCTATACATGGAAGCTGTCACTTTTTATGGTTATTATAGATTATTTTTATTGGAAGGAATTCCTAAGTGAGGTGGGTGACTCTATTTGGTGACCTTGATGGTTCCTCATGCATCTAAAAGTTCATGAGTTTAAAATATCTCTATTCATATCTACATGGCTGACTCCAGTTACATTAAACTATGGTTGATTAAGATTTAATGAGTAAATAGTGGCTATTTATAATAGTACACATTGTTATTGTGTTTCAAATGCAAAATAGTAATCAATCAAAACTTGAAGAAAAAATGGTGAAAAACTTCAAGAAAAAATTAATAAACCATTGTGAGAGCTGAGGCATATTAATGTATTTCCCTTTTAGTGACACATAGTTCAGGCCTACTAGTTCAGATCAAAAAGCTGTAGACAAGACTTCATTGTTCGCTTTGTAACAACTTATCTAAGTATCCGGAAGGCAACAGTCTCATTAGCATTGGACCCAGATGTACTACCTAAAATGTGATGGCAAGTGTCATAACATGTAATGGAAAATTAGGAAGTTAATTTGATGGCACACATCGTTCATTCACTGTCAGTCAGCAAAGATTTATTGAGATTCTCCCTTTTCCAGATATTATACGCTAGTTGCTGGAGATCATGGAGACACAAAACAGACAAAAACTCATGGAAGTTACATTCTAACTGGGAAAAGGCACATAATAAACAATTAAACAAGTTATAATATTCCAGAAGTTGTGAAGTGCTCTAAAGAAAAATGAAGTGGGATAAATGGGAGAGTGTTGGGAGCAGGGAAGTCACTATTTTTTGTAGGGTGGACTTCAGTAAGATGACAGTTGAGCAAAGACCTAAATAAAGTGAAGAAGCAAGTCATATGGCTATCTGAGGAAGGAGATATTTTGTACCTCAGGGTACAAAGGGCCTGGTTTGCCAAAGGCTTGGCAGTTTTGAGGAAGAGCAGGATTTGTGGATGGATCAGAGGGGCAGAAAATAATGATAAGAGATGGAGTCACAGAGCTGGGTAGGAGTCAGCTGATGAATGATAAGCCATTGTTGGAGAAGGAATTGCCTAGAAATTAGAGAGGGAAGAGTTGGAGAAGATGACAAGCGAGCCGAGTAAATTGTTCCTCAGAACCAGCTTTGTTTGTGAATCAGGCTAAATAAACAACCTACCTGAGTGCCTATTTAAAAAAAAATAAGAAAATCTAAGAGAAATCTGCTTGGGAGCATACACAGCTGGAGTGATAATTCTGCTGCATTCCTCTCCAGGGAGAACAGGACCCTGTACCCTTTGCAGTTAGTCATATATTGCTCTCTGTTCGCTGTTTCCCCTTTAGAAAGATGGTAAACTCCTGCTGTCAAGAAAAAATAATATATATCAATGATGTTCTATTTCTAGTCAGAATCATTCTTTCTAGAAAATATTTACTTTGTTCAGGGGTCAGATCTGGACGCCATCAACTGAATCCCTAGAGCTGCTTTCCGTTGGCTGATAGAAACATTGCGCAGATGTAAGGCTATGGGATTAAATCATGTTGTTAGGGCCGTAGCCCCAGGCATAAAATAAACTGTCCTTAGCAAAAGAGAAGTAGGCAGCAGGAAACCACTGATTCAAATAGGAGTTGAAACACTGCTCTGTCCTCCCTTTGGTTCCTGCTTGTTTACTGATATACTATCCAACATCTCGTTGTGCCATTAGAATGGGAGGAACTATTGGGAATGTCGAGAGCTGAGAGATTTATAACTCTAGCTTAAGTGATCTTTCCAAAACTATCAAGAGCAAGGAGAACTCTTTAACCCATTTTAAATCTTAAAATCTTGAACCTCTCACTTATTAAAAAATGTCCTATATGAAATAATTTCAGGAGATTTAGAGACCTTTCAAGACTGCCAGTGGATTTGGGTTAAGTGTTTAACCCTACCAGAGAATCAAAAATGGAATTAGAAATGTGACCCAAACTTATTTCTGCAAGTTGAAAATAGCACTTGCTTGGGAGATAAAGGTCTGTGTTCATTTCCAATTTTGCCACTTAGCAGCTGTGTGATTTTAGATGGGTCACATTCTCCCAACATTTTCTCATCTATAATGTGAGCATAATTATAACTCTCTGGATTTTTCTGAGTATTAAAGTTGAGATAAGATGTGATCAAGTACTTTCTTAACTGTATAATTATAAATAAATATTTACTTCTTTTATTAAACAGCTTTGTAGAATTTAAAGAATCACTCTGCACAATTCAAACGAGGCATTTGTTACTGCAGAAATAGTTATACAAATCTAAATCTGTTGTTATGGGACTTCAGAAGACACTACTTTTAAGGCTCATGCTATTCCTTGTGACACCTGGGAAGCTAATGTTTCTAATGGTAAGCTCACGTTTTGCTACCTCCCACCTTCCTTCTACCTGCAGTGTTGCAGTGCCTGAACACTTTTGGGGTGTTCCAACTTTGAGTTTTTAAACTCTATAAAAATGTTCCTTGTTTACCCTATAAAACCATATTACTTTACCCTTACTCATCTGAAAAGTAATAAACAATAACATCTTGTTCTGTAATTTTTAAGAAACACTGTTAAGATATTATCAAAATAAGTTCTGCAAATCTCTAAGTGTTGTCTCCTTAAGCAAGAAATTTTAACAAAAGTTTAATGAATTATTCTTAAAATATATTAGGATTATTTACTTTAGTGTAGTATTCTGAATGCAGTTTAACTTCTTGATCTAAAATTATCATTAGGAGCTAAATTTATAGTGTTCTTCAGTATAGTGTTTACTAAAATAATTCTTTCTGGGTTCAGAGCCCTTACCCCTACACTAAATAGGCCCAAATTATTTTTAAGGCATCCAGATTTTTTGCTTCCTTGTTTAGATTCACCTGTATCTTCCTGGTTGCTCTCCTTTCAGTGTAAACCCTTACCCACCTCAACTTTTAATTTACTCTCTATTATAGTATGTCATAAATGGAGCAATTTTAGTACTATCTTTAGATTTTTTGCCATATTAATTTGATCTGCATTATTAGACGCATAATGTTTTTCAAAGTAAATAAATTAGTTTTTTTAACTTAAAATATTTTAAAAGGAAATTCTATCAATATTTTATTACCAGTATAACTGTCAGTTATATTTTGGTATATCTTACAATATATATATAAGGACTCCCACTTCTAGCCAAGATTAAGTAACAAAGAATGGATTTACACTCCTGACTGAAAAAAAAAAGGACAAAATGTGTGTAATAAGGCTTTTCAAGACATTGTATGTTGGACAATGAAAGTCAATGATTCCTGAGAGATGAGAAAAAATAAAATAGGGCTTATAATTGCCCCAACTTACTCTTCATGGAGAGTTTCCAGACTACAATACAAGGAAGGAAAACCAACAAGGAGCATGATACACTTCAGAGTTGAGAATACAAAGCTGAGAGTGTGAGGAGATGAAGATTGCTTGAGTTCTTAGGACAGAGATCCTGAGAAGAGAAAATTGCACAGAGAGCTCCTGAGATCTGCAGAGTGTCCCTCTCGAGGACTCAGTTAAGTACTGATCCAAGCAATACTGTACTGGAAATTCTAGGCAGCATGGAATGGCAAGAAAAAAGTCATCCAGGTAGGAAAATGAAGTAAATTTCTATTACTTGCAGACAACATGAATATCTACGTAGAAAATCTAGTGGAATCTACATAAAATGATTTAAACGAAGAATTGAGTTCAGCAAGATTATCGGATGTAAGATCAATATGCAAAAATCAATTGTATTTTTATATATTAGTAATGAATATTGAAATTAAAAAAAAAACAAAGCCATTTAGAATAGCATCAAAAATATAAAGTACTTAGGGATAAATACTAAAATAAGATCTGCATAATATAAAACATTATTAAAGGAAACTAAAGAAAGCCTAAATAAATGGATTGATATACTGCGTTAATGGTTTGGAAGACTTGTTAAGGTGTCAGTTCTCCCGTATTGATCTATAAATACAACCCAATTCCAAATTAAATTGCAGTAGGCATTTTGTAGAAATTGAAAATTGATTTAAAATTCATATGGAAATGCAAATTACCTAAAATGCCAAATGACTTTGAAAAAGATAAACTTGGAGGATTGTGAGAGTTACAAAGCTGCAGTAATTACAATAGTATGGTATTGGAGTAAAGGCAGACAAATAGGTCAGTGGTACGGAATAGAGAAGATAAAAATAGATCTACTCATTTATGGAAAGTTGATTTTCAACACAGGATCAAATGGAATTCCACAGAGAAAGTATGGTCTTTTCAACAAATAATGCTAGAACAAATGGATAGCCATATGCAAAAAGGAAAAAAAAAATAGAGCTTTTATCCATGCTATACAAAAACACTAATACTAAATAATATGCAAAAAATTAACTTGGTTTTGGATCACAGACTTAAATTCAAAACCCTAAAATAGAAAACTTCAAGGAGAAAATAAGAGAAAACCTTTGTTTTCTTGGGTTAGACAAAGATTTCTCAGATATAAAACCAAAAGCATGATCCATAAAAGGAATAATTAATAAAGTGGATTTTATCGAAATTAAAAACTCCTACTCTTCAGCAGACAATGCTGAGGAATGGAAAGATAAAATATAGGTAAGGCATATATCTGATAAAGAGCATATACCCAGAAATTAAAAGAATTCTAAAACTCAGTTATAAGAAAACAAACAACCCAATTAAAAATTGGGCTAAGGATTTGAACAGAAACTTCATCAAAGAACATATACAAATTGACAAATAAGCACATAAAAGATGCTCAACATCATTAATCTTTAGAGAAATACAAATTATCATTACAGTGAGATACCACTACAGACCTTTTAGGATGTTTAAAATTAGAAGACTGATTATGCCAAGTGTTGACAAGGATTTGGAGAACTGGAACTTTCATACTGTCTTCATGGGAATGTAAAATGGTACAACCACTTGAGGAAACAATTTTCCATTTTCTTAAAAAGTTAAATACACGGTTGTTCTATGCCTAGATAGTCACCAGAAAGAAATGATCGCACATACAAAGAATAATATTTGAATGTTAATAGCAGCTTTATTTGTAATAGCCTGAAACTGGAAATGACTCAAATGTCCATGAACAAGTGATGAATAAACAAATATGGTATAACCATACAGTGAATTACTGCTCTGCAACTGTTAAAAAAGTTGCTGTTGATACATGCAACAACATGCATGAATCTCAAAATGATAACACTGAATTAAAGAAGCCACACCAAAAAAAAAAATCCATATTTTATGATTGTATTTAACAAAAATTTTATGAAATACAAACTAATCTATTGGGACAGAAAATGACTTATTAGTTACCTAGGGAGAAGGAGGTAGGTAGAGGGTAGAATTGATATAAGGAAACTTTTGGGAGTGATAAATATATTGGATAAATATGTTCTTATATTGATTATGGTGATAGTTTCACAGGTATATATATAATTTCTAAACTTCTCAGATTGTACAATTTAAATATGGGTATTTCATTGTATGAGTTGTATCTCATACAGCTATTAAAAATGTTAAATATATAAACATTATAAAATATTGATAAAAAAAATAAAATGTTGATTCACTTATCACCCAAAGTCATCTTTTATATACTATCATCAGAACTACCTGTGTCAGAACTTAAGGTTCTCAAAGGAAGGATAAGACAAAGACTTAGTTTAGTAATTTCAATTTTGCTAACCCTATTACATAAGTGAGTTCTGGTTGGTTCTGTCTCTTAATAAATAAAGTGTAAGGACTCTAGGATACTAGATTTTCATGTTGCGTGGGGTTTTCATTTCAAAAACAAAATGGAGTTTTGGAAGGCAGTGGAATGGCATCAGGAGACCAGGGTTTTTGGCCTAGCATCCTTTGGATCCTGGTCTTTGTTTGTTCTGCGTGTCTAAGAAGGTCACTTAATGTCCCTGGGCCACATATGGAAAACAAAGAGATTAAATTTAATCCCTCAACGTTCTTCCATGACTGTCATTTTGCCTCCAGGTTGTAGCTGCATTCAGGAGGGCTGAGGTGACTGGAAGTTCAATCACCAGATGATAACACAAGGTAATGAGAAAAGAGTTATATGACTTTAAAAAAATCAAATAAAAGCAATTTAAATTTAGAAACAGAATAATTATAGTGATATTCTATGGTGACATAGTAAGAGTTGAATAAAAGATTTGCTAATTTCTTTCTCTATTTTTATAAAAATAGTTTTGAAAGTACAATCTTCTCATCTAGGAATGGTGCCAGGTTTCTGTCTTCAGTGGATTTTTGTATTTTTTCTTACAACATTAAAAAAGACGTTAATACTGCCAGAGTCCTACCTAGCTCTCGCAGAACTAGTGTTTGTGTAATTGATGACAACCCACAATCCTACCATCGCTTTTATGATTCCATTGAAACATATTTCTTAACATAAAGTCAATTTACCTTGGAATGTCATGGACAGCTTTAGAGTAACTGGTAAAAATTAAAACCTAAATTAAAACTCAACCGAACATAGTTGGTATTTCTTCCAACAAATGGAGATCTATTCACAGAGCCAGTGTAGAAATTTAAATGGAGCAGAGTCTTCTGACAGAAAGTAGCTTTTCCCCCACCAAATAACAATTGAGAATATTGATCAAAATTTCTGGTTGTTTCAGACTACAACACTTGTTTCAATGACCTGCTGGGCATCCATAATCACAGTGCAGACACTAGGGAGCTGGAAATAATGGGAGATACTTAAAAATTTATAGGTAACAATAAGAGTATCCAATCTAACAGTGCTTTGCTCTGTATTCTTCTATAAAGCCAGTGAGAAATCTGCTCCTTCTTCCAAAAGGGTGAAATTCATGCCAAATCTTAAAAGCTAGATAGGAGATTCTTCCATCTTGCTGCATAAGTACTTAGATACTCTGTTTCCAGGCAGTCTCTGTTCTTTGCTCTCCTTTTTTTCCATCAAAATCTGGTTCTTTTGATGTAGTTCAGTAATTTTTCTAATCAAAATAATTCCAAGTGTTGCATCCTAAAGAACACACCTAGTATCCATATTGGGGTATAAAGCTGTATATTTATGCTTCCTTTACTTGATTTAACAAACATTTATTTCACACCTTGAGTTCTAGAATCAGACTGCCTCAGTTTAAATAGAGCCTGTGTTGGTTGCTAGAGGTGTGACTTTGGAAAAGTTATCTAACATCTCTATTTCTCTGTTTCCTTATCTGTAAAATTGAGACTTCGGTGCTTCATCATAGAGCTGGTGCGAGAATTAATGACTTAGTATATATAAAAATGACTTATATATAAAAATTCTTAGAACAGCGCCACATGCATAAGAACCATATATCTAAGCTATCACTGCTCCTACTGTTATCTCTTTCTATAAAGACACAAATCCATTCATGAGGGCTCCATCCTCATGACCTAATCACCTCCCAAAGGCCTCACCTCCTCTATTTGTGTCAGGGATTAGGATTTCAACATATGAATTTGCGGAGAGGGTACAAACACTCAGTCCAGAATAATATATGATCTCATTATATCTCAAAGCAATCTAAGAGAAAAATATAATTTATAGATAAGAGAACAGAATTTCTGAGTTTTTAAATAATGTGCCCAAGATCATTCAGTTGATAATTGCCTAAACCAGTATTCAAAACCAGGCGCCGAGAGTCAAGAGTACACGTACACACAAACACACACACGCGCGTTGCTTATAAAGAACAAATATTTATTTCTTACGGTTATTTGTCTGGGACGTCCAAGATCATGGTATCGGCAGATTGGTTGTCTGATGAGAGCCCACTTCCTAGATGGCTGTCTTTTTGCTGTAACCTCACATGGCAAAAAAAAAAAGGGCAAGGAAGCTTTCTCAGGACTCTTGTATGAGGACACTAACTCCATTCATGAGGGCTCCATCCTCATGACCTAATCACCTCCCAAAGGCCTCACCTCCTCTATTTGTGTCAGGGATTAGGATTTCAACATATGAATTTGCGGAGAGGGTACAAACACTCAGTCCAGAATAATATATGATCTCATTATATCTCAAAGCAATCTAAGAGAAAAATATAATTTATAGATAAGAGAACAGAATTTCTGAGTTTTTAAATAATGTGCCCAAGATCATTCAGTTGATAATTGCCTAAACCAGTATTCAAAACCAGGCGCCGAGAGTCAAGAGTACACGTACACACAAACACACACACGCGCGTTGTTTTTTCCTCCTAAACAATACCACCAATAACTAATTCTACGGGAGTACTCAGGGAAAACCTCTCAATGGGGGTGATATTTAGGCAATGTCTTGAAGGAAGAATGACAGTTATCCAATAGAGAATAGAAGAAGAGGCATTTGTAATAGAAGAAATGAGATTAGATAAATTAGAAATTTTAGGTGGCTGGCATGTTCTTAGCCATGTAGGTGCTGCACCTCTCCTACAGCTCTGCTCTTCAAAGATACGGGATAGGATGGCTAGGGAAAAGGATAAGGGTATCTAAGGGCAGAATCTACCAAACTCACTCTCCCCAGCAATTCCAGAGTAGATCCTGGGTAAAGCACTTCTCTCCATTTTTCTCTCCACAGTAGAAATGCAAAGTGGTTCAGCCTGCAGTCATTTATCCAAGCCTGCTTCTCTCACACAGAAGAGAATCATATTCCTTAGGAGAGATACTGCTAAGCATATTGATCACAACTTTCTTCTGAAGCACGGAAGACACTTTTTGTGGATTTGATTTGATTCCCTCATTAGATGATGTTATTTGAGATTTTGCAGGTGCAGCCTAATATCTCTATAAGGCAGAGGCACTTTTATTTGCTCACCATTTGTGACTCTACAGGGCATGTTGGTACATCTGATTAAGCCCAGAGGAAAGACATTCGTGGAACTAAGCCTCACCACCAAATCAGTAAGCCAAGATGTTTTGAATGTAAAGACAAGGAAATATTATCCAGTGGTTCTTCTGCTCAAGTGCCTTTGTCTGATTATTTTAAAATATGAATACTATTTTCATAGAAAATATTGTGTGGGGCTGCAATATAAATAAGGTGTTACAGTGAATTTTAATTGCATTTAAGCAGGCATTGCAACTATCAAACAATGCAGGAAAGAAAGTAGACTTCAGATCATTATAAAAAAATATGGATCTAGAGATAAGGCCTAATATAAAAACAAATTTTGGTAACTGCCTGGAGTAAATTGAAATTTGGTCTCAATGCTAATGTTATCGAATACATTCAAGAATAAAATACTGGCTTGATCTTGGTTATCACTCCTTGGAGATAAACTCCTCATCCATGGAAGAAGAAATAACCCTTGAAGGTTTCATGCCATTACTGTGTAGTGCACAACAGCAACACAACCACAACAAATGAACGGAATAGGGTCTATTATTGGAGAATGATTTTATGTCAGCTTCAGGGCAGTTTACTCATTTCAGAAGTCAATGTAATAAAAGAGCATTTTATTTTTTCAACATTCTCTAAGGAAATTTGTGTGTGTGTATGCACTCACTTGTGTGTTTTCACAAAAATATGTTTCATGATAACCTAATCATGACTCTATCACAAAGCAAGTTTTTAATTTAACTTGTCTTGATTTAAAAAATCATATCATTTCATAGGGTAGGCATCAAAAACAACGACTAAATATTAGTAGTAGGTTTTTAATAAAATAGTCCTTTGTTGTTGTAAAACATGCTCTGGACTACTAAACTAGAGCAGTCACTAGGGCAGAAACTAAATCAATAACAGGAGCTTAAATATATCAGCCTTCTACTTTATACATATAGCAACTACTAAATAAATGTTGGAATATTGAATTTCATGTCTGGGGTCAAAATTTGGGATATCTTTGGGACATGATACTCAAGGTATTGTGTTAGCAGTGGCTCATTTTCATATGGCCTCAATGTTTCAAGTGACAGCGGCAAACCACAGATCCTTCTGAGTCATTTTTCTGTCCTTTTCCTCCAGCTGTCTCCACAGCAGACCTGCCCCTTCCACTTAAACACAACTTTTGGTATTTGCTTTTCCACATCACTTTCATAAAAAGTGGTAAGGGAGGGGAGAAAAGACAAAAACCTATTATTTCCAATGCAAAAGCTTGTGTTCGCCTTTATTACTAATAATGGTAAAGCTTCATTTGCATTTTTATTAAAATACCTAAAAGGATGTGGTCAACTGATATTTAAAAAAAGAACTGTAGATGTTTTAGTTATTGCCGTTGAGCTTAAGATAAATGTTGTAGATCCAAACAGTTTGTACTGTAGCGTAAATATAAATTTTAGAGAAAATAGAATCATGAGGGCCTCCTTTGTCTTAACTCTTCAGGTCATTCTGTTTATAAGGTTTCCTGTCCCAAGTAGAAGCTAGCAATATCACATCCATGACTTCCACAGTTTTGGTTATATGGTAACTTTAATCATCAAAACTCCTGAAGTGTTCTACATTTCCTACTGAATGAAGGTCAGATTCCTACGTTGGATGGATATTAGTTCACTTTGGCTTCTCTCTTCACATACACTGCCCAACTGTCAAGCTGAGCAGCCTTTTATTCTTATGGATACTCAATGCTTTATTGGTTCTGTCTCTCTGTAGATCCTCTTTCTTCTAAAGAAAATGTTCTCACCAATTTCCATGTGTTTATATCTTAACTGTCCTGAAAGGTTCAACTCAAATGTCAACATTGATTTTTAAGTTGGACATGATTTCTCTCTCTCTTCCTCTCTGTCTCATTTATAAAATTTCATGTATTAAATCTTATTTTGTGATACTTTCTTTCCTACTTTACCTATAACAATAATAATGATAAACATTAAATGCTGTTCTATAATATCAAAAGTTCTTTATGAACATTATTTCATTTAATCCACAAAATAACCCCATAATATAGATGCTATGATTATTTCTAATTTACTGAAGGAGAAAAAATCCTTAGGGCACTGCAGTTATCCAAGGTCAAGTAGATGGCTTTAGATATGAATTTCTAATTCATAGACCATGCCCTTAACCAATAGGTAAGAGTGCGCCTCGCAGCTAATGCTTTCTTTTCCTTGTATCTACTTTGATGTATAATTACCTGTGGCAGAATTACTATAGATGTTCTTTGAGGCCAAAATTTATGTTTGATTGTTCCTGGTATTTTAAACTTGACTCAGCTCAGTGTCACACAAAAGTAAGGGTGGTCCAAAACTATTTGGTCAACAGCTGAAAAATTTAGAACCTTTTATATGTCCTTTTATAGCTCTGACATGGAAGATTTCTTGAGAGAGGAAAGTACTATGTTTAACTGTCATCAAAATAAAATGGAAAATACAGCTTTGACCAAAAAAATGACATGTTCCAAAAGAATAAAATTAAAACAAGATTTTAAAATCCGCTATCCAGTAGATCTGAAAATAAATAAGGACAGTCCCCTGATTGAAGAAGTAAAATGTCATTAAACATTCACAGTCAGTATATAATATACATAAATGTGGAAGCTGGAAATCTTTTCCCACTGAAATGAAAGAGGTTATGTTTTACTAAAGCAAAAAAAAAAATAATAATATTAATGAAATGACTTATAGTAATGATATTTTAATAAATACAAAGTAATAACACTTTCTATTTATTTACATTTGTATCATGGAGATGAATAGTTGGCTGATTTTTATCAAGATGTTTGTCATTGAATTGACAGAGCCTCAATATTGAAGTAGGAGAAGGTGTTGAAGATAAGATATCTTATCTGAGGACTAATAACCTTTTTGTCTTTAACAAGCTATCTTATCTTTACTGCTCTGCCTAAGAAGCTAAAGAAAGTGGCAGCCTTGAATAAACACTACCATTTCCATCATTATGTCCTGAGACTGATTCAGAGAGAAAATGTCTCACCAGAAGGATAGAGTGTACTTCAAGTTTATGAGGTAGCAGGTAGACCTCTGAGGAACTCACCTGCGAAGGTTGAAGAACCTCCAGGTATGGATCATTTATCTCAGTCATCCTAACTCCATGCCCAGTTGAACAATGAATGTTAAGGAGAGTTAGTTAGAGTTTTTTCCAGCCATCTTCTGTTCATGAGGTAAACAGAGAGAGATGAAAGCTTAGTTGATCAACAGTTGTTGATTATATTCTCAAGGGTTGAATTGAATAGTTTGTCCTGCAAAGCTTCCTGAACATTAAATAGATTCCCCAAATTAGATATATTGTGCTATAAAGACCCAATCACCCAGAAAAACTTATTCTGATGTCTTCCTGCCTGTATATAGTTAGTGTCATGTATACACAACCAGGCTAATAGAATTTTCATAAATAATTGTTGGATGTATATTGTTTGGATAGTGGACATTAATATCTCTAATTAGTAATCCTCCATACAGAGGTTTATTTACCTCTACACTGAGGTTGTGAGAGGTACTGATAGGGTGTTAGGGTCTTTGATTTGCTGCTTTTATTTTCTATTGAAAATTATGTGTGCGTGTGTGTGTGTGTGTGTGTGTGTGTATCCTACTTTCACTCAAATTCTGTTCATAAAGAATCTTCATGATTAACCTTTTCAAGCTACTCCAGGGGCCTCACAAAAGACATTGAGCTTTATGATGGCAGATTACACTGATACTTCCTCGAGAGTTGTGTTCTGTCTTTATAATGGAGGCCTTAGTTTTTTTAGACCTTCATCCTTTTTAGGAGTCCCAGACCATAATGAGCAAGCTCAAGGGTTACCCAGAGCCAATCAAATGAACATTAAATTCCGTTTCCTGGTATAAATAGTAGATCATTATTATTCTTCCACTTCTCTGTATCTTATGCTTCTAACATGGAGGCACACCTCCAGTGCTTTCTACCTTGGTCCTTGATGTTTTTCCATATGCTGTTCTCACTGGGAATCTGTCATACTTAGGTTATACATTCCATGAAGAGTTGTCCAAATTTATCTAGCAGAATTTATCTCTCTATCTTCTAAACTTATACCTCTCTTAGCATTTATCATGCTATTTTAAATTTTATTACAAATCTGATGCTACCAGCTTAAGGATGAATTACTTGAGGTCGAAAAACATGTTAACCTCATCTTTGAGTCCACTGCAGCTCCTAAAAAATGCCTAAAAAAGATAGAAAGTAAAAATTTGTCAGGAAAGAACAAGTTCTTTTTCTAAGAAAAATATTGTGACCAATTTTGTACCATTTGTGTAAAATATTGAGTAAGTTTGTCAAGATCGTTGCATGCAGAATCTTTTTTTTTTTTGATTAAAGCCATTAACATAGAGACAAAGTATATGCAGACAATTATGAAGGATATATCTTAAGATAAATGGTATAAAAGAGTTTCAGGGCTTTGAAAAATATGTTTCACAAGGAACCAGAATTTAAAATCATATTTAGTTATTTTTCTGTAGAATTCTTAAATCATCTGTACTGATAAACTCTCTTTCTCTCTCTCTCTCTCTTGGCATTATTCCATGGTCTTTGGTTTGCTAGTACTTTTCTCAGTAAGTCTTTTTTGAGGCTACCCCTTTTGGTGATTTAAGAATAGAAGGAGATATAAACCTGTACACCTTCCCCATTGAATTTCATAATGGCTTTCAATAGAGATGGGTTGCCCATGATGCTAATGATTCCAGTTCTTACTTTTCCCAGGGTAGAAAGAATATAGAGCCATAATTACTTTTCCTTTAAATTTAACCATATCATCATATCATAACATATTTTAATGAAGTGTTTCCTGAATGATTTGATGCAGGCAAGTACGTTGGGCGAGGGTTGGGGGAGGGAATGAAAAGAATGAAGTGAATGTGAGAGTTCAGGGATGGGCATAGAACAGTAATTGAGATAGCAGAGCATTTGCCAATATCCAATCTTGTAGTTCTTCAGTCTTAGAAAAAAGAAATATTACTGTGCTTCACCGAACCCTTATCTTGTTTACTGCAAGAGCTGAATATAGCCTGAACCTTTTTCATGATTCTCTATTTTACTTTGAACAACACACAGCAGCATGCATCATCAATAAAACCAATAAGCTCTAATTCTAGTTGAGTATAACACACTTTCTCCATCTATTACTTACAACTTCTCCTTGAACAAATTTAACCGTACCATTTGCAGGAAACAGAGGTTAACCAGAATCCTCAAGCACCTCTAGTTACAAGAGAGATTTTCACTGCAATGCGTAAGGGTAATGCTTTCAGGAATTCTGTATAACGAGAGTAAAATCTGAGAAATGTACATTCAAATAGTATGCCCAAATTGTGTCTATATAATATTTACATCATCAATTTTGTGAATAACTAGTAGGAAAAAAGTGTAAAGAAAAGCACATCTAAGTCTCTTGAGAAAACTGAAGTCCCAATGGATTAATTGATTCTCTCAATATCATTTAGCCATTAAATGACAAAGCAAGGATTCCTGACTCCCAGTCCAGTGCTCTCTCCATCATACCATTAGATTCATATAAGGAAAAACTGGCTTCAGTAATTGAATTCTCTAGTGCTCATTCAGCCTTTTCCTGTTTAAACTTTACCCTGTCTTCCACGAAGATGCCGTATTGCATCACTGGGTAGACCTGACTGTTATGAACATCTATCTAATAGTCTTAACATTCTCAAAATCTAGTATACTATAACTTCCACCCATTGAACCTGATTCTTCTCCTTGGGGCCACATACGTCAAGCCTGTTCTTTCCAGTTGCACTACTTCAGCTAATCAAAGACAATGGAAGTTTCTTTGTCCTCACACTCCAATTCTTTCTGTAATTTTTTTTCCAAGATAATTCTCAGTTCCTTTAGTCCTTCGCATGAAGAAAATAGAAAAAAAAAAAAAAACCAACAAAACTTTTTTTGGCCAGTTAATTGACTGGTTGACATTTTTTCTCTTGTTTTTAATTTCATACTCTGTGTTTAATTGTTACAAATCACAACTAATGATTCTTATGGCTCAGTTGATCCTTCTCCTCAAGGCCCAGTTCCTACCTGATCTTTTTTTGAGATTGAAATTTAAGATAGGAGTTCACTATTTTTTGGCAGAGGAAAGGCAACTTGAGATTTACCATTGAACCAGAATATACCCTTGCAGTTAACATTGTGTCTTGATTGCTGGCAGCATAAGTATAGGAAGAAAAAAAAGTGACAAAGTGGGTTTATTTAAGAGCTTTAAGTTGCCTAAAATGTGTATGTCCAGCCTTAGGGGACAAAATCATTCAAGAGTTTGTAAAACTGTTCCAGTGAATTCATCATTTTTTTCCCCTGAATATTATTTGAAACTAACTTAGAAGAAAAAGAGCCAGAAAAGTTTATTTGAATTCATGTCATTAAAGATGGCAGAGTTTTAGGACTTTTCATCTGGGGCATCGAATTGTAATCTTGTGTACCAACGGTCCATGTTTTTAGACTTTATTTCCCTTAAGGGTCTAACTTGGTCTTCAAGTTGGAGGAGGAAGAGTAAGAAGCTGAGGAGACTGGAGAGGGAAGTGGGGGCAGAATGGAAGGAGGATGTAGTTATAGTATGCAAGTTGCAGATAGTAAGAATGATTGTAGAGACTGAACTGCCAATCAGTTAGATACAGACGAGTGAGATACTTAAGCATTGAAACAAAAGTTATATTAAAAAGAAAATAGCAGGTGCTGATAACTTTACCTCCTCAAAAATTTCCCATTGTAGCTGTTGTTTTCCTTATGTTCTTAGATAAAAATGAAAAGCTTTATGTTTGTTTGCAAACTGATGTTGCCTAAGAAAGATATTCAGGGATCAAAGATCAGAGGTAGAATATTATTCAGATTAGCTAACTGTCAGAATAAAAGCTGCCGATATGTACACATAAAAGATGTACATACATATGTGTGTAAAAGAGAAAGTTTCAAAAATGCATTTATCATTTGTAGTCTCTTTAGAGACAGATATCTGCCGTAGCTTCTTAGTTTTGTTGTTTCCTCCTTTCCATTTGCTTTTCCTCTCAGGACAATGCTTACTTGCTTAAAAAGCTTTTAAACCAGCTTTGAGAAGAAGAAAACAAAGCAAAACAAACTCTGTACACTTGACTACCAAGTTAGAGAACTGCTCTCATAAATCCAGCAGCAGCGGCTTCCTTGTGATTTACACTGCAGAAGGTCAAGGTGTATCAGACCTTCATTCTAGGAGGGCATGTAAATTAGAAGGCCATGATTTCTCAATGCAAAGATTATAATTACAAAAACAATTTCTGTATACAATGTTTCCAGTTAAACACCACATTCTGCTCCAAATAGGACCTTGGAGGAAGGAAAGCCTTAGAATTTTAGAGCTTCAAATGAAGATTATAGAAACCGGAGGGAAATTCTGAGAAATGGTGAGAGCTGGCTGCCTCCTTCATCCTTGGTTATTTGTTTATTCCTATTGTACTAACTTCTCTTTTGGTCTCTCTCTCTCTCTCTCCTCTCTCTCTTCTCTCTCTCTCTCTTTCCTAACTTCTCTTTTGGTCTCTCTCTCTCTCTCTCTCTCTCTCTCTCTCTCTCTCTCTCTTTCTCTTTCTTTCATTGTTCCTTCCCGTCTCTCCCCACCCTCTTTAATGTTCATTTGAGAGAGACAGGGAGAGAAGGGTAAAAAAGTGGGAAGAAATAAAATAAACCTAAATCCTTAATATAGAAGGAAAATTGATCCCAACAAATGTCTTTAAGTACCTACCAAGTTTCTGCTCAGTTCCAGGTAAATTAAACAGGGCTCCCTCTGCCCCTCAGAGAACAACAGAAAAACTCCATAGTCTAAAAGACTATGATTATACAATGAACACAATATTGTAAGTGCCTCAGAAGTCACATAGGAGCATATTTGAGAACACAATTAGTGCTGGGAAAATCAGAAAAAAATGGGCCTAGATTTGAAGGTCAGTTCACTAGGGTACTTGCTGTGTGGGAAGGTGAGGAGGAGAGAGAAGGGAGGGAAGGGACAAAAAAATCTTTGCAAAGGTGTGATCATATAATGTGAGAGCTGGACCATGCCTACATCCCTTTCATTTCATAGAATAAAAAACGAACAAACAAATAAACCGAACAAGTACAGTTGTTTAGATAAAGGCATCCATTGTTCAGGAAGTTCATTGCTGTTAGGTCTGTACACATACCTGTTTATCCCCCCAACTTCCTGTCCTCTCACCCACTCTACCCTCCCGAAGGCCTCAGAATTGGTTAGGAGAGCCAACTCCCCTCTCAGTCCTCTGCTCATTTATAATAACACCCCAAACCATTTTATTTCATCTTATTTGTGAATGAGAATAGGGTTTAACCTTAATTATTTATAGTTATGTGAGAGAATAGGGTTGGCAACTATACTGAATGGGGAGGTAATCTTCAAATCCTATCTATTGGGATGTGAACAGATTTTAATGCTTGCATAAAATGGAGGTTGTTGACATTTTGATAAAATGCTCCTCCCCTGAAAAAAGCCCAAACCGCCAAGAGAGCCACACAGCCAAAAAGACCAGAGGAACCTGATAAATGCTTGAATATGTACATAGCTATCTGCCATGTCTACATAGCAATATCAGAGACTGGTGCTTTTCCTCCCTCCAGAGTTATTAGCAATGCCATCAGCTGATCCAACACAGATGAATTTGATGAAGATCCTTAATAAGAAGGCATACCACAATAAGGTTTTCTAATATATTGCAAACTAACTAAATATATTTAAACTCAGTTCAGAAAAACATCCATATTTCTACAGACATCAAAAATTTTTAGAGAACCATTTTCCCAGAGTCCTACGATTTATTCTAGGCCAAGGTTCTGTGATTTCTCCCATAGGTATATGATGCTGTTCTCTAAACTCTTCATTTGCCTGTCCGAAGGTTGTGTGACCAGCACATGTGAAAGGGAGCTTCCAATGTCTTTGAATAAAGTGACATTAGTGGCCTTGGATCATTAGTAGTTACTTTCCTGTGGAGAATGATCACCATGACCCATGGAAGACCAGCTATAGATGCTGTCATAATCACGGTTTATTTCTTGACCTTTTTCTGTTCAAAATCTGTCATTTTCTTCACAGTAACTTTGGTTTCCTCCTCTTTTCTAAGTATATTTATAGAGAAATACTTTTAAAGTAATAATAAAACTATTATAAATAATAAAATTAATAATAAAATTACTATAATTGCTTCCTAGTGATCCCCATATAAATATGAGAGCTTATCATAATCTGTCGGAGAGGAAGGAAAGGAATGGATCAGGATAACAAGAAATATGGTTCTTATTCCTTTACTCTGCAAAAGCTTTCTGAGTCATTTTTATATGTTCTACTTTCCTGGTTTCTGAAATGGGTAGGAGACCACCTGGCTATAATTTATTTCCTAGGACAGAAGTGGTAATGTGTGAATGAGGTTCTTTCAACACCCACATGGATTTCATCAGTCTCAGAGGAAAGCACTGTGTGAACTCCATGAGGCAGGGCCTTGACCGGGCAACATGGCTACAGCTGTTCGACGCATAAGAACTGTAAAATGTTTTATGAGATTATTTTCATGTTTAAAACATAAATGTAGGGTGTTTATCTCTGAGGAGTAGAGCCTTAACTCTGAACTGTAGGGGTCTCAGAAGACAAAGAGAAAGGAGGCTTTTCACTCTCATTAAGTCCAGTTTTAGTTCTGACTATAGTTGGTCTGCCATGATACCTTTTATGGAATTTATCATGTCATCTCTTTGAATCTTAGCCAGGTGGGTATCTTTTCCCTTTCCTGGACTGAAATTTTTTTGACACCTAGCACAGTGTTAGGTATGTACATATCCAGCACCTGGTTGATACGTATTAAATAATCAAGCTCCTTAGCCTCTCTGCACCTCAATTTTCTAATCTATAATAGTTTCTAATCTATAAGGGTTGTTGTGAGGATTAAATGAGCTAATACATGTGCAACTCTTAAAAGCAGTGCCTGACACATAGTGGGCGATTGGTATTTACCTGGAATATGGAAAGTGTGAGAGAGAGATGGGGGGCGGGGTGGAATTCCTCTTTCATCTACTCTCTGGGGATGAAGCAGAATGAGCATGAAGACTTGTGCCCTGAAAAAGAAGATGCTATGCAATTAGAAGAAAGCGATTAAATCACTAAAAGTTATTATAAAAATTCAAATACTTAGTTTATACTAACAACAAAAAAATCCTTTTAAGGATTAGTACTTACCTGATAGAATGAAAATATAAAAGAGAAAATGAAAAAATAATAATCACATTTCTAATTAAGTTATATATAATAGCTTTTCATTCAGAGATTCTTTTTCAAAATTTGCTTCAGTCTCATGACGAGTTTGCTAGGAATACTGTGAAACTTGGCATAGTTTTGAGTGGATCAAACGGCGCTGAGGGAGGAGAAAACAAAAGCTCTAAAGCAGATTCTAATGTGGTTGGGCTAAAAGACAGTGCAGTGCTGGGTTGCGTTCACATCCACAGGCCATGCTTGGTGTGCGATGTAGGTCCAAAGGAGATTTCAGAAGTGCTCTGTGTTTGATGTGGTCCTTCAGGCTAAGAGCTTTTTTCTTTTTTTTTCCTAGCCTCCTAAACAAGGACATAAATTTTCCTGAATGTTCATTCTGCCCATGAAATAATGTGACACAGCTAGGCATATCAGACAAATGCATCCTGCTCATCAGTGAAGGGATTCTGAAACCTAATGAATTCTTAAGTCCACTAATGATGTCTGGGTGTTACTAAAGCCATTACTGCAGATTGCTTCTGACACTTGTGTCTTCATATCAGAGTGCCAGCATTCTTCAGTTTCTCCCAGTTCATGCTGAGCTTGCTTAACAGATCTGTGTGTGGAACTTGCATTTACAGAACCTTTTAATTTTTTTTTTTTTTTTTTAGTACCTACTATCTGGTATTTCTAGGTGGTCTCCCATCCAAGTACTAACCAGCCTGACCCTGCTTAGCTTCCGAGATCAGACGAGATGGGGCACGTTCAGGGTGGCATGGCCATAGACTACAGAACCTTTTAGACTTGTGATGTTAGCTATTAGCCATGATGCAGCTATTTTAAGTTAAAATTAAGCAATATTTAAAATTCAGTTCCTCCATCATACTAGCCACATTTCAAGTGCTCAGTAGTCGCATGCATCTACTATATGGCTACCATATTGGATAGCACAAATTTGAAACATACCCATTATCCGTTGAATGGTACTGCACTAGACTATGGGTGTAAGGCAAGAAAATTTACCAGTTGCCAATAGGGAGCAAGAGTGCCTATTTTTATGAAAATCCAACCTGTAAAAATGCAGGCTTACAATAAGAATAATTGGGTAAGAATTTAAGTGTCTGTGGATTCTTAATTATATTTAGAAAGCAGTCAAAAACTGAAATAAACATGTGCTTTTTAATCTTTCACCTTTTTCACCTAGTTCCCCAACCGGCCTTCCGTCTGGCAACTATCAATATGTTCCTTGTATTTATGAGTTCGTTTCTGTTTTGTTTGCTCATTTATTTTGTTTTTTAGATTCCACATGTAAGTGAAATCATATGGTATTTATCTTTTTCTGTCTGACTTATATTATTTAGCATAATATCCTCTAGGTCCATTCATGTTGTCACAAATGGTAAGATTTAATTTTTTATGGCTGAGTAATATTCCATTGTATGTATGTACCACACCTTATTTATCCAATTGTCTATCAGTCACATAGGTTGCTTCCATTTCTTGGCTATTGTAAAATAATGCTGCAATAAACATAGGGATGCATGTATCTTTTTGAATTAGTTTTTTTAAATTTCTTTAGATAAATACTTAGAAGTAGAATTGCTAGGCCATATGGTATTTCTAGTTTTAATTTTTTTGAAGAACCTTTATACTGTTCTCTATAGTGGCTGTACTAATTTACAACCCCACCAAAAGTACAAACTGGCAGTACAAAATAGTCACAGGGATGAAAAGTACAGCATAGGGACTATAACTAATAATATTTTAATAACTATGTATGGTGTCAAATGGGTATTAGACTTATCAGAGGGATCACTTTGTAAGTGATATAAATGTCTAACCACTGTGCTGTACATCTGAAACTAATATATTGAAATAATTTTTAAGTAAATAAAATAAATATAAAGTAAAATAAAATGTAAGGCTATAATGGAGTCTTGAGTTGTAGGAAACCATGCAGCTGGAAAATTTTATCCGAATAGTGGAGTAGCTATTTGAAATATATATCTACATGTATACTTGAAATCAGCCAACCTAGATTTGGATTCTGACTTTGCCTCTTGGCAAATAATGTGGTCTCCTTGGGCAAAAAACAGACAAAACTTACCCCATAGGATCGTCCTGAGGATTCACCTTAGAAGCATATGTGCAATGTCGATGTTTGGCAACTACTAGGCTCTTTCCCAGTTCCTCTCTTCTTCCTCACCTGCTCCTCAGGGTCTTCTTTTGCCTCTTCCTTCCTTGCATCCTTGGGCCTGGAGCCTGGCACTTCCATGCTGGCTACTCTGTGTTTCAGAATCCAGCAGTGCTGGCAAGATAACTCTTCTCACTTTCTGTGACATCTCCCTGACTGGTCACCTCTTTAGTTAACACCATGCTTTTGCTTAGTCAGAACGTGCATATCCTCTTGGGCAGGAACACCAGCAGTGGGAAGCTCATGCCCATGGCAGGCCACTGATGGAGACATTTTAGGCAACATTTTAGTATTTTTTTTTTCACATCAAAAGGCGTAAAATAGCATTAAGGTAGAAATCTGGAGATCTGGGTGTTTCAATCAAGGCTGACAATGATTTCTGCAAATCGTCTACCTCATGGTATAACTCCTCGTTTATAAAATGGAAAGGTTAGACTAGAAAGTCTCTTATTGCCCCTTTCCATTCAAACTTCAGTAAGAGCCACTAACTGCCTGCTGGCCAGATGGGCAATTCTGTAAGGGCAGGAACTCAGGCTGCCTGTTCCCTACTGTATGTTGCAAAGTCCAGCACAGTGCCAGCCACAGTAGCCACCCAGTGCATATTTGTGGGGTAAATGAATGAGTGGAGGCAATTTGCCTCCCTTCTATGTGCTTTTCTGCCAGACCTAATGCCTCTGTCACCCACTACCTACACTCTATCCAGCCTCTTGCACCCAGCTACTTCTGGTGTCACGGCTGCTGTACCTTTTCTTTTTAGAAAGTCCCAGATGCTCTGTTGCATTACACCATTATTTCTGATTTCTCCATAAAGCTGAGGCTGGAAAACAAACTGTACTGTGCAATTATCCCTGCAACAATCTCCTCGAAGACTTCCAATTTAATCGAATTACTGAGATTTAAAAACATTAAAACAAAAATGAGCTTGTTAGAGTAAATTAGGCTTCATAAATGCATTCCTCCTTTACTAGAGAACATTGATTTCTGTGGTCACCTTCTTTAAATTATTGAAATCCAAGTGGACTGCCTTAATTGACAAGGAGACATGTCTTCAAGCAACTACTATGAAAGCCAGGGAGTGGGTGTATGAGGATGAAGAAAGAAACAAAGAGGAATAAGGGACAGAGCTGACTATACGGTCAAGTGGAAATTATCATGAGGAAACAGACACACCCCTGCCTTGGTGAAGCTCTGTGAGGATAACAGGACTATAATAATATAATATTAAGACTATAATAATAATAAATCTGAGGAAGGAGTGGACAAATAGAACGCTAAAGGGTGCAATATAAAAGTAGAACTTAATGATTCCATAATAAGAATGGGAATTCTAATTTTTCCCAGGCAGGAAAGTCTTTGTTTATGATACTGAACTTGGCCTAACACAGAACCATCCCAGTTCTGCCCCTTAGCAGAATGACTTTGACCTCTGGGGTCTCAACGTCCCGGTCTCACAGTCAGTGATGCCTGCGGACCCCTCTCTTCACATTGCTCATATGTGGGTTTACCAGCCCTCAGACAATCTGCTTTAGACTTTGAGCTTCTTAGAGATCATAGTAATCACTGTGGAGAAAGCAGAGTGGCCCTCACTGGAGCCTCCTAACCACTAGTTTGGAGAGGAGAGCAGTGGCTGTGGCCAACCATAATGAAGCCTCCCTAGGGGCTGGTCAGAAGAAGGGTGGGAGAAGAGGCAGCTGCAAACCTCTGAGTTGCTGTTGTTAATACACAATCATTTTCTCTCCTCAGGGAGGAGCCACTTGATACTGGAGCACTGGCCAAGAGAGGGAGCTGAGTTTCTTGAATTAGGGCCAGTGGGAACTTCCAGAGGTGATGACCTCATGCCACTCGCTTGCTCTTGGGGAAAAATGTAGGCTCTTCCAGACCAATGACCGAGTCCTTCAGAGCCTGCTGAAGCAGTCTCAATTTCTTAGGGAAACTTCTAAACATGGAGGCCCTTCCATACCTGGATCAAATTCAATTAGAAAGAAAAAGATCTCCAGATAATAATAACAACAATAATAGTGGCAAACACATAATATTTATTTACTACATGTCAGAAAGTTTTATGTGAACCTTATATGTGTTAACTCAATTTATCCTTACAAAAAATTTATGAGATCAGTGCTATTATTTTTCTGTTTTACAAATAAAAAATCTAAGGCACAAAATGGTAAACTGTTTAAGGTCACAGAGCTAGTAAGTGGTTGAGTGTGAAATCTGAACCTAAGCATTGGGTTTCAGAGTCTGGACTCTTAGCCACTATTTTAAGAACACACCCCTAAAATTGAACATTGATTAAATACCTATTACGGGCCTAGCATAGAGTAGACCTTATGGAGTCTGTTTATCTGAATTCAGCCTCTGAGGTGGGATAAGGTGGGGGAATATGTGACCTCATTCAGGATCTAGTGAATAACTTGCAGAGTACTTTTTTCAAAAATAATAAAGAATTTCCAGATGACGATGTTAAGCCACATTGCCTTAAACTGAGCACAGGATCCTTCTGAAGGATGGCATGGGTGACATGCCCATGAAGCTGGCCCTGCCAACATCACCAAAACAAAACAAAACAAAACAAAACAAAACAAAAACCCCATACAAACAAACAAACAGCAAAAGAAAACACCTACACTGCAAGGTAGCAGATTATTTGTAAAAAGAAAGTGGAATGAAAATGCTGAAAGGGAGTGTTTTAGTCATTGGGAAGACATGAAGGGAAGGATGAAATCTGGGAGAAAGACAGCATGCAGCCAGAAAAGTAGAGGGTATGCCTACCGGCTCCAAGAAAGAAGGTTACAACATTAACACATTACTTCCCAAGCAGGAGCCAGAGTTAGCAGAGCAAGCAAGATAGTACATGCGCGTTGAGTTGACCGCCACTCAGCTACACTTGTTCTGAAACAAAAATTTCTTGCAGAGTCCTGGCAGGGAAAGTGTGGAACTATCTTCATACCTTTGGAGTGACAGGTCAAACCCAGCCGTGACAGATACCATGGGCAGCAAGAGCCCAGTGGTATTACATTATCGTGGCTTCGAAATGACTAGAGTGTACACAGCTGTTTGTCTCATAATCAGTCACTCGAAAGATGCGAGAGATCAGAGAAGAAAGGTCTAAAGAGGATTTTTAGTCCAAATAAAATAGCTCCAGGGGCCTGCTCAGGGTCAACATGCAAGATGCTAGGGAAGGAGAAGCTTAATTACTATTATTTATCGCTCTGCACAGCAAAGGTAGAATTTTATACAGTAGCTATAATTTGTTTTCTATGACACCAACATAGAATATATTCCAGCCCCCTGAAATATGTTGCTTGACACATAGAATAGAACAGACAGCGGCCATCTCTCCACTCTAGGACATTCTTCCATTGTCCCTCCCACAATGTCTTCTCTGTCTTAAGCCTCACTCACACCTACTTCCTGTCCCCCTCCATCCCTCACTACCCTCCCCCCTCTTATTCTTGGCCCAGGACACAAACGATTCTGGCCATCTCAGAACATTCTTGCTTTGGTCTGTGTGCTCTGGGCTGCATCTCAATAGAATCCGGGCACATCTGGCTACACAGCAGGAGTGCTACACTCCAAAGTGCAAAAATAAAACCACAAAAGATCAAAAGAAAAGCATCCTAGGCAAGAAATTACCCTTATCTTTATCTCCACAGAATCCATCAAGTACAAGCATCTGAGAGATGGCAAGCAGTAAGATAACAAAAGGGAAGTAGGGAGGAAATTAAAAGCAGCCTGCAATCATTAGCCCTTCAGCGGGCCTGGTGGGGCCTTAAAAGGCTCTAGGAAGGTATCCCACAGACAGATCCTTCATTAGCAATGGACTCGAGCAAAATGGACAACCTGCTGATCATCAGGCCTTAAGATGACAGCCTGGCTAAGCAAAGTTAAGACGGGAAAGCCAATTTTATTTATACATTGCACACTGGATTGTTTTCTCTGTAGCTTAGCATATGCACTCTTGCCTCTTTTTGAGGTTTGATGTTTTGTTTGATGAAGTGCGGATAATCTTTATCTCCCTTCACCTACACCCATGTCCAGGAGCTCCTGGAGGTGGATAACTCCCCACAGAAGCCCAAAGAACTCCACTGTGGCAATCTAACGGCTGTGACTATCTCTTCCTCTAATAGTAATTTGTTTCTAACATCAGTATATCTAATCTCTTAACTGGGTCAGGTTTCTATATATTTATGCTGAAGGTAGCCTGCCCATGTTTGAGCAAATTTAGACATAGTGTTAGAAACAGAATCCACTAAGATTTTTCTGGAGCGTAGAGATGTTTAGATTATGACCTAGGTCAGTTATGAGCTGAGTACATTCTTTATAGTATCAGTGTTTTATTCAAACTGGGATATAACTGATTATAAATGACAAAAAAAAAAAAAAGGTTTGGACTGAAGGTCAAAATCCTGTCACGCTGATCTGTTGTTTATATAGATGCCATGTGCTACAGCTCTTAGTGTGCGTTTGTACCAAATGCATTCACTTTTTAAAATACCTTATTGTTGATGCCAGGTTGTTATGTGCAGTTGCAAAGGGAATGCACTGCATGACTCCAGCAGAACCATTCACATTTGTAATTTTTGTGGATGGCGCCCTCTGGAGTTGTGCGGTTTAAAATCTGCGTGGTCATATGTGGCAGCTGTGGATATGGCTGCTCTCCTACAGGAACAAAATTTAATAACACAGAGTAAGAATACAAAGGTAACAGTGTATTCCCTGTCTATCAAAAAGAACTGTAACAAGACAAATACAGAAAGACAGAAAAATTGCACCGAAAGCACTATATTTGTGGTACATAGAGAGAGGACTGTTGGGAAACAGGGAAGAGAGTTATTAACTCTGCTCGAAAGAATCAAGGGAGACTTTACAGAGGAGATGACATTACACTTTGGTCTTGAGGGATGAGTAGATATTACATAAAGTGAATAAAGAATGGCAGGGAGAAGAACCCTTGCATAAAAAGACATAAGATAATAAAGAGCACATCTTGTAGAGGCAAGTTCTAGAAAACAATGGAGACAGTGGGTATAGGCAACAAGAGGTGTAATGAAAGATACAGCTAGAAGATGGGGTAGGGCTGGATCACAACTGTTTGGACATCTAAGATAAAATTTTATTAATAAATGGATTCAACACTGACTGCTCGGCCAGTTAAGCTCCAAGCAGAAAAATGACAGCCAATAAGGCTCTGTCTTGCTTGGAGAGGCAGCAAAGTAATGAGAGCATGAGCTCTGGAATGGGAATGCATGGGTCATCCCTCATAGTTATTCAACCTCTGTACATTTCAGTTTCATTAGCTCTTAAGGGGGATTCGTAATAGTACCTGCCTCTTAGATCGGTATGAGTTTTATATCACATAATCTATGTTGCAATTCATTTGCCACTATTCATTTGCCTGGCATTTATTAATTTCAGGGTAACTATTGGTTGATCTTCTTATACTGCTGCTGCTTCTCTTCCTGCCCTCCTTCCCCCTCTTCTGATTATTATTATTGACATCATCATCACAAATTTCCCAGAGCTCATACTCCAGAGTTTCTCCGTATTCCTGCTCTGACTAGATTAAAAATAACTAGTCTAGTTTGTGTGGACAGCAACCCTCAAGTTATCTGAATATCTACTTGGTATTAGTAACATTGAAAATAAATGGAAAATCAGGTAAATCCCAAGTATTTTGCCTTGTCATAGCAAATACCACATTAAAAAAAAATAAAACTCTGCTTTCTGCCTTTTGGCATTCTCAACTATGGGGTATATGAACTGTTTACTGTTCATTGCTTTACCAGAATTATTTTTTCTAAACTATAGCAAAAGGTAGTTTAAACTACTTTAAAAAGAGTTGCTGGGAAGAACTGTTAGTCTGAGATTTTGTCATGATGACTACTCTCCCTTTCACCTTGTACATACACATGCAGAGATGACGGGGCTGGGTAGGGAAACAGAAGGGGAAAGAGGGAGAAAGAGAGAGAGAGAGAGACATTAGCACAATTGGCTTCTTCCTTGAGTTATATTACAATCCTTGTATTTGAACTGATAACACAGGCATCTCTTTAACATTTTAATTAAATAATGTTAGAGCAAGCCTTCCTGCTTTTCTGTTGACAAGCTTTGGCTCATACTAAAAAACTCCCAGTTTAGCTTCGACAAGATGAGGACATTTTTGAGATATCCAGGACCCCCTGTAGCTTAATGTTCCCTTTTTCTTTTCATAAGAACATTTGGTGTGTGACTCGAACATAATGTTTGGGCCCAACATAAAATAATAATAAGACAAGCCTTTCATCACGTTTTCAGATATCTTTCCAAAGATACACTCAGCATTTCGTCTTTCTGTTTGTGTCCGTAATTCTAAAACCATTGCAAGAGTTACCTCTAAGATCTGACAGACCAGCAACATTGTGCCAGGCTCCCCAACATTGGCAAGCCTCGAATAGTTGGCTATAGAGTGATTCATGGAGGCAGCCGAGGAAGGAGGTGGAGGCAACTCCATCAGCTGGTGATCAGAAATCCTTGAGTCTAATAGCCATGAAATCATTACAGAAATCTCTCTCTCCAGCACTGATTATTAAAGCAAAAATAGGTATGCTTGATTTTTTTCTACTTCCTTCACATACCCACTCCACAGAGCTGGACTACCATTTTGAGTATCTTTTCTCTTTTAACAGTCTTTATTGAACTATATGCCAGGCATAAGGAGTTCCATAAATGCTGCCCTGATCCAAGCATCAGTGTCAGCCCCTTCCATTTCCGTTTTTACAGACATACAACTCGAAGTTCATATCAGAGTAACAGAGCAATAATTGGAGCCCAGATTCATCTGATAAAAGTCTTTTCTTTCTGCTACATTTCAGAATTTAACATTTCTTTAGATTGCCCCTGGAGAGAGATGTAGTCTTCCTTAGAGATGCTTCTCTGTCACTTTAGACTCTCAGGGATCACAGTGAACATCCAAAATGATCTGTGGGTTCTTGGCAGGGAAAGTTCATCATTGCTTTAATCTATCAGTAACTTAAGGGCTATGCAGTTTGGGTGAATGTGATAAACCATGTGGAGCAAAAGAAGCCAGATGACTACCCTTTAGTTTCATTTATAAAAGTCCAAAAGGAGGCAAAAGGAATTTATGGTGTCAGAAATCAAGGTATGGTTATTTTCATAGAGTAGGAAATAAAAGGGGCCCAAGGGGCTTCTGGGGTGCTGGTCATGTTTTGTTTTATAATCTGGAACTAGTAACATGGGAGTGTTCAGTGGCGAAAATTAATCAAATCATACACTTATGATTTGTGTACTTTCCTGTAAATATTTTCTAATCCAATAAAAATATTTTTAAAAGTTGCATTAGGCTTAGAATTCAGAGGGTTTTGAAGCAACTTCTTTACATTATCTGACACCTTTACAATTTCAATGTATTAAAATTTTCAGAGAAAAAAAAGACAATAATAGTTTATAAAAGAAAAGAGCTTAGAAAATTGCCTTCCATAACTTTCCATTATTGCTGATTTTTCATCTACTATGTTGGGTTTAGTGTAAAAATATGAATCCCAATCTGTTATCATGGTTTTAAATGCTCTCATTGAAATCCAAAAGTAACAATTCTCCTTTTTTTCCTTCTACTGTAAGATACCGATTATGATGAAAGTGGTCCATTTTTTAACCTTACTGATCATTATAGTAATCACTGCTGTATTTTACCATTAGAATTGTGTGGGATTACCAGCCCTTGCTAAAGTATGTTGTTGCCATAAAATTGAAGGAAGTTCCTACCCATAAGGAAAATTTTCAAATAGTGAGACACTATGATTTTACTAGAAAATCTACATATAATGCAGTAAGCATTTGCATCCTTCCAGATGCACTACTACAAAATAAGTATGAAAATAGCCAGCATTAATTGAATGCTTATTATATACCAGACACTGTTTTAAGCATATTGCACTAGATGGACTCATTTATAGATCCTATGAAAGAGATCTCTTATCCCCATTTTACAGATGAGGAAACTAAGGCACACATATGTTATATAATTTACCTAAGATTATATAGCTAGTAACAGAGCTAGGACATAAACTTACTCAGTTTAGCTTCTGTCTTCTGGTAAAGGGCAAGTGGGTCGTCCTTACGGTTCCATTCCCTTACTCTATACCTAGAAAAAGTCTGTTGTTATTTCAGAAATAGTTTAAATGGAAAAATAGTGAGGGCTTGGCGGCCTCGAAATAAGAAAAATGGGGAGACAACGTCATAAATTAAAGGGCAGTGATAATTATATGAAGAGACTCTTGAGTTCATTAGATAAAGAGGAAAGAATGAGGGATAATGCAGGAGGCAGGAAAGGGAACTTAGGATGGCTTTGTAAAGGACTTTAATGCAGAAGATGGGACTTTGGATGCAACTTACTGCCAGTGTGTGCCCAGCCACTGGGCAGGATCTGTTCATTCGGTCCAGCGCCAAACAAAACAGCAAATGGCCAAATATTTTAGTCGGCCCAGGGTTCCCCTATTCAATGTGGCCCTTCGTTTACCCTCCGCCCTGCTTTGAGGCCACAGTTCGTGAAAAGCCAGTATCTATGTGTTTTGTAAAACCATATTCTTAGTGTAGGATGACATTCTGGAGACCTTTCTTCCCCCACCGTAATGCTCATTCATCACAAAAGGACCCCCAAAGTTCAGCTTTCTACCAGGTGATGGTGCCACTTAACTCTTATCTCCATATCTTGCACATAGGAAGAAAAGTCTGTTGAATGAAACAAATAAACTATTATGTAATAGATTAATCAAACAAAAGTATCAAGCCAATGCATCTGCTAAACATTGTGCTTGAGAAATCTTACACATGTTTTCTACTCTTTTTCCTCATTTAGGATCCCATCCCAAGTCAATGAAATCACACAGCTAAGTGTTGGAGTCAACATTCAAGCCCACATCTTCCCGATCCCTAATATATATTGTATCTGTCTGGAGCCATCCCACATCTTTTGTTCCCATTTCCAGTTCTCCGCTCTTTATATATTGATTAGACTTTGTTAAAGCTTTGGTGTCAGTAATTCTGACTCAAGAACTCTTGCTCTGTTGACATCTAGCTTCTGGCTTTGTAACTGTACTACTCGATCAAAATCAAGCCTGGCACCACGTCCAGGCCTCCGCTGTTCTGCAGGGAAAGATATCAGATATACCTAACCTAGGTTATGCCCTCTAATAAGAAATTCTAAAATTTAACATGCTTGAACCGAAGGATGCAATAACATGGAAACTGTTTCTTTGTCTTTATTTGCAAAGATAGAGCTGGACTTGAAGAAATAGATGCAAAGCAAAAACCGACTCCATATTTAGTTAGCCTCAAAATACACATGACCTGAGAGCTCCCTATTTAGCTCACCTCCCTGTTTTTGCTGCAAATGTTTGCTGATGCTACAGCTTACAAAGCACAAATCTGCTGGGGCCTCTGGGCCCCTT
>NW_006442109.1:23587246-23655477 GCF_000325575.1 Pteropus alecto | reverse complement strand
TTCTCATGATTAGGTAAATGTCAGTGGAAAATCACCATGTATTTAATGTTTTAATAAAACCACAGTATTGTTTATTTTGTGGCCTCAGGTTCCAAAAGAGAAAGAAACAGCCACATTAAACTTTGCCCTTAAAACTCCAGCAACATCCTCCAGGATACTTATAAATGTTATTTTCCTGCCACCCGAGCTATGTTTTCACTAGAACATCCTCCACTGCTAATTCTAGTCGATAATCATAGGACTGGCCAGGGTCATTTTCAGGCTTGAGGAAAGAAATAGAATCCAGATTGTGTGTCATCAGAAGCATAACTTTAATTCCTAACTTCTAGCTCCTTGATGACAAGGTCACCAAATGCCAAACTTAGATCATGGAACGATAATTCTAACAAGAACACACAGGCACGAAACCTATCTCAACTTCTGTTTTCCTGCCTAGCCCTCAAAGGGCTTCATGGCTACCTCCAAACTCAGTGTCAAGCACTAGCTTTGAGCATTGCACTGTCTGGGACACTGATAAGAAGTTCCAGGCTCTGTTTCTTACTGGTGTGTGTGCATGTGTGTGTGTGTTAATTTTTACCAAAATCTGTATTTTCTTTACTATAAAAGTTTCCCTGAATTTTGAACAAAAGATCTAAGTGAAAGAGCCAACCTTTTAGTTGGATAAAGGCAAATAATCGATTTCTCCCATTTTGTTGGGGTTCTAGGGCATGACCATGAGCAGGGGCATGGCATAAATTCATTCAGCAGTAAATAACTTGCTCATGTAATGGCTAAAAACTGAACCACAACAGATATGAAGATTAACTGGCAGAAACCAACCTTATTTTGTGCATGTAATAGGGCAAAGAATGCTGAATACCAGCAAATAAATAGGAAAACATTCATTGTAGCTAAAAACATTCTCTGTCTTTCAGTGTTAAGAATACATTACCACTTCCCTGTATTGTCTAGGGTAGACAGGAAGGATATTAAAGTAAGGAACTGGAACATTCATTTGGAAGGGAAGAAATGGAATCAGAATTAGGAAATTGGCTCACGGAAGCAATCCTGTTGAAAGAGCAGGGACAGGGGCCGTAAAAAGAAGTCCTTGAACCTCTGCTTACTATTCCTCGCAGCCGTGAGAGAGAAAAGAACCAAGAAGAAAATGGTGGCAAGAGCTTATTTTTGGGGCGAGGGGTGAATCTTTTTTCTTCTTTTAGAGGAGCCTTTTAGTCAGCAAGAATGGTAATGGGTCTGTCTTCTGTGTGCAAGCCAAAACAAGCTGGTGGAATCCATGCCTCCTTAACCCTACCAGACTCTCACGCCTAATGGGCTTCCCAAGGCAGAGCTCAACTTTTCTTCTCTGTCTAGGAGGCCCCTACAAAGGCTGATCGACAATAGATGTTAAAGCTTGATTCGGCTTCTTTCACTACATATGAAGCACACTTTATTAAATATATGAGTTTCCTGTGTGATTGATGAGACCTTTTAGCACCTGTCCCAGGTCCAGGGTTCTTGTGCAGAAATGAGGGGGAGGGGCAGCAGAGGTCAAGTACAAATGTCTCCATCTTTGGGCTAGATGCTTTTCTGACCCTGCCATCTCAACGCTACAGAAACCTAGCTATGGAAATGGTGACCAGATCTGGGTACCTACAGCTGAGTGGAAGAGGCGGGGAAATGACTGCAGCAATGTCTTCCCTCGTCCTGATCAGATCCGAGGCTGATTTCTTGAGCTCTGTTGTAAATCTGTTACCTGAGTGGGTAGTTAGCAGCAGCTAGTTATGTTTGTTTCTTTCTTTCTTGTTCCCCATAGGGCACTTCACAACTTTTCACCTCTGAACTTATATATAGTTAGTAGTCTGTGCCATTCTGCTTATTTCTTAACTATATCTTGGCTGTATTGCTCCTTGTGAGATGTCTGAAAAAGCTGACTAACCATACTAGGAGGCTAACATTTGGGAGACTAGGAGTCTCTCCAGGTGGTGTAGATGCTGTTAAAAGCAAAAACTACTTGGCCCCAAACGGTGGGTCAGGAGGAGGCTGGGAGAAGCATTAATGTAAATCAGAGAGTCTAGAAAATGAAGGAATGATAACGGTACAGGACAGCTCTAAAATCATGAGCAGATAGTTTTAACTGCCCCTTTGTCAACCCATGGAAAGTCACACTAACTTGCCCCTTTCTTCTCTTTGTTCCTCTTCCTTCCTCACTCTCCTCTTGCAACTCCATCTTTCTATTTCTCAAAGTCTCCATGTTCTCCTCTTGAATATACCTCTTCTATTCTTATGTTTTTCAAGGATAATTACTTGTTTTTTATTTTTTCCTTCCACATGTTCGCTAAATGATAATATTGGCGCGTATCTTAGTTACTTTGACTGGAGAGCAGAGAGCATGACTTCATACCAGGCCAGAGATGGTAAAAAAAAAAAAAGTCAAATTCAATTTCCCAACATTTCGGCAAAGAATTGGTCTATTGACTCAGTTACGATTTTAATTCTTATGAGACAAAGAGAAGGATGTGAATTAATAGACTTACAAAAGTCTGTTAAAAATTAAATGATGATGGGTGCACAGCAAATATAATTTTATTCTGCTAATAAATTGTTTGGAGTAGGTTTTATAATGCATTAAAAGTACTTAGCAGGATAAAAGATATTATGTATACATTTACACTCTGTTGTAGTAATAGGAAAAAATGAATAAGAGTCAAATGTTAGTGCTTTCTATGTAGAAAAAAAAAACTGTATTTCTAGGATGAGTTTGAATCCTCTCATATTGCTTGTTTCCAGCCTCCAGTTCTATGTTGTTTATATTAATAACTTCGGGATGTAACAAATGTAAAGAGGCCATTGTTTAAAATGAAGCTAACACTGTGTGCTCAGAGTGCATGTCATTAAATGAACTTAAAAGTTCTGTAAATCTTTTTTAGAAGGAAACATTTCTGGAGCACCTGATCAGTTGTTCTTAGGGGCAGAATTTCTAGAGGATATTGGAAGGGTTGAGGCCACCCTGACTGATTTGCACTTCCTTTGCTAAAGTTCTTCCATTTGGATCTCCACTTGCCCTTCCTTTGACAAATCTGTCTTTCTGGAGTATTCCTTTCAAATTCTTTTCCTGATCTCAACCTGTATCTGAATATAACTAATTCAGCCTGCTGCTTGATGCTGAGCACAGCAAGAAATCCACATCAGCACCCCCTGCACAAACTGCCTTCTACTTTTACAAAACCAAATGCCAAACTGGTTTCACAATGGAGATGTTGAACACAAAAGTTGGCTCCATCATAATGTCCACCCGGTGGTTATGTGAATGATTGTTTATAACTTGTGTTCAGCTTTCTAGCCAAGCACTAGTGTCGCCTAAAATTGCTACTGTGAGAAAATCAAAATGCTATTTTGTAAGGCCAGACTGTTCATCTAAGTTTTGGAAAACTGCTCCTCTTTTTGCAGAGCTTGCTAAAGAAAGATAAACAACTCTACCCAGACAATGGGTGGCTGGAGAGCAGTGGCTCTTTATTAGGTTACATACTACTGTGGGGATGGCAGCTATGTGTGCTTTAAACGCGGTTGCCTTCTTGTGGGGTGAAATATGTTAAATATCAGCAGTCTCCACGGATCCCTCAGTTGACCTTCTGTGGATTCATTACTGAGAAATTGATCAGCCCCTTATTTTTCTCATGATCGCATCAGAAGCATAATTTGGATATTGTCATCTATTCTTGCATTGTAATGATAATTTAAACAACTAATTTAGCTTAAAACAATAAATAATTGGTGCCTGATAGCAGATAATCAGTGACTCTGTTTCCCCCCATAATTATTTGCCAGACATCATCTTGACTTCTAAAGAAGCTAGCTATATATGATAACTAATTGAATGCCTAAAGATATGTTAGATTTGTGTCTGAAGGCAGAATACAATTTTAAATAATTTATTTGACCTGCCTAGAATTTATTAAATTTCAAATGAACAAATTAATAATAAAATCTGTGCTGGATGGTGGTAATAATCTAATTTTTCCATTTAGCCTGAATTTTGAATCAAATATATAATTTATTTAGTGATAATAAATTTGTATCTTAATAACATGAAATGATGTCAGGGATTAGCTGTCACCTTTGGAACTATCAGGAAATAGGTACAGTGGCCTCATGGGGAAATTCAGTAATTCCTAGTAATGCAATCATATGGAAATAGTAACTTAGGTCTGTCATTGCTGAGCTCCTCCTGGGCCACAAGAATGAGAAATAGAGGGCAATGCTTAGGTGGAGGGAAAAGCCGCTTCATGGAGACCTAAGGATCAGAGCCTATGAACCTATGAGTCCTCACAGGGAAGCAGCGAAAGGTATGTGGAAAATAAAGCCTCAAAGAGTGAAAAGCAGTCCTCAGTAAATGGGAACATCCCAAGTTGTCAGAAGATGTCCTACCATCCTAACTAGTATGGAGTCGATTCCAAAGTCAGACCGGGAAGGAGTGGCTGAGTCTGAAGTGGGAACGTGCTCGGGGGTAGAACTAGAAAAGTTATCAGGAGTCCAGGAAGTAACTGTAGTCTTATAGGTGACCTCTAACCCCTCCCGTAAGAGTCTGAGGGAAAAATCAAGTTGTCTGTGGCTGGTGAGGGGAGTAGAGGGAAATCACAAAGCTACTGATTCTTAATTTCCTTTTGGCAAGACAGTGTTGTCCTTCCAGACTGATTTTTGAGAAACCTCTCTGCTTGCTGAGACTCTGACATGTTTATAATAAAGTGTCTAGATGAAAGTTTATATCTCCTGGTCACTTTCAGTTGAATGTATCAACTGGAAATGTCCTTAATGGAGAAAATGCTTAAAAACACATACTTGAACTTTGAAAATAGTTTTTTTTTTTTTGTCTACATAATAGCTTTATGTTTATTCAACTATAAGTAAATAGCAGAGTTAACACCACATTTAACAACTCCAGGTCAGCTTCTCTTATACCAAAGAAGAATGATTAGTTTAACAGGCACAGACCTAAGGATTTCTGATAACCTCTCACCAAGCTCTGCAGCTCATCTAGACTGTCATGCCTCAACAAGAAAGCTACTCTCCTATTGCTTTTTTCCAGTACTGCTCTTTAAAGGAGCCAGAGCAGGGCACTGACACATAGTAACCAATTCAAGATGTACCATATTGGGGATTAGTAGGCATGCAGATCTCTGGTTGTTTGGTGAGAGACATGGCCATGGAAACATATTCCAGAGAGCAGGGTCATGCGCAATTCTGGACTCGAATTCACAAAGGCAGAAGCAATGAATCTTTTCTTTTTTTAACCTCCCTTAAAGGTTTTTGATGCTCTGCTCTATTATTGTAGATCTGTTCTTCTTACCTAAATGTTTTCTTCTTTGAATTCTGGGTTGCTACTCCCTATATTAACAATCTGATGACCCTGAAATAGTACCAAAATATCCTCCAAAATAGAGTTCAAATTTGATCAAAACATAAACCAGGTGTGTAACCCTGTACAACTGTAAAAGCTAGGCAGAAGGAAAAGTCATTCTAAACCACCATCTGCTGAGGTCTCACCTGTGAGAGTGGGAACAACGAAGAGAAGAAATCTACATGCATCACTGAACTTGAGAACACTGCTTGAGACCACTGGGGAGATTTCTGTCTCCGAGCTTTCACCTGCTTCCCAGACAGCTGTTCACAGAGTTTGGGCACATAGCCCTCCCATTCCACTTGGTAACGTGTGCCAGCCACCGGGAGCCTGAACTTGTACTTTTCATGGAAAGATGCCACCTTGAATTTGCCATGGTGGCTTCCAGATCGGTTGCTGAGAATGGGCTTCTCACATTTCAGTGGTCTGTCCTGCTCATAAACCAGCCAGACAATGGGGAAGGCCTGTGCCCTTGGAAGGCCCAGAGCCCATACTCAGAGAGTATGACTGCTGATGTCATTGGCCTTCATGTTGAACACCAGAAAATGGTGCCATTCCTGTATTTGGGGTTCTTCCTGCTGGGAGCATCCAGGTTTGTCAAGACCAAGGTGTAGAGTTTACCTGGATCAAGGCCATCCCATGCAATACTGGTGGGCTGGTTCTTAACCTGGGCAGGTGTCAGCACTTTGCCCAGCTCTCATGAAAATAGTTTGAAGGTATCTAGATAGGGTGATAAATAGAAGCACAGTTCTCTTCTTTCTAGCAGTAGAATGCCTCCAGCAAGGGTGGCCACCAAAAGAACTGTGTTTGAAATAAATGCTGTATTCCTCTGCTTCCCTTTTAAAAATCAGACTCATGTTCTCAATGCGAAAAGATCAAAAGGTCTTCCTGAGCAAATGTTTGGCCAGCTGTTTGGTGCAATATCACCGGGAAGTGTGCTTTGCATATCTTTTAAAACTTAGGTAAATCCTGGCTCTCCTCCCAATCTAAGAATTGTCATGATAATCTAAAATTTCTCTGAATAGTCTATCTCCCTCAAGCTTGATGCCCACTTCTAAGAGAGACTTCTTACTGCCTTTCTTATTTCAGTTAGGACAATGAATTGCATAAAACTCACCTAAATACATTATTTTCCACCAGATGCTGTCATTCACTCCATAATATATTATGGCTTGGGAAAATAAGATTCTGCTAAATGAATCTAGTCTTGACTTAATCAATTTTATAATCTATAAAATGGGATTACTAGAAATGACAAAGGTCTGTTAGTATTATGCTATGTTCTGACATCACAGAATTTAATGAGCTACTACTCACTGGGCTAGTTCCAGAATATATAGATATATATACACACATACATAAATACACATATATATACACACATACACATATATTTGTGTGTGTGTGTGTGTGTGTGTATATCATCTAGACATAAACTGGACATTGTGGAAGCCACATTAATCTTGATAGTCAAGGTAAGCAGTTTGTAGTCATCTGGCAAGAGGTCTATCAGAAGACATTTTCTCATGGAATTTTTTCCCTCCTCCTACAAGAGGAGACTTTGTTTTAAAACAGAGACAGGGAGAGTGGTATTATGTTGGAAAATTCTTTCTGGTTCTATAACTGCTGTAGCCTGGAATATAATTAGCAACTCAGCTATGAACCTTTGAATGTATAAAGCCTCCATTGACAGTTAACTGTGATAAAGACCTCGTTCATATTATCTTGCTAATAACTTAATCCAAATCTTTTATATTTCTCTGACCAAATTTCCACAGTTTTTAGAGTGCAAATGTACTTGGAGAAATTGCTTATGTCTTTCTCAAAACTGTGATTTGCAAGAAGAAAATATTGGTGTATATGAAATCATTTATTTAATTCACTCGATTAAATGTCTAAAATGATAGGTCAGTTAAGATATATTGAGTAACCTCACTCTATAGAGCGTTCTATCAAAAGCACGGAACGTTCCAAACACAGAAGAAGCAGACCTTGCTTTGGAAAAATTTATAATCTATTTAGGAAAACCAGCCTAACAAATAAGAAAAGCTTTAATACTTGGCAAGAGGGAGAGAGAGAGACAGAGAGATAGAGAGAGGAAGCAATTGAAATGGGATAGAGTAAGACCCTAAGTGATAAAGAGATATAAAATAAAGGTACTTAAAGACAAATGGACTTAATAGATAAGCCTTCAAAGAAGAGGTGAATTTTGAATACAATTTTGATAAAAGAGTAAGGGAGAAAATTTTTAAATGAGATAAATAGCTTTCACAACTAGAGACATAAATGGAAAATTTTGAACAGAGAACAAGGATTTTTTTCTTATCCTGAATAAATAGCACATTTAGAAACATAGTAGAAGCCCTTTCACCTGACATATACTGGTTGGTTAATCAAAAAAAGAACATTAAAAATAGAAATCATAAAATATGGAACACATACACCTTAAACATTTAACATAAAGCTTATAAATGTACACTTGGTCACAGTTTTTTCAACATAAAGACAGTGTGTTTTCTTAGAGTCAGATTCTGTTGATTCTTTCTTCTTTATAATGACTCTCTTGCATTAACCACATGCACATGTATCATTCTCAGTTCCCAGTTCAGTTCCTTAGAAGCAAGAATGGAACCCTGAAACATTTGCTAACCCATCTGAGTATACTCTCCTGCTGTGGTGCTCATTCTCCTCTTCCAAATGTTTATAATTATCTCATCTACACAAAATTTGAAACCTGATTTTTTGAGACACACCTTTACAAAACATCTATGTAATTTCCCTAATAACAATTCTCTTTATGCTCATATTCATATTTAATTGGTTAATTTATTTTGATTCAATTATATGCTGTAATAAAAACAACTATATTAGTGAGTTTAGGAACATATATTAGGAACATATAAGTGACTATTGGAAAGCAGTCAATTCATTTTATGAGAGTAGAAGTATATGAGCTTATTAATGATAACCTGCTGAATAAGAAAATTCAGCACATAGAGGGTCTCATTATACATAGAGATGAATGATATGTTAAGTCAGTTAAATAAAGATCAGTTAATAGAGAAATATTGTATTGCAATATTTCTGTAATTGTAATAAAATTATGAAGGCAGGCTCAAAGATGACTGGATTTAGGAGTAAATTGAAAGTGACTCTAGAACTTGTGGTCAAAATAGCTGAAAGTTATTATATATCACCCATGACTCTAATCCCTAGTGATGATATAAATAAAATGCAGTGAAAAAACAAGTTAAACATCTTTGTGGCCCAGAAACATAACAGAAATGTAAAACTGTGAATTAAGCCAGGCTGAAGCTACCAGCCTGCTGGGCTCAGGGCCAAACATTCTTTTAGTAGATTTTACACTTTGAACATCTGGTATAAACCTTATTGTAACAGAGAATCTAGACTATGTCTACATGGTAAAAATTACAATGGATTACGGTGGATTTACAGTCTCCAAAATGTACCATTTTAGAGCACATTCATGGGTTCTACCAAAGACTTGGGCAGTCAAAGAAGTAGTATCGTATTCGTGGCTTTGCTCATTACTGGAAACAGCAAATAAGTGCAATTTCTATTTTTGAGCCCATCCATGAATCACCCGAACTAAAGGCCCCATTCTGTGTTGTTATTCTTACTCAAATCTGGAGTGACACCTATATGATAGTTCCTAAAACCAATCGAATCCATGCCCAGGCTCAGGGACACACTAGCCACACCTGTGGCCTTGGAGATGCTCCAATAAAAGTCACTGGGAAGGTGATCTTTCTCTAATAGGGGTGAATTGGGGCCTTTTTGGAAGATTTCAAAGCGGTCTATCAAAGAGGGTGTCATGGAGTTTATTGTAAATAATTTTTTTTTTTTAGCAGAGGAAAGACAACATAATAGTTATAACCACCTTTAAAAAGATAAAGCATATAATTTTATGTAAATGATAAGTAATGTGATATTAATGTTAAATTAGGGGAAAACTGAATTATAAACCTCAACATTTTACAATAAACTTATAGCCATTGTGAAGAAACCTCCTGAGGCATACCTAATGAGACAGTGAGGAACATACGGGCTAACTCCTCTTATAAATCTTTGTCCTGCTTGGCCCCTCTCTGTTAATTCATTCAGTGAAGAGGTATTAAATGTTTGATCTGAGCCAGAGACTATGCTTGAGTTTAGAGAAGACAAGCGTGTGAATAAGACCTTGTAAATGTCCTGAGAATATTTTGTACTGCTTTTTTCCTTAGTAAGGGAATAGTTGATGAAATAAAGAGAGAAGAGTTGATAAATTACTGCTGCTTGCTCTCGATATAACATTACTAGATTAACATAGCAAAAGAGGCACTGGAATAGTATTATTAGATAAACTCTCTTAGAAATAAATGATTATGTGATGATTGGCTCACTGAGGCATTTTATGCTAATGGAGACTTCTTTGAAAGTATAAACCATGTCAACATTTATAGAGCTGTTATGAGACCCCTTTAAGTGCTGCTCAACTGCCCAGGTAAAATACAGACATGCCTAAGACATGGTTTCTGTCCTCAGAGAGCCCACAGTTTGCTAGATGGGACATGAGAAAAGCATGTGATCAAAAGGACAGCCCTCTGTTTGTACTTAACTCTTCCTTGTTGTAGTACTATTTGGTGATGACAGATGACATTCGCCTGGTTCTAATTTTTATCTCTTAAAATGATCCTGAAGACAACCTACCATCTGTGCTTGAGGAGACAGAGAATTTTTTCTCAGTCCCCTGGTATTCAACAGCTCTGATTCAACTAAGTAATCTTAAATTGATTCCGTTTCCTGGGAAATGGAAGATCTTGATTCCCTAAGGTCAAAGAGGCAAGGTCCTAATCTCTTCATTTATGACTCAGCTCATCTGAGGAGAGTTGTGGGCAAGGGCTTCTAGCAGTTTTTGATTCATCCTGGTGACTCATTAGCTCAGATGGCACTCATGGAAGATATGGTAGGATGTCAGGTAATAGTGCCTCCCATGCAGAGGGGAATGGGCATAATTAGTCTCTAACGCCTCCGATACCCTGGCTTATAGTTGACTTTTAAAGTTGTCAGTATTGACATTTCTTAAGGAGGCATACTCTTCCTCTTTGAGATCAGGCTTTTATTATTTTCACATCTGGCACTGGAAGAGGCTCAGAACTCACAACACTATAATAATTTATTGAGTGCTTTCCTTGTGTTAGAAAATGAGCTAAATGCTTTACTTGTTTTATCACACAAGAGCCATGAGTTCAATATTGTAGTTATCTCTATCTTATAAGATAATGAAAATTGAGGTGCAGAGAAGTTAACCAGTTGTCCAGTCTACAGACCTAGGGGTTAAGCTTGGTACTCACACTCTGCTCTGTTTGATTCTAGAGACAGAACTTTTACCTACCAAGCTATACTGAATGGTCTCTTGCATGCTAAGAAATTTTAGCACACTTTAAATTTCTCATAACATTTTACTTTTGTTTTCAGAATCATCTCTATGGATCTTATGACCTAAGTTCAAGCTCCTGTTCCCATGAAGCACGTGCACGCGCACACGCGCGCGCGCGCGCGCACACACACACACACACACACACATAGAGTATATTTTCACAGTTTCATTTATAATAGGCTCAGTTATTTCATATACCCAATTTCATTTTTGGCTGGGCCTTTAAATGCTTTTTAAATGTTAATAATTCCAAGGAACTTCACAAAATGGTTTAAGACCAAAGTAGCAGGATTTGTTTTCCAACAAATTAGAATAGGCAACTGCCAGCTTCCACATGAGGTCCCCAAGAGGTAACAGCAGTTGTATCAAAAGAATAGAAAAACCAGTGCATGTTTAGCAGTGTGTGAAAGGTGCTTTTAAATAGATTTGGAAAACAAAACAAACAAACAAACAAAAAACCCCAAAATATTTGCTGCCTTTCTAGTGCTATTCATTAAGCGCTCTCTTGTTCTGAGCTGAGAAGCTTGGTTCTTTTTCCACTTCACCTTTCCCTTTCCCCTGAAACATCTTTATCAGCTTCCTGCTCTTCCATCTGTTGGAAGTTCCTGTTTTCTTTTGAAATGATTTCTCAGCAAGCTGACCTCTGCAGATTTCATCAGCCCCACTTGCTTGCACACGCTGCGACTCATTTTCACTAATTTGTGCAATGAGCAGTGAGCAGAGGCCAGCAGAGACACTGCTGCCTGCAAAGGACTAATCAGCTACCAACTGTGGCATATGAGGATGTCTGTGTGGAGAGCTCCAACAGCCTCTATGCCTCATGCCTAGAAGCTCCTCCCTCTGAGTCTCCCACCCCTAGGTTTTGATCTTTAGTAAGTGGTGTAAAAGCAAACATCTCTAGCCCTGAGTCAGACTCGCACTGCCAAAAACATGCACAGGAGTGTGTAGTTATTTTCTTATTTATCTATTTCAAAATTAACATTCGACTACTAAAGTTTTTTTTTTTTTTAAGAAAGAAAAAGAAGCATGTTTCCTCTACTTCTGGCAGATCATTTGTTGTTTTTCTCACCCCTCCTGCTTCTCTCGGGTGTATTTGCAAAATGAGCGAAAGCTTATTTCTAGCAGAGATATTTCATGGCTTAGTTTCTCATCAAGATGATAAATCAGACTGGGTGCCTGAATAATTACATGCATGGAGCTGGACTGTAATTTTTTACTGCAGAATTCACGAGGCAGCGTTCCGACTTATTATATACAACACTTTTCATAACTCATGCAAATACTGCATCCAACTTTTGGATAGATAAAGGGGTATTTTTAGGCATTTTCATCAATACTTAATAATGCAGTTTGCACTACAAACAAAACATTGCAATGAAGAATTCAAGAGCGAATGAGTGTCATTAAGTCAAGTAAGGGCCTTCATACACCTGGTTTCCATTTACACTATCTTGTCTCAAGGCACGTGAATATACATTTTGACATAGTCATTATGTTGTTCTTTTCTGCTACAAAGGCAACAAACATGGTCTTCACCCTGGAAACTGGGAATACTGAATTCCATTCCAATTTCCATAGCCAAATTGCGTGTGAATTTGTAAAAATTAGTTTCTTTTTAGAGAAAAGCACCACCTGGCCTCTACTTTCTCTGAGATCATTTTTTTATAGCCTGCTTTGGTTTTGTCAGAGAAATGTATCTGTGTTCCTATGCATCTGAACTCAAAGCATACAGATCCAGAAATTTTAGCTTACCTATTATACCTGCTCACTCCCCCGAAGGAAAAGATTCGTGGACATTAGAACTACAGAAATAAAATATTTTTAAAAAGAGAACTGTACAATTAAGGTGGAGGCTAGGGAGCAACCTGAACCCCAAAGCAAAAGACATCTGCTGCAACAGGGCATCATTTTTAGCCCTCTGCTTCCAAGGAGTTAAGATAAGAAATAGGATGAGCTGTATAGCACATATTGTATCAGCAAGGGCTTTTGACAGGGATTGAATAATGATTTGAGCGCAAGATTTAGTCTCAAAGCCCAAATTCAAAATAAGGCCTACTTCTAGCTAGTTGTGTAGCATTAGGCGAGTTATTTAATTTCTCTGGGCTTCAGTTTTCTTCTCTGTAAAGTGGACTTGATAATGTATACATCACAAGTGCTGATAAGGATTAAATAGATATATTACATATGTAAAGCCCATAGTACAATGCCTGGCATAGAATGATATCATGTATCAATAAGTTTTGATGCCATTATGTTCAAGGGGTTCCACATCTGGTGGAGGAGATAAAATATCTACACAGATAACTATAATTTATAGTAAAATAACTTACATATCCTAACAGAGGTAAAGATAAGAGGCAATAGGAGAAGCTTCCAGCTGGGGATAGGGGTTGGGGGAAATCAGTTATAACTCTCTGGGGAAGGTCTAAAGGGTGGAATTAAGAGAAAGCTAAGCAGCAAGAAACATTATAAACTGTACTAGTCCAGGTCCTTCAAGAAGCATTCACCAATATGAGATTAAACATGTGAAGATTTTGTTAAGGGAAACACCTGTGAGTAAAAATGAGATAGAGAAGGGAGAGGCTGAATGAAATATCAAACCTTAGTCTAATACTGGCCCCAGAGAAAGAGAGAGGGAAGAAAGGTTCTAGACTAAAAGCCCAGCAAGGCTGTCAGGGAGTCCCGCAGCCAAAGTTGGCTGTTAGTGGAGGCTGTTTCTCCCAGGCTGGGACCTGCCTTAGTAGCTCTGCCTGCTCAGTCATTGACTGGCAGCAGCCTGTGGGGAGCATGGCCACTAGGCAGGCTGGTGCTGGGTTTCAGGAGCAGCGGCTAGGTGTCTTAGTTACACTCCTAACAGTTGGAGATCTGTCAGGTGTGTTCTTATGGCCGCCTCATCAGCAGTGGCACAGAGGCTAGAAATTATGGGTGGTTTTATCTAGAGCTAATCTATCCTATAGGGCAGATGGGCTTGGGTATGTTGACAGGAACAGAACTCGATTTAATCAGCGGATCTGCCATTTACTAACTCTGCGGCACTGGGCAAGTTATTTAATCTCCTAAAACCTGTTTCTGCATCTGTAATAGGTATATAATACAGTAAGACCCTGACAACATTGTAGTAAAGAGTAAGATAATTTGTTATAAAATGTTTAGAACAGTGTTTACCTAAGTTCTGCTACTTAGAACACTAGTAAGCAGTCAATAAGTGTCATTATTGCCATTATTTAAAATTCTGTATTACTGTTTTAAAGGTTATTATTATTATGTGATTGCAATGGGGCTCCTTGGGAACAAAGCAGAAAAGTGGGTTCGAAAGGGAGGACTCTTTCGGATATCATTTCCTGATCAAGTTTATTGATTATATCACTCTAAAAAACTGTTAAGTTCTAGAGACTGTTAAAAGCAAACAAACAATAAATAAATATCAGTGAAAATTATCCTATGGACTTTATAGGCATACTTTAAGTTGTTTTTATATAGACATTTTTTAACGCTTGCCTAAGTCTGTTTCCTTATTATTTACATCTCTCTTTGTTTCAAAAAGAATTTAAGGAAGCTTACAAGGTGTACAAAATTCACCATGGTATAAATTAAAATTAGAACCAAGTGAGAAAAGAAGGCAGAGTGGAGGCATAACAGGGACCCTGGAATGAGAATAAACCCACATAGTATAAAGATCTAGACACTTGTCACATTGGGCTAGACATTTAGCTCCAGATTTTCTAGGTAGAACCTAATTAGTTACAAAGTCTATCCAATAAGAATCTGCCATTTGCTTAGGTGAGACATAATTGTTTGATATAAAATCCATCAGATAAAAATCGGTTTCCTCAGAATAAGCACAAAGATTATTTGATAGAAAAATGAGAAGCAATTTTTTCTACAAGTCCAAATAAGGCACCTGTAGTGACCTAACAAATATTTCAGTATCATCCTTACCACAGACACCATGAATTCTATACAACCTAATTCTTATGTTCTTAGGGGAAAGTTATTTAGCATCTCTGCCTCAGATTCCATATCTGTAAAATGGGAATAATATGAGTATCTACTTCGTAGAATTGCAATGAGGGTTAGATCAGTTAATGTATACATAAAGTACCTAGAAGTGTCTGGCACATCTGAAATGGTTTATGAAGGTTTGTTATAAAGGAGGCTGTGACGTTTCATCAAGCAAAACGCATCGCTCTTTGTGAATGGGCACTTCTTCCACGTTCCACACTTCACTTTCGGCCTATGGGAAGGAGTGGACTCTTTAGAGAAAAAAAAGAAAAGACATCACTGAAATTCTTTAACACAGTTATCCCATTTCCAGGAGCCAACTCCCTTCTCCCAAATCTAAAATATAAGACAATTAAATGCACTTAGAGGTTGAGTTTTTGGTAAAGGAACTGGGAACAAATCAATGTCCAACATAAAGTAATGATGAGATAACTTATGCTATGCTGACTGTATATCCATTTAAATTATTATTGTAGGGGGAAAAAAAGCAACATGAAAAATAAAAAGTGTTTTATTCTCCACCCAGTTGTCTAGCCTGGAAGCCTGGGAGTCACTTTTTAGTTCTTCACTTTTTCTTTTCTCTGTATTTGACTCATTAGCAAGTATTCTTGGTTCTGCCTCCAAGATTTAGTCCAAATATATTCAATTTTCTTTTACTTCATTGCTACCATTATCTTCGAATGGACTTTTCCAACTGCTTTCTCTGCTGGCCTCTCACAGCAGCCAGAGTGAGCTTCAATAAACATATTTCATATCAGATCACTCTCTACTTAAAACTCTTCAGTTATTTTTCCACAAGCTCTGTAAAATGATCCTTATATACTCTTTTCTGTCAGCTATTCCCATAGTAATGGTAGCCCAAAACTCAGTGGCTTACAACCATGATTATTTAATCTTGCTCAAGCATCTTCAGATCAGCTGGAGTTTGGCCGATCCAGGTGGGGCTCAGCTGGACTTGACGCCAAGCTGCATGTTGGATCTATGTCTGCTACATACATCTCTCATCCTTCCGTTACCAGTGGACTACTCAAGACATGTTCTTTCACCACAGTGACAGTAGTGCAATAGAGCGAGCCCAACTGTGCAGGCATATTTTAAGCTTTTTTTTTGCATCATATTTCTTGACCAAAGAAATGACATGCTGAGGCCAAAGTTAAGACTTAGCAAAGTACACTCAGACATCATGAAGGCAAAGCAAGTCACATGGCCAAGTCTAACAACACTGAAATGGGCAAGTACATTCATCCGTGGAGGTGAGTAGCAAAGAGGAAGTGAATAAGTGCCTAGGAGTACTCTATCATATGCCTTCTCACCTCACCTCAGTTATTTACCTGAAACTAGCCTCATTGATTTTTCCTCACTTCTTCAAACAAGGCAAGCTGTTTTCTACCTCAAGATGTTTGCAAATGTCTTGAGCTCAAGCTCTGAGTCTTCATAGAGCTATTCTTTCTAATTTTAATTTAAAAGTCAGTTCCTCAGAAAGGTCTTTCCTGGAGACATTAGTAGGAAGTTAACCTCCTGTGATTCTTTCAGTATCTTTCTTCCTTCACAGCATTTATATCAGTTTATTACCTTTGTTTTCTTTTGGGGGGATCTGTTTCCCCTACTAGACTGATTCTTCCGCCTTTATTTTGCGCGTTGTCTAAGATGTTAGCTTCTCTTAGTAATTAATAATGAAGAGGTAGGGGGTGGGGTTACAGATGAGAAGCAGAGCCTAGAACTGCCGAAGGTGCACATGCAGCTCAAATTCTGATTTTATTCACTTCATTCTCAAGAGAACTCCTGGCTCTGGTAGGAGCTTTCTTGCTTGAATGAGACCCTCGTTTCTTTTTGCTCTGCTTTCTTTTCTGAATGTATTTTCTCTTAAGTTGTGAGATACTCCCAAGTCCTCAACTAGACAGCAGCTCTTGCTTCTCCTCATAAAATCTTTCCCCAAATAAGCTGTTGGTAACCTCACTCAGCCAACCAGCCCTCCTCTGCTCTCTGAACCGCCCCTAGTCATATATACACTGGAAGAGCCAAAGCCACACAGCCAGGTCTCTTGTCTACCACTAAACTCTTTCTTATGATGGAAGACATTCTGGGTCCTAGATTAGGTAGCCTAAAGTTTATACCAAAGGCTTCACTCAAATAAGTACAGAACTGACAGTAATGAGTCTTCCAGTCTTTCTGCTAGACATTGTGTGATGGTCATAAGGATCAATCCATCTGACAATTGCTCTTGTTACTGGTTAAAAGACAGTGTCAAGCAGACTGGAGAAAGGTGGCTCTGTCTAACTGGAGTGCTTTGGTTTCCAGTTGGCTGAATTGTATATAAACTCATACTGATTGGAATGACCTATCAACACTAAATTGAACTGCACATTTCACAAAGAGGCCCAAGATGAAATCTGGGGACAGAAACAACTATTGATTTTTTTTTTTTCTTTGCAAGAGTAGTGAAACTAGCTATTGTATGGTTTCTACACACATGCATTTTTGCTGAATATTTCTTGTGGGAGTATCCACTGAAGTATGCAAAGGTCATTAGAAAAAAGCTAGTATTTTTTTTTTTAAGAAAGAACGTTAACTTTGAGAGCTGGCACATTTTTAGAAAAGATAGACTTTTACAGCACCAACCATTCATATTCACATTCTCTCCAAGTCTTGTTGCCCCAATATCCTTCTTTTTGTAGATGTATTTACCCCTAACAATGCATCTTAAAATCACTGCCTTTGTTTCTGGGCTTACACTTAATTTTCAATACCCGCCTCCTTTGCTACTATTTTATCCAGTTTTTTAAAAAAGAAAGTTTGTAAAACTACTTTCACTAAAAATGTCTCATTCCTTGTTCATTTAAGGCATGAGTCCCACCAAACCCTCTTTTATAACTGAAAGTCCTCATCTGAATCACAGGGCACAGAAAATGTTTTAAGTGACAGTTTTCTAAATTCTTCTGAGAATGATGCATAATTAGTACTATTCTAATTTCACAACAGAGAGAAATTAATTTATTACAAACAAAAAAATGTCAGAGTAATGGCCCCCTCCCAAAGATGCCCACTTCCTAATCTCTGGAACCTGCTACTGTACTTGGTAAAAGAGACTCAGAAGTTGTGATTAAGTTAAGAATCTTGAGATGGAGAGATTATCCTAAATTACATGAGTGAGCCCAATGTAATCACAAGGGTCCCTATAAGTAAAGGAGGAAGCGAGAGGGTCAGAGTGAGAGACAGATGCAACGATGCTATGTTGCTGGCTTTGAAGATGGAGGAAGGGGATGTAGGCAGTCTGTAGACATTGAAAAAGAAAAGGAGATGGAGTCTGCCCTAGCGCCTCCGAAAGGAATACAGCCCGGCTGACACCTTGATTTTAGCCTGGTGAGACTCATTTCGAACTTCTGACTTCCAGGCCTATAAGATAGTAATACATATGTGTCGATATTAATTTTGTGGTTTTGTTAGAGTGACAACAAGAAACTAATATATATGCTTTAGGGCATTAGAGCTTTTTACTCTAGGAAACCCAGTTAAGAAAGGTTGCTGCCAGGCTTAGCAAAGGCTCATAATGAAAACAAAGAACATCTCTGATTGCCATTGCCATTGCCATTCGGATGACCACTAAATGTATCTTTGGAGAGAAGCTCCTTCCTGGCAGGTCTGGGTTTTAGTTCTGTTTGACCATCCTTTTCTGGCACATTAAGAAGATTACTTTTATTAATTGATTCTAATGAAGAAATCTTTGACTGACCTTCATAAATGGCTTCACGAGTCCCTAAGAATTGTCGTAGGAGAAATGTCTCCCTCAAAGAAACAGGGAAACATATACAGGCAGGGGAGAGTTTGGGTATTTCATAAGTATTCACAGTTGATCCAGAACCTATATTATTCTAACGTCATCATACTCCCAGCCTTCAATCAGATGCTTTGATGTCCAAAACACTAAATTGAAATATTCTGCAATATCTGCAGAGTATTTTCTTGGGGTCAGCTAAACATTGAGACCCACAAGATGACCACAGAAAATAACTCAACCTGATATTCATTTAGAAGGACCTAGATGGGAGACCTGGCAAGCCGGCAGGACAGCCCCAGCTGTTTCTCTTCTATGGGCGACTTTGCAGAATTCTGTGCAGCACAGGGAAGCCGCAAGGAGACAAAGTCTACATCGGGCAGGTGGTTTCAAAGCCTTATTCTTTCAGGAGCCCATATCTTTTGTAATAATAATGGAGGCATAATTTCCAGGGTCTTCACAAGGGACATGTCAGTGACAAATTTAGCACATTCAGAGAAACCCCAAGTTTTACCTCCTTCCATGTGTTATAGTTCATGTATGTGCCTCTAAACCCAAACACAGTTTATTAATCATGGTCCACATATTACCATAAACAACGTTGCGTAGCAACGTAGCCAACGTATTACCCTTAAGAGATTAACTGAGCTTGAAAGTTAAAGAAGGGTCAAATTCTCATGCAAAATGGAAAAGGTTTTCTTAACTCTCTAACTATAAATATGTTGGAAATGAGCCATTTTCCATGCATGACATTGCATTATCATCATCTTTATTGTTATTATTTACAACTGTGTTTGAGGATGAACATTCCCATAAAGCTTTGTGCTTTGGCTTGTTCAGTTATCATACGAACCTTATGAGGAAGGTATATTAATACGATCTTTTCATAAGAACACTAGGATTCAGAGAAGTTGAGAAAATTTCTTAATCAGTTTGCTATACTTCCATCCTTTTTGTTGCTAAATCCAAATTGTGACCATTGTCACCGACACCTGTGTCTGCATCCAAGAGGATTTGTGCACCTTTCTTGGTCTACCAGAGACTTATTGGCCATTTTTATTAGTTGAGGAGGCCATTTGCCCTGCAACAAATGTGCCCATGAAACAAAGGATGAATTTTTACATGCTTAGTTTCTCAAACTGAAATGGAGCATCTTTAATGGTTAAAAAAAAAATGAAAGAAAAGAAAAGTAAGAAAGGAGCTGGGGACACATGAACACTTCAGCGGTTGACAATGGTCTTTTCTCAGTTACATTCAGCACTTGGTACAACTATGCAACTAGAATGCAAGCGGATTCTGAAAAGTGCTGGATTTGTATCAAAAGAGAGTGGCGAATTAGTTGGCGAGAACAGCCTTTAACTTTGAGTGCAAAGGAAGGCTTGAATGTGGAGGTAGTGAGGGTCAACGGCATTCACTAATCACTTCCCTCACAAAGGAGGCTGCCTTAGGTTCTTGCTGACATCAATAGGAATACTAAATCCTTCCACAGCATTGCAGCTGATTCCTTTCACAGCAGGATCACTACTGTTTCCCCTCACTTTTGAAATCCTGAAGCCTTTACTGGCTGTTTGGCTGAGTTATAAGTGATTGTCTGTCTAAATCAACAAGTGGTAAATCTCCCCTAGTTATAATTTGATTTAAATTAGCTTACCTTGAGAAGCAGATCTCCACACGTGCAAATTACCATAAACAGCAGCCTTCTTTGACGATTTACATAATTAAATGAGAGAATATTAAGATATTACTGTGAAGTGGCAACCTGTGATGCTTATTTTTTTAAGTGAAGAAAACTGTAATCCTTCACATCTTCCCTGCTGCCATTTTATACCAAAGCAAACATCATTAAGACCGCTGTGTCTTACAGATACATTTTCCTGAGATATCATGCCCCCAAATCGTATCTTACCTTGACTTTTTTTTCCAAAAAACTAAAAACTGATGAAATTCCCAAATACACAAAGGTAAGGTATTACAGTATATCTGCTTTATAAAAGTACATACACAATAGTATTTTGAAATGTAGGAAACAAAGGAAGAGAAAGTGCTTCAATTAGTTGTACTTTGGAAAATATATTATACGACATTGTTCCACTAAGCACTGTGAGGGGGAAGAGCTTTTCTTAAAAGAGCACTCTTGGGATTTCAAAAACATTTCTGCTTTGGGTGAGTGAGAATTTTAAAATATTATCGGAAACTTTTGAAATTTAAGATTCATAATCTGGCTTTGACAATGGAGAAATCAAATGGAGTGGTCAGATCCTGCGAAGCAAGCCTGGTTTACAAACCAGAAGGCTGTAATAAGATGCTCACTATACGTCTTTTTATATTTCAGTCTTTCTGTGGATTGTCAGGAAGATATTCTGGATTCTGTGGATTGTCACATGGTATAAAAAGAAAGCATTCTTTTGAAAGAATAAGAAACCATCTGGGTAGCATCACCTGTTTCTCTGGAGAATGTACACAGGCTAAAAAAGGCTTGTCTAGGAGGCAAGTACTGTTGTTTGGGGAAAAGCACTGACACAATGGTAGCCCCTAAGTCCAGTGCCAGACAAGTTACATGAGAGCTCATGGAACAGAAAGACCAAATGCTAATGCTCAGATCAATTTAAAACACAGGAGAGTGCAAACATGGGGGAAGGAACACACTACCTGAGTCTGATTTGCGTGACGTTTGTACACAGGATCAGCTACTCAATTTATAGACCCCAGTGCAGAATGAAAATGTGGGCCCCTTGTTCAAAAAGCAAGAGGGAAAGTACCATTAAAGGTACTAAAACATCCAGGTTTTTCTTTTATCTGTATATTTTCTCTTTTCACACACATATTCCATTGCTTCATTGGACCTCTGATACAAAACACAAGTTCAAAGATAAAATTATTAAGAATTTCAAGGCAGTGACAGGAGAGCATTAAACTAAGTGTGGGGTCCTTCTGGGTCTGTTTCTACATCCTGTTTCTCTGCCACACCAGCTTTTTTTTTTGCTAATGGCTTTGAACAACTAGTAGAGGTTGGTGAAGGACTGAGGAAGGAATAAGGGAAATGGCCAGCTCTGATTCAGACATCTTTATTTGAATAGACCTTTTGGAGCTCTGTGTGGACAACCAGTGGGCCTACTTAGGCCTAATTGGGTACAAGGGTGTCTGTGCTAATAGTAGAGGCAAGGCTAGAGATACCATTCAGGGAATGGCCTGCATGTAGAACTTATTCAAAGCTATACACCAAATGAAATCACATAGAGAGATACAGAGAAAAGAGTATATAAATGAGAAAAAAAAAATGTTTGTTTTTCTCCCTAGATTGCAAGCTTCACAAGGGCAGGTCATGTTTTTGGAATTCTAGCAATGAGCAGTCTTATATATGATAGTTTGATTTGTTTTTGCAATTCTAGCAATGAGCAGTCATATATGATAGATGTTAGATAGATGTTCAGAGAATGAATAAAGAGGTAAGCAACGAGTTATTCAAAAATGTTATTGTTTCTGCAGACTTTTCTTTAACTCCCTCTAATTTATAGAGTTTACTTTTTCCAGCAGAAATTGTACACTGATATATTATATGCATGCTTATTAGAGGTAATTTTATTGTTTTCTTCCTGTAAGTAATCAAACTGTTTCCATGTCTTCTGTGATACTAATTAAGAATATTTAGTATGGAATAACTCACTCAGATGTAACTTCAGCATTTTCTTACTCTTTACCACTTATCATTGAAGATGTTATAACCTCACTATGATATCATATATCCATTATCTCTAGGAGCTTCATAAGCAATTTCCAGTGGCTGTTTGCTTCACCGTTGAGATTTTGTTCCTCTGAAAAAATTTCTATCACTGTTTTTCAATTCCTTTGGAAAGGGAGAAAAAGGAAAAACAGAACAATAGTATTTTTCGAAATGTGCTTTGTGAACAAATATGCTTATAAAATCTGGTTTCTCGAATCATTACACAAATTGAAAGGGCTTCAGCACTCATTCTTTCTCCTCACCCCCAACACTTTCTGTAGCAAAAAATCCATAGCAGTTTCTGCCTTATGAAACGTCTTTCAATTCCAGCCATGGCATTTGTAATTTGGGTAATTATGAAGTACAATTAAAAGGTGATTAAGAATTTTTCCTTTCTTAGCCAGAACTCAGGAAGTGTTCTCTTTGTTCTCACCTATTTAATCACCTTTACAGTCATTTCCAATCTAGCTTTACTCCTTTTGACATATCCCAAAATAGCCTTTTTAATTCTGGCCGGAGATGTTCTTTTTTCTTATCTGATCTGGCATGTCTTTTGCTTTATTCGCTGCTATCAGATAAGATACCCTTTCCAACCATCTAAAGTCATGGATGCCTCACTTTGAAGCTATAAATCCCTGAACTTCTGCTTGTCTTGGGTAAGCCTTCAGAGTCAGACCGAGGATCCAAGAGTCTGTGTCTATGCCAGTAAAATGTTTTACTTTTTTGTTGTTTTACTTTTTTTCAATATCCTGAAATGCTGATGAAAAACATTTCAATTCTGACTCCGCATCCTTCCGAGGCTCCTTTCAGCTGAGAATTATGAAGGAATGAAGATATATGGCTTGATGTAGAAAAGAAAAGACATCATAATTTTAGACACAGGGAAGGGCAAGGACTCAGAAATGAGAGCAGGGAAGTGGTATTGGATGGTGTCATGGCTACTGCTCCTGAAATGAGGCGATGGCTCTGAATAGCTGTCATCAGCCTCTCAGAAACCAACCAAACCTTTGCCTTTGAAGCTCACATAAGCCACAGTAACTGTAAGGGCTCCTCATCTAGAGCCGTCACTGCAGTGGTTAGAGGCACTGGCTCACTGCCTGGCTAACTTATCAGCAGCATCCCCTTGGCTAAGCTATTTAACCCCTTTGTGCCTTAAAAATGGCCATTGGGCTATACTATTTAAAAAGATTGGTGTGAATATATATTTAGTTAACATTTTTGAGCCACTAGTCTTGCCAGACACTTTCACATAAATTTTTTACATGAAAATAGTTTGTAAGTAGAAAGGCACTTTAAAATATAAACTTTTATACATTTTCTCTGTTGCAGATAAAAACCTCTTTGCAGTTTTTATTATTTTCAATTATTATCTGCCTTTCAGTGATGAAAAAACAATGGAGAATAAAAAAGGTTAAGTGATTTGCTCAAGGTCACATAGCTGGTAATTCTAGGTCTCAAACCCACAGTGAGATTTCTGGTTCAGTGAGATTCCTATGACAACCTAGCTCCCCAACAATCTGCTTTTAATCAAGTGCCAAAGTGACATTTAACTTTCTAATTCTGCTACCAGCCACCATCCTGCCAAATCTCCAAAAATTTCACTCGACTCCGAGCTTGGTAACTGTATATCTGCCATCTGATGATTTTCTCTTCCCAAATCCTGGCCTCCTAGACTTCAGCTTCTCTGGCCTCCTAGCTAATGCTCTAGAGCTGCCTTCTGATTTTACTAAATTTGTAGGACCAACAAAAAAGGATTTGCTTTTGTTCACTTATGGTGATGTTCCCTGGCTGTTTCTGGTTCCTCTGTGCCGTCGGTGAATTGTGCCTACCTCTTAGAGTGAGTCCAGCTCCTGCTGTGTTGAAGTTCCATAAAGTCAGTGAGTAGAAGTACACTTGGAAGAGATCTGTGCATGTTTTTCCTCTGCAACACTTGGCTATTGCTCGCTCGCTCGCTCTCTCTCTCTCTCTCTCTCTCTCTCTCTCTCAAATTCTCACTCTTTCTCTCTTTTTCTTTCTGTTTTGATAGGAGCTTGTTTCCTATGTATACAAAATAAAAATAAATTTGGAGAGGAAACCTTTGGTAGTTTGAGTATATGTTCTTCCAAAAGCATTACTTGCCATTGAATAACATGCCTTCTTCATGAGTCTGACACCAGGCCAATGTCTTGTTCTGGGGAAAGCGTGGTCATGCTATCCAAGGGCCCCTGAGGAGAGGCTGAACTCTAAAGGAGTGGAACAAATTTGAAGGATAATTATATTACCTCACTCATTAAAGTGGAATTATGTGAGGATGAACGTCAGACTAAAGGACAGAATATAAAAAGAAAAGACTTTAGGAAGAACTTCTCTGAGAGATGAGGCCGTTAGTGAGGTCAGTCAATGAAAATACCAGTGTGTTAGGCTCACTTGGGCTCAGATTTGGGTAAACACAGGGACATATTGGAAAGTGTAGAAATTGAGTCAGAGAAGGTTTTAAGTAAGGAGAGTTGGATTTTAGCTCATAGACTGTGATGTGTTTGTTTCAAAGAATTTCATATATGATATCCAACCCTTCATCCTTAAGATGCTTAAGAGAGTTCAAGAGAAGGCTCGGAATACCCTGTGTTGGAAGATGATGCTTTAATTAAAAGAATAAAATGCTGTAGCAGCAAAAGCTACTTCCTAATAAACACCTCTGTGCAAAATTTTTTCTATACATTCTCTTATTTAATATTTCTTGCTAACCTATGAGGCACTCATTAGCCCCATTTTCATAAGAGGAAGCTGACTTTATGAGTAGTTGTTACAGGCTCACAGTTGTTAAGGATGCTCTGGAATTATAGTTATATCTTGATTATCCAAGGAGATTTTGAACTTACCTTTCTAATGATACATGATTTATCAGGCATTTGCCCATATCTATCCAGATGACCTATGGGATATTTCTAGAACATACATATTGACTTATTGGCTTTCATGGTGTGAGAATATTGTTTTGAAGATCTGAACTTAAATAAATTATTTTGAAGTCATGCTTGGTGGGAAATAATTCAACATAAAATCAGGCAGACTTTTATCAAAAAACTTCTAACAGAGACAGAACAGCTTGAGAGCTAATGACATAGACTAAAGAGCCAGATCTCTGGGTTTAAATCTTATTTTATTACTCAGTGTTAGTATGACAATTTTTTAATTTCTTTGTGCCTTTGTTTCCCCATCTGTAGAAGGGAGATAGTAATGGTAGCCTACCTTGCAGAGTTGTTGAGAGAATTAAATGAATCAACTTATTTAAAGTACTCGGAATCATGCCTGATATGTTGTAAATACTCTAGATTTTAGCCATTATTGTTATTATTTTTATTATTGATATAGATAATCATCTGTGTTTTATTTCTCTATACAATATAGTCATTTTATTCTTCTGCTCAAATTTCACATTCCTAATAGAATAAATTAACGTAATTTTCAATTTTAGTTATTTAATGTGTGCCATGCACTGTGACAAGCACATGGTCTCTCATTTACTCCACACAACAATCATAAAAGTTTGGCAGTGTTATTAGCGCCATTTTACAGATGAGTAAAATGGGATCAAAGAGATTTTAAACTTGCCAAAGATAATAAAGTTACTAGCAGTGGCAAATTTTGAGTATAAACCCAGTTTTGTATTACTTTAATGTTCTTAAACACTACGGTATAATTTTAACCTCCCTCCCTTCTACCACCTGTTCAGCGAACCCTTTAGCACACTATGGTGTCTACTTTCCCAGCCTGTTCTTAACCAGCTTCCCAAAAGTTTACACTCCACTCCAGGAATATTAAAGCCTTGCAACATCCTTAGCTCTTTCATGCTCTGTGACCACATGTACTATTCTCACCATCTCCAGTGCCCTTTTCACTTTGTAAATTAGGAAAGTAACTACTCATTCTTCAAGAATCATGTCATGTCACCTCTTCTTTGGGGTCTTCTCTTACTTTTTAATTCACGACTAAGCTGCTTTGTCTCCGTATATTCATATCATCCTTTGCACAAGATCCAATTTGTTTTTTATTTTTTAAAAACATTTGTCTTCCTTACCAGACTGTGAGCTTTTCAAAATAGATAACTTTTACTTTTAATCTTTGCTTCCCTTACAACATCTTTTACAAAGTAAGCATTGTCAATAAATGAATCAACAAATGAAAAATTCAGATTATTTTCTAGAGCAGCAGAATGTTTGTGACAATGAAAATGTTCAATATCTGTTCAGTGTGGTGGTCACTAGTCACATGTGCCTGTTGAAGTCATGAAGTGTGGCTGATGCAACTGCAGAACTGTAATTTTAATTTTATTTGGTTTTAATCTAACTTTAAATAACGGTGCGGGACTATTGGCTAATGGCCAGCATGGTTGTAGAGTTAGAGCTGGTGCAGGATTTTACTGAAGGTGCTTCTTGAGTATGCCTTATCCATATTTCCTTCTCAGTTATATACTGTATCTTATACTTGGTCAAAGTCAGAAAGCTACGTATGTTGGAGAACAGAGATTTTAAGATACTGCAAAAAGACAGCAACATTATTCTACTAGCACACACATAACTCCCTCTGCTGATAGGATAATGGCTCTTTAGAGGGGAAATTTAGGCTCTTAGAGCCACCCAGGTAACTAGAGTAGTAATTTTTGTGATGGGGTTAGCAATCTTCTCTACAGTCTTTGAGTTCATGGAGCTTGAGTTATATCTTTTCAGGGTCTCTGCAGAACTAACAAGTGGGAAAAGACATCAGCCTTGTTTTATCTGCTTTCCCTAGGACCCTGCACATATATCTATTTTCCATTTGTCTTATTGTATTGTCATTATTTGTTCATGTTCTGTTTTTGGCCCCATCCTAGGTGACTTTATTGAAAGTCAGACTCATTTTCTTACATATCTTTATTTCCCTAGGACTTACCAGAGCACTTGACATAAGGAAGAGGGTCCATAAATGTTTGATGAATGAATGAGTGAACATTGAATCGAGGAATAAGCCAACAACTCCTGGGACTTCAAGAGAGCTAACACAACCCTCACAGAAGAATGAATAAACCAGAGGGATACCAGCCTGCAGCAGTATCACCCACTAGAGAGGGAGACATGTAGGAACAGAATCCTGTCCTGTTTGCAGGACAATCACAAAGGAAAGCAATTATGCATTCTAGGCCAGTCCAGGCTAGAATGAGTAGAGTTTCAGGAGAATTGGCAGTACCACCTTGCAGTCTACCTTTGGGAATTTGGATTTAATGAATAGGAAGTAACTAGGTGTTTAAACAGAAGATTTTATTTCGTAATCTCTGTGTTGGCTGGAGAGCTTGCCCAGTCTTCCTGAGTTCTATAATGAACTTGACCAGTAGATGTGCAGCTCTTCCTTTTTGTACAGTATTTGTCTGAAAAGGCCCTGGGGGAAAATGTGAAAGCGATGAGAAAATGCCAGAAATGCATGCTGCACATGCACACATCCATACATCCTAGGAGATGGCAGTAGCAAGTTATATGCTTAAGTGGAGCATGAACAGGGATTTATCTCTGTTCAATTTAATTCAGTTCAATAAAAATTTAGTGAGTATCTACTTTATGGGGAGATACATGGATAATTAAGGCATAGTTTCTTCCTTTAAAAGTTTCACAATCCAGTATAACAGTAAGAACTGTAAATTAATAACTTGTAACAAAGTGTGATGAATGCAATAATAAAGGTGAGCTAGGTCCAGTTGTGATGCAAAGGAGGGGACAGTGACCTCTACTTTTGTTTGTCTTGAACGACGTGTAGAAATTCTTTAGCTATATGGGCTGGGGAAGGGTGGAGAGAAGGGACGGGCCCTCCAATTAGAAGCAAGAACACAGGCAAGGACAATAATGTGACCCAACATGTAAGGAGTGATGGGCTGGTTTTCCCAGTGGGAGACTCCTGAGGTGTCCATTTCATCAGAAGATTTCTCTGCCTTTCCAGAGTTTAAGAGATGATTCTTGCTATTGTATATAAGATGGATTGACAAGAGGAAAACCTCTAAATAGGAAGGTCAGCTAGGAAGCTATTACAACAATTTCAAGGTGAAAGGTTTAAGGTCCCAGTTAGAATTATAGTTGTGAAAATAAAGAACAAGACTTTCCAAGGTATATTCTTGAGAAATGATCCTCAATCTCCTTTCTATCTGGTAACTCCTGAGAAATAAAACATACTTCCATCAGTGATAGTGATAGTACAGAACAGAAGTGTTTCTAGAAAGGAATATGGAAATATAATTGAGACGATCGCCCCAGATGATGCTGGCATATAAAGCACATTCTGACACCCCATTATGGATAATCTCTATTCTAGTGGAAGAGCAAGACTTTGTGAGGGCCAAAAAGTGAGAGAGATTGAGCCTGAAGATGTGAAAAATAAATGTTACCTTTTATTGAGAATCTACAATGAGCCATGTTCTTGGCAACCATGATATAATTTGATTTTCACAAACATCCTTAGGGTAGGCATTATCATCCTCATTTTTTACCTAAGAGGGATCTGAATTTCAGCCAGATTCTGAACCTTGCTCCAGCTCCCATTACTACCGGAGGCCATGCCTGCGTTTGAGCCAAGGACCATTTGAATGAAAAGCCCAATGCTTTGAAATGCACAACACTGTCTCTCTCTGGGAGTTTTAGTTCTGTGACCTGAGAAGAACCTTTGTATCATAACAGAAAGGTCTCATTTATAAAGAAGAAATTGCCAAGAGGGATAGGTCTTATGCAGGAGAGAGATGTCTGATTTGTCACCTTCCAGAGTTATCTTTTTTTCCCAGTATCTGTGAATGATGAACGATCACATGCTAATTTGCTAAAAGCATTTGGGAGGGAAATGAGGGAGCTGGTCAGTCATTTTCTTCCTAATCAATAGGTATTTATTAGGCTAATATATGTCAGGCACTTTACTGAATATAAAGGATAAAAAGATCTATTTATGGGTATTACTCCTGCCTTCCAGAAATTCAGTTTTATATAGGGTAGAACATGTAAAATATAACTTTAGGTAATGGATCATGCTAAGTGGTCAAGTAGAGATGTGTGCATATGCGCATGGTGTTCCCCCACACCCCTATAATCACACAGTTTAATTTATTTTTTTGTGAAAAAATATAATTTATTTTTTTTATCCAAGCGTACTTTGCATACAGTGAAATGCACAGATCTTGATGAGTTTTGAAAAGTGTTCAGACCTATGACCCAACCCCAGTCAAGATATAAAACGTTTTCATCACCCACAAAGCTCCCTCATACACCTTTCCTATCTATCTCCATGACCTCCCTTCCCCAGGGCAAGCAACCACTGTTCTGATTTCTGTCAGAAAGGTGTGATTTAAAAAACTAAAGAAAACAAAAATCAAGCTCTACTACTCACTGACAATCACTGCTTAACCTTTCAGCAGATTTTGACATTACCCCCTTTGTTATACCCCAAACCTTGGCTTGATTTTTTTTTTTTAAATTAAAAAAATTTTTCAATTACAGTTGATATTCAATATTATATTAGCTTCAGGTATATCACATAGTGGTTAGACATTTTATACAGCTTATGATCTCCCCAATAAGTCTAGTACCCACTTGGTGCCGTACATAGTTATTACAATATTATTGACCATGACTTTTGAGGCGTAGTGCTCTCTCATTATTCCTCTCACCTGACTGACTGCTGCTTCTGTGTCTCCTTTGTTCAGTTTTCCTCATCTTCCTATTCTCTAATTGAACAGGGTCGGCACTTCGATCCTTCTTAATCCTTATCTGCACACTCATCCTAGTGGTCCATACTTTTTAATTTGAACTGCTAATTGACCATGAAGAGTGACTATTAAAAAAACTATTTCATTCTGTTTATACTTCATACTGGGAGAATGGTCACAGACTGTATAAGCACTTTCAAAACAGGCACTGTAACACAAAGAGAGCAAACCTCTTTGGAGCTGTAGAAGATTCTGGTGTTGGATTTTTCTTATTCTAAGTGACAAATTTAGCCGATGCTTGTAGCAAACTGAGTTACAGCTTAGAAAGGGATGAAATAGATGGAATATCTCCCTCTTCGTCATGAACAGAAAGCATAGCAGAGAGAATTATGAACTCCTTCCTAGTATCTGAGAAAGTCTTCACCTAGTTAGTAATGTGGCAGCCAGCTCCTAAAGAATGAATAGGATATTTGCCCAGTGGAGAAGTGAAAAAGACATTCCAGGAAGAGGGGACAGCAGGGAAAAGGCACAATGAACTGAAAGCGCTTTAGGAGATGCAATAGATTCCATGTGGCAAACAGTGAAATGGAGGTGCAAGATTATAAAGGGCTTTGTTTTCTCTTCTGAAAAGAGGAAATCTTGTTCCTATGTAGGGTGTGGGTGGTGGTGTTGGGGGAGGTGCCGAAGGGAGTGGAGGGAGATGGCATGAGCTTGGTGTTTCAGAAAAATAATTTTAGTGCTAATGGGAAAGATTTAAATAGAGGAGGATGACACCAGGAGGACAAGATCAGAGCTGAAAGTCCCATCTCAGACAGAGCCTGAGTTCATCCTAAGAATCCCACCCTGTCCCCACAACACACACACCCTCAGGGTGCAAAGTAATTTTAGAGGTCAAGGCTGGATGAAGAAGTAGTTTTGCCTAGCACTTACTAGCCTGGAGAATTCAAGGTTGAGGGATGCACACCTGCTTATAAAATTAATCAATATCTCAGGTCCTTCCCCATAGAAATGGAATTAGTCCTTCACACCTAAAAGTTCTTCCTTCCTTTGTTTTTGCTTCTGTTGCCTGAAGGCTCTCTTTTGACTTGCATAATTCCTTCATTTGGCTGGGGCCCTCATATAAACTCAGTGGTGCTGCTAATATTTCATTGTCATTTTCGGCTATACTACATCTTTCTCTCAATCATTCTTTAAAGCAGGAGATGTCATCTAGAGGGGTTCTGCAGCTTACATAAATGAGTTATGAATCCTCATGATTTCAAGTAGGTTACCAAACCCTTTCCAAGCAGAACCAGCCATCTGGTATCTCCAAAGTGTGAAAAGGACATTATGCATATGTATGCAGAGACACATGCCCCACAGCGTTTCCCAAGCACTTGCCACATTTTCACTCACAGGGGCCATATGCAGGGGGACCTGAGAACTGTTCTTTGAAAGGAAAGTACTTTAACCTATTCTTTCTTTTCTCTCTTCTCTTTACAGTTCTTTAATTTTCTTTTTCTGAACCCATGAAAGGAGTAAGGAAAGATTTGTCTGAGTGTGCACAAGATGTGTTATGCACAGCTTCACACATATGTAGGCAGGTAACCATCAGTAGCTACAGGAGAAAGTGAGAAAAGCAACAAAGCTGTTTACAGGAATACAACGAGGGAAACAAAATCCAGTAGCTAGATTACTCCTACATAGATCATTTTGTCTGAACTATCAGGATTGTGGAGAGTAATACTAAAGAGTTTTGACCAGAAGTTTCCAATAACTTGAAATTTTCTATTTTTCAAAGTGTGCCACAGATGCCACAGAAAGGCAGCCGTGGCAGGCTAGGGAGTAGATGCTCAGCCAGTGAGGATACTTCTGGAAATTCTATTACCTTATTTAGATTCAAGATCTGATTTTGATTGAGACTAGGATTTGACTTTTAAAAAACCTGGATTTGAATCCTAGCTCTGGTACTAACTTGGATGACGTTAGGCAAGACATTTTACCTTTCTGAATAACAGATTCCACATTTATATAAAGATAATAGTGCCTACTTCATGGAATGGTTATAGGGATTAGGTGAGCAAACTTATATAACCTTTGCAATGGTGTGTGACACATAGCAAACCCTCAGTAAGTACAATTTTTATTGTTTTTACATTTTTACACATCTTGGACACTTCATTTAGCTTCATTTTCCTTATTTCTAAAATTAGACTAATAATAGCTGTTCTGTTCACTGTACATAGTTTTTGTGGCCATTAAATATCAGTGCATGTAAAGATACTTTATAAAGTGAAAACTGCAAATAGTCAGAAAGTGTTATTATTATCATTATTGTAGAGGCACTTAGGCTGTCATAATTACAAGAATATTTGGAGAAAATCTACTTGACGTAGATATATGTTACTGATCTGCAGAACAAATGCATTCACCTATCAAGTCTAATTCCTGTCCACCTTTTATTATGAAATCTGTGAAATGTCTCATATGTGTATAAGGTAGATAGTATTTGGAAATAAGGATTAGAAGGTCCTCTCTTCTTTTAACAGTGGTGTATACAAGGTATAAAACCGGCAGTTTTTTTCACAGCAGTTGTAAAACTGCTGAGCTGTTCCTACTTCTGGAGCTTAAAGACAGTTGCTAAAGCCCATCTGACTGATAACCAGCCAGAAACTCAGATACTTGCAGGTTCTGCCAGTCTTCATAGCTTTCTGTCCCACAAAGCTGGCACTCTCGTACCTGTCTCCATCCTCTCTATCCCTTAGTAAGAGAGGAAGAATGAGTCTCTTAAGTAGTCAGTAGATTTACCCTTGGCCGAGTTATCAGGGACCACTGTTTATCATTGGGGCTGCCCAACTCCCCTTTCTCAGTAAATTTTAACGCTTGGGCATCCCTGTAACCCCATATGGAAGTGGAGAGGGCTAGTGGATAAGCACTGCCATTGGCATGGTGTAGCATTCTCAGACAGAGCTGGGTTTGAACCCGGCCTCTACCAGTACCCCTTGCATCTAGCTGTTTGACCTGGTTTAATTTATTTATCCGCCCCCCCCCCCCCCCCCGCCGCAACTTGCTTACTACATCTGTAAATGGGGATAACAATATATTTACTGAGCAAGATTTTTCTGAGAATTAGATGAAATATTTATGTAAAATATCTTACAAAGAACATAATATTAAGCAAATGCTAAACAATAAAAAAAATGTATTTTCCTGTTCTTTCTCTTTGATTTCTAACTCATTAACAGTTACTGTGTGACTTCATCTAATCCACTCTTTTTTAATCTAAAAAGTAAACTTAGACTCAATGATTTATGATTCCTATATGCTAGTGAATAAGGTCTAGAATCCCTACACTTTACGTGTTGTATGAAAGGAATAAATACGTTGCTCTGTACATTTCTTAGGTAGGTGGGATAAAGTCACACAGGGAGATTGAGAAGGCAAGATTTGATCTAGGTGTTATTGGGTAAGTAGGATTTTGATAAGCAGATGGGTAATGACAGAATGAGAAAAGACATGCAGTCTAATGCTTGATTAGGTTTAATGTGAGCTGTTTGGATAAATTGATTCACACTAAGATAATAGAGATTCTCTCATGAGCTGTGTTTGCAAACTGGAAAGAGGGTAACTCAAAGGAAGCATGAGCCCCTCTTTTGGTGAGGCAGTAGAAACAGTGTGCACAAGTAGGAATGCAGCAGACATTCCATCAGGCCATAGTTCCCCATTGGACAGTAATGTTCATGAGAGCGAGGACTCAATCTATTGTTACCAGGCATACTTGCTGAACGTTAATTTCAGATAAGCAAAGAGTATCACTGATGCCCCTAAAATATTAATGTCTGAGTGTGGAGTAGGATCCAGGAGAAGAGAACCTAGTGATTTTTTTATGATAGCAATTCTCTTGGAATACTTCCCCAAGATACCCGAGAGTACTTTTGCTAATGCTGATTTTTTAAAAAACTTGTAGATGCTTTTTTTTTTTTTTGCCTGTTGTGCAGCTGTGAGTGTGGGAGCACAATTCTCTGGAGACTTGAGCATATGTTCTCTCCCTGAGAAAATCTGGGAGAGAACCCCAAAGGACACATTGCACCCCTCTCCCAGCCATAAAAGGAAAATTTTGCCTGAAATGCTCCCTTGGTCAATGAGTAAAGCTATAGGCTGGGAATAGAGCTTTATAAACTTTTTGTGTATTGGAATGAAGAGTGGATTGATGTATGAGTCGGAAATCCTGTGTTTAATTCTTGATCTCTCACCATAAGTATCATATCATAAGCTTTCTGGGCTACATTTCTCCCTGTAAATAAGGAGACTATGCCAATGGGCATGGCAAGATACCCTCTAGCTCAATGCTCCCAGTTTTATTGGTATTTCCTGGAATTTTAGAGCTGGAAAAATACTTAGATGTATTTATATGTTTATATGTTATGAAAAGTATGCCTCAAAATTATAAAATTATTTTGGTTTAATAACTTCACTTGTGCAAAAAGCATCTCAACACAACTGGAATAAGTTTGGGTTTATATCTGTCCTTCCAAATAAGTCTTACTAACCTGTTTTCTTGATGGCTGTTTCTAAAGTTTAAAAGCAAGTTTCTGTTGTAAACATCACAGTTGTTGTTCCTCTTACATATACTTGTGCAAAACTCAGTGCTCGACTTATGTCCACTATTGCCAGGTAACACAAGAAGGGCTGGCTAAAACAGAAAATGTTTTCTCATTAACTGAGTCTGAAGGGGGCCTCTACCAATTATTCTTCAATTGAATCTTTGGGCAAGGTATATTAGAATGCTTTGCTCTCTTGGAAAATATTTAGTCCTGGACCCCATCCCAGATCTATTCATTTAGAATCTTTAGGAAGTAGGGCCAAAAACAATAGTTTTTTTTTTTTTTTTTAATACAAACTCTTCAGGTAGTTCTTATGTATACTCACATTTCAGAATTACTTTCTTCAATATGTGCCCAAATATTTTTAGCCTTTAATGATACTAATCAAGTAATAATTCTATCCTAAATGACTCTTTGGTTTTTGAAATGTTAAGCTAATGCAAAATTCAGAAAGCATGTTTGAAAGACATAACTGTATTATGCTAAGGTTTTAGTCTTCCATTTTTTAAACAAAATATTTTTTCCCTCAATTGAAATACAAAGAGTCAAGTGTCTGTGTCAAGGCTAATGTCATGGTGGCACTGTGTGTGGTATACAGACTTCTCTGTGGCCCTTCTTTTCAAGGAGCATCTTTAGTGTATATTCCTATTGTATGTAATATTGCCATTGAAGAATTATCCCGATAGTCCTGCTTTGTTCTTTTTTTAACATAAAAATATCAAGTGTATTATTCTAAAACTACTTTGGCAAATGTTGAATATGGAACTTATGTCTTCTCTGTAGCATCAGAGAAGCTAACAAACACACTTGTATACTAATAGAATAAAAATCCATTTAAGAATTACTGTGACATTTTCTAACTTTAAAACACCTTAAATCTGAACAACAAATAAAATATGTGGTAAACAAGTGAATGAATATTTCTTACTTGGACCAAGCTACTGAGTTACTCAGATGCATTTGAAATAGATTATCAGGGCACCCTGCTACCAGTGAATACCTAGAACCCCAGAGTGTGTCTGAATGATACCGAATCAGCCTACTACTGCGGACCCCAGTTCAGCCCAAAGGACTGTTCATTCTTGACCTAAGGCTTCTCTGGTTGTTTTCCAGGCAGCTTCAGAGAGCTCCTGGGGATATCCATTTAGCTACTTTTCACTCCTCTGTCTTCAGGTTTTGGAGTCTCAAGTTTCCCATTGGGCTCACATCCCTTGTGTGTCTATATAGCCACTTCTGGATTCAGACCTCTCTATTCCAGTAGTGTGTTCAGAGCAAGATCAGTCCATTCCAGCGTTCAAAGCTATATCTCAAGGGCAATAAAGAGAACTGGGAAGTTTCCCCTGAGTAGGAGTATAGAGTGTCCTTGGAGTCCTATACGCACTCTGACGTGACACTCAGTCAAAGCCCGGTGCCCTGGACTGTCTGATGCTTGGTCCATAGAATGCCCACAGACTTTTCAGTCACGTTAGCACGTGTTTCATTAAGACTGGATATACTCATTTTTTTTCTCCCCCCACAGAGACTATGTCCCTATTGCAGTTTATTAAAACTGCCCATGCAGTGCACCATTATTCTTCCAGCTTTTATTCATGAATGGCCTGCCTCAATAGGAACATTCAGGTGGAGATCAATAATCAGTTTCTTAGTTAGGGCAGGAAAAAAAAAATCCATTGGTGTCCTGCATTCAGCTGTGTTTAAGAGGTCTTATCATTAAAGCAGCAGCAGGCATTCATAAACCAAGCTTGCCGGCAGTGCTGGACATGCAGAATTAAAATAATCGTCCATCAGGCTCTGTCTCATAAATGTTTTCCTTTGACTTTTGGCAGGATCTCCAACCTGAGCCTATGCCAGTTGACATGGGAACACTGAGGCCAGCATTTTAAGGATTTTCACATTTGCTTGCAGTGGTAAGATTTAAAGATATAACAATGAAGGACATTAAATATTACTGGGTTCTAGCTTTTCGTAGTAGATGTGAAACTGATGTTTAGGTGTAATATTTTTTGGCCCATACAAGTCATTACCTTGCAAAACTATAGTAAACAAGAGAAATCTATAATCCATAAATATTGGATTTAGTATTGTTTAGATAGGTGAAAATAGAGAAACTAAGTAATATCAAGATTTCTTTACTTCTGCACAATTGGACCAGGTTGAGAGAATGGTTTCCATTTTGAACAAAGAAACTTTCTATTCAGAAGAGATATAATTATGAGAGCACAAAGGGATACAAAATTTAAGATCAATGGGGGGAAAGAAGGGGGAAGTGATTCTATTTTCAATATCTTAGGAGGAAGTCATGCCCTTAATACGGGTCCAAAGATTGGGTTTCTAAAACAACCGAATCTTTAGTCAATTAAGTAATTGCATAAAAAAGAAGAATGCATCATGCTGATGGCATGGTAATACACTGGATGCTTGTTGCCATCAGAGGCACAACCATATTGTTTCTTTAAAAAAGAGTCATAATAGTGAAGATGTTGGCAGCTAAATAGCAAATTGTGTTATTAGAAGATCATTTTGAAAGAAGTCTTCCATGGTGTGTGTGTAGTCACGTATATGTGTACACACATACACTTCTTAGATATGAGGCCAAGAGATATTATTGAATAAAGTAATAATTAGCATTCTATTTTTTATGGAAGAGATTGGAGTCTCTGGATACATTTCCAATATAAAGTAGAAAATGAACTATGATGTGGTTAACTGGAGTCAAACAATATCACGTTAGATTCTTTAGATCCTGAATTATTGAACTTAATAGATTAAATTAAGTAATAATACCCATTCCGTTTCCAAATTCAAGCTGAGCCAGATTTTCATAGGATGAGGCTATATTCAGCACATTCAATTCTCTGAGGCCTACCATTTTAGTACATTTTCTACATATGTTTTGGTCCCCATTTTCATGTGGCCTTGTAGCAGGTCCGTGGTACATTGAATGAAATGTGACTTTCAGCCAACATATTTGTCCATTTTTGTGTACTAGACATGGCTTTATATCTAAATTTTCAAAGGCTATGTTTTGGCAATTCAGTATTTATATTTAGTTTTCTAAGTATATTCCTCTCAAATTGACCTGCTGCTTTATGTAGTTAAATTATTGTGGTAAGTTTTACTTCAACAGCTTGTATTCACATAATCTATTTATGGAACAAGGGAAGAATGATTGTGAAATAGCCTGGAATACGAATTACTTAAACTGATACCTGGAACTGATGGTACCACTTCACACTTTTATACATATAAAAGTATATGAATGTACCATTATGGTTTCTTTTATCTGAATAGTACATTCCTCTTAAAAATTAGATTACTTTGCACTTGAGTTTAATGTTTCATTGCATGATTTAGTTGTGTTTTCTAGAAACTGCCACCAACTAGTTCCCATATATAAGTCATGGTTTCTCATAAATACATAGAATTCAAGATAACATCCCAATTAGAGAGTCATTAAATCTCAGATCTCAGAAGGGCCAGAGTTAACTGAATAGGGCTTTTTAAAATCCCCACGGCTGAGCAATTTGAGGAGAAAAAAAAGTAAGAGAAACATGCATGTGATTGGCTTTAATGAAACCGCAAACCTCTGTGAAAGTGGTCGATCTAATAACTCACTTCTAGACCACAGGAGTCATAGTTTTATCTGAGCTCCATATATTAAATTATGGTTTTTGTTATCAAGAGTGAAACCCTACCAAAGAAGTTCAGTAGATCATGCCAAACCGATTTATGTCATTTGAGATATGAAAAGGTTTTCTTAAAACTAGCCTTGGAGCTCCTAATCTCTGTAGAGGATCAGAAGACACCGAATCCTCTGTCACTTCTGCAATACGAGAACACTGTCGACCAGATAGGCTTGTTTGAGAAAAAATACATTGATGCAGAATGGCATAGTAGAAAGAACAATGATTTAGGAATCCATGGACCTAAGTCCTAATCCTAACACCATAGCTGTCTTAGCTAGAGAAATTCTATTTCCTTCTTTTGTCTCTGAGATCTTAAATAGTCACTTAATGTTTAGACCTTAGTTTTTAATCTGTAATATGCAGTTAATATTCGCTGTACTCCTCTGTAGATTTATCTAAAGATAAAATAATAAATGGGAAACAATGTGAGGAACTTAAAATCACTACACAGAATTTCATATTGCTAGAAAGTATATTCCTTATTAACAGCACTTGACTGATTTGAAAGTTATGTCAAAAGAGAATCTTCATAGATGTTCATAGGTGTCTTCACATTGAACAAAGACTTACAGTGATTTGAGCTCTCATATACTTGGGTTTTCTCATTAAATTATGATAACATCAATAGTCAATTATTATAACTGTCTTTGACTTGTATCTGAATCTGTCTCTGGTGTTTATGTTGCATTGATCCCAAATTTTAATGTCTTAGAATTACTCCTAAAGGAGAGCATGGGAGAGAATAAAAGAAATCTTGACAATACAATCCCTGTCAGCAAGATGGGGAGGAAAGGGTCTTTGGGTTGATCTTTGAGGTGAATCCTCCTGTCTGAGACTTCCCTCCCTTTAATTCTTTTCAGATGTATGCTTTTTACTAAACTAGATTCTCTGCTTATCTTCCTCTCCTCCTGGTCCTCTCCTTTCTCCTCTCCTTTCACACCTCAGAAAGTCTTTTACTTGTTTACAATCCAGTTTTTTTTCAAGCTATTGACCCGCAGCCCTCTGCTTCTATAAATCCTGCTTTAAGTGTTTGATCTCTAAGACAAATACATCCCCCACAGCCCTGAGTTTACTCTCTGACTCTGTTTCATTACAAATGTTGTAGACAATCAATATGAATTTGATGGGGGGGGGGGAGGGTATCTTGGGTCAAAAAACGCAATTCGCTTGAATACACCATAGTCCTTGTCTCTGCAAAGAACTGTGGATCACGTGTCCTTTAAGAATAAAGCCATAATTGTTGAAAAACAAATAATAAACAGGGAATTCCAACAATTACATGTTATAGAAAATCTTCCAGAGCTCCTATTCCAAGTACTAATATTAGAAATAATCAAGGACTATGAATAATGGATGAAGTTAAACATAGTGGTCCAATTTTTTATTCAATGTGCTAGAGAAGAACATAATGGATGTGGGTCATAAAAATTGGCTAGTATATGAAATACCAACCAAAAGTATCATCATTTAGGTTTTCTAGGGATAAAATTTGAACACCATCTAACATTCACTATTGTGGAGATGCTTACCTATGTACACTACCATCCTCTTCCTTGGTCCCAAGATCTCCAACTACATAGAAGCATCATTTGTACCTTTAATGACTATTAAAACCCACCCTCATTTTTACCAATTTATTCTCCGAAGACAAGAAAGTAATTAATGGTCTCTTCACTCCTGGGTTCATTTTGTCCTCATATTAGAACCTAGTTGAAACCTTCTTTGGATCACAAAACCCTGAGACTTATTTGGGAGAGTAATCAAAAAAAAAAAAAAAATTGAGATAGAAATAAAGTTAAGTTATAGACAATGTTATCTTAAGATGCTCCATCCAGATTTCCATGTGTTTATAACTGACTCTATTAGCCTAAAAATTGTAGTTTTTAAACATCATAGCAGACCATACTATTAAGAACTCAGTGAATTAATTTTATTGGGCTCTGGCTGATCTAGATACTGCTATTATTCCCAGTGTTCCCATCTCAAAAGGCAATTTCTCTTTTCAGTCACTGACCTCTGTTTCTCCTCAAAGTCTCCTCACTCCTCATAGAGGTGAGACATAATCAGCAAAGAGGGCTCCTTAGGACCCTTCCCAGTGGTGGGATTGTGAAATGATGGAAATTGATAGAAACTCAAGTAGAGTTTTTAAACTCTCAGCTACTTTCATTAGCATTTCACCAAAGCTCCAGAAAACTGCAAATATTTTATATTCCAGTCACCTACTATCACTTTGCAGCTGATCAAAATAACCCATGACTAATAATAGGAACCAGAGAACCACCATATCTGCAATAGTTCCATCTATCACTCAGACATTTTTGGTGTAATAAAGTCAAAAGTGAATTTTCTTCCATTATTTTCAAGTTTTGCATCTAACAAAATGTCATTAGAGCACAGTGACTCACAGAAAATTGGGATAGATTGAGAGTCTCTGATAAAAGGCAATCTTTCTATCACTGAAGGATTCTATTGAATTTAGGGGGAAAGGGAGAAATAATTTTTAATAATATGTTCTCTGGTGTCTTATCAAGCATCTGCAAAAAATTCTAATTAACTATCTAAAGATATGTTATAAAAATACATTGTAAAGGCACAGATACCCTGGAAAATATTTTAAAAACTTAAAAATATATATTTTGTTTGTTTGGGGGTATAGAGGGCAAGGGGAGCTGAAAAACATAAATTGTATAAGCATACTATGACTTCATCCTAATTTCAGTCAAGAAGACATGCTCTGACATTCTATCCCTTGATCGTGTATGTCAGCTTTTAGACTGTATCTGCTTATATTGTGTGTGTATGTGTGAGCACGTGAGAGAGAGAGAGAGAGAGAGAGAGAGAGAATGTATGAATGTGTGTCTGAGAAAGTAGGAAGTAAACATTGAAAGTGAAATTTTTATGGTTACCTGAAAGGGCAAAGTCTAACAAATATCTTTCCTCAAGAAGTGACAATTACCACTAAGACTAAATGTGTTCATTTTAGCATTGTTTAAGGATTTACTTTCATTCTTGATATTTTTGTGTTGTTCAGCGAGCTATATTATTCTATTGTCATAGCACCACCATGACGATTATTATATCTTATTATATTCCCCTGAAATCCTGTTTATATCTTATTATATCCCCCTGAAATCCTGATTTCATAAACAGAGGATCTCATAGTAAAAATAGACATCCCTAAATATTATATTTCCATGTGAAAAACATTTATAACTTTCTGTTTTCTCCTGCTGTAGTCATTCATACACTGACTCATTCATTTATTAAATATTTATTGATCACCTATTTGGCCTTGTTAGGAATTATTTTGTGTACTAGGGATACTGAAGTAAACCCAACAGATAAAAATTTTTGCCTTCATGGATTAACTTCTAGTGGAGAAGATGAGTAATGAACAAGACACAAATCTAAAACATATAGTATTTATTTATATACCCATGTGTATTTTGTATATAGATTAGCACTAAAGAGAAAAAGTAGAGAGATATGAAATGTCACAGAGTCTGGAGCGGGGGGATGAAAGGGTTGAATTTTAGATAGTGGATCAGTAAAACTTTTCTACATGGAAAACTTTTGAAAAAAAAGACTTGAAGGAAATGAGGCAGCAAGCCAGGAGGATATATCTAGGGGAAGAGTTTTCTTAGGCAGTGAGAACAGTAAGTGCAAAGGCTATGAGACAAGAGTCCCTGGCATTTTAAAATGACAACAAGGAGGGCATTGAGCTTGAATCCTAGTGAAAGAGGGAGGAGAGGTAGTAGGAGATGAAGTCAGAGAGGCAATGTGGAGCCAGATCATGTAGTGCCCTGAAGTCGTAGAAAGCTTGGCTCTTACTTAATGAGATGGAAGCCTTTGGAGGGTTTTGAATAGAAAAGTGGCCTTATTAATCTGACTAATATTTTTACAGGGATCATTCTAGCTGCTATGTCAAGAGCGAAATGTAAGAGGTGACTGTGGGGTGGGCAGGGAAGGAATGAGTAGGGAGCCCACTAAAGAGCATGCTGCAATAATTCGGGGAAGAGATGAGAGAATAAAGTCCTGTGCCTAATAGAGAGGCTGACCTTGACTACGAGCATGGAGAACTTATCCATAGTAACAGGAGAGATATGGGTAGGTGGGCAGGTGTGATAGTGAAAGTATGTGGAAGTTCTCTTTTGGTTATCTACAAATATCTCTTTTGGTATCAAATGAGTATTGGTATCGAATGGTTGTTCGGCAAACTTTCCTGGTGAAACCACACCCTTATTAAAGTCAATCAAAGTGAAAAAGGAGCTATGACGTGATTATAATAGTTATCTATGGAACTTAAGGTTGAAAGGAAGCAAGAGAGAATATTATGGAGGAGATATCTCAGGGACATTGAGAGAGTGGATTTAGGTCCTGGTGGGGTTGTAGAATTATAGGGTTTGGGGTGTTCGATGGGGAGTGAGCAGGGAAGATAAGAAGTCATGATCAGAGAAAAGAATATTTGAAATTGAGATTTTGCAATGGCTGCAGTTATTGGTAACAAGGTGAAGGTTGCCACTGTGGAAGTGAGTGGCCAGGAAGGATAGCTGATGACATCTTTGGAAGAGAATAAGTTCAGGGACTGAGACCTCAGGACATTGGAAAGATTATCCTATTAAATGTGGAAATGACCTAAAGTTAAATAGTATTAGAGAGAGTGATCATGAGCTAGGCACCAAAATCTCCAATTTATGGAATGATAAAGAACTGGAAATGGTGGAAGAAGTACCAACAGGGGAAGAGGTTGGCGTAGTGTGATGACATGGAAGTAAATGCTGGGTTTTGTAAAGGAAGAAGAGAGAAAGTTATGAATGCAGTAATGAGGAACAAGGAAGATACTTACCATACTTTCAGGTTCCTTGGTAATAGGAAGCTATGAGAAGAAAAGGCACCTCTTGGAAGGACTTCAGTGGAATCTGTGTTTCAGGGAGAGCCGGGTTTCAAGTAACGCAAAACATGAAAGGGAAGCTTCTAAAGGAAGGTGTGAATGAACAGACTTACTGGTGACTTTCGTGTCCAAGAGAATTCAGGGAAACGGTTTCAGGAATTTGAGGGCCGAGGTCAGAACAAGTAGTGGATAAAGTCCTATGATGATTAGAGAAGAAGTGGTAAGAGATGACAATGGCATACAGAGGCCAGATGATAGCTGTTCTGCTCATCCTGCAGATGGTGGTGGCGAGGCTGTAAGTGTTGAGGGCAAGGAGAGTGCTGAGTGCAAGGTTCAAGGCTGGTGAGGCAGACCTTTTCAAGAACATGAAGAGTTCTGAGGTTCTGCTTGACTGTTGCTGAAGAATCAGTTGTCCTTCAGAAGAGTGACTCAGAACACATACTTTCTTGACTCGAGCCAAAGAGTGGTCTTCAGAGAGGTGTGGTCTTTTACTGAGCAGGCTGGCTCTCTCTGAACTCATTACAGAACCCAGTGGTTTATCGTTCGTCAGAAGACCTCCTTAAGTTCTCCTATCGGTAGAACGTTGGACTATTTGGCTCATGAGATACAGACTCAGCTTCACAGTTGTTGCACTTTAATGACCTTCTGATTTTTGCCCCAGTCCTTTCCCAACAACCTACTTTTTAACCCTCCCTCTTTTCCCTGTTTTTCTTCCCCAACCTTTTACATCCCTTGATGCAGTGAGTAACTGTCCATAATACTGTTTTCTCCATTTTCTTTTTAAAGAAGTACTGTATTCTTTTATTCTGCACATTCTCTGAAATATTGGTTCCCTCACAGTTTTGCTTATCTTGGATGTCATGCATTCTGAACTGAGTGAAGATATGTGCTTTGCACGTTCTAATGACCCTCTCTTTTTTCCTGACCTTCTGTCTTTGCAGAACTGACTTGAGAACTACAGCTGAATCATAAGTGACTCTTAACTTTTCATCTTTCCATCGAAGACACATCTAAAACCAACCTTGTTCTGGGAGGGATGGCAAAATTCATGCAGTTTTTGGAGGCACTAGAGATGGTTGTTCACTCTGTTTGTGACCTTAGGAGCAGCTATTCAGTTCTCTGGAAAAATAAAATACATACATACAAAATAAATATGAATAGAATGGGATGACAATTAGAGACATAGATCCTCAGTACCATTGGGATTATTGCTAATTTCTCTTTTTTTTTCCCCCTACAATGTAGAGATACTGCAAGAATTTTAAAGTGTAACATTTTTGTACTTTCTGTGGAAAGCAAATGCTATGAGTCAGTGGAGAATACATGATTTAGATGAATGAACTTTTCTTAACAGTTAAAATTATTCATTTTTCATTCTCACCTGTACCACTGGTTATTTCTGTATTCTCACTGCAACGTAAGACTCAATCTTCTTGTAATATTCCGCAATCTCCCTTAATGCTTCCCATCACCTGCACTTTCTGAGTCAGTTTGACAGGGGGAAGAGCATGGGATGTGGCATCAAAGGGCTGATATTTGAATTCTGGCTTTGCTATTTACCAGCTGTATAATGTTGAGGAAGTTATCTAAGTGCTGTTTCCTTATCACAGGCTTGCTGCATTAACTGCTTTAATAGATTCAAAAGTGCTCAGCACACTAAAATTTATAAATAGTAGGTGCTCAATAAATATGCATTGATAGTCCTTTGTTTATCATCTGCACCTTAGTTTCAGTTTCAGGTGCTTGGTTAGCTTTCCTGTTTTATATTTCTCTGGCCTCCTTAATTGTTTACTCCTTTTTTTCCTGCTTAAGCATTTTTGCTTTTGCTCTCCACTTGACCTGTTAGTGTGAGCCCTATAAATTAGCTCTGTGGCTCAGAAAGGCAAGTGTTAGGAGTCTCTCTTTTAGATAAGGAGAATCTAAAGGAAAGATGCTAATGACATGTGTGACAAATCCCAGTATTTATGGAGAAGAATAGAAATATGACATCATGAGAATTGGAGTGTTAGCCGATGGTATAAAGTTTTCATAAATCAAACGTCAGCAATGTCCATGGTATGTAGAACTACCAAGGAGCGAAAACTTGTCAAATAACATTTACTCACTTTTCTAGAATCTGTCAATCAATTTTATAAAATAAAATCCTATTGTTTTCATGTAATTATAGGTATGTAATTTTATGACATGTATTTTATTTCTTAACATGTCTTCCTCAGCACATAGGCATAGCACAGAACTAAGAAGACTGTTTAAGAACGTTTAAGAACCAGGAAGACAGAAACTGATCAATGCACAGCAAAAACTCAATATCAAAATATTAAAGGGGGTAAATATTTTAATTATTTTTTTTATTTTAGAGAATGGAAACCAAAGGTCAAGTGATTTAAAATTAACACTTTCCTGTTTGGACCCCCCCCTTTTTGGGGGGGCTGTGTATTGTTAGAGTCTTCAATCATGTATCATTGAATTAACAACCAAACCTAGTAATCGCCCTCCTTAAGTAATGAAATATGTACAGTGAAACTCTAAACAGAAGAGATGATTGAAACAGATATGTTTCCAAGCTCAGTTTCTTGATTGATATTATCTTTTCAAAAACAATTGGATATTCTGTGTCATTAAGATAGCTGGGAGAAAAAGAGAATATATTCTGCCTGACTGTGTCTCTTTGGTCATCTTTTCACACTCCATTAGATGCTTTGTCCAACTTTTGTATTCAGACTTTATTGTATTTTTCCGGTGCTAGGAGAAACTTCAATGAGGACGTGATGAATACCCGTAGTAAATTGAATCCCCTCCCCTTTTTTAATTAAGTTCATTTAAATTTAATTTTGTAATTTTACTTCAGTAAACCATCCAACTCCAGATGTTGGATGCACTTGTTCTTATTTCTGTTCCCACATAATTGTACCTGTAAAAGATTTATAGCTGCAGGAGACATTTTGGAACCTTTTAGAGCATTTTCAGCATATGTTTCATGGATGACTGGTAACATGAGCAATTAACATCCCAAAATGTTGTTCTGCTCCCCAGAATATTTTTAATGGGATAAGTTACTTTTATTAGCTTGAACTTTAAACAAATAATCATCTTAAAGGAAACATTATCATCAAAATAACTCAGTTGAAACGGAAGGCCAACCCTCAGAGGAAATTTGTAAGAGTGAAAAAAAAAGACCCTTGGGCCAAAAGAGCCTTTAACAAAGACACATAAATAAAAGGTGAGGATTGGTCTTCTGCTAAAATAAGAAATGTAAGCATAGTTCCATTTCCTTCCAATTGACTCTCAGTCACTGTAATATGTGATGGGCCATACCTTTTATGCTTGGGGAACATTTAAATTTGGCTTTCGGTGATAGAACACGAATAAAAACGAACCACCTAACCAGCTCCTCCTACTTTGTAGGAGACCAAAGATGGAGGTTCTCATACTTGTGTTTGTGTATTTAAGAAATATATAGCTATCTTGGGGCCTAGAACTCAGACTTACTCCATTGATAAACTATCTTTACCATCACCTCCTCTCAGGTATTCTTAAAACAACAAAAAAAGATTACTCATAATTAGCCTTCCTTTTTACAAGAATTACTTGAATGCTTACAGTCGTTCTGAATTTGCTTTCTTGCTCTCTTAGTCAAAGCACATCTAATAGCATACTGGATAACTCACTTGAGACCTTGTTTAATGAAATTCCAGGACTCATCAAAAAAACATATAGTACCACAACTAAACCCTTAGATGTCACACTAAAGAACAAAATAGCAACGACAAATCCAGAGGAAAGAGGAATCAATTTTTCTCCTCAAATGAAGTTATACTTCAAGATTTTGGTATTGCTTCTGCTCTGATGATATGAAACCCAATATCACCCCAGCAGCATTAAGGTGGTAGTGTGGTGTGGGGTCCCTCGGTTCTTTCTCGCCGACGCAGCAAATAATTACAGGTCAGCCAGATGGGAGGTCCTAGATGATCCACATGTGAGGTTACCTTGACTGACAGTTGACTGCTATATAACACTTTGCCTACTGCACATGTGTTTCCCCTGAGTTCAGTCTGTTGTAAATCTAACTAAATTCATAAACTCCCAGGCATAGTCATAATGATGGTATAATGAGGCTAAGGTTATGGGCAGATTGGGGTAATACTTTCTGTGCATGTGTTTGTGGCTGGTTAAGCCAACAGCTTTTTTGGCCTCTGTGCTCTAGCATTTGGGGTAATTTATAACTAAAAGGGAGATGTTTCTGGGAGGTCCTTAAGGAAGGTTTCCAAGGTAAGTTTCTATGGTTACAGAGCTAGCCCTTCACTCCTGTCGCTCATGCCTGACTAACTACCTAACAGTGTACTATAGTGTCTCGATGTATATGAAATATTCACCCCTGCTATAAACAAATTAGAGTACGGATTTTTCCTCAGACTTAAGGGATCCAGCAAGCAAGCTCTAAGTCTATTCTTTGGCAGTCTTGCTTTTCCAGGATAGGTATTTGTATGTGCACTGGGGATAGGAATTGTCTAAAAAAAACTGATGTTTGACATTACTGTTTCCATATGCTTTTGTTGATTGTTGATTTGAGTAATAAATAAGACTAAAATAATTAAAAAATAACACAAACCATTGGGATCATCAAAACTTGTCCATAATTGAAAGACAAGGAACTCACAGTCTCTACTTATTTCCAATATAGCAAAACACACTCATAGAATGATATTATGAATCACAAAATTTTCAAGTTTACTAAATTTTAAGTAGAAAATCTTGAAGGCCTATACAGGGAAACAACATCTGATGCAGCAAATGGTACCCATCATATAGAGTATTACTGAATTGTGATATTTCTCAATATATTTGTTTAGAGAGTAACTATACTAACCAGGAAAGTACACAGAAATCATGCCATGTCTAGAGAAAAAAGTACTTAGTGACTATTTGCCAATACCTTTAATTCTTGCTGGGAATTAAAAATAGATGTCTATCATGGAAATATAAATAGAAGACTTTAGAATATATATATGGAGCTTTAAAATACAGCATGCATTCTAAGTTAATAGAAAAAAAGAAAATTCATTTTGAAAAAAACTACATTGTGCTTTCAGTTACTTCTATAGATGATTCATGATGAAATAAATTTTAATGAAATAAAATTTATATCTACCATTAAGTCGGTTAAATTAGAGCTTATCAGTTTATAATTACTTTGAAAATATGTTCAGAGTTAATGTCTAAGACACTCTATCCTCTATTTATTTTTTAATTTATTTATTCATCCATTTATTCACTGATCACATACTGAATACCACTTGGGGCAAGGCAAGCGGTAGAGCTTGAGATACCTGAAATGATAATAAGGAATGGATTCTACTGACAAGGAGTTTTATTTAAATAGGAGAGAGAGGAGACTATAAACAATTATACAAGGAAAGAATAAATCTTATAGACATCAAGATGAAATGTTAGTCCTTCTTTATTCTGACTTAGACTGATTTTCTAAGTAAAAAGATTACTGTAAGCTGACTTTCTGGACACAGGCACCAGTTTTTAAAAATTGTTTATAAATGAGAAATGCCATACTACTAATATTGGTCAACGTTAAAGCTTCTCATGCTTTGGAAAACTGGTAATGATGCTAGGTCACGTAAAGCTGAACAAGTTGTATGAATTCTGTCTTTTAACATCCATATTGGCTTATGAGGCTAATGGTCTAGTGGAGGCCTTGCTTAAAATGAACACTAATTCTTTATATTGTGCTTTTGCCTTTTTACTCCTTGGAATAGTACTGGTGTGGTTTGATATACATCATCTTTTCCTTGAATGCAACAGGAATTTCTTTCACTGGACTTAAATAGTAAAGGGACCTTTTCTTCTACTTCCAAATTTTCACAGAATCCAAGGATGCTTTTGGGGCTTCTCTTCAGTGTTCAATCTAAAGTCTCCCTTCTCATTTTCCAGCCCAATAAACACCTCTTCTAATTACTTCTAATCATTCTCTGCTGGAGATTTTTGCATGATATTGCCTATGGGCAGGTGTTCCATAATAATTGAGGGAAATAACCTATTAGAAACTCCTTATTTATGCTAGTATGTACTAATAAATGCTACTTTGTCTACTTGTCTCATCCCTTGAAAGCCTTTCTACAATTTTTTGCTAGATTTTTAAATTCCAGAAAAATAAACACTGATTTTGTATTACCTAGGACCTAAGATAGCTTAGTGCAAAAGTTTTAATAGTTATTTCTTTCTGTTTTATGTTTCTGTCTAATGGTTCCTCATTTTACACACAAACCTGCAGAGCTTCTGATGCAGGAGAAAACATAATGGATTCAAGTCTTGATAATCAGTACCCTGCATGGAAGTATTTGGATTAATTGAACCAATTCCATTCTGATCCTATCATGTGGGGCACACGAGGATGTGGTCTTTATATACAGAAAGATAGAGCCTTAGGACCATTACTGGTAAAATCTTTCTTCCCAAGGGTTTCTAGTTAAAAGGCATGGAAATACAGAAAGAAATATTTGAAGATAGATTTTGGTCTTTTATTAACATTTTCTTTAACATATAAAAGCACATCCCTGATGTGTACTTCCTACAGGGTATAGAAACTCAAATTCTTTCTTTCACACACACACACACGACATATATATAATACCAAATATTTTTGTCTCAAGTGGAGCCCAACACTAGCCAGGACTAGTTTCAAATTTGTTTGTAATATCCTAAAGGCTGCCGTGATTTTTATTCTTGTTACCATTGTGGTAATGAACTGCATAAATTACATATTTTTTCTCTGCCAGATGCAAGTCATAAGTCTGAAGAGAATATTTTCTGTTAAAAAGACATAATGATCATTTTACTGGTAGAGTTTAAATGGTAGAAATCACATGCTTCTTTGTACTGGTTAAACTATTATAAAAAGAAATTAGTAAGTCAGGTACCAAATTCAATTTTAAATGCCAGTAGGGTATAATAGACATATTTCCATTTTCTTTTGTGATGTTATCAAAGTAAGATCCATTTTCAGTGACAGCATCATTTTCTTTAATTTAAAGACATGACATTGCAAGTATCCACAATATAAAACACTTCAGTAAGGGAAAAAAGAGGCATTGATGAATATCAGTACTGCCCAAAGTCTCAAGTGATGTGGGTCAATATAATGACCCCTTGGTCATATAAGTTTGCAAACCACTGCATACATACCTGCTGAGTACTACATGCTCCAGAGTGTGATAAGTTTGGGAAATGCTGCACACTGATGTGGAATCACAACACTCAGCAGCACACAATGGCATGTTAAAAGCTCTGAGAAATATTGCAGTTTAACAGTTTTTAACCTAGCATTCCCCAAATTTATTGAACTCCTTTTCTTTCTGTCACATTTTATAACATCTCATAGAATTATGATTCTGTGGAAAACACTTTGGAAAACATTGGTCTCAGTAGTATTATCCTTTACATATGGAGAAATATGCACATGAGAAAGGATGCTGGATGTGATATTAGAAAACCTATGTTATATTCTTGCCTGCTCTTTGCTAAATATATGACCTTGGGGATATCATTTAAACTTGCTGTGAAATGGCAATAGTGTTATCATTTCTAACTTACAAGGAACTTTTGGATACAAATTCTAAAAGAGGTAGTACTCCTATTTGTAGTATTATTAGACCATGAAGCACTCTCATTTATGGCAACATTATTATTATCATTATTGTTAACTCTAAGAGCTGAGCCTTGGAAGTAATAAAGAAATTTTTCCTTATCCTACTGGAGCCCTTTCTGAGTTCCTAAACTTTTGTCCCAACCCTCTTTGAGTAGGGTAAGAGAAATTGTATATTCTTAGGGGGTAAAAAAAAAAAAGAGAATGGAATGGGATATATGAAACAGGATAATCAAATAAATTGCTGTCATAAAAATTACTTCGAAATTGTTAGCTGCTCAAAGAGGTCCAACACTCAAGTGTTTTATCAGGTTATTCAAGGGTCTTACCCTAAACGAAGTATAGAAAAAGGAAGAAGCTGAGCATTATTGATAATCACAATAAGTAGGTGAATTTAGGTGTGAAATGGTTCATCTACCTGCTCATTGCAATAGAGTCAAAGAGAGCAACAATAAATCAACCACCGATAATTTATTTAGCACATATTATACAACGTATAATATGACATAATATGCCCAACACTGTGGGAGATAAAAAGAATAGTATGGTGAGTGCATCTTAATCAAAAATCATACTTCCTCACTGTAGAGCTAATATGAACATGTAGTATAAATAGAGATCAATCAATCCTGGCTTTGCAGGAGACCAAAGTATTTCTAGTTACAACTGCATACTGCAGTTACAAGAGAAAAAGGCATTCTAAGAATAGAGAGGTAGAAAAGTCTCCATGGAGAAGATTTGGGTTTAAACTGACCCTTAAAAATGGGTAAGATGAATGTCATGATTTTTTCTCCCCATCACTTGGTATTTATGTGCATTGTATATTGTAGGTGCTCAGACACTCAATATAGATGTTATGTAATTGTATGAATAGACAAGAGAATGGGAGGGAGAGAGGAAGGGAGGAAAGGTGGAAAGGAAGGAGAAAGCGAGGGATAAATAAAGAACAGTTCTGTAAAATAGGTCATTCTCACCCTTGAAGATCCAGAGCAAGTACTAGTGCTCATAAGGCCTCTTGCAAACAACATGTGAGCCCAGGGCCTGCTCAGCTCCCAGAAGCAGGAAACCTGGAGGCCACACCGATATACTGCAGAGAGTACCAAATTTATTAGTTGTGAGCTGGTCAGTTCCTGTCCCTTCCACTCACTATCTGTGTGACCTCAGGTAAGTCACAAATTTTCTGAGTCCTCTTATATAATAATATGCTTTCTTGTTAGGGTTCTTATAAGAATTTAATAAAGGTATGGGAAGTTTATTAGTAAAATGGTAGCTGTAAGATAGTATTGCTACTATGTATGCAAGTGAGATGGAACTCCAAGACGTAATGAGATATCCAATGTTGCCAGCCCTTCAAAACTTTGATGGAATTTTATTTCACATAGATTTGCAATATTTGTGAGTATATTGTGCTGTTGCTCTACTGCATGTCTTGGTAAGGCAATAGCACACTAACAAAATTGTGCATTGACTATAAGCACTTGGCTGTACAGGAAACAACTGCCTGGGAAGGAATACGATAGGCAGATGGTACTCTTATGAATCAAATTTTGTCCTATTGTGTGGTCAAGACCACTGTGCTCTGTCTTGTCAAAGTTTATCAGTAACTATAATGGTTCAAGGGTATTTTAAAAGATGTTTTTTAAAAAGGTGTCTATCCTTGTCCTGGGGAGTTTGAAAGCTCTGAGATTTTTGTCACCAAAAGCCAGTCATGCTGTGTGCCAACTACTTTTTTATTTTAGCACTAACTTCTTATTCCTTTTTCCCCACTTTTCTGCATTCTCCAAGAAATCTCTTCCTTGGTAGGTCAAACTATTTCCCCTGCTATAGAGAGGAAAAAAGAGAATTGCTCTTTGTTAGCATAGGAAACTACGGCAAAGGAGAATAGGGGCACTCACACTTTGCCTGGGGGTCCGTTTTTACTTGCACAATCACTACAGACTGTCACTTTCTTAGTATGTGTTTGTTTGCTTGTTGTCTGTGATTGTCCAGGAAGTATTTTTATTTCTTTGGCATCTCATCAGGCTAGGAGCTAGGCTGGGAAAAGCAAATTAACTGTGCCTCCTCCGATATAAAATATGTATGTTTTTTAATGAGGCAGATGGAAGGGCAGAAAGAGTGCAATAGAGACCCAGTGAGTTGGGTCTTTCATGTGGCAGGTCAAATTGTTCAGTGTCTCTGCATGGAAATGCTAAGGCAGAGCAGAGAGAAAGGAAGAAAATATGTAAAATGCTGGAAAAGAAAGAACAAACGTTTCCTCTCAAGATTATAATTTGCTTCCCCTGCCTCTGTTCCCACCCCAGCCCCCTGGAGGCCCAAGGTACTGTTTCAAAGTCCAGATGAACATGAATAAGCTATGAAGACAGCCATACACTTTCTGAAATGTATGCACACATTCTAATCGCTGTCTGCAAAAACGCAAAGTTTTTAAGATAGAAAAACATAGAAAAGTAGTAAATGATGTCTCTTGGAGGACTGCCAACACCATGTCAAATGCTGCCACCCTGCTTCACTCTTCACCATCCCCCTGCTAATTCAGCAGAGAACTTCTTTGATGAAGTAAAGATTAAGGATACTGAATTCTAGGAACAAGCAGTCTTGCCTAGGAATCCCCAGCCACTGAGTCCTTTTGTGAAGAAAGTCACACCAGCCAATCTTCTGAATCACACATAGTGGTCATTTCTACAGCTACTATAGAACCGACGATTAAACTCTGTTTGGGGCTCAAAATATCATTTTTCTTCACCTTGGTTGAACAATATTTTATCCTTTTTTTTTTTTTCCTTGAAAAACATGAGGAAACTTGTTGGAGAGTTTTACTTTTTGCACCAAAACATCTTGTATATTGGCTTAAAGCCCATTGCTATAAGGAACCCGTACAGCTATATCTGAAAGTCAGAGGCTTCTAGTCTGAGAAGGTAGCCATGCCTATGAGGTTTGGGCATCACTTTTTCCACTACTTCATTCTAAGCCTCTCTTTTGAGGATGGGTGACAATTTATGTATAAGGCATTTTGTAATGTGAGTCTTAAGTTTTCTATTTAAAATCTTTGATTTCTGAAGTTTTTCATATAGTTGGGTATTATTATTTTTATTTAATGTATTACATTAAATTAAATGTAAGAAAATAAATAATAAACTGAAATTTTATTTAGAAGGGTGCCCTTCAAATTAACATTTTAAAGCACAATTTGAGCATAACAGCAGTTAACACATGATCCCCCTGCCCTTTGAACATTGTTTACAGCCGATGGGTCCAAATTTAAATCCCTGCCACTTGCTCTGTATCCTCACCATGAACACAATTCTCTCTCTGCTCCTCTTCCTACTGTTCAGCAAACTTACATCTCCCCACAGTGGTCCCAGATTGCCCAACAATCACATTGTTCTGGTTGGATGGATGCAGCTGTGGCTGGACATAAGGCTGGCTGGTAGCATTGCCACTGTGGACAGTAAGGACAGTTTTATCATTGCCCCTTAAGGTCCAGCATGTGGATGTGAGTGAATCATTTTGACCTCAATTCCAAGGCCTCCCACAAAAATGTTCACATTTTCAATGCTCTCTGTTGATTCACATGCAAAAGAAATGAACAGTTTAGACTTAAGATACAGTCCAGTTGAAAATGCCTCTGACATGTCTTATGTGACAAAATGATATCCTAGTGTCTCTGTTGAAACAAGGATATTAATTATAAATAAGCCTTACTTTATTCCATAAATATCCTGTATATGCAGAAGACACTGCATTCATTAAGACAATTTTGAAATGTGTTAAAAGTATTAATGGCTTCTTTTTATTCTTTTAAATATAGACTCCAACACCCAGCAATGATACATGGCTCAACTGGGGTGATGTTACAGTGCAGTGAGCAATGCATGAGACTATTGAGCCTTAAAAGATGTTTTCTCCTTTAAAAGAGAACTGCGTGTTCACAAAATCATTAATGAATCTAAAAGATCCAAGAGCAATTTCAGGCCGCTTAATGCCCTTATTGACCACAACTGGCAGAATAGCCAGTGTCCACTCTATAAAACTTATAGATTTGATTCTTACATCTTCTATCTTTACAATGTAGAGATAAGAAGAAAGGGTAGGTATGAAAAGTGTTTCCCTGAACAAATGTGACATTTAAATATGGATCAATAAAACAAATAAAGAGCCCAGAGTTTAGGCTGATGAATTTTAGAAGAGAGGAGAAATTTTCTTATTAAAAGCTGACAGTTTTCTGATTTGGTCTCTACCCCCCTTTTTAATTTTATATGTAAAACATGTATATGATACATATGTATAAATATACATACATATATATATATATAATATATGCGTGTATATATACACACACAGAGTTAGTAAATGATCAGCCAAAAAATAAAAAACGTGAAGTGACTTGGCCTTGTCTGAGAGGAAGAATAATAGTCAAATGTGCTATAAAGATCATGTAACCACACTTGGGATGAAAAAGCAACTCAAAACCTAACTAGTTTAAATTATGAGTTGGTCTAGGCATCTCTAAGGAGAACTACTGTGTTTTCCAAATTAAAACAATTCAGCTTAGTAAAACTAAAATTCTGAATCATCAAATATAAGTCCTTTTTAAAAGCTTTGGTGAGGTGTGAATTTTTAAGAAGTGAAAAATTATTTGTAAAAACATAAACTGCCGTTAGTGATTTGTCAAAAGCTTAATGAGTTATTTTTAAGGAGTGAGTAACATGATTCACCTATTATTTATGAATGGTACTCAAAAAAAAAAAAAAATGGACTCCCCACAAAAGTTTTCTGAGCCTTTGTACCAGACAATGGGCTAAGTGCTGAGACAGAGTGATAAATCACTCTTTATAAGCTATAAATAAACTATAATTCATAATTACCAATGGTAATTTAGTATTTTAGCATTTAGTTTCTTTAGTATTTTAGATATTATCACTTCCTTCTTAACTGTACTCTTAATTTGTTTCGCTAAGCTCTTTTTATGGGCAGTGCAAACATAAGTTTGAATCAAGTCCTTGAATAATTTGCATTACTAGAATATTAATAAAAGATTTTATATTTCTTGATTCTTAGACATAGCCAAGTATCTGTTATCATAAAACGTGTCTTTTAAACAACAGCTTGTCATGCAGAATAACAGCAATAAATGCAAAAGTGGAGACTTCCATGGCTTTTCGTATCCAGTATAAGCTTCTGAAGCTAAAATAAATAATGATTTTTGCCTCAAAATACTACACTTTAGACTTTAATAAAAATTGACCCATTGTATAGATATTTGTATGATTACTGCATTTCATATATCTTTTGCCTTTTTTTTTTTTTTTTTACCGGAAACTTTTTTCTGTCAAACATTGCAATCCAGTGTTTCATGGGTCACACATTCTGGAATTGAGATTAAGATTAATAAGAAAAGAACTCACTGAGTTGTGGGTGGAGTATAAGAGGTGCCTGATTTACATAAATAGAAGAATATTATCACAGCCTCAGAATCCCTGGTTAACTCTTAGTCTCTTTCCAAAGCATAATGGTTTAAACATAAAATACAGCTTAGATGTCAAAATCAATTCAATTTTAAGCTGTGGAAAAGATTAAAAGAAATAAATCATTTGTACTGTGAGAGTCACATTCTGTCCAGTGATTGCTTATGCTTTTGAAAATGCAAACTATAAGATGGGCATTCCATAATTACATCAAAATTCTGAATGTTAAGATTTTCAGCAAGGACATAAGTTGTCATCATAAATTCCAGCATCCCAAAAAAGTCAGCTAATAGCATCAATGATGGTGTGGAGGTGGCAGAATAAAAGTGAGGAAGCCACGTATGAAACTATGACAACACTCTAGGTATAAAATGATGAGGCCTCAATTAAGATGGTGGCATTGTTAACAGGATGCCAGAAATGATATGTGATAAAATTGGGCAGAGTAATTAGGTTTGCGGGCTGAAGGAGAAGGGGAAAAATGAGATAACTCTGTAGTTTCAAGTCTGGTGATGAATATTGAAAAGATGAACAGAAGAGTCCAGTTTGGAGGCAGCAGTCTGGAAGAATAGGGGTTTAATCTGTTGAAGTGGGTGCATTCTGGATTATCCAGATTGAGATATTCAGCAGGCTGATGGTGATGTGAAACTGAAGCAGAGGGTGGGGGGTTCTGGCTGTAAAGGAATAAACTATCTGAATCAAAGCAGATATGTTTTTCTTCCTCCATCTTCCAACCCTCTGTCTTTTTGATCTTGGCAGTTTTTTGCTGTTTTCCTTATTCTGATTGCCCCCATGACATAAATATAAGTCCCCACTCCCCCAATCTTCAGAATGATTGATTAAAGGCAGATGATAGACTGTTGGACTGAAACTACTTTTTGAGTCAAGTCTGTGTTTGATCCAACTTTGTATCCTACACAGCACATAAAGAGTATCTGGAATATAGAATTTATTCTACAAACGGATAATGTGTGGTCCCACATGGCATAGTTCTCTCTGAATCACATGTGAGGGCCCATTGAGTAACCCGGAATCAATCCAAGGGCAAGATCTAGTGCACAAGAGGAATATGTGTGTTTATATCAGTGTGTTCTTTGTAATAAATATGCCAGATGGGAAGAAAAAAGGGCCTTCTTTTGACCTTTACAAGGAACTAAACACAGCTGGTCATCAAAAACCACACACACACACACACACACACACACACACACACACACACACACACACACACACACAGTTTTTTGACAGCTTTTTCTTGATCCCAAAGGAAGATAATAAATGTTTAAAATAAAACACTAGATTGCAAGTCAGTGGAGAATGGCCAGATTTTAAACTTAATCATGTTGGAAAAATCATGTTCAAGTTTCAGTCCCTTTTTTATACTTTGCCTTATTCTTCATAGATTTTGTGGTTAAAGTAGGCGGTAGGGAAGCTGGGTTTTTCCTGGAAGGTCAAACTTGAAAAGACCTTTTTCTGAATGAAGAGAGAAATATTCTAAACAACAGTCTGAAATTTCTGTGAGGCCAGTATAGTAGAAACAGCCTGGTTTTTTAAGCCATCAATCCCCGTTTTTCATTCTGTAATCCTTCAAGCTATGAGTAACATAGGGTATGTTCTGCCTTCACTCCATCTCCATGTTCCATAATAAAATTTGGCTTCCTGAAGTGGTAGAAACTGTTTTTCCAGCTATGCCTTGTGTCCTGAAACGTGCACTTTCAAAGGCCCTGATGAGAAATAATGAACTGCACATGGCAAGTCTGAGGGTGTGCGGCTCCCTACACAGTAGGGCCAGATTCATTTCTTTCTGAGCACTTAGCCAGGGGAGGTGCTGAGCTTGCTGCCTGCCAGAATGTTCTGGCTTGGTTTGGCTTATTCTGATCTGTTGAGAGAGGCAAGATTCAGATTGGCCTCTTTCTGAGTAGAAGCACTAACTGACTGGAGTAAGTTGATCCTTTTGTCTAACTTTCATTAAAAATTTAGAAAGATTTTTTTTAATGGTTTTCCACTGAGTTCTGTATACGTTTTAAAGAAGAGTCATACATTGGGTCACTAAAACCCTATTCCCAAGTCATTTATTGTGTTTTTGTTTCCTTCAAAATAAACAAAAAGATGATTGGAAAAGAAGAATACTCACCGAATATTCCTTGTATTTCCCAGTACCTTTGCCATTAACTCTGACCTATGGGCTGTGAAGGCAAGAGGCATAAGACCCTTTCAGGCTAAGGCAGCAAGAAATCCATGCTCAATGGATTGAGAGCCTCTCATCCCTTGAGGAGACTGAGTACCCCAGCACTTCTGTCTCTAAGTAATTCTAGAGAGGAGAGCCCTCTGCATATGATATGTAGTGTAAGTAAAAATTGGACTTCTGTAGTAAGGAGCTGAGATTTGGGGGTTGTTTGTTATCAAGTCATTGTTAGCCTGGCCTGACTAATACAGATACTATTTGTGATGCTTTAATAGACTCTGAGTTATTAATATGTTTTTGAAGTATTTAAAGTAGCAATTTAATTTTTCGAATCCTATGACATAGAAAAGTGCTATGGAAATAATGATTGCTTGAACAATTAAGAGGGTCTTTTCCTTACCCGAAAAGAAGAGTTTCCAGTGGTTGCCTCAGTCAACCATCCAGTTAGCCAATTGCGTTATGTGTCCATTCAGATGATTGTAAGGAAAAGCTAGCCTTCTCAGGAACTTGGAAAAGCCCACATCGATCTTGAGGGCAAGGGTTGTGTCTTACTGTTTTTTAACCCCCACCACTAATACAATGCATGGTTATAGTAAGCAATAATAACTGTTTACTATTGAATGAATCAGTGTCAAAATTATTAGTCATCTACAAGCATTTTAGAAAAGTTTTGTATATTTAGTTCCACTCTAATGGAAAACCATTTGTATAAATTTCCCTCAGCACATTTGCATACATAATATTAATCCTATTTCTTCATCCCAAATTATTCCCCACCCACAAGAATCTGAAATTAGCAAAGGAACTAAGCAGCGTCTAGTTAGTTTGCTAGTAAAAAGAGGTGATCTCTCACCTTTGATACCAGCCTCCCTGGCGAGCTCTTAATCACTTTCATTTCCTCTGACTAAAAGAGAACCTCCTTCAAGAGACCTGTACAGCATTGATTTGTCTGAGTCATAGGCCAATGCAAATGATTCAGCTAATTTGCTATAATTACGAATTTTCTTTTTCTTAGAGGTGAGACAAAATAAAAACCCTGGGATTGGTTTTTCTTCTAAACAATAGACTACATTTCCACTCTCTCTACTGTTTGCTTTGAAAACACCTAAAATAATGCCCTAAAAACCCCTTTAATTCATGAGCCTAGAGTAGAAGTTTTCTTTTTTGTTGTGACTTAATCTTCTAGCAAAATATGGGATAAGTTAGGGGGTGGCTTCTAAAAGCAGTCTCATTCCAGGGACTTCTCATTTATAACTGCTAACAAATTTGGATAGTATGAATGACTTGTTTGACTTTACAAATCCTAAAGTGAATTTCTGAGCTTTACCCCCAAATATATTCAACTTGCAACCTTCTGCATTTCAGTTGCCCAGACCAAAACATCTTGGAATTATCCTGGACTCCTCTCTTCTCTCACATCTCACATGTAATCTTTCAGAAAATTCTATTAATTCTATATTCAAAATATATTCTTATTCTTACCACTTCTCACCACCTCCATTGCTACCACTCTGGTACAAGCTGCCATCATCTATTGACAGCAGTAACCTCCAAAATTTTCTCTCTGCTCTCTCTCTTGATCCTCTAAAACCTGTCTCAACATAGCAGCCAGAGTGATTTTTCAAAATATAGGTAAGATCCTGTCGCTCTTCAGCTCAAAATCCCATAATGGACTTTCATCTCATACACAGTAAAAAGCCAACATTCTCATAATAGTCTATTATGTCCTATGGGATTTGACTCTATTACTTTTCTCCTCTTCTTTCATAAAATCTTTCTCCCTCTTGTTCATTGTGCTCCACTCACACTAGTCTTGGCATTCTTGAAACCCCCCTGACATGCTTTTGCCCCAGGACCTTTGCACTTGCCATTTTTCTGCCAAGTATGTTTTTTCCACAGAAAGAAAAAAAAACTCCCTCACCTCTTTCACATCTGCTCAAATCTGTCTTTAATGTGGCCTATTCTGCTTATTGGCCCTTGCCCTTACCCTGGCATATCTAATTCTGCTTATCACTTAATTTTCTCCTTCATTTCATTTGCTGTTTATTTTTCTACTCTAGAATATAAACTTTATGTGGGAGAGGGTTTTCGTTGATTTGGCTCACTATTGTATCCCAAATACTTAGAACAGTATCTGTAACACAATAAATGTGCATCAATATTTAGAGAATGAATGCATTTGAGGTGATGCTATCTTCCAGCAATATTATGCAATAGGGAAACAGTTGGAGTGGTGGGGTGACATTTTGAGGAAGAGCGAAAGGAGAAAGAATGAAATCATTTGAGTCTACCAATTTAAAGAGAGAAGCTGAGAAGTCATCTGAGAAATGGAGCTTTTGTGAATTTCAAACTTCTGATTTCCATGCAATGAAAGAAGAGAATCACTTTGTAATCTTTGCAAGTTATAATTAAAGCACTATGCCAATTAATTTAAGTGTATATGCTGGAAATTATTTCATTATCGGTGTTTTATTTTTGTAATCAAATAATAGCTATGTACCAAGAAGTATGTAGTTTGTATACTTGTTTAGTAATGTTTATGAGTCAGTTCACTTCTTTTTTTAAAACCTATATAAACAGAATACTTACAGTCTGCATTTATACAGATCAGTTCTCTAGAAGTCTTTAATTATAAGCTGCTCAAGATCCTATGCTTCTGTTTATATAGTTACTGGAAACAACTGATACAGTCGGCCTGAGCTGTGCCAACACTATAATTTTGGATGTACTTTCTTCTATGAATGTGTGAACTTTCCTTACAGAGAGAATTTATCATGTGACCTAAGCGATGATACGATCTGCACAAGATCCTCTTGGCCATAGTGTATCTTTTCATTACAGGCTTTTCCTTGCAGGGTTTCCATTCACTTTGCAAAGGCAGAGCTAAAAAAGTAGACAGTGCTCATGCTGTTCTCATGACTGAACACTTTATACCTAATTTCTGCCCCGGGGCCAAGTTAAGAAGACAATAAAAATCGTACAAAAAGTAACTGTGAGCTCTCGAAAAACCACACTCACTTATATCTTTAAAAATCTTTCACCAAAACACTACTAATTTTTTTTCCAGAAGATCACAATTGCCAAGAGGAATTTGAATACAAAGAGGACAGTTGTTCATTTGAAAAAGCATTCCAAGCAATAAAGAAAAAAGAGAGAAAAAAACACACACACACACACACACAATGCAACCAAGATAGTCTCAAGTGACAGGAATTGTCAACCTCCAGCTTTTATTGAGCATACACATTGTGATGAATCTGGAGAATTACATAAAAACAAGTTGCTCACAAGTAAATTAAACTTGGGAGAAGAACAGGAGAGACAGAAATCAGGGAGGTGATAAATGCTCTAAGACAGTTGTGAATGTGTTAAAAGATGGGATGAAGACAGGGGTTTTTGAAATAGAGGAAAGAATGTCTGTAAGACATACAAGAGAGAGAAATATAAGGATGTGGCAGAATGAAGAAATTAAAGAGAAAACTTAAAGATGGCCTCCCATGAGTAAGGACACAAGGAGGAGGGATGTTATCCTTATCATCAGTAAAGCCAAACAAAATGACATGAAAGTGGGTGTTAGCCATAAACTGTGAATAGAGATTTTGTAATGAACTTGGTTGTGGTTATATTTCACTTGTTATTGGCAAGAACTCTGTGTGACAACGAGCTACAGTCAGTAAGAAATATTGGGATGAGGATTGAATTGTGAGAGTCAGATGCGAACGTGTTGGTGGGACCGTGGGAATTGTTGGTTGGAAAGGAACAGAGCAATGAGGAAAGAGCACAAGACCCCCAGCTCATCTTCAGAACAGAGCCACCACTCATGCGTGAAGGAGAGATGAGGACCACTTTTTAAGAATGGCTTTGATGGCATCAAATTAGAAAGTAACGCAAATGTACAATGTTTCTGAAGATAAAGCCAAAGAGATAATGTTGAATGATGTCTAAATGGGAGAGGCTGAGTGCAAGAACAGAAAATAGGCAAATTGGTCAGGTCATTGGTGAACTCTGAGGACATTTTCTTGACCAAAAAAAATGCAGCCAGGTTGTTTCAGATGAAAGACATTAGTGCTGAGGATATGGAGGCAATTTATAATATGTGTATTTGGAATAGTTTAGCATATCAAAGGAAAATAGAAAAAGAAAGTGAGAATTGTTTTATGGAATCTGCAGGATAATCTCTTACTAGGACTCACATTTATAGTTCTTTTCTTGACCTTTAGGAGACCAAACACTACAACCACGCTCATCTATTTATCATCAACTCGTATGTAATTTGTTCCTCTCATTTGCTTTTGAAATGCCACCTTACCAGCACTCTGCTTGACACTTACCTTTTCATGGCAACCCTGTGAGCTTAATCATCAATATTACTCTCTTAGTCTTTAAAGCCTCACTTTACATAATACTATTTCTATCCGTTTATAAATCTATTTTGGTCTTTCTTAAGTATATATGAGTTATGTGGCCTAAGTAGATCACATGCCTTTCATGACAAATGTCTTTATTTCCTGGGCAATCATTCCTAACTCATAAAATATTAGTAGTAATAATACTATTATTATAATTATTATTATATGTATTTTTTATAAATCTTCACCTTGTAATTGACATTTAATGGAAAAATAATGATCTGGAAAGTGAAAGACAGGTTAAATAGAGAAGGGAAATACAGAGCAAAGAAATGTTGGAAAGAAACTAAAACGGACAAAAGTCAGTAGTAAAAAAAAAATGTGTAATGCAAATAGGGAGGATGGGAACGATGCATAGTGAGAAATGACCAAAGCGAAGATAAAATGGAATGTTCTTGTTACAACAAGAAAGATAAATGATATGTTTATTACTGTAAAGGAATGTAGACACAATGTCATTTATATAATAGCTTGATATACCATTTGTCTTTTAAATGTTTATGGGCACGAGTTTCAAAATGCACAGCTGTCTTTTCAACCATAGACGTTGCATGATTTTTGGCAACAGCAGATCCCAGTTGACTGAAAAAAAACTGGCCTTAGAAGATTCTGTATACTCAAACGTTTCATGGAATCATAGCCAGTACATTTTATTTTTTCAATAAGGTTGATTTGACTATGTTCCAAACCATGATATATTATGAATATCTGTTAATAACCTTTCAATCCAAAGAGTAAAGCAAGGCATTTGGAGCCTTTCTAAAGCTGATTTCCATATGGTTTCTTCAGTCAGGAGGGATGGAGTGTAGAAGGGGAAAAGTCACATCTCTACACTGAAAGGTCACTTACAAACCCAAATTCCTTAGTTTACTATTGATATTAGTATACCTGAATGAGATAATTAGCCAAAGTTTTAACTCATGAACTATAAACACTTTCCAATAAATTTATTACACCTCATTCATGGTGTACAATTTCTAGCATTATAAAGGCAGCTAAAATTTATCCTGATTTCATTCATTATATAATAATGGAGTAAATAGATTGCAGAGTCTCTAAATGGCTAGCAAACCTTGTATTCATGATACATTGACAATATTTTCACTGAAGTTTGGTTAAAATCCATTAATAATCTTTATATAGTACTCACCAGTACATGAGAATCACCAATGTTTCCAAGGTTTGTGACCTACCTGACAATTTTTGAGACACTTAGAACCCCAAGACTCTATTTCACCCTCAAGACTCTATTTCACCTCTTTTTCTCTGAGGGGGGAGTCTATAACCACACTTTGAAAGGATACCCTTTATAATGTACGAAAATGGGAGACAGCTACTGCCTCTATTTCTCTGTAGCCATAGAAAGGTTTACACCTGCCTCACCCCACAAAGCTGAGCAGGAAGGAGCCTTAGCCTATAGGTGAGGGTCCTGCTCTCTGCCACCAGCTAGCCACCCCACCTATGTCACTTACTTGTGCTTCATGTGCCTCTGTTTACTCATTATTCAAATGAGAGAAACGTCAGCCCTAGGTAGTTGTATTATAAAGAAACAACACTTGTGGAAGTGCTACCAAAAGTTTAAGGTTTTAAATATTACAAATTGACATTGTTTGGGTTAATAGCCACCTTCCAGGGTGAAAAAGTGCTATACAAGTCTGCTTAATGTTATGAGCTAGATCAGAAATGCCAGGATTGGAAGTGCATTTGCCTTGGCCCTTAGCTACAATATGACAGTTACCTTTTCTTAATGCTAACTATCTGAATAGAAAAAGCTTTGCTATGAAATAAGGAAATCCCGCTGCCACGCAGCAGAACCATAAAACCTATAAATCTCTAAGAATTCCAAATGGACTAGAGTTATTCTTTATTGTTTCTTCCCTCTAAACCTGAGGTGTGTGTACCAAGTAGCATTCTCCGAACCAAAACAGGCAGGCTAATCCTACTTTAACAAGGAGTCATTTCAGGTTATTACAAAAGAGTGCACTGACTAGAAAAATTAGCTTTCTTCTGCCAGTGATGGTGAAAAACTGCATTCCAATGCAGCAAATTAAAATGATCACTGATCACATGGAATGCAATGATAGATATGTCACCTAGTGGCAGATGGTATTTCTGAAGATGGCCACAACATCTCCCATCCCAACATGCCTCCCAGTGAGAAGTAGAGTCTGTGCCCTTCTTGAAACTTGGCAAGCTGTTATGACTGGTGGCCAATAGAGAACAGTTAAAGTGACTTTTGAGGTGAGGTTGTAAAGGCAACGCAGCTTCCACTTTGTTTAGTGAAAGTGACTCTTTTAAAGCCTTTGAATACCATTCAAACAGTCTGACTGCTCTGAAGCCACCATGCCGTTAGGAAGCCCAAACTAGCCCATGTAGAATGACCATATGGAGAAGTCCTGAGGCTACATAAACAGAGATGCCTGACCAGCTCCTAGTGCTCTAGCACCTACTGTCCCAGCTTCAGTCACTCTCTGACTACAGCCTCACAAGAGAGCCTAGCCAGAATCACCCAGCTGAGCTCTCCCCAATCCCCCAACTCTCAGAAATTATGAGAAATAATAAACTTGTCATTTTAAGCCTCTAAGTTTTGGGGTGATTTTTATACAGTAATAAATAACTAGAACACACTGAAAAAACATTAGCATAAGCCTTTAGAGAAAACTTTTAAAGAGGGTTTTTCCATCAAGATATAATCACCAAACTTTAGCAACTTTAGAAGTCCTTCAGTTTTTTAAGTAAAGGGTAGAGGCTAATCAGGTAGTTTTAGGAAATTAATTAATTATGGCAACCTACCATGGAAATTTGTCTTCTCAGGACATCTGAAAACATTACCTTTTACTAATAGCCCACTATTTCTAGACGAAAGTAAGTGAAAAAAGAGTAAATAAGGATGAGAAACAAATGGATAATCTACAAGCACTGTCACAGTGCCTTTGAGATGCAGTCAGAATCCCAGTCTTAGACTCACTTACTTTTTAGAGTCAGCCACACCCTCATTCTGGATACGAGCTGCACCTGGCTGAAATGTAACAGAGTATGCCATTGCCTCTCTCATCAGTGACTCTATCATGGATCATTTCCCCTATGCCTGCTTACGACATACAGGACACTGGAGAGAAATTCAGAGAGGTATAGCACAGTCTTGAGAAGTTTGTAGTCAACACACACACAGTCGCTAACAATGCAAAGTAGATTGTAAACCCCAGATAAGTAGTATTGACAGTTAGGCTTTGGATATTCAAAAAGGAGAACATTAGTGTAATCTAAAATGAGTAGGAATGGCTTGTTGATGGAGATGGGATATATAAGCCTTCAATAAAGTGCTAGAGAGTGAAGAACAGCTGAGAGTGTTGAGTCAGTTGATTTCCTTTAACTAAACTAACTCCCATGATGCCAAGATAAACTTTCAATGATGTCAAGGATAAGCTTCTTTATCTTCAGTCCTTTGAGTAAGTGTAAGAAGTACATGTCAATATAATGGGGCAGATGATTAGTTGCATCCAGAATGCAACTGGATTAGTTTATTTGTTGAGAAAAGTACAAAATTACTGCACATAAGACAAAATTCCTGTTTGCATCTCAGATTGTTAAAATAGTTAAGTTTTTATGTATTGTCTTACTATTATGATACTCTCATTAAAGAAAATTTGTGGAAAATGAGAAAAAGAAAAAGATAAGTAAAACTCACTCATCGTTCTGCCACAGTTAGTGTGTCAACACTTTGCATTTTAACATGTCCCTCCCTGCTCACGGTTTTATCTTACCTGCTTCTGTTTCACATTAGGTAATTACGGTGTGTACCAGTTTGTATTCTGCACTTGTGGATTTCACATAGTATTTGGTTACTCAGTTTTAATTTCCTTAGTATTAATTTAGCAGCTGCCTGTTATTCCTTCTTTTTATGTATTACCATTGCTGGGCAATTGTAGGATGTTTACATTGTTTCCAGTTTTGTAAAGGGGTTATTTTTCCCCCCATTTTTTAAGTTTTACTATTCTGGTTCAAATTTTCAACTTAAAAAAAATGGTGGTATTTTAGAAGTCAAGGCATATCCTCCTCCCTCTCAGCAAATGTTCATGTACCCCATTCAAGTTCTATATATATGTGACAAATATTACCAGTTTCAGGTTATATTCAGAGAGTGAGTTGGCTCACCTCTGACACAAATTACATCCAACACATTCTGGCAACACGACATAGACTTGAGGGATGAGAGTTAAACATAAAAGTACTTTGGATTCAACAAAAAATGAACAGCAGTCCCCCTAAAGAAGCGGTCCCCAACCTTTTGGCACCAGGGACTGGTGCTCCTATGAGAATCTAATGCCTGATGATCTGAGGTGGAGCCGAGGCAGTGATGCTAGTGTTGGGGAGCAGCTGCAAATACAGATGAAGCTTTGCTCACTCACCCGCCAGTCACCTCCTGCTGCATGACCCAGTTCCTAACAGGCCACAGACCAGTAACGGTCCTCGGTCCGGGTGTTGGGGACCCCTACCCTAAAGGAAAGTATATAATCCTTATATAAGAGAAAATAAATAGCTGTGTACAACTGTTTTCTGTCCTATCTGTAAATTCCCTCCATTCCTAACTCACCCTCTGCTCTTCATATTCCCCACCGGCCCCTGGATGATCAGCCTTTCTGGTCTACTTCTCTCTCACAGCCTGCCCATTTGACCCTTGCTAGGTCGAACAGGGAGGTACCAGTCACTTCCAGGAGAGGGCGGTGACGACTTCTTGCCTGCTGTGAGGGCAACCTGGGAGAAAGAGTCATTGGTCTTTGGGGATATCAGCCTGCACCAGTGGGGGTGTTCATGGAATGCTCTGTTCTTTGCAGGTCTCAGGGATGAACATGTGCATATTCTTATGTTCTGTGATTGCATTGCTAAGTTGTATGTATACACTGTATAGAGAAGTTATGTATACACTTCAGTTCTTCAATTAACAAAATGGGTATTTAGAATTTTTAAGATAGGAACTACCAATGCACATATGTGTTTAAAACAGTAGTGGTCACTCGTTGTCATAAGCCACTGGCAGGTAGCAATCTGATGTAGAGCAGGTGTTTAGTTACTGATAGTAATTCAGTAGCAAAATTTACAAATGGTTTATTTTTATTTTCATTATTATCTTTATAATAAACTTACCTTCCTTTGCTTAAAATCCAACGGGCTTCTTTCAGAAAGAGAGAGAAGGCAATGAAGTTACAGCTGGTGTGTTGGAAGTTAAACATAACTGCCTACCTCATTTATAATATTATTTTTATAGAAAAATGCTGCAAATGGGAATATCATATGTCATTTGTGTTGTAGCGAATTTGAGAATTGCTGTCTTGAAATACTCAGCAAAGTGATGATGAGT
>NW_006442109.1:23577139-23587234 GCF_000325575.1 Pteropus alecto | reverse complement strand
CAGGCCCAATCCATTATAAAATACATTTCACTTCTTAGAAACCTTTAATAATTCTCACCGATAAAGTTCAGAAATCTCAGCCTACCCGCTCAGCCTCTTTCTCCAGCCGTATTCCCAAAGATGCCCATGCTACAAACATATTGAACTATGTACAGCTCTCCATTTATGCCACATTCTTTGGCATGTTGTTTTCTCCAGTGGCGTATCTCACACCCTTTAGCATGCCGGCATTGCCACTTATCCTTCAAAACCCTCTCGGATCTGTTAGTATTTTCTTTTGGAAGCATTCCCATCAAGCATAATTAATATCTTTTTCACATTTGCCTCTACTGAACATGACATACACCTGCTATCACATTTCTCTCTTTATTATTATGAATTTAAGCTTCTATTGCCGCTAAATTTCTTCAAGCTTCTTATAGACAGAGCCTGTACCTTATTTACTTTGGGCCTCTGGTACTGTTCATGGTTCAGAGATGCTCTTAATGAATGGTTGATGAATTAATGACCTGGCAATTAAGCTGGATCCACTCAGGTATAATGACCCCAAACAGACACCCTATTCAAGCTGCATGGAATATTTCTTTCTCCAAAAGAACGAGCTCGATGTTGTCCTTTCAGAGTGGGGGTAAAACTAAGACTCTCTAAGGGAAACCAAAAAATCCACCCAATTACACTGCGCTTCTGAGAGCCGCAGAATTTACACTTGTGGATGAATGCACTAATGTTAGCTTCACACAGGCTGGCTGCCTTGTTGATGTTGACTTGTTGCACACCTCTTCATTGACCTTGCTGCCCTTCTATCATCCTGCACTCCTTTCTACATATCACCAACTCAGGCATTAATCCCAACATATCATGAATCCTGGGCCAGGATCTTTGTTCATGTCTATGTGACAACTGAATGGAGAAAAGCTGGTTCATTTCTAGAAAAAATAATCTTAGTATGATCTAGACTCAGCTGATGGGCCAGGCTGCAAGTGGAGGCTTAGTGGTCTGTGGCATGGTCTTGGTAGCATTTGGGAGGTCTTGTTACTGACATTTGAACCATTAGCAAAGGGGACACTCTTTAAGCAGATAGCTCTCAGGAGAGTAATGCCTGATCAATCACTTGTTTCTCAACCTGGCACATTATTGGAGCTCAATACCATTTGTTAAATAAAAGGAAGGATGAATCTGTTCGGCACAATATTTTCCTGGTAGCATGGCCTCATTGTTACGAAAAGAAAGGAAAGAGGGCTGTGGGGACTTAATACGGTGACCAGAGATGGGAATGTTTGCAGAAAGAGGCAAGTAAGGCTGAAGGAAGAACCCTACTTTAGAGTTTTTCCTTGCTCACAAGAGGGTGCTCACTGTCAAGGCACCTGTTCTGCCGAGAGAAGCCACCGAGTTTGACAACCTTCTTCCAATGAGGGAACTGGAGTCAAGTTTGTTCTGGGACAGCCCCTGCCAGTGCCTCAAGCAGATGGAAACTCACCCTCTGCCCCATTTGTAGCTGCCCTTGTGATCAGAGAGAATGGCTGACATCTACCTCTATAGTGGCAGGCTTTGACTCCCTTCTATGCGTGTTTTGAAGTGATTGTTGTGAAGCAAGAAATGTCCTAGATATGCTTCCCTATCTGAGCTGACTTCTCTCAAACCAGGAACCTGGTGATTTATTGAAATGTGGAGACAAATATTAGCACGAAACATGAATAATCTTTAACATTCAAAATATACAACTTACAAGTTAATGACTATATGTATACTGACGATATGTTAACAAAAATATTTTCCTATTGGAGTATATAATAAAAAATGCTGGTATCCATTGCTCTAAACAATAGGGTATACGTGCCCAGAGCCAAAAGGATCTGACTGCGGAAGGGGTTGCAGAATCCTACGGAGGAATTTGCTGCATTCAGCTGTCTGCACCCGACGACAGATTCCATCTCCCAACTGGAATTGTGGGAAGGTTTCCTCTCACAGATTGCCTTGAACCTGGATGACCCAGTTCATGTGGATTGTGTTTGCCCACTTATGGGCTGACATGTGAGCAATTGTATTATTGCATTATTTATAAGAAAAAAAAAAACAACAACAAAGAATCCTGAGCTCCTCACCACATACCTTGTCTTTATGAAGAATGGGGCTTAACATCATATGGGGAATTTGAGATTCTCCATGCCTCACTGACAGTGTCTTGTTACCATCTCTTATCAGACATCCTGGTTTATCAGGAAAATATCATGAATTTTTAAAGAGAGTGAACACATATAATGCAATAGAACACAATCCTTCCAAAGGAGTTATTATAAAGCTCTTTATTCCTTGTAAGAAAATCCCTAAATACATATTTATAATATGTATTAGAAGTCTCTAAATGCATATTTAGATGACAAGTTATGTGTTTAGCTGTCCCAGAGTACTTATTTTTAAATGTTACAAAGAATTAGGGAAACTCCCAGAGATGCATCACAGTCACAACTATGAAGCCAGAGAAAGTTATTTTGAGAAGTGACTGACCTCTTGTGCATAGGAGACTGTTTGGCACCATTTTAATTGTCTTTTTAAAATAAGATTAGAAATGAAGCAAATAGAACAAATTCAGTGCCGATTGCACAGGCAAAAAATCTCCCAAGGCAGGCTTACCTTAAACACACATTTAATACATCAGATAGTCTCAGTTAAAATAAACGAAAATATCTAACACATTCATTCCCTGTTCCCCCTTCTATGCCCAGATAATGTAACAGAATTTCCCTCTTTTAATGCATTTTTTTTCAAGACATATTTATTGGGGTATGGTGTTCCTTGGCATAGCTTCTCCCCGCCCCAGTATGCTTGTCACGGACATCACTGTGTTTTTCGATGTCACCTCGTTAGTGTGCTTATAGTCAGTTGGTCCTTAAAGCAGAGCACTCTTTTACTGTGAGCCCCTTGAAAGGGGACATCTGTGAGAGAATGGCTTAAAGGAGGTGGATTCTCTCCTTAGAAACTGGATCTTCCTGGCCATTTACATTCCAGATCACTTCTTAGTTTTAGGGGCTTTTTAAATGTCTGGATGTTTTGTGTGTATATGCCGTGTATTTTATAAGGTGACCGCAAGTGCCCAGCATATTTTATTTCAATTATAAGGGAGAAAGAGTAGTTTGACTTAAGAGAAGTGGGTATGGAATCCTAGAATATTGAGCTCAAAGGCATTATTCAATCTAATCTCTTCCCGTTTGAAAGATGAGCATATTGGAGATACCCAGAGAAGTTTGTGATTTTCTCAACATTATACCCATTGCTACTGGGGAGAAAACAGGACTAAGAGGAACCATGGAATGTCTGCCCTTTGATGCATTGCTTTTCATCAAGCTTCACATCACTCCATAACAGTATGTCTTTTTTTCAGAATGTTATTTCTTATGTAAAGTGGTGGGAAATTTTCACCTTCAACACAAGGAAAGATCAGTTATTATAAAGGCCCCAAAAATGCTTTGCAGAGAAAGTGTTAATGTGAGACTTAAAAGTAGTGATGCAGAAGCTTTCCTGATTCCTTTTGCATAGTATGAGATATTGCTTTCTGGTATGCCCAGAGAAGGAAGGTGCTGAAAAATGCAAGATTATGGGAAGGTTTGACACTGAAGACCAAGAACATACCTTGGATACTGTGAATGGGTTTGGGGGACCCTGTGGACCACCTGAAATTGAATGCAAAATTGTATGTTGAGGTTGTGTTTCTAGAGAGAGGATCAAAAGCTTCTTCAAAGAGATCTGTGACTCCAGAAGTTTAAGAACTACTTGAACCAAATCTTGGCTAGGATTCGTGGGCATTTAGGATGGTGGTTAGAGTTACCAGTGTGGTCCAGGGTGCAGCTTCCCAATACGGCAGGGCTCTGAAGGTCTCATTTTCATCCTGTAAATACAAGCAATGGATGGGACTGGGGTTGTGATGAGACAGGGAGTGAGAAACCAGGAAATGACTGTTAGAAAGGGATAGGGTTACACGGGAGAGCAGGTGGCTGTTCCTCCCCCAACAAACCCAACTTGCTTTCATCCTTGCCTGGAAATTTTATGTAGACTTATAACCTGAGATTCTAACAATTGGTAAATTCATCTAAGTCCTCCCTTTGTTCTCACTGTTTTGCTTATCCTCTGTTCTCTCCAAGTTTTTAAAATCCTGCCAGATTGGTAGTTGTATGACTCTAAGGATGGGAGGAGGGACTGACTGCAGAAAAGCTGGATAGACGTTTTTGGGGTAACAGAAATGCTCTTGGACTTGACTGGTGGTCATAGAATAGCACACTGAAAATGGGTGCATTTTATTATATGTAAATTATACTTCAATATAGTTGACTTAAGACAAAAACCAGTGATTGAATTTTTTCACTCCAGTTCCCAGCCAATCACTTCTTTTCGTGAGGGCCACTGGTACTTAGAATTGGTACCCTTATTTAGCATATACATAGACCTTCTGTCACTCTGGTCTTTTCTGGCTCACTCTCCTACTGGTCTCTCAGTTTAAGGCCTGGCCCACGACTTGCTCTTCTCACTCCTCTCTGAGCTCTCCATAGCAGCAAGTACTACATTAAAGAAATACCTATCAATAATAATGAAGATGAGGCAAATTAAAGAAGAGAGCCTTTCAATGTTGCTAAGTCACATAGAAAACTGTTTTCATTGCTTTGGCAGGAATTGAGGAAGTGTGTGTTTCTCGATTAACCAAAAAGTAGATTCAAAGTCAGATGCCTTGTGTTCAAGTCCCCAGTTTGACAGTCTATATGATTTGGGAAAATTACTTCACTTCTCTGAGCTCCATTTTATATCTTTAAATGGAAGAATAAGAAATACTTGTCTTACTTACCTTTATAGGAGATATATATGGAGCTACCTCCCCAAATTATAAAACTCTATGCAATTATTGCTTTTATAGTGTATAATTAGCTTATAATAAAAATCTTTCTTCCTTCATTTTAAAAAATGACATTTTAACAAAAAAAATCATTATTGAACTTTAACAGGGAAAGTTTTCTTTAATTTTTAGAATATTTCTTAAAACTCCTAGAATAGTTTTATTACATGATTATGTGATCAAGCCTGAACAAGTATTTTAAGTTATAAATAGCAAATTCTGTTTGATCTATATCTTTATTTTGGTGTATTTGAGAGATCTTTATTTAGTGTCATTACCATTAATAGAAGTTTTATTTCAGGCTGCTCAAGAATAGATAGATAATTTAATTTCTCTTAAGTTATTTATTATGTTTATCAACATCAAATAATAGTATTTATTAAATGACAATATGAACACTTTTACACTTTTAAATGAGTATACTTACAGTTGAAATCACCCTCATGGGTGTTTCTGTTTGTTTTAGTTGATTTTTTTTATGATCTCATTATTTTCTACATTCATCTTTACCCTCTCCTTTATAATTTATTTAAAAAGAAAAAGGTAAGCTCATATCACAGCAGATATATGTTCTGAATTATTATCATTTCTTGTTTGGAAGTTGAAGTGATTTTTGAAAAGAAATCTAGGCTTTTTCAACTTTCTTCAAAATCTAAAACAGTGTCAATATTTGCCAAGTTGGAAAGTAAAATATTAGGAGAAAATTTAATTTCAAAGTTCTCAAAAGGTCATGTAGAGGCAAAAGAAAAAGATAAATTTAATGAATTTATTTTAAATAAAAATGACTTACTTGCCCTTTAGAAAAAAGCACCATTTCAGCAAATGTGTTCTAAACGGAAGTGACAATTTCTATCACTTTAGGAACAGATATATAAAAAAAGTAAATCAACAATGCTAAGCCCCACATAATAATCCACAGTGAGTCAGTAGAGGTTATGACAACAGAGGCCCGAAGGGTACAAATCAGCTATTAAAATGTCTGAGTTCATTATGTGTACAAAAGCTTTGTAGCCTACGGAGAGGACAGAGCCAAGAATTGTACTTAGGGTCTGTCTGTAGTTCGAGTTCAGAGAAGAGTCCAATTTTAAGTAGTAATAGCATGTCTGCAAGTTTTCAGTTTTATTCCATGAAGTAAAACAAATAGCCCCACTCTACAAAGAGGCAGAATCAAATGTCACTGGTTTGATCTATTTCAAAATGTCTTGCTTTATCACAAGAACAACTTCTGACAATTCTTTTCAAAAAGAGGGCATAGGAGAGGGATCCAGAGCCCATGCAAGTCCCATTCTGTAGCCAGAATTTCTGACATGCCATATACAAACTTGGAAGCTAATGCAGATGATGCTGCAAAGTAGAGTGATCCCAAACAAACACCTGTTGGAAACTGGAGTCCTCATCAGATAAGTTCCAGAGAGCTATGCTATTTAAAAAGCTCATTCTGTATTGATGATCTCTTTGACCATCGGTATCTGACATCCCAGCGATTATGGCAGCTATTGCTTCATAGTACTAAAGAACAAATGAGCAAAAGCATGCTGCTACCCAACTAATGTTCTAAGTAATGCAAGACCTGTGGTACAATCAGTCGAGAACATATAGTTTAAAAGTTTTTTTTTTCCATGCACTCAGTGAGCATTTAGAGAGAGTCTGGTGGTTCCATACTTGGATCTGTGCTAGAGATTCAAATATGAATCAAAGACTATGAATCTCTGCCTTCTTAGAATTTTAGAATACAATTTAAGAACGTATGGTCTTGATTTTGGTAACTGAGTTCTTGCCCATTAGCGATCCTTACAGTAGCACAGCTTTTTTTCCAGAATACAGCTTAATGTCTAAGGTAATTTTGAAACATCATTTTGATGTTTTCTAGTTGTATTTCTGGTACTAGAATACAATTTCTTCATTCCACAAATGTGTATTGAACACATTTTGCTAAGCAAATTTCTGATAGATAGATTACTGTCTATAAAGACTACCTATTAAGAAAACAATGAGCTATCTTGAGATGAGGTTTTGAGAATGGTTTCACAGAGAGTTCATCATCTCTGCATGCATAAGTATGTGCGTGCATGTACACACACACACACAAACATATTTAAAAGAATATAAAAATATCCAGCATTTAAAAATGTAAGTTCATATGTTAAACACCCAATAAAAATTTACTCATACATGCAACAAAGCAGGACAATATACCCATTATTACGAAAAAAGATCAATCAGTACAAAAAGACTCAGAAACGAAACAAGTAAAAGAGCACACAAGAATATTAGAACAGTATTATACATATATTCCATATGCTACAAAAAGTAAAGGGAACATGAGTATGTTAAGGAGAAACATGATATTTAGAAAGATCCAAACAAAACATAGAGCTAAGAAATAACTGAGATTTAAAAACACATAAGTTGTGATTATCAGAAGTTTGGGCACTATAGAAGAAAAAGATAAGTGATTAAAAAATAAACATAGCATCAGTAAGGTATATAAAAACTTCAAGCAGCTAATACATTACATTCCTCAAAAGAGAAAGGGGCATAGAAAAAATATTTGAGGAAATAAAGGATGAAAAATTATAATTTGACAAAAAATATAAACCCAAAGATCAAAATAAAATAAAATAAAATAAAACCATCAAAAAACCACCAGTAATCCCAGGCACAAGAACATGAATAACAGTACTCCAAGGTATATATCATAATCAAGTTGCCAAAACCAGTAATGAAAAAAAACATCCTAAAAGTAGCCAAAGAAAAATGACACAGCTCATAAAGAAGAAAAAAGATAAGAATAACTACTGATTTCTCATTGGAAGCAATGCAAGCCAGAAGACAGAGAAGCAATATCTTTAAAGTACTGAAAGAGCAAAATTGTCAACCTAGAGCCTATACCCAATAGGAATATTTCTCAAAAACAAAAACCAAAGTAAAGACTTTTTTCAGATAGACTGAAACTAAAATCTAAATCTGTAGAAAGAAATGAAGAGCACTGGAAATGGTAAACATTAAGCATATTATTAAAATATTTTTCTTATTAAAAAGGTCTCTTTAAAATATAAATGATTATTTAAATCAGAAATATTATCAACATATTGAGAGGTTTTATCATATACATAGTTTTAAAATGTATGATAATAATGGAAGGAGACTTGATTTTGGGTGGTGAACACACAATGCAATATACAGATGGTGTATTATAGAATTGTATACTTGAAACCTATATAATTTTATTTACCAATATCACCCCAATAAATTTAATAAGATTCTTAAAAAAGAGAAGGAAAAATATGTATAAGAATAGCCAAAAAAAAAAAAAAAGGAGAGGAGAAACGTGTATGCTGTTGTAATGGTCATACTTTACATGAAGTGGCATAATATTATTTGAAGTTAGATAATAATATTTTGAAGATGTATATACTATAAATCCAAAGCAGCCACTATAAAAAATAGAGGTATAGTTAATAAGCCAACAAAGGATATAAAGTAGAGTAATTTTAAAATAAAATCAATTAATCTAAAATAAAGCAGGTAAAAAAAGAATGTCTTAGTCTGCTCAGGATGCCATAACAAAATACCATAGACTGGGTAGCTTAAACACAGAAATTTATTTTTACAGTTCTGGAGGCTGGGGAGTACAAAATCAAGGTGCCGGCCAGTTCAGTTTCTGTTAAGAGCTCTATTTCTGACCTGAGGATGGCCACATTCTAGCTGTGTCCTCATGTGTCTTTTCCTTGGTGTGAATGTGGGGAGAGGGAAGGAGATTTCTCTCTCTTCCTCTTCTTAGAAGGACACTAATCCCATCATGAGGGCCCCATCCTCACGACTTAATGTAACTTTAGCTCCCAAAGGCACATCATAGGTCAAAGCTTCACTATAAGAATTTGAGGGGGGGCAATTTAGTTCATAACAAAGGAAGAAAAATAAAGAAGAGATGGGATACATATAAAACAAATAAAAGCATGGTAGACTTAAATATAATAATACCAATAATGTCAATAATTACATTAAATGTCAATGTTCTAAATGCCCAATTAAAGTGAGAGATTGTCAGACAATAAAAAAGCAAGATCCCAGACATGTTGCCTATAGGAAACTTACTTAAAATATAAAGACATATATTGGTTAAAAGTAAAACGATATAAAAAGTAAAATGACATAAAAGAAGGTTGAGTGGCTATATTGATATCAGAAAAAGAATATGACCACAGATAAAGAGTATCACTTTTTTAAAGACAAAGAGGGCAATTTATCAAGAAAGCATAATTCTAAATATTTCTGCACTTAAAAACAAAAACTGATATGAGGAGAATTAGACAAATCCACAAACATAGTTGGAGATTTCAACACACTCTCAATAAATAACAGAACATGTATATTAAATAAGGATAAAAACAACATTATCAATCAATTTGACCTAATTGACATTTATGGAAGATTATATCTAATAATAGAAGCATACATGATGTTTTCAAGTGCTCATGGAATATTTACCAAGATAAACAATATTTTGACAATAAAACATGAATGTTTTATTTAAAAAATATTCAAGCATATAAAGCATATTCCCTGACCACAATGGAATCAAGTTAGAAATCAATAACAGAAAGATATTTAGAAAATCCCCAAGTATTTGAAAACTAAATAGAGCACTTCTAATTGATTTATGTGTCAAAGAAGAAATCAAAAGGGAAGGTGGAATCTATTTTGAACTGAATGAAAATAAAAACATGGCTAATAAAAATGTGTAGAATGCTGCTATCACAGTGATTGGAGGGCAATTTATAGCACTAAACTCCTTTATTAGGAAAGAGAAATGGTCTCAAATCAATGGCCTATACTTCCACCTAAAGAACTAGGAGGGACAAAAGCAATTTTAACAAAAGTAAGCAAAAGAAAAGAAATAATAAAGATACGAGCCAAAACAAAACAATAAAATAAAATAAACTGTAATAGACTATCAATTAAAATGTGGCAGGCAGACCCTCAGGTTAAGTCCCAATGATTCTTACCTTCTGTGTTCAAGCCTTTGTATAATCCCTTACCCTTGAATGTGGTGGGACCTATGACTTATTTCTAACCAATTAAATATGATAAAAGTGATGACGTAACTCTTGTAATTAGGTGATGTCAAATAGTAAAGATAATGTTACATTAAGTAAAACCGTCTTAGCAGACTTGAGCCAGAGACTGTTATCCTGGGCTCAATGGAGAGAGTG
>NW_006442109.1:23571318-23577016 GCF_000325575.1 Pteropus alecto | reverse complement strand
AGTGTGGCAAGGTCATATAAACATCCTGTAGTAATTTCTGGTGGCCACTATGACCAGAGAGCAGCCTTCAGTCAATAGCCAACAAAAAGCCAGGCCTCTCATTCAAACAGCTTTAAGGAAATGAATTCTGCCAATAAGCTGAATAAGCTTGGCACCAGATTCTTTTCAGTTGAACCTCCAGATGAGAACACAGCCCAGAAACTCTTAGAGTGCAGCCTTAGGATGTGTTTTATAGACTAAGTAGGACTTGCAGATAAATTGGATGTGGATGCAGTTGAAGGAGGGTCTGAAAGAGGAGAGAATCAAGAAAGATCTAGTTTGATTTTGACACTGTATGGTGATTTACTAAACTAGGAAAGACCATGAGCTCATGAACTTGAGAATCAAGAATTCCATATTCACTGTACTAAGTTTGACATGCCTGATACCTGTTAGAGGAAATGTTTAAATTTAAAAACTCATAAAAAACTGCAGAACAAACAATAAATATTCTCCCTATTATTCCCTACAGCCTTCCACTTAACCCAATACTAGACAATTTCTAGTGAAAACTCTATTAAAAAGTTTTGTTTTTTTTTTCTCTGTGGCAATACCTGAGATAACTAGCTGGTACTATACTGTATTTGGTTCTCCTGTTTTAATTTCATAAATACATGAATTTATGAAGTAAAATCCATTCCTAAAATTCAATTTCACTAACTCTTCCATTGACCTTTTAAGCTTTCTAGATTCCTATTCAAATCTACAAGTCAGGGAGTTTTAAAATCTTATACAGAGACTAAGAAAAATGTCTTTTTTCTAGGTTTTGTTAAGACATAGGTGAGGTTAAAGTCTTCTAATTAGCCATCCTACAGCTGCGTCCTCTCATTTGCAACCAAATGACACTCAACTAAAAGGAGAAATTCTCCTCCTGTGACTTCTCAGAAATTATTTAGAAATTACTTAGAATCTAATTTTTACACCCAAGGAGCCTAGTAGGAAGCAGTCAGGCTCATTACGGCTTATCAGAAATTACTTTTTGTCTCAAGTCGTTTTCTACCCTGAAAGGCCAATTTTGATAAGAAGTAAAGATTTGAGTCAACAAGAGGGGGAAAATCGTTACAAGCAGTGATCAATGAAGCCAAGCTATCCAGGCTTATTTAGAGTTGCCGAGAAATTTTGTTGCCAATGACCAAATCTTACAAAATAATAAGTACCCTACTCTAAATGTGCTTTGAAAGCACCGAAGGAAAATCATATATCTGCTATAATTAAAACTATACCATGGTGCTCTATGTTTGAGTAAAGTATAAGATGCAGCAAAGACAACTGAAAATAGGTGATTCGTTAAGTGTTCTGTGACTGTGGGCTTTTTTTCTTTGTTTCCAGCCTTTTGTGTAGATAATATTGGGGGAGGGAGCACTGAAATATATGGCAAAAATGCCATAATTTTTATTTAAGCCAAAATAGAATCATCAAATTGTGTAAATAACAAATCTCAGATTTGGTAAATTACATATTTAGTAAATGTTGCAAATACGTTTCTAAAATGTTTGTTACCAGTAATTATCTTAACATACAAAAGAAGATATAATGACCTAGAAACTGATTCAACTAAATTTACCTTGATATTATGAAATTACTATTAATATTTGCCCTAAACAGCCATACTAAGTCCTTTCCATGACCCACAAGACCCCACATGGTCTAACTCCTGCCTACTTCATCTTCCTGCTTTTTCCCAACCATTCCCTTTCCCTCACTCTGCTCCAGCCCTACTGGCTTTCTTGCTCCTTCTTGAACAAACTTACTTCCATCTTAGGGCCTTTGTACTTGCTCTTCTCTCTGCTTGGACCACTCTCCCCTTGATCTTCATATCGCTGCCTTTTTTCAATTCTTAGTTTCAACGTGACCATCTCAGAGAGACCTTTGGTGACCACTACACTCCCATTTCTACCACCCATAACAGTTATTATCCATCTCATCATACCATCATTATTTCTGCAAAACAGACAAATCACAGCCTGAATTATCTTTATTTATTGGACTACACACGTTGTGTGCATGTGTACGCACACACACGCAAATGTAAACTCCATGAACACACAGACCTAATACCCTTCACCGCCATTATATCGGTAGAATCTGAAATATCACCATGTAAAGTAGGCATTCTTTAACATTTGTTGGACATATGTTTAAGTCAAGTATGATAGAACAAGAATCTGAAGTTTGTCAAATTTGATAATCCTGTAACAGTATTATAGATAGCATGGAACCAGTCTTTCCAGTGTTAAAATTAGTAATAGTAGTAATAATAATAATAATAATAATAATAACTCCTCTAAATAAATTCTTATTAATGGAGTGAGGTGTACAGGCTGTTGGAAAGAGGCTTCATTTTGGAAATTTAATTACTTTCTGTCTTTGGATGAGTCATTCTATTTGGAATGGAAATCTGGTCCTCACATGTTAATTTAAGGATGAGCTTAAGGTCATCCTTAGTCACAGAAAAATAGTCCCAAAAGGATTAAGTCTGTAAGATTAGAACTTCCACAGGCATGACACATTTGTAAAATATGTGAGGAATGAATGTGTTTCTGTTTGCATACTCACGTTTATATTATGGTGGAGGAAAAAGGCTGTAGATGTGCATTATTCAATTCAATGCATACCAGATTTGATCCTGCTACATGAGCAAGACAGTGCTTGTGCATTATCAGAGTATATTGAATATTCATAAGGCACTATTTGGTAATTCTAGATATTGATTTTTTTTTTTTGGACTTTACATCCATCTAGCATGATTTATTTCAAATCTTGGTACTGCCATGTAGTTTTTCCAGGCCACTTCAATATGATATGTTCTCTCCATTTCTCTAACATCCCGTAGCAATTATCTATAATTAACTGTGTTCTGTCTTGTGCCATTTTTGCTGTCATGAACTCTTACTTGGGGTTCTTTTTGTTTTGATTGTTTAGAGCTATTATTTAAAATTTCAGACATTATGTCTAAACTCCCTAACTAGATTTTTAAGACAGAGATAACACTTTAAACCTTTTTTATTCCTCACAATCTCTACACTGTGCCTTACATAGCAGGAAAGGAATATAGATATTTCATGACCAGTGATTCTGAGAGGATGAGTGCCTCACCCCCACATGCCCCATCTCAGCCTCTCTTTTTTCAGATGGGAAATATATAGGTGTTTTTGAGAAAACTGAAGCTCTTCCAACAGTGGCTATGAGTATTGATCTGGAGCTACACTATTATTACCCTAGACATAAACATATTTCTTGCTTCTCTGCCATCAGAGTTTAAATTCTTAGCTATAATGAACTAGAGTTAAGGCTACCAAGTCTTTTGGGTTCTCATATAAAACAAAACCACATTAGTTGTAGTGGTTTGTTATGGTTTTTTTTTTTTTTTTCCTGTTTCTGTGAGCCATAGCAAATTGTGATCACTCTGTTTACAATGAAGAGATAAAAGGCTTTCTCTTTTTCATTATGAAGGTTAGGCAAGAATGCAGGTAATTTTATCTCATGCATAGATTACTTAATTCACCCTCAATGGAGAGAGGGAAAGGCTGAAGTAAAGTCAAAACCTGATCTTCAAGAACCAGGTCTTCCTGGCCCTGTATGTTGCTCCTCTGGCTTGTAATTTATTAAATCCCATAGCAAAACAGATGGCATTGAAAGAGGCATGTGGACAGAAAGAAAATGTCTGACCACAAAGAGCTGTAGCTATCAGACCAATTCAATAATAAATTTGGATGTGGGAAAGATTTTTTTTTTTTTTTTAAGGAAAGAATCTTTGGTAAGTAAATAAGAATACCTCAGATTCAAGAAGAGATAGTAATAATCCACTAGAGCAATAATAGAAACAACCAGGATCTAAATCTAATTAGTTTTTCATTTTAGTATGAGATTTTCAGTTGCAAGCTGGTTTACACAGTGAACTCTGCATGGGGCTTGTCATTTTCTCCTTGAAATACCACTCAAGCTGTTCTTCAGAGACTCCACAATGTTCTACCTGGTCCTTCACAATCATCCAATTATGCACATCCTTTTCTTCATGATTCAAAGCCTTCTCCTCTATAAACTCTTTCCTAATCACCTCTGCCCATAGCAAATTCTTTGATTCAAATCCTGTAGCCCATACTTCATATAATTCTCATTTAAATCTGAACAAATCCAGTGGATTTTCATATATTTCCAAATAGAAGGTAGTGTCGACTAAAGCATTTTATATCTTTCAAAGCACAAGAGCTGCATGGCTACAGACTATATTGGTGGCATACAAAAGCCATTCCATTGGGGCCCAAAGAGACAGATTTTAAAGTTAGACAAACAGTCCTTTCCTCCTCCTAGTTAATTGTGTGACTGTAATTTGCTGTAACAAATTATCACAGACTGAGTGGCTTAAAACATAAATGCGTGTGTGCTTTCACAGTTCTAGAGGCTGGAAGTCTGAAAACAAGGTGTCGGCAAAGCCTCACTCCTCCGAAGGCCTCAGGGAAAATCTATTCCTTGTCTCTTCCAGTTTCTGGGGGCTCCAGGCTTGTGGCCACACCACTGCAATCTTCACTTCTGTTATCACATTGCCTCCTCCTCTTTTGTGTATCTTCCATTCCGTGTGTCCGTCCCAAACTCTCTTTGTTGCTCTCTTAGAAGGATACGTGTGATTACCTTGAGAGACCACCTGAATAATTCCAAATAAACTCCTCTTGGGATCCTTAACCACAGCTTTTCCCCTGTAAGATAATAGTCACAGGTTCCAGGGGTTAGGATACAGATGTATCTTTTAGGGGCCACCATTCAGCTTATGTAGTGACTTTAATAAGAGGTTTCATTTTTTTGAGCTACAATTCCTCATCAGTAAGATGAAGACAGTGACCTTTCATTATCATAGCTGTTAAGTATATTTTCCATGTAAAACATGTTTTGTAGGGTCACATAATGGTTAAAAGTATTTCTCTGGATGAACCACTCACTGCTATGATAAGAAACTCAGTCCCTGAAGCACCCTGGCCCTAGAGGTGTCTCATATGTGCTCATTAAGAAATTTATTCAATTATCATATTATATCAGCCATCCCCTCACCCCATTCTGCTTCATATGCCTTTGGCAATGCCTGTCTTCTTTGCTTTATGCCAAACCACTGCTCCCAGTGCCCAGGTCCATGTGAAGGGACAAGCTTCCTGATACCCCAAGATCTGCCAGCAGTGTGTTCCAGAGCCAGGTGTGACTCTCACTATTCTGAGATTATTGGTTTGAGAAGCTGCTGGTATGCTGCCATGGTAGGTTATGTGCTGCCACCACTGTGGTGTGGCTGGTTTACTCGAGCTCTCAAGGTGCCAAGATCATAATGTGTTTTTCGTAGTCTTCCTTGTGCACAAACCACCCTGCCCAAATGGAAAGACTGTCTTCTCTTTCTCTCCTATTTAATTTAAATACCTCTTTAATAGGTCACTACCATACATACATGAGTCCATGCACACTTAGGTCAGAACACATATCAAGGTGACAGTCCTAAAGATTACCCTATCCCATTGATAATGAGATATTATGGACCATGTGTGTTTGCCTGAAGTAGTACTCTCTTAAGAGATTCTTAAGTCCCTTGGGCAAATAGACAGAGAATTCCACAAGTTTGCCAGATATGTAAAAATTCTAGTGATACTTAGAGCTGAGAACACTCCATTCCTTTTCCACACAC
>NW_006442109.1:23563486-23571248 GCF_000325575.1 Pteropus alecto | reverse complement strand
CCCGCCTTGCCTACCCCCACAATTCACAAACAGACAGTAAATGCACCTTGCGTAGCACCTAGAATATGGTGGCTGCTAATAAATACAAGACTGTCTTCTGTCTGTACCCACAAGTGCTTTACACACATTAAGTAGTCAGTAAATATGCTTTGACTAGTGAATATATGGAATTTTATTGCACAAGAAAAGTGGAGATATCCCTCCTAAAATTGCAATCATTTAAACTTGACCTCTAATGTCAACTTTGACCACTGTTAATTATTTGATTATTAATAACAAACTCCTAAATATAGACCTTTGTACATTCATATATTTGTAAATAATTGTCCACATGCCATTTAAAGTTCTCATTTCCCGGAGACATGCTTTGCAACATTTCCAGTTGTGCTAAACTCTGTTATAACCTATGAAGGGGAAAAGTCCCTGACTTGATGTTGTAAACCCAAAAGATGATTTTGCCAATTCTATGATAATATTTACCCAGTGGTTTTCTCCAGGGAAATACATGCTTTTTTGATATGCTTTTTTGAAATGCTTTTTAGATGACAATATGTTCATATTTGCAACTTCCGTGGAAAAAAAAAGATAAAGATAAGAATTTTTATCCTTGTTTTATAAATGAGAACCTGAAGACTTAGAAAATCCTAACTTCCTTACCTCAATGTAAAGGCCTTGTGCCCTCCCTGATGCAAAATTGGGATCATTTCAGAAGCTGTGTGCCAAGTTTCAAGCATTTATTGTAATTTATGTTTCATGGACTAGTAATCATCTCTTATTCCTAAAATCATTGTGGATTGAAACATTCCAGGTCTGGTTGGGGCCAAGGGAATTAAAGTAATTATGATGTAAACATGTTGGTATTTATGCTAATGCTTGCTAAAAAATGCAACCTAGAGAAGGTGGATTGACATAAAGCCTTATACCCAGGGAGTTCTCATCAAACATTTGAAGAATGAAAAAGCAAGAAGGCTGGCAAAGTGGGAGAAAACAACTTGAAAATGTTAGCTAAATGGTAGATTTAGAAGTAGAGGAAGGGGTGGGAGAATTAAAAACGATATTTAATTAGGTAAAAACTTGTAAGTGTTGATTTAGATATATGGGAACTGGGAATGAGATGTTTTCTCTGCCTCTATCACATCCCATTTTGCTTGAGATTAGGACCTTGTATCTTTTCTCTCTCTGACAGAATGCTGAGAAAACTGACATAATTCTCTATCATCATGGGTTTCTGTAGGACCTAACCCAGTAGCATTGGTACCATTTTGTAGATGTGTGTGGTGAAGCAATAAGTAGGAGACAAATTTGAACCCATTACCCACTAATTATGTGATCTAGAAAAAGTTTGTTTGCTTCTATGGACCTTAGTGTTTTCTCTCAACTGTAGTATAGGAAATAATAATATTGACAAGGTTGTTAGGAGGTTCAGATGAGACAGTGTATGTAACAGTGCTTGGTGAAGCCTAGGCTGGTACACATGCTATGTAAATAATGGGCTTGTGCCTCTGTTTGTCACTTGCTGAGCTAGAGCTAACTTCCTTCATGTTGGAACTGGAGTACAATCAAGGAAATCAGCAACTTCAACTTCTTTTCTAATTTAAATCATATGAGGTATTATATACGTATATACATATAGCTACATGTGTGTGTGTATATAAGAATGTATATATATACTTTTTTCAGATATCCGTTTCTTCATCATTGAAAAATTAGGTGCAGCTGATAGTGATTTCCATCATTGTAGTTTCCTTATGATAGTAGACTTGGCTTGAGTTATCAGCATTAGTAGAAATGGAGACTGCTTCAACCATTATGATTGAACAGGGAATAAAGTGGTCTGGAGACAGTGGCTTAAACTCTGAGTATTAGCTCATCCAGGAAGCAGTCAGTGAGAAGCAAAAACCATCAGATTCATGGCCTTAATTTAAGTGAATGAATGCTGGGACCTGAGAAAGGAAACAAGTCAGCAAGGCCCATAGCCAGTCAAGATGATAACCCTGGAAGAGGTTACACTAGATATGAAGTGAGCTGGGTAAAGGAGAACAAGTTCAGAACAAAGAGGGAGTTATCAAGAGCAGCTGCTCCAAAACTTTCCCTAAGACCTCTTACTGATCACTTTATTTTTTATTATTCGCTGTTGATAAGCTGTGCAGGTATTAAAGCAACACTTTCCTTGGTTATCTTCTATAGTAATGATATCAAGAAAGCACAGATCAATTACCAGTATCTAATATCCAAGATTTGAATGGCACAGATGAAATTGTCTTACAACTGATAGACACTCAGGCTAGAAGAAGGAGTCCTGCCTCTGGGCTGTATCCACTTACCTTCACCAACACAGTGGAAAGCCATTCAGTGTGATTCCTAAGACAAACCCCTTCTACTCCACCCCATCCAGGATCCCTGGGAATTTTCTCTGTCGACAAGTTTTTCTAGATTTCTCTTTCCATCAGCCCTTGAACTCTTGAGATCTCTGTGTACACAAAGTCTGTCACTACCAAATTCCTTATCAGCGTAATTCTCACTTAGTTTAGGTAAATAGCTCATCTGTTCTGAACCCAGTAGTGTACCAAGTGGGAGACAGTGAGAAATATCTGCTTGGTGGGGAGTATTTTATCATTGATATGGTTGAGAATTGCCAGTGCATGGTGATGTTAAAAAGCAGATCAACTTTAGTTGGGTGTATTTTGTTTTTAAATTGTTTATAGCAGGATGCTCCCTCATCGTCTGAACCTCAGGCAGATCTTCAAAGCCTTGGAATGCCATTGTCTAAACCCAGATACTCTTGGAACTATTGCTCTAAGATTGTTTTTTTGTTTTGTTTTGTTTTGTTTTGTTTTGTTTTGTTTTGTTTTGTTTAGAGGGAGGCGCAGAGGGAATAGGAACATCAAAGTGATCTTTAGCGTTTTGTTTTGTTTATTTTTGAAGAATTTTCTTAAGACATTTAAGCCAGTTCAGTTATATGTTCTATAAGTATTCATGGAGTACTGTTAGATCAAGTAACTGTATGAGATATTAGAATTACAGTGACAGACAAGCTTTGCTTAATGCCCATCAGCAGCTCAGACATCTAACATATTTCATATTCTCCAGAAACTAATTGTTTATTTGTTCATTTATTCAGAAAAATATTGTCAAGTAATTACTATATGCTATGTACTGTACTAGATATTGGAGATAAAGTTAACATAGAAATGCTTGATTGTCTTGACATACCTTCCACTCTCTTCTATATGAGTACCTTTCAGTTATATAAACAATTACACAGTCACCTAATATTACCTCCATAATTGTTCCTATATTAGTATACCAAAGTATTATTATTTAAAATTTTCTTTAAATTGACACATTCTTAAATTTAAAACCATTTTAAAAGGAAATACTTTGCCTTTAAGTAGGTAAATGGAAATTCCTAAGATTTGTGATAAATATAAGACATGTAAATATACATACAATTGAAACAAACCTGAGTAATATATTCTAGCTGAATCTCATGGTCTGCCCAGACCTAGGTTCAATAAAAAAGAGATTAGCAAAGATTAGGGACACACTTTAACCACTAAGACTTTTTCCTTAAATTCATCAGAATTATTGAGAGGGAACTGACAATGTTTCACATAACACTTATGGTGTCGTTACCTGTAGTAACCACAGTGCATGTTTTCTAAGGTCTATTTGAAGCTGTTGGCTCACATGCTGGTTTCGTGTGGAGAAATCTTTTCTGTTGAAGGCCTGGAATGCTTGGGTGAATAGATATTGTGAACCAAATTCCAATTTTTTTTTCTTTCTTTAGTAATCTGTAGGCAGTTCTTTTTCACTGCACTCGTAGCTATTCTAATGTCTTTTTGTTCATTTTCTTTTCTCTCTACTGTAGAATGCAAAGTCTTGGATCTCTTGGCCACAGGTTGACAGCCTGGAATCCAAAAGAAGACCAAGACGCCTAACGGTAAGGCATGGGTATTTTGCTAAAGTGTCTCTTCAGTGTGGGATAATACTGCCAAGTGATTTAAGTTTGAACTTGGAAAATTCATTCTTCTTAAAGAAATATATATTATCTAATCTGGATTTTTGCCTCATACTGGCGCTAGACATGCTTAACTAAGTGTTCAGATTAAGTTAGCTTTTCAGAGTGAATTCTTGATTTAGTATAGATCAAAATTCAACTTTTATTATGGTTTTTAAAACCCCTTTGCCACTTTAGAAAAACACAATAGAATAAGAATAAAGATAAGTCATAGAAGCACTGCTTCAAACATATCATTTGATTAACAGTCTAGGTCAGTTTGCTGCTTGCGCATACACTGAAATGCTTTTGGATATGTTTCCAAATTTTAATCAGTGTAAAGTGTTTTATTTCAGTAACCAAATATATATACTGTAATGACCATGTCTGGCAGGCAGTTGATGGAGTATGGCAAGTTGTGAGGTATGTATAGAGAAAAATATTCCTGATTTTAACCAAGTAATAAGAGTAGAAACAACCAAGTATCAGAGAAAACTCTTAATTGACTAAGACATTTGACCATTTTGCTTCATGAATATTTGAAGAAGTAAGGTTAGGGCAGTAAGCACTTCTATTCAGTGACAGTGGTATGAGGTGACTGAGCGAATATCACGGTAACTGTGAACATCTGTACAGACCCCATGAGCACCAATAGATTGTCATAGTGATTGTGTTGAAATGATTACTGACTCTTGGTGCAGTTTTAGGTCTGTTAGTCCTTATAAACGTGTCTCCAAGATTCTAATATTTTTTAAATTTCTGGTCCCCTAAAAAAAGATGGGACTTTCTGATTCAGTATTTCTCTTTCTCCTAAGTCACTTTTTCTTATTTCTGCAATCAAGTGCTGATATACTCCTTGCTTAAACTATAACTCATTCAGTAATTCTCTAGTTATTTTCAACCTTCATGTCGTAAACAAATTGTTAAAAAGACTACTGTTTTGGTGGACAGGACCCCTCATAATTTATGTCTACTTCATCTACTGGTGTCTGTACCAACTGAAAGGTTAATTCTCATGAAAAGACTGACTCCCCATGAGATGGTAGTAGAGAGGCAATGGAGCCTGGCAGACAAGCCCATAATACGCACTTGGTTTTTAAGCCAAACTATGGGCTGGGCCTAGTGGGAGGAGCTAAATGACCAAGGTAAGCTGCTTTTGATTTTGTTTTTTGTTTTTATCTGGGAGTGCCTTTCTGAAGAGGGGCTAGACAGAGTTGTTAATGAAAGTCTCTGTTAGTAACATGAGAGGTTGATAAATCAGGAGAAAGGGAGATAATTCCTGATATCCCAACCTCAGGTGATCAGAGTTCTGCCTGATTGTTACGTACACGCACACGCGCGCGCGCACACACACACACACACACACACACACACATGGCAGGGGTGGTGGTGGACCAAAAGAGAAGAGAAAGAAAAAGGAGAAGAGAGAAAAAGGAAGAAAAAGAGGAAAAGGAAGAGGAAGGGGAAGAGGAAGGGGAAGAGGAAAGGGAAAGGAAGGGAAGGGAAGGGAAGGGAGAGAAGAAAGAAGAGAGAAGAGGAGAGGAGAAGATAGGACAGGACAGGACAGGACAGGACACACATGTTTCATCATTGGAAAGCAAAGCTAAGTGAGATCAGCAAAAAGCCAGAAGGCAATTGTGACTGACTCTACTTATGACAGCTAAGCTTTGAAACCACATACCTTGGCATTGCATCTTCATCCTAAAAGGGGCCAAAGTGCCAGTGGAATACACACTAGAGTGGGTTTTCACATTTTATATGTTTTAATATCCCCTATTGTACATAGAAATGCCAAAGATGAATGGCATTTTCAAAAACTGCCATATTTCAGTCCAGGAGGTAACCTTCTTTGCCTTAGGTCACTTAGTTAGCTAGTGACAGTATTACAATTTAGTTTACTAGTCCTAGTTATCAACAGTCTATATTTTCTAACTCAAAAAGCAGGGGGAATTTGATATTTTCTCCCAAACAGAGAAGATATTAAAAGAGTCTGAAACTTAGTCATTCTCATTATCCTTAATTAATATTTGGCCTATGGCACAAATTTTGGGTCAAGAAGGAGTTTATGGTATTATCTCTGATTGTCTAGTGGGTTAACATGGTAATCAATTAATGTGCTGCAGGATCCCTCAGAAATTTTATTTTTAAAGATACCTTAGCAGTCATATATTGCTTTCTTAGCTTTTTTTTTTCCCTAAGTAGGAAGTCAAATAGGAAAACAAATGGCATAATGTTCTATGTTCCAACTGTTTTTATCTTAAGGAAGATCTTTTATGAAAATGCAGTATATAAAACAGGTAAATTTGGAAGAGATACTGAGGATGCTAGAATCTTACCTACTTCCCAGCTATGCTATTTCTCTCCACCCAGAATGGCCCAAGACTGTGTTAGAGGAATGTGAATGCCTTGGTATGATAGAAGAAACGGAGCTTTGTGAAAGACACCTGGAGTCAAATCTTGCCTCTATCTTTTATAGTCTGTGTGACATTGATCTTGTTACTTGATTTCTCCTGAGCTTCAAATTTCTCATCTAAAAAATGTGAATAACATTGATATAATAAAGTTGTTGATGATTAGATGAAACACATATATGCAAAGGCATGCTGAATGAATACTGGATCTTAAAACTGTTAGAGCTGGAAAATGTTGATTTGATGATTGGAACTGGATTCCGTGGTCTAAGATGAGAGGTTAATTCATTTTTATGGTTAAATATGCTTTTGTTCTATCAAGAACTACTTGCCTGATTGCTGATAGTTATGTAGACATAAATAGAGATCCATTTTTCTGGAGGAAGAGCTTAAAAGTACATTTTTGTCTTGTCTAGGAGCTAGCATTAGAAACTGTAAGTGATGCAATTAGAAAATGCTGTTCCCATAAGTGTCATAGAAAAAAAGAGATTCAGACAGCACTTCTTTAAGGTCAGCCTGAGGAAAATACTTTGCTAATACTGATGGTGGCCTTAGGAATGGGGGCAATGGTGAGAAGAGGACTCAGACTGTTACTCCTCCATGGAAAGGTATGGTGGCCCCACACTGGCCACACAACTCTGCAGAATCTGCTATGTCCTGGTCCTTTCCCCCTCGGCTGTTGCAGAAGAAGCTTTGGTACCAATTTTCAACCAGCCCTGGAGAAGAATTATGACTCGTGGAGCCCAGTGGACCGTTGATAAGGTCAGGACAAAACAGAGTCAGCACCACTTGAGAAAGATCTGTGGCTGGGCCTGGGAGGCAGTAAAGCCAATCTTGGAAAAGCCCTGTTTCACAGATTGAATCCAGTAATCACACTTGGATCCCCTGGTGCCCATTAATACAATCTGAAAGAACGAATGTCTCTAGCTGCTTTCTCACCAAGTCCCTAGGAAGTCTGCATGTGAAATAGATCTGGTACTAGTGTTTACACCTCTTCATAAAGTATTAACTTAAGTTTTTTTGTGCATTAGAGAATTGGGGTTGATACTCAAAATGAAAGCTTGTCATAAAATAAAACTAATGAAATGTGGCACTGAACGAATTTCAGAAACATGTCTTCTAGCGTGCCTGGAGTCTTTTGGAATGGAAAAGGTTTTCCCTGATGATCAACAAACTATAGAAAACCATGACTACACTGCTAGAAATCCACTACTTCTTTTGCTTTGACCTATAAACTCTTTCTTTCCCTCTGGTCTCTTAAGACCTCTATTAGTGACCATTTTGTGATGGTAGCTTTGTAATATCCCAGTTCAGTTCTGGCTCTTGAGTGTGTGTGTGTGGCGGGGGGGTG
>NW_006442109.1:23528824-23563474 GCF_000325575.1 Pteropus alecto | reverse complement strand
TTGGCGAGCTCACAGGGGTCTGGAAAGGCCTTTCCTTTCCCAGCTGGCCAGGAGAGCCGGAAGCCTGAGAAGGCTGTCCACAGGCTGTCTGGCGAGAGTAAAGGAAGAGGAGGAGGAGGAGGCTTAATTCGTAGCTGGCTGGACCTCAGAAGGTGGCCTCCTTTCCCTTTGGCTCATGAAGCAGAATAGAAAGCCAAGAATCCTGACTTAGTTCCTGTCAGCTTGTCGCCTTGTTTGTAGGCTTGTGAAGTGAACTGGGTCCGGAAGAAGCAGGAGGGCTGCCTGAGAAAGGCTTACAACTGAGCCTCAGCCTCGAGGAAGGCAGACCCTCCCTGTCACTGCTGGGGTCAGAATCTCGTAGCCAACAGTCTCTTTCCTTTCACTTTGGGGGAGAAGTGGATTGAGGAGTAAATGGTCTAATTAGTTGTGGAATGTTGGCTCAATGCACTGAGGATCTTTTCTATTTTCCCATGAAATTACCATAAACATAAACTAAAACACTTTTATTTCTAAGCTTCCCAAACATTATTGTACACAACAAGGGGCACATGGCATTGATTCTTAAACTTAGTGTATTTTTTTGCAGCAAATGTGACATGACTCTGAAGAGTCATCTTAAAATATATTTCTTCTCAAAAAGACTTGTTTGACCTCAATGAAATGCTCATTTATGCAACATCACTCTAACAGGTGCTGGCTTTATTAAACCCATTCAATATCTATGCAACATGCTACATACAAGAAGTCATTGAGTCTTAACCATTTTTGTTTCCCCAGTGCTTAATAGATTATTTCTTTACAGTTTTTTTTGAAATATAATTGATAGACAAAACTACACATACCATTTGATGAGTTTGGACATATGCATACACTTGTGGTACCATTACCACCATCAAAGCAATAAACATATCCATCACCTCCAAAAGTCCCCTGTGTTCCTTTGTTTAATTTTTGCTTTTATTTTTGTTTCGTGGCAAGAACATTTAACATGAGATTTACCCTCAATAAATTTTTTAATGCACAGTACTACATTGTTAATAAGAGGCATTATTTTCTATAGCAGATCTCCAGAACTTATTCATCTTGTATAACTGTAACTTTATATCCATGAATAACTTCCTATTTCTCCCTCCTTCCATCCACTGGCAACCACCATTCTATTTTCTTCTGTAAGTCTGACTAATTTAACTACTTCTTATAAGTGGAATTATGAAGTATTTGTCCTCCTGTGCCTGGCTAATTTCCCTTACCATAATGTCTTTCAGATTCATCTATGTTGTTGCAAATAATAGGATTTCCTTCTTTTTTAGGGTTGAATGATATTTCATTTATGTATACACATTTTCTTTTTACATTTATCCATTGATGGAAATTTAGGCTATTTCCATATCTTGACTATTATAAATAATGCCGCAATGAATATGGGAATGAAGATATTTTTTTGAGATCTTTATTACCAATCTTTTGGATATAGACCCAGATGTGAGATTGCTGGATTATACGATAGTTCTATTTTTAATTTTTTGAGGAGCCTCTATACTGTTTTTCATAGCATCCCCAACATTTTGCATTCCCACCAACAGCATATAGGGTTTCAATTTCTCCAAAACCCTCACCAGCACTTACTTTTTTTTTTTTTTAAGAGAATCATTCTAACAGGTGCAAGGAGATATCTCATCATGGTTTTGATTTACATTTCCTTGATGAACAATGATGCTAAGCACCTTACTGTGTACCTGGTGGCCATTTGTATTTTTTTGGAGAAATGTCTTTTCGAGTCACTTGCCTATTTTTTAAACTGGGCTACTTGGGGGTTTTTGTTATTGAGTTTAAGAGTTCCTTATGTATTTTAGAAATTAATACTTTGTCAGATATATGGCTTGCAATTATTTTCTTTTATTGCATAGGTAGCTTTTTTATTCTGTTGATTGTTTATTTTGCTGTGTAGAAGCTTTTTAGTTTGATATAGTCCTACTTGTCTATTTTCACTTTTGTTGTCTGTACTTTTGGTGTCATATTCAAAGAATAATTGCCAAGACTAATGTCATAAAGGTTTTCTCCTATGTTTTCTTATGGGAGTTTTATCATTTCTGGTCATACATTTAAGTTTTTAATGCATTTTGAGTTGACTTTTATGTATGGTATAAGATAGGGGTCTAATTTTATTCTTTTGTATGTGGATATTCATTCTTCCCAACTCAATTTGTTGAAGAGACTACCCTTTTCCCATTGTGTATTCTTAGCACCCTTGTTGAAAATCAGTTGACCATATGTGTTGGTTTATTTCTTTTCCATTGGTCTTTTTGTCTGTCTTTATGCAAGTACCATACTTTTTTAATTCCTATAACTTTGTAACATATTTTGAAATCAGGAAACACTATACTTACAGCTTTGTTTTGTTTTGTTTTCTCAAGATTGCTTTGGCTATTCTTAGTCTTTTGTGGTTCTATGTGAATTTTAGGATTGCCTTTTCTATTTCTGTAAAAAAAAAAAATGCCATTGGGATTGAGATGTTAATAGCATTTAATCTATAGATTGCTTTGGGGAGTATGAACATTTTAACAATATTTTAATAGAATATTGAGGCAAAGACAGTAACAGTCAGCAAATATTTCCTTTGTTCTGATATTTCTTGACCTCTTTGCAATTAGGCAGGGCACTGTAATCAGTTTTGGATAATGACATGTGAATGGAAGTGATGAGTGTGTCACTTTCATATTGAGGGAGTGAAAGCCCTTATGCAATTTTTCATGATTTTATAATATGAATTCATAGCATGATTTTATGGCAATCAAGCAAGCATGTTCTAGATGGCATAGCTACAGGATGATGGAATCTATGTGGAGTAGAGTTCCTACATTGGACATAAAGTATAAGCAAGAAATAGCTTTGTCATATTAAGTAACTGAGCTTTAAAGGTCAGTTTGTGATTTGCATAATGGAGATTATCCTAATACAAGTGCCAAGCAAGTAATGAGCACTTTACTCAAGCGGCTTACAGTGTTGCTGCTAAATGGTAGGACTGCAATAGGAGATGGTGGTTAGAACAAAGAGGATTATTGGGAAGTCTTGTATCACAGGGAAGGTAAACACTTAGGCTAGATCTTGAAGGAGAGACATGTTTATGTTCTACGCAGAGAAGATAGGTAGAGCATTCTAAGCAGAGGCAGGGAGATAGGAAAGGACTCTATATTTGAGATGATGATGCTTCATTCATTCATTCATTCATTCATTTAGCTCTACTGTCGACATGATTAGCTGAAGCCTAGATTTCATGAGAGGATTGATGGAGTAATAAATGACAAAAGTTATTTAGGATCAAGTTGGGAGGGGCTTTGTTTATCTTGTTTCATTGAATTTTAAATGACCTTTACAGTCTCAAAATATAAGCTTTTATTTGACAAAAGGAGATGAACTTAATTACTGTACCCCATTTTATATATATGGAGAATCTGAGAATTTGATATACATTATTTTCAGGTTCAATTAAACACAAATCAATGTATGGTGTTTAGAAACATTTAGAATTATGTACTATTTCTTCCACTTATTTATTGCTTTGTCCACAACCTCTCCCATGCTCCTGTCTCCACCAAAAGACAAAACAAAACAAAAAATATCCTGAAGTGATTTTAGAAACAAATACTGAATGTAGGGGTGGAGAAGCATGGATATAGACTACAACTAACATGCCACAAGCATGCTGTCTAATTTAATTCAGTCAGTTGTTCTATATTTTGCCCTTACACTCATCCTATTCACCCCAGCCTATGATGGATGACTCCTCCTCCACATCAGATGTTTTTCTGACTGATCCATTTACTCTCTTAGCCTACTCTCTCTTCTCTCCTTTACCAAGAGGTCTTGGGCAGATGACATCTTTAAGTATAAATCTTTCATCCAAAAATACGTTAACATTTGAAGAAGGAAGAAACTGTAATACTTAGTAGTCATGTAAAAAGGTCATAGTGAATGATTAAAGTTTCATGGTGTGGGAACAATGTGTATGAATCAGAAAACTGATGTTTTCTATAAAGTGGAATATATTTTATTTTCTCTAGAATATTAATGCATTTAACCAAAATTTATTGACTAGATTTGCAGACTAGATATTTCCAAAAGTTCAGGAAAATATATCCTTTCCCTGGAATTAATTACGTTTTTTACGTTAATTGGGTTTTTACTCCTCCAAAAATATTAGTGTTTTCAAATACCACATAAACTCCTACAAGAAGCCGTATGTAAGTTATATGTTCAGTCTTATCCTAATAACCTGGGTAGAGTATGCAATGAGAAACACCTGGGTGCTAATGTTAGCACCTTCTTGAGCTTACCTAGGTGGGGTAACGCATTCAAATTGTCTTTCTATAGCTATTGAAAGCCCACAGACTCAGCCCTGGCCAGCTTTCTCCAAAGTGTTGCCATTAGTCTACAGCAGGGGAAGATCAAGAATGACCTGGCATAACCTGTTTCACCACAAGAAAAAAAAGCAAATCACAAATTCCAGTAATTAGAGATTAACATTATCACTTTATATTTGGAGAAGAGCATATTGCTATCATTATAAATAAATTTAGTCCATTTAATGTTTTAATAAGCAAGATAATTATTCTGGAAATATCCAAACAGCCACAGAATTCAACATTTTACCAATAATTATTTTTGTGTGTGGAGTGGTACAATGAGGAGCATCTAACTGACCATTCTTTATACAACTTATTTTTTTAAGCTTGCAGTTGATTTCATTCATAAAGCTGACCAGATACATTCCTGGATAACCTGTTTTTGTACCAGATATGGTGATTTAATCTAGTAAACTGTGGCAGAGAGAATATTGGCTCAGTCTCCTCATAGTTCAGCTCTTCCTATGTACATGCCCAATCAGGTCCTCATAAAAACTGAAATTATGACCTTCATTTTCTGTGGCTTAAAGTTAGAGCAAAAGTATTCCATCAATAAAATCTTCAATGATTTTTCAATCTTTATAATATCACCTAGCAATTCTCTCCTTGAGTTGAGATAATAGCAGCAATTAGACAGCTTTTATTTCTCAACCCCTTTTAACTTTGCTGTCTTATAAATGAGCATGCTGAATATATGTGTAACCACCATAAAGAAAATGCTGGACAGTGTCAGAAGCAGAGAAAAACAATTAGCCCATTCATGAATTATCTTTATTTTTCACTTTAACCCCAAAGGTTAAATGTGAGTATGCTTAGTTGCCTCACTTTCTATTTCGATCACATATGAAAGCTTTGATGGAGGTCTGCAGAGTGTAAGAAAGTAAGATTTGTGAAAATCAAACACACTTGCATTTATTAATGGTCACTAATGGCATGTAATTAAAGTAATGATAGAAGGCAAAGAGACAATTAACTTGTTGGAAGTGTCAAGGAAGGGCAATAACAGAGTTTAAAGTTCCTGTCTTTTTGGTTCATCTTTAATTCCCATCAATATCATAAAGAAAGAGCGATGCTAACCAGAAGGGTCAGGTAATATTAGACCTTTATGAAGCAACCACAAGTCTGTAAGGGAAAAGCAAAGGGCCAAGGGTAACGTACTGGGGTGGTATAAGATAGAAGAAAGGGATCTATAACCCAACACAGGCTTCATGAACAATGGTGGCTTAATCAGAGTTTTGACAAGGGTTAACTTCAGCAAATGGCAAACAAAGAATGATGAATATATAAGTTTTTCTTCTCCATTATTCCGTGTGCTTCAAGTATGCACCACATTCTTTAGCCCTAATGGGTCTTGGTCAAAAGTCACTTTATACATATATTAATTTTATATTACTAAGTGGGTTAGAAGTTCTTGGGGGACAAACCTTTCATTTCAGGAATCTTCCATGTATTCTGCCAAGCTCAGTATAGAGTTGAGCATCATTCAATGAATAGGGGTCTTCTGAATGGTCCATCAAGTATCCCATCTCCGACCTGTTTCTGTATGCCCAGTTCAATGGCGGGGGTGGGGGGGGGCAGGTATGCTAATACCAAGAACCCTACCTCTGTTATTGAGATTGACCTTTTATGAATCCTTGTACACAGCCACTGACACACAAGAACTCCACTAATAATACCAGTAAATGTGTACACGTCAATTATCTTTTATGTGCTACATATTTTATTCTTATGTCATCAGAACAGCTCTATGAAGTTGCCTTAAAAAGGGTAAAGAGAATCTGATTTCTAGTATGTCTATGTAAAATAAGTTGACGTTTTAGAGTAGAAACTTGGAAACTTGCAATGAGTACATTGGGAGTTCTTTCATTATTAGCCGAATGATTGCAATAGAGTAGGTCTAGGGGCTATTTGCGATTAAGGGAGTGCAGGAATAAGAAGAGAGCCCCCTTCCCACAAATGAAAACCACACCTAAAAACAAATGCAAGTGGTTTGCAATTCTGTTAAATCATACACTGAAACAACTTTTCAATTCATTATTTTCTTATCGTTGTTATTGCACTGCCTCCATTCTTTGTTATTTCTCACCTAGATGAAAGCAATAGTTTCAAAGCAGCTTCTTAATTCCATCTCTCCCTATCTCCAATGTATTTGATGTACTACTCCTATCTAATGGGTATCTCCTATCTCATGGGTAACTGATCATATTACTGTCCTGCTCAAAAACCTTCAATGGCTCTCTGTGGTCTACATGACAAAGTTCAGTCACCTTATCCTGACAGTCATGATTACCCACAAGCTGGATCCAATTGCCTTTTGAAACCATTCCCCATTATTTGTCTTCAGACATCCTACATTTCGAGTTAAACAGTATAAGTATCCTGTATATTCCTTGAACTTTCTCACCTCCATTCCCTGGTTTATTCTATCCTAACTATTTTTCCACACTACAATTCTGCCTTTATTTCAAGACTTACCTCGTATGCCACCCTAATGACACACCCTTACTTAATTTCTCTCCCTGCCTTCTGCTTATGCTGCTGAACTCCCAAGGTTCTCATCAGTACCATTTTAACTTGTATTTATTTATTCTTAGGTCTACCTCATCTCCACAATAACATTGTAAGATTCTTCTGGAGATGAACTTTGTCCTACTTCTTTCTGTATCTTCATAATGAAAGCATAAAACCTTAAATAAACACATTTCCCTCAACTTTTTATCTTCCTTTACCTAATGTACTCCCAGTTAAGTATAAAAACCCACTTTGCCTATCACCTCTTGCAGAAAGGCTATCTTAAACCTTCAAGGCTGGATTTACTGCAGCTTTGTGTTTTCTCACTCTTTTGTTCATAGTATCAAGATGATACTATCATCTTGAATCTATATCATTATAATGAAATTTTCTAATTATAGGGCTGTCTTCATTATTAGACTCAAAATCTCCCCAAGGAAGTATATGGTATTAAATTCTCTGAGCCTTGATTTATAGCTACCATACTGTAAGTGCCCGGTGTATTCTGAAAGACTCTTTAAGGGCTCAAATCCATAAAGTTTTCCTGATAAGACTGGAGACAGTAGATGAGGGCAGTTTGGGTAAGATTAAAGAGCCTTTTTTGAGGTGAGTAGCCACAAAACACTTCTAGTTTTCTGGTTCTAAAATTATATTCACCCTGTCATCTTGAACTCCACAACCGCCCCCATTTACAGCTACAAAGTAGCTTTGTACTTAAGTGCATGAAGAGGATAAGTACCTTTGGCACTTTAAGAGTTTGAAGGGATTCTAGAAAGTAACAAATGTTTTAAACTCAAGCTTTTTAGACACCTGAGCTTCAGTTATTTGCAGTGAGACCTTTCCCATGGTTCTTCTCGAACTGGTCTTGACTGAGTGTTTCCAAGAATTTGAGACGATGGATATAAGCCAATTTTAATGCATGACCACTGCAGTTACCAGATACCTGGCCCTGAAGTCAGGCCATCGCCAACCCTGTCACTTCCAACTTAAAAATCCATTGAACTGTATTACTGAGTATGTCTCCTTTGCTCTGAACAGGAGTGGAAATTGGTGTGGCTTATTTTGTCATCACTGTGGACTATTTCTCTCTACATGCGAAACCCAGACCCTAGTGCTAGGGAGGAACTCAAGTGCATTCTATGTATAGTTCAGCCCTGCTTGTTTAAGATATAGCTCTATGTGCACAAAATTATGTTTTTAAAAAAAGTAAGGCTGAATGCAACTCTTGAGAAGGGGTAGCATGGTCATGTAACCTGTCAGGTTTGGTTAATTATAGAAAGCTTCTTAGAAGTCATTTTTCTGAGAAATGATGGAAGTATTTGATAAGGAGAGGAAGGACAACTGTTTCAGGTGCAGAATGCAGCATGGTGTAAGGAGACTTGAACAGTGTCAAGCAAGACATGCAAGGAAAACAGGCAGATCTTTTGGGTAGAGCTAGGAGTCTGGGAAAGGGAAGTGGAATCATAAGTGATTAAATCTCTAATAATGGGGGATCCAGTAGTGATCAGTCTGGAATTTGAAGATATGACTTGACATGATGACAGTAGGGAGCTATTATAAATTATTGAGTGAGGGGAGAGAAGCATGATAAAATATTTTTGAGGAAAAATGTCTTAAAACTTTATATTAAAGATATTAAATAGGAAAGAACTAAAACTTGGACACTATGAAGGAATTTGCTACATTAAATATATGAGCTAATGAGGACTTAGACCAGGGATTACATGCCATCATTACCTGTTTCATGATAGGGATTCCTTTTCAAATGCTGAATGCATTTAGAATGGCACCAGAATGCTTCTCAATACAATCCTCTGAGAAACCAAACAACTTCACCAAACAGCTTGAGTTGGCAAGCTAGATGAAACCTAAATGCTATTTCTGTTTTAGCCTATGGTGTAGCATGTGGAAATAATGTAAGAGGGGCCATTATGTAGAACTCATATGTAGGATATACTGTTAGGATAACATGGACACAGAGTATGAGGCAAAATTAGGAATAGAAAATGCCTGAAAATGTAGAAATGCAAGGGACTACAAAGAATTTTTCCAAGAATGTAATAGAGAAATAAGGGAGGAATTCTTGTTTGATAAGAAGATGAGTTATTTATGAATCAATTAGGCTTGGGTCCATGAAAATAGATAGAAATGGCTTAGAAAAAGGATGAGATATAATACTAGATTTGATGACTTTATTCATTTAACACTTCTAATAAATATATTTTGAGCAATTACTCTTCACTGCATACTTTTTTGGGTGTTTGGGATAAATCAGTGAACAAGCCTGGGGCATAAATTCCCACAATGAAGGGAAATAATAGATATGATAAATAATCATATAGTTTATTAGAAGATGATAAATATAGTAAAAGAAGGAAAGATGTGGAACTGTATAAGAATCATCAGGAGTTCAGGCAGCATAGCGAATATTAAGTCATTCATCTACAAATACTTACCAGTTGACCTAACATCAAATATTTACCAGGGCAAGTTCATACAACTTAAAAAATATTAACAATTAATTTTCTTTCCTCTGATCATAGAGACTAACTGGCTATAGACCCTTCAGGCTACAGATGTCTGTACTAGTGCTTTATAGGAGGCCAGAGATTGATCATCTTGACTCTTACACTGATCTTATTGCCTTCCAGGAAAGAAATGTTCAGATAACCTCAAGCGGTTATCTGAATAGGATGGAAAACCTGGCCTATTGAATTCCTCATGTTGTTTTCACAGATAAATTTATGCTCCAAAGAACAGTGAAGGCAGATTGCCTAATTTTGCCCAGCCAGGACACCAGAGTCTTAACTGTAATAATCAAGTATGCCTGTCCAAATTTCTATAAGTTACAATACCTAGAGGATATTTTTAAATCAGGACTTTTTGAAGACCATTGAAAGTTTGTTGAGGGTTTAAACCTAGTCTCCTGAATGGGAACTAAATGGATTTTACAATTCAGTTATCGTGAGACTATCTTTATTATTGAATGGCTGTAAATATTACAGTGGTGTTCAGACTTCATTCTTCCTACCCTTTTAATAAGGATTTGTTTAAAGAAAATTCTTAGATCTCATGGCAAAAGAGTGATATCTGTGCTGGTTCATTCTGAACTTTCTTCTCTTGTATTGGTCCTGTTTCTTGGAGCCTCTTTGGTTTGCTGCAAGTGCCCTGCCTTGTTTCTTTCACACTGGGATGTGAATTTCTTATTTCTGAGTCTTTATTGATAGTTCTTGGGCTTCTTATCTGCAGGAGCTTAAAGTTCACTTCATATTGAACCTTTGCAGAGATTTTTGTTTAGCTCACCAAAGTGCTGGCTGCCTGCTTTACGTGTTAGCCTCATAAATGGCTTTGGTCTATTTGCTTGGCCTCGCAACTGTTCTCACTCAGGAGGGCTTCCTCCTCTATGCATTCTTTTGGGCACGGTCAGCACTTTTTCTGCACTTTGTAGCATTCTGAGCATACTCTGGCAGCAGGAAGGGTATTTTCAGTCTCTATCTGGCAGTAAGAGTCATCTTTTGCCTGGCACTAAGCTGAAAACATTCCCCATTGTGTAGTACTTTAACATTGTCTCAGCAGTAGCAGTGCAGACGTACTTCCTGTGTAGCACTATTAAATATCCCTGCCCATCAATGTCCCTTCAGAGACATTTCCTGTGTATCACTATTGAAATTCCTTCCCCATTAGTAATAATGCAGGAATACTTTTGTGGTATTTTCGGGACACCTTCTATGTCACATCATCATAATCCTTGCACGAAGAGAAGTAGTGCAGAGATACTTTTGGTTTTGATTAAATATTTTGTCTCAGTAGCCACACAGCAAGTCAGGATCCTTAGTATTTATTTCATTTCCAACATTATTGGAGTTCTTTGCAAGCACATCAAATACTACTACCAGGTAGTTGATAAATCTAATATTTTATTCCCTTGTCAGAGTTACTCAAACCATGAATACCCATGGTTTGGAATCAATCAGGTTTTGGAATTCATAATAGCATTCAAGAAGAAAGCTAAACATATACTATGGATATCCTAAGTGTTTTTGACTCTATATTTCATTCTTTAATAATAAACAATTAAAAAATTCAGTGTAAACCTTATTGTTTCCAAGAGAGTAGTCAGTTCAAAAAGTAGTTTCAAATTGTACAATCGTAGGGGTGGGAGAAGGAATGACATGTGATTTCCTTTGGGATAAACCCTGACTCTGACTGATTTGAAAGATTGCTTATTAAGCCTTTTCCATTTATTCTTCACAGGCTACACAAGGATGGTTATAGCATATCACACTGGGCAAACAAACATACTGCATTACTGAATAGTGCAGTGATTTATAAATATGAATATTCAACCTAGATTCAAATTGGAATTAGTGTGGATGTGCCTTTTATGCTATAGAAGACATAGATTCACCACATTTTTAGATGCCATAAATGCCATGTCTGTTTGACTATGACTAAAGTGAAAATAATTAACTATGCGGTCAAAATCTGAGTCACTGACCTGCACAGAAGGCATAAGAGAGATCAATATTTCTAGGTCTGCATTAAGGTAAGGGGTCACATTGAATGAAACCAACCAACCAACATTTTGGGGTACACATTTATGTTTTTCAGGGTATCTAGCATGGTCTGTTTTTGGAGAAGTGATTAATACCTTGAAAGAAGGAATAAACACAAAATGACCACAATTAGATAGAGACATAACCTGCATTCCTCAAAAAAAAAAAAAAAAAAAAAAAAAAAAGAGAGAGAAGAAAAAAAAAAAAAAAAGAGAGAGAGAGAAAGAAAATGAAAGTCACCAGGAACAAACACATTAAAACAGAGGGAGAAATATTCTAGTTTAATTACAACTAAATCTATACCAAAGAGAGTCATACAATATTTAACCCGAAGAGAGTTTTGTTAGGCTTAATTATTTCATATATCCAGCTTTCTAGAGTGATGCCATTAAGTTGAGTTTGACTCCTGTACAGAATTAGCGACACACAGACAGATACAAAGCAGAAAACACAAACAGATTAGCCTGTAAATCTTTCATGAACATGGCAGGTACGCATAACGCTGAGCCATAGTAGCATCTGAGTTCAATCCATGCCATATTTCACATGGCCAAGAGATGAGGCCCTCTTCTCTACAATGTACCCAACATTGTGAGTGCTTTTATTAGCCAAAGTTAAAATGAGAGAAGACAACATCGTTTTCCGAAAGGAGCCAGAAAGATTCAGTTCACAGGGCAAACAATACTGTTTGTTTCAAGTCTACATTATTGGATCGATTTTGTGTAGATAATAAAAGGACAAGATTGCCAAAAACACAACAAAATAAAACAGAAAAAGGTCTTTGGATAGTGAACGGAAATAGGGCAGCAGAGCCAGGTTGGAGGGGATGGTTAGGAGAAGTATCCAAAGTATCAAATAAAAAACAAAGTCTGCTGAGGTCCTTAGTTATGGGTGCTGAGAAAATGTGATTTTTGATACTTAGTGACCAGGCATGAGAACACATTTTTAGTTAAACATAAAAAAAAAAAAAAAAATACAGGGCAAAGTTGCAAACAATATCAGACTATGAAAAGGACAGCTGCAGTCAATGTTCCCACTAATATTTTCCATCCGTGTGCTGAGTGAATTGTAATGTGCAACTTAAGTCAAGAAAACAAACAGATGTGTCCTACAAGTAGAAACAACCATGAAAGAACTTAAATAGCTTTTATAAAGATTGCCCTTTTGATGTTGATTCTGCTGGCGAGAGGGTATGGCACTTATTTGTAAAGTTGCCTTCTATTAAGGAAGATGAAGATATTGATATGTTCTCCAAACCCAAAATGTTTTGAGCTCTTTCTGGTGGATCTGCATCAACTCTGAAACACCCTCTCACCCATTCCCACTGTGAGTGCCAGTGCAAGGTTGCCAGACAGCTGGACGTGCCTTGCAATGATGAAAACAGGCCTACCAAAGAATCACATCTGTTACCTTGGCCTCATATGCACCCTGCTGAAACCAGATTTTCCACTATGCCAAAGACATGGGATAGTACAATTGTATTTTAATGAATTCTTGACGTTAGAAAATTCTCTATAACTGAGTTTGCACATTTTTATAGGGAAAATAATTTGGACTAGAAATTTAATTGATGACACTAATCCTAAATCTATATGCTCATTGATTCTGAATGTATTGCATGGCTTACAAAGTCCTTCATAATTTGTCCCTACATGCTTATCACTTTTATTAGTCCTGCCATTCCCTGACTTACCCACAGCACCTTCCAGTCTTGCAAGCTTCATTCATGGTAAGTGTCCTATATAGGTATACCATGTTTTCATCTTTTATACCATATTTTCTATGTTTAGATACATAGATACATACTGTTGTGTTATAGATGCCTACGGTATTTAGTATAGTACCGTGCTGGACAGGTTTGTAGCCTAGGAGCAATAGTCATATAGCCTAGGAATGTAGTAGGCTATATCATCTCGGTTTGTGTAAATATACTCTATAGTATTTGCACAATAACAAAATCACTTAATGCATTTCTCAGATCATATCCCCATCATTAAGCAGTGTATGACTGTAATATGATATATTATCTTATATATTATTGTAATATTTCTCATAATTTTACTTTTTTATATTTAGCCCTTTCCTTCATCTGAGTTTTGGTGAGCGGTTAGAGGCAGGAATCTATTATCTGCCTGTCCTATCTTCTATCACCAAACTGCCAGTCTCTTGCCTCAATACCATTTATTGAAGAACTAATCCTTTTATGGATGGTTTGAGAGGCCACCTCTACCAAATAAGGAATCTCTGATATGTGTGCACCTGTTTCTAGCCTTTTTATTCTGTTTTTCTGGTCTATTTGTACATTTCTGAATCAGTATACTGTTTTTACTTCTTTTTGTTTCTGTCATTACTATTCATTTTGACACAAGTAATACATAATATTTTCTTTGCATGTAGTTCAAAGAGTACAAAAATATTGAAAGGAAACATGAAAGACTGCTTCTTCCCCTCATTACTCCTCCTGCCCTTCTCCCAACTGTCAACAGTTGGGAAATATTATTCTGGTTTTCTTATGTGTTTCCATATATACATGAAGCTATGAAGACATATCTGGTTTTGTTCTTTTTATTAATACAAATGGAATCATGCTATACATATGATTTCAACTTGCTTTTGTCACGTAACACTTTTGGAGATCTTTCCATATCAGTGCATATACACAGACCTTATTTTTTTAAACAATTACATAGGGTTCCATAGTATGTATATATTATATTTATCTACTCTTCTTTTTCTGAAGACACTGTTTTAATTAATGCAACTTTATAGTATTTAAATGTGTAGGGCAATAATAGGATAGTTTTTATTTGAGGATCAGAGAAGAAAGCCTGAGACCCGAGAAAGAGACAGAGTTAGCTAGAGAAAGAGTAGGGAAAAAGAGCATCTGCAGTGGAGACACCAAGGCACAAAAGACCCTGAGCATGGAGAAGCATGGCTTGGAAAAATTCTAGAAGAAGACCTTTGTGGCTAGAGCATAGTAAGTAAAGCAAAAGAGGGAATGAGTTAGACTAGGGTCAGATCCTTAAGGCCCTGTCTGTCGGCTTATGTAAAATAATTCATATTTTAGTTTAAAAGAGTAAAGTTATTGAAAGGTTTTAAGCATGGAAGTGACATTCTGTAGTGGGTTGAATTTTAGGCCTCAAAAAGGTTAGTTCAAGTCCTAACCTTCAGTACCTGAGACTATCACCTTATTTGGAAAAAAAGTTTTTGCGGATGTAATTAAATGGAGAATCTTAAGATGAGATCATCCTAGATTACTTGGGTGGGCCCTAAGTCCAATGTCAAGTGTCCTTATAAGAAAAAGAAACCACAGGAGAGAGGACCATGTGAAGATGGAGGCAAAGATTGTAGTTATATTGCCAAAAGCCAAGGAACACCTGAAGCCACCAAAAGCCGGAAGAGAGGAGAAAGGATTCTCCCCTGAAGTCATGGGAGGGAACTCGGCCCTGTCGACATGTTGATTTCAGATTTCTGGTTTCTGGACGTGAGAGAATAAACTTCTGGTGTTTTAAGCTACCAAGTTTGTGATACTTTGTTATGGCAGCACGAGAGAACTGATAGGCACTGCTTCCCTTTTCCTTTTATTCACTTGCTCAAATATTCAGCAAATGTCTATTAAAAGTGTGCACTATATATCAAAACTGTTCATTGTCTTGGAGGATATAGCAGTGAATAAGGCACATGCAAAACAGTCCCAGCATTTGTAAGCTTACGTTCCTTCACAACACATCATCTGTCAGTGTGGGACCCTGGGGAGCAGCAGCTCTTAATGCCTCTCTTTTCTTTGCCTTTATCAATTGTCACGTCTGGTTTTATTTTACTTGCAATTTTCACCATGGGTTCTTGTCACTGGGCCTTGACATATGATGATAAAATTTCTTTCTTACAATTGTTAAATAGTAACTCAAATATTTCACCTGCTTTTATGAAGCTTCCTTAATTGTCCTCAGTAAGATTTTCCTGCTGTAGTTCAGCAGATATCATGCTATTTTATAATCATTTACCTGTTTGTCTTTCTCACTAGACTTTGAGCTCCTTGAGAGAAAGGACTGTATTTGTTTTCATTTTTATATCCATAGGGCTTGGCATAACCTGTGCACATAGTGAGTACCCAATATTTATTTAATTTATAAAATTTATTCATAAAATAAATAATTGATAAATTGGACTTTATTAAATTAAAAAATTCTGTTCTCTAAAAGGCACTGAAAAACCTGAAAAAACAAACCCCAAACTGACAAGGTGATATTTGTAAAACATAAAACTGACAAAGGGTTAGCATTCAGGATTTATAAAATACTCTACCAGGCAAGTAAGGAAAACACAAATTACACAATAAAAAATGGATTTAAAAAAAGACTCAATGTGGATTTTAGAAAAGAATAAATATATTTGGTCAATAAACATACAGACAATATGTTTGATCTAAGTAGTATTTTGAAATGCAAATTTGCAATATCATCTTACACTTTTTCAACTGAAAAAAATTGAGAAATCTGACAAAAGCAAACACTGGAGAAGATATGGTTGAGCAAGATCTCTTTAAAATTGCTAGTGGAAATGTAAACTGAGCCAACCACTTTAGAAATAATTTGGCATTATCCCATAAAGCTGAGTATTTACCTACCCTATGACTTAGCAATTATACATACACGCGTACATACATATATATACAAGGAGAAAGACTTACACATATACAACATCAGGAGGCATATACAATAATTTTTCAGCAGTAAATGAAATGGCTTTAATCTTTCTACCACCTCCCCCTTCTCAAATAACCCTATAATTAGAAACAACCAAGATGTCTTTTGACAAGGGACTCTAAGAAGAGATTGGATAAATAGTTGTGAGATAGACTCACAATGACATACGGCAACGATGACATATAAACTAGAATTGTAGACAACACAGAGGACTCTTATAACATGATGTGAAGTGAAAAAAAGCAAGTCCTAGAAAACTATATGAAATATGATATCCTTATCACAAAGCTCAAAAATAGACGAAACTAAGCAATACATTATTTATGCACAAATATATGTGATTTCAAAAATATATTCTTTAAAAAGTAAGGAAAATATAAATACAAAATTTAAGATACTGTTTACTTCTTGGGGGAGGCAAGGAATGAATGATAAGGTGCTCATTAATATATGTAAGTGGTAATGTTTTAGTTCTTGGATTGGTGGTGAGTTTATTATATTTTAAATTGGAATAAGATAAAAGAAGGCATGTAAAGACCAATAATACCTTATAAATGAAGACTAAGATTAATCTAATTGTCTGTCCATTAGCGGTTTTGGTTGGTTTTGTGAGTTTTGACTCTAATTCTTCTTGTTTTATGACATATTCTTCATTTCTGACTATGGTGAGTGGTTACCATTACAAATATAGAGCGGTTTTATATATATATTATACACACACACACACACACACACACACACACACACACACACGTACACATATACATGTATGCAAATATATACACACATAAATATATATATATTACCACATATATATAATCTTATATATATATATGATTCCATTTCAAAATGAGCCTAGTTACTAAGTTCTGCCAAAGAAATCTCATTCTGTGTAATTCATCTTCTCTTCGGTCAGTGTTCAAATTGTTCCTCATTTACAAAGCAGTGGTGTATCTCTGCCTGGAACAGAGAGCAATTTAAAAAAGTAAACCCGCTGGTTGAACTAATTCATAAACTCGTGCATTTGGGTTCTATTCCTTTCTATTATAGTTAGTTATTAGTTTTGTAAAATGGTGGGTCTTGATAACAAGGGCTGAGTATTTGTTAGGCTTCATAGTTTGAGATTCTGTCATGAAGTACAAAATGTGGAAATTCAAGAACACAATAACTTTCCAATTAATGTTTGTGATTACAGTTGAGGCAGGTCACCGTAATGTAAGAAAACACATGAGTAACTTTGGCCATGGAAGCATAAGAGGATTCTAATTAGAAACATCCTATTCAAGAACTGTTACAAATTAGACTAAAAATAAAGTAAATATAAATTTGACCAATATTAAAATAGAAGAAGGAAAAAAGACCTTTTTTATAAGGTCTCACAGAGTCACTGAAATATAGAATTATCTCTATAATTCCTGGCAAAGTGAGCAAAAATAAAACTGTGATTAATACTTTAAAAAGTTCTCTCCCACTTCCAGTCCACAAGGGAGGGAAGTATGCATTACATTTCTGAGGCAAATGTGGAAAGTGCTCGTCCTAGCTCTCCAAACATTTGATCTCCAGCCAGGAGCTTAAATGTGTGTATTTATTACACAGTCTTCTCTGTATTTTTATACCTTTCCAAGCAATATATAAAGATGCTTTGGAAAACTACTTGACAACCTGAATGTAGCTTTGTTTCTTTTAAGCATTTTTAAAACTCTGGAAATACTTTAAGCACATTTTAAAAATACACTTAGACAATGATATTTAGAATACTGTACTCTACATCTACATATATTTTTGTAGGTAGCCTACAGTGCCTAGGTACTAGGGGTTTTATGGTGAAAACATTGACATAACTTTAACTGGTGTCCCTTGAGTAGAAGAGCACAATATAGAGTTCTCAACAAACATTTAAAAAGACAGAGTCAATGTTTTGCATATATTTTTGGTGCTTGTCTTGTTCTCAACTCTGGTTTAGATGTTTGCCAAGTAAGACTATTTTAAAGCGTCCTTGGGGTATTAAATTCCTCCATGTCTATTACCAAGGTCCTCTGAGCAGGGAGAACAAGAAAAGAAACTAAAAACCTACTCTTGCATCCAACTTTAAAGGCTATACTTGGAAAGAAACACACTTGGATTTCAAATCAAAAAAGATTGACTGCAGAACAGGAATTGAGTTAGTATAAAAATCAACCACCACAATCAAACTCTCTAAACATCCACTAAAGCCCAATTTTCCATAAGAGGTTCCCATCCTTCACTCTTGGCATTTTGTAACAGGGATGGTGGACATGTCAGTGGAAGGCACAGGTGAACAATGGCCCATTCTCAGAGTTTGGTGTTTGCACAGGGAAAATTATGCTTCCTGATAACATACCTCTGCCAGAAAAATACGCTATGTGAGGTTTTATTAGCAACTATCACCTCTTGGTCTTTTCATTTTGTGGTCTTTTTGTTAGCAAGTGAAAGCATCATCAGGGTCAGATGTGGAAGTTTCTCTGTAGAGTTGAAATATTATACTAGCACAATGTCTTAGCTAGAAAATTGCATCGTATCTCAAGCAGTTACCAACACTGGGCATTGGAGGCAGATTAGCCATACCCCACCATGCACAGAAACCCTTAATAGGAATTCAGTCTGAAGCTGAACAATAGTTTACAGAAAAGGCCTATGTATGTGTGTGAGTTCACAGTTATGCTAGCTAACAGTTCTGAGTGTTTCCTATTTTCCAGAAACTCTCATCTGCTTCCTGTGTATTATTTATTTTTCATTATATACCTAGGAGGTATAAAACATAATGATCCCACTTTAAAGATGAGAAAACTGAAACTCAGAGAAACCAAGTAAGTTATCTAAGACCAATTAGGATTTGATCCTGGGTCAGCCTCATCCAAGATTCATACTCATAATCATTCCACTATTCTGCCTATCCTAGACTTTTTCTTCAGAAATACATTGGAGTTCTTTGTAAAATCCATGGCTAGGCTATTGGAAATGGAGGGTAGTTTGCAAAAACATCAACTTGAATAAAATCCGCAATGGAAAATTCAAGTCTCAAACTTATACAACATGAAGGCTTTAATAAAACAAAGAAAGTCAGCCAGAATGTCATTTCACATATTTCTATAACATATTCTTCAAAGTCAGTTCCATTCCAAAAAGCAAAGAAGGGGCTAACTTCAAAGTATATGCAGTGCCCAAGTGCTCACTGGTTTAGGCCTATCTTCAGCTGACAACATGCACTACCAGTTATTACAGTGGCCTGACGATCATCTTGGCATCATCTTCTCTGCAATTCGCAAATGTCTGTCAAACAGTAAATAGTAGAAATTACTATAGACAGCAATGGTTCAGTTTTAATGGCTATGGCTTTTCTATATTCTTACACTCTACCTTAAAATTGGATATAGCACATGAACTCCTTCAACCATGCAGAAAGTGAAAATGTATATTATAGAGATCGCTGCTGTCTGTAAAGCAGCTGATGAAGAGTCGCAAAAGGAGTTTTAAATGCCCTGAAGAAATTTCTAAGCGGCATTAAAGTCGCATGTAGGGAACATGTCAAGAGTCTTTGTGTACTGAAAATCAGCCTTCAGAAGATTTTGTGTTAAGTTTATGCATCTTGTATGTAATTTATTAATGTATAATTTGAAAACTTTTCAATATATATGACCAATGAATAGTTACTGTAACTTATTTTATATGATAAACAGCTGCTGAAGGATTTGGCAACATCTTTTATTATAATTCAAAATACTTGGATTCTTTTCCCTTATTTTTATTCTTATCCCCAATGTGCAATCAAAAATATATATACTATATATATATATATATAATTTTTGTTTTTTAGATGTATATATAGTATATATACATATATATACACATACACATACACACACATACATGCATACACACACACTAATCAATGAATCATTCTGAACATGATGGCAGGCCATTGTTTTGATTGCTAGCATTTATATTTGCATTTAATTGTAAGCACAGTTAGTTGTTGGAAGAGTAATGCAGTTCCTTGTGGAAGAAACATTTGGCTTTGCGGTTTTGTAACACTATTTGACTATTCCCACACTTTAATTACCATACCAGTATCTCAGCGGAAGAAAATACAATGGACAGTCAATAAAAATTCTGAGTTTTTAAAAGGTCAGCTATATAAGGGACTAAGTTTCTGATGCCTTACGTTTTTTTAATTTAAAAAATCTACTCTAAATGGGAAGTAGAAAAACTAGAAACCCTTCTTACGACTGTGAGTGATTAAAGGGATTTTACAAATAATGATCATTCTTGCAACAGTCCATTCGGAGAAATAGTAGTGTTCCTTACTATAATTTTTTCTAAAGGAGAGAAAAGTAAAAGAACTCTCTGATTTTCTATTAACTGATGAGTTCTATTCTCCTTTAAAGCCTACGTTATGCCTTGGTTATAAATTGAGACTTATGGAGTTGAGTGGACTTTGCACTGATGCCTCAGAACTTACTTTCCTAACTGAAGGTATAGAGATGGTGGCCCTAGCTATTGCATTTCGAAGATCAATTTTAGGCCTTTCCCCTGCTAGCTCCAATAAATAGCTTTCTATTTATTTTAGAACTCTTGTTACCAGGTCTTGTTCATGAATCTTTGAATCATAAATGAGATAACAGAATTTGAAAAAGGCAAAAAACAAAGAGAAGGAAGATTCTAAGACTTTTTTTTTTTAACTTTTCTGTTTTCTATCAGCCTCTCTTTTAGCTTAGTGTGGTATATCATTCTCTTTGTGAATAATTTTTTAAATAAAACAATTATCATGTTATTTTTAATTCTGAGTAACCTTAAAAATTACATAAGGCACAGAAAGAATGAAACATATTTTAAAACTTCAAATGTTAACTTTAGTTTTATAAGTAAACAATTTTCACAAATTTCTGAAGGATTTAAAAGGTGCCCTTCATTGTACATAAAGGTATTATTGAGCTTTGTATAGTTTAAAGATCTACCTAATACTCTTAAAAGGTTAATCAGATTTAATGAGATTGTTAAACTAATCAATATTTCTTTTATAGACACATTTTTCACTTGGTCTCTTAAAGGAAATCCCCAAGGGAGATAGAAACAATGTTCACTAGAAAATGGAGTATGATGAAAACACTAGGGACTCACCTCTATTTTTCCATTAAACTTCGCTTTTAGATTTCTGATTACTGATGCTAATGTATCTTAAAGGAACACTGGAGCTAAATTATTATACTTTCAGAATCAATACTTTTTTCTAGTTGGTCAAAGACTAAGCAGAACAGTGACTTTCTATGATTGCCATAATTAGGCCAGAACAATATTTTGTTGTCCCTGAAAGTGCTGGTACTATCCAGTCAGGGGTGATCCAAGCACTGTTTCACTCAGTGGTGGTAATTATACTTTTTAAAATGTTTACCCTTTGTGTATTTGTAACATCTTCTCCATTATTTCATTAAATATCCACCAATACTTTCCCAATGTCCTCAGCGGCTTCATAATGTAACTCTTAGTTACCCTCTCTACTGGGATCTGGCCCTTCTCCCTACATTTAATATCTACTCCTCTGTTTTTCAGCTCTAGAAACGTTTTCATTCTACCTCAGATACCAGTGACGTCTTAGATCTAATATTTGAAATGGTCTTAATTCACCTCTGATAAGAAGTTCCTACTCTTCACCTAAATCTGATGTTTATCCTCAGCATCTTTTTTTGGTATTGGAATCCTCATTTTTCTGGTTGATTATCTTTTCCCTCCATGTTTTCCTACTTTCTCCATGGCCTGAACTCTCTTTCAGAAAATTTAACATCCTTGGTCAAGCTGATTCAAGTATGTCTCACTTACTTTTCTCCCTCCCATTTTGCTGGTTTTCAGTCCAGAATATTATAGAATACTTTGATTTCTGGACCACTAAAAATGACTGAGAAAGCCTTTTTGCTGTCTCTCCTCACTTGGGCCATCGTGGCTGCATTGCAGTTTCTTTATTCACCACCAGTTGGCATCAGCCAAGCATCCAGCAGTAATTTTAAATACTCTCCATTGTCTCACAATCCCTGTCTCAGTTCTTTCTCCACATTTTCACTAAATAAGCTCATATGTGATACAATTCCCTTAATTTTCTGTCTTATGCATCACAAGTTATCACTCATTTGCTGTCTCTTCCTTTCTCTGTCTGTGAGACAGAAAGGAAGGGAAAAAAAAGCTTTTTCTGAGCTGTCGCTTCCTCCAAGCTGATGCTTTATTTCTTCCCTCATTCCCTTCAGTGTCAAACAAAATCTATACCTTTGGCTGTCCTTCAGTCATCTTTTTTTATAGTGATCATTTGCTTTGACCTCACAACCTCGACACTGTTATTTAGTTCCTTTCTGAATTTCTACTCTCGTCATTGTTGTTTTCTGGTTCTCTTCTTTGACTGCCTTTCCTCTAATAAACATATACTCTCTCCCACAGCAAATTAATCAATTTTCTTGGCAGCAAGTATCTCCCTAATATATAACTCCTAAGGATATTTGTATAGCCTCAATTCCTTACACAACGTGTAAAATCAAGTCCACTTTTCACTATAACTACTATCTTTTAATTCTGTTTAGTGCAGTATCTTACTTGGAATCATTCTAAATTTTCTTCTCTCTTCCTCATGCTTCCCTCTTCGACCTCAAGTCAGTTTCCAGTAGGTACTACTTCTGCAGAGGTTAATGCTGTCCTTCTGATGCCCATTGGTAGCTTAGGGCTTCCCATAGGAACCATTGTACAATAAATCTCCTCCTTGATTTTCTATCTCTTTGTACACTGCTGTCAGATCATTTTCTTAAAGCGTGATTCCAAGACCACTGAAGCCCTCATTGATTCCCCACTGCCTACCAAACTAAGTCCACATTCCAGAATGTGGCAATCGTTGTCCATTTTTTTGTCCATCCTATTTTGATAACCTTACCTCTCACAACATTACTTTAAGAGTATGTGTTTCCACAACAAAATGAATGATTTGACCATAACCTCAATTTCTATCACAAGGTTATTATTCCAGATTCCCAAGACTTAGCGATGGAGAGCCATAGACACATACTCTATGCTTCACAAAGAAAGTAATATCTCCTTTCTATCATAAGGATTGAGAGTTTGAAATAAAACTGAAAAACAAGTAAATTTGATTTAGGCACTTCTCACCCTTTTTTCTGCATCTCTCAGTCTTAATAACTACATCAAATTAACAAATCCTCATATCAAGGCTACTAGGTAAAAATCTTTTAATGGAAAAGGGACCTTATTTTAGAATGAGGAATCCTAGGAGTCTGAGTCCCTGTGGGTATAGATGTCTAGAATTATTTAAGAGATAATAATAGTGTCAATTAATGCCCCCTCAAAAAAGTATTTTTCTGCCTCCATAATACTACAAATTATGAAAACGGTTAGACATCTTTTCACCGAATTTGGAAGACATGGTTATCAAGGACTGACTCAAAATATATGTTATAAACTGTGAGAAAGATTTGCTTTGGGGGGACATGGGAAACACTTCAAAAAATTGGTGTTATTCTCCTAATGAGCTACCTGATATACAAAAGAACCTCATAACTCCACACAAGGAAAGTCATGATATGGGCAGAGAACTTAGTAACCTCAAATATCAGTTGGAAATTAAAAGTTGCAGGGAAGATATTCCGGGTAGCTGTGTAGTTGTATTGATCCTTAATTGTCTCATGTACTTACATTGTCTATTTGTAGCATGTACTATAGTTTGTAACAGCAAACTTTATTTTTTAAATGATGGTTAATGATTCTTTCAAGTAACTCAGTGAAGACCAGCTATGAATAATTATATAAATTATTGTTGTTGCCACTTTTTGTGTACTTGCTGAGCATGTTGCTCATCACTCTCTACATATCATTTAATTTAATTCTTAAAACAATTCATGAGATTATTATTACTGCTTCCAGATGAGGAGACTGAAGGTCATCATTGTCTTAGTCCATTCAGGCTGCTATAACAACAGCAACAACAACAACAACAAAACAGACTGCATGGCTAATAAATAATAGAAATTTATTCTCACAGTTCTGGAGACTAGGAAGTCCAAGATCAAGGCGCCTGTATGGTCAGGTTCTGATGGAGGCCCTTTTCCTGTTCATAGCCAGTGCCTTCTCGCTACATCCTCACGTGATAGAAGGGGTGAGGGATCTCTCTGGAGCCTCTTTTATGAGAACACTAATCTCATTTATGAGTGCTCCACCCTCATGATTCAAGCACCTCCCAAAGGTTAGTAGGCCCCACCTACTAACCATCACACTGGGCATGAAGATTTCAACATTTGAATTTGTATTGGTGGGGATGGTAAGAAGGGAACACAAACATTCAGACCATAGCGGTCATAAAGATTAATTTGTTCAAGGTTGCAAGGCTGGTAAATGGTGAGACTGGGACCAAGATCCAGGTGTAGGACCAAAGATCTTTTTTCCTCTCTAAGCCTCTCATTTGTCCCCAGAAATGATTTTTTTATTCCAGTTTCTGTGCCCTTCCCAGGTTCATTCATTCAATTCTTCCCCTTGCTTCCTCTCCCAGACTTGGCATGTCTTCCACTACTCACCTGCAAAACCAGATAAGAACTGCCACAGATAAAATATTTGTCATTTATATCAAAAATTAGTGATTTATTAATTTTAACTTCATCGAGTTATAATTACTAACAAACATTTGAGTAGGATTTTTAATGTCATCTTAATATTTTACATTTAAATATCTTGCTTCATAAAATACGATGAGTAGATCATGCTTTCAGAACCTATTTAAGATAATTTTAATGTTTTCAGTTACATGATTTTAAATCACATTATATTCTCAAGATTATATCCTTTATGAAACATGGAGTTCAACTGTATCTGTAAGTTGATTATAGTTTCTTGGATAGAAACAAAAGGCTGTTTAAATAAAAGATAGAGCTATGTCTGTAGGGCCTGAAAATGCAGTTCTAAAGCTTTTGCAGGTAAATCATGTGTTTATAGCCTGTTATTTTTTGTCCATATAGCATCAGGCTCACAGATGGTGATATGAATGATTGTCCCAGTGGTTCAAGCTTTTTATTTTTTCTCTAGTGAATGAAGACAACACCCATATTCCTACTCACAGAAGTTCTTGACATCACCGTGGCTACTTGAAGGGTAGTTGCTCATGGTCAGGCTCTTAACATGTCAGTGATATACTCAAACCCTCCTCCCCACAGACAGAATTCCTTTTGGTGCTGCAATACTACCAGCTTCTCTGGTTTCTTGAGAAGTCATTTTTATAACCAGTCAGCTGGGACGCTGGTAGAATTATCCCTCTGATTGAAAGAGCAGGTTTTCATTGGTTAGAAGTCACTCTGCCCTTGAGAAAGCTCTTTATTTAATATGTACTTGGTGAGTCGCACAGAATCTGATTACACTCACATGTTGCGTTTTTACTCTATCTGTAGCTATTCAACAAATACCACTAAATGTAATTGGGCAACTAAATTATAAATGGAAAAAATATAAAGATACCAACATCTGCTAACAGTTCCTAAATTGCATGTTTCTATGCCCAATAATTGTGACTATTACATATATTTGTATAATTTAAAATAATTAAGACCATGATGTAAGTAAGACATATGAATTTATTACATGAAATAATTGAAATAATTTTATATGAATTTAGTAAAACAGATATCATTCTAATTCCCTTCTTGACTACTTTCAAATACCCTACTAGTCAGGATTACATTTTAGTAGTATCGTAACTATTAAAATTGCTTGGAACATTTTAGTAAATGCTAGTGCCCTGGTTCCACCCATAGTGATTCTGATGTGATCAGTGTGATGTGGGACTCAGGCATGGGCATATTCATACATAGCTAGGTAACTTGTCATGTATACTCTTCTCCTAAATCTATTTCAAAGGTTTTAAATTACCAAGCTTCATATCTTCACTTAACAGAGTCAGTTGGTTAAGATTTACACTCAAATGTAAATTTGCCTACATTTACTTCCAGATGTTCTACAGAAGTGAGACAGAGTTGAACCATTACTAAACTTTCCTTTTGACTTCACTTTGTAAAAGTTGACTTACCACTTATGCCTCAGTTTCTACATCTGTGCAACAGGCATGCTCTTCTGTTTGTATAAGTCTAGTTGACTCATGTTACAGAATTGCTTCCGAGCAGTAGAGGGAAGTATTGGTTTGGACATTTCTAGAAAAAGGCAATGCAGAGAATTAAGGTAACTTCTGGCACTAGAAAAATGGGGATTACCAATAACAACAAAATTTTTTCTCCTCATTAGTTCAGACAAATTCTTCAGTTACTTAATTTCCTTTAGAAATCTAGCTTTCAGGATTCCAGGCTTAAAATTAACCAGGGATCTCTGTAAGAGCTAAGAGATATATCAGTGACTAGAGTTATTTTTGGAGGTGGAATTTTCTCTTCCTGTCAAGTTTTTTGCAAGTTTCTCACTTCCCTTCATTGTCTTATGTGTTATTTCATTTTCCACTTCTGTGGCAAAGAAAATGAAAGAAATTATACCTGGGAGAATTCATGAGGACTGCCTGGGGCTTTAACATATAGCAAAACTTACAGTGGACTTAGGGGAAAAGGATCCTACCTGGGATCCAAGATAGATTTTTTCTAATATCTTACAAATGGGTATCATTCTGTCTTCTTACTTTACAGGTTCAGATGTAAGTTTAAAACATACATTCTAGTTCAGAAACTATATCTGCACTTGATTAATACCTGGGATCAAGCTTCCCACTTCCTCTTAGAGTTAGGAAGATGGAGAAGTCAACAGAGGGTGTCTGGAAATTGTTAGCAGAATTAGCAAATGAGCTGGTCATCCAGGGCCAAAGAGCTGGATATGTGTTTTTAATACACCACTATGTAATGCAGCAGAATAAATTAAATTATATCCCTTAAATTAATTGACAAAGCAATTAGCAAGTGGTCCATAAACCCCAGAGTAGCCAAACATTATAAATTGTGGCACCATCTGCTGGCAGGAGTTTTTTGTTTTTGTTTTTGCTTTTTACTGTAAGCTCCATTTACATCATTATTTCTCCAACAGCCCTCAGGCATCTAGCCTGTAGATATTGCTGTCATTGCATTGCCTTCTTGGTCATCAGTTATTCTGGTTCAGCAATCAGAAGGTAATTTTGATTTTAGCTAGTTGAACTCGGAGTGGAATAAAGAAAACATATACTCATGTTTCCTCAGTATTTAGTATCCACACTAACAATGATTTCAATATTTACACAGAGACAGATGAAATAATGAGCCTAGCAAGTCTGTGCCATACATGTATTTCAGCAATGATTGTAAAAAGACATCACACTTATCATATTCAGCTCTGTTCCCAAAATACATTTTTTGACAGAAGACAAATTAGATCGTCGCACTGCATGGTGATGGAACCCATCTCTCTACAAGGGTTTGATTAAATGCCTTTGACCCGTGTCATTGACCACAGAAAGGAGAGAGAGAACATAAATAAATTCTGTGGTTTAAAAGTACACTATCAAAAGTGAGCTTCTCTGGGAATCCAGTACATTCAGCTGCAGGGTCCGAGCTCCTTTGTCTTGTCCTGTCCCCAAATGAAAGGGCTTCCTGGGGTAAGGCCACATGGACAGAGAGAAGTGTGCTACCCTCCTACCACTGGCCTAAAGTGTGAATGGAAGAAAGTTGATGTAGAATGAAAATTCTAAAGGCTATGAAGTCATTGGTAAAATGTGACCCAAGCCACATGAATGTGACAAGGGCATATCACATTATCCTTGATAGATGATTCCCTTCTACCCAAATGAATGGAATATCTTTTGTAGCAAATTTTCTAATTTATTCAGACTATTAAAATGTTCACTGATTCATGAAATGTCTCTTGACAGCACTTCCATGTATTAATGCCATTCCTATCTTACGCCATCCTGAATCTTATGATCCAAAATATTAGGTCCAAGACACTACATGTGTCCATCGATTTGGAGGAATATTTTCATCAAAACGTATTCTCACTGTGATTTGTCCATGAAAAAATGAGCCAAATAAGAATGAAAAGGATGGGTAGACTGATCTCTTTCTACCCCTCGCCCAATCTCATTTTTGCTTAAAGTCTGTCCTCATTTTGTATTTTTATCTTGACACTTGATATAAAATATCAGTAAAATCAGTAATTATATTTATGATGGCATTGATATACTTTTAGAGTCAATGCAATTTTTTTGCCTTGAATAGTGTCTATTTTATTGGTTGTATTCTATCTTATTCTCGTTTTGTTCAAATAATGTAATACAAAAATCTGCATCAATCAGATTTTTGGAACTCGAATTGTATGTTGGGTATCTTTAGTGATAGCTTCTGATGAATGCTGAGCTAAAACTCTAATATCCCTCTGCTGATATATCTATCTAGGGAAAAAATGGTTTTCTGTATGTTGATTTTCCTTAAGGTGATATACACCTGAGTCAGCATTAATCATATTTAATCTTCATTTCAAACGTGAATTTTTCTTTACCCAGAAACAAAAACAAAGTGAGTAGAACCATACCAGATCACTGTAAATCTGTTGCTCATAGAAAGTGTGAGGCTGTCAGTGTGCTGAGGTCAAAAGAAGATAGATGTGGAGTATTCCAACCAATCTGTCACTCAGCAGCCAGAAGGCCTTGGGCAAACTGAAGTTCCCATATCTTTAAAATGGGGATAATAAATAACATTTGCAGACTTTCAGTGAAGATGAAATAAATCATTTTTGCTTGGTGCCTGCCACTTGCTAAATGCTTAATGAATGTAATAAATGTTTAATAAATGGATGTTAGTGTGCAAGACTTGCTTAATGAAGAGCTAGCTGTCCATGTTTAGGGGCTCCTGGCCATGTCAGGATACCAAGAACTATCCTAAGAATAGAGATCTTCACAGATCTGTTTCAGACTCAGGCTAAATTCTTATGTATAACTATCCTTTGTATTGGGAGCTGGTGACAATGGCCACATATAGGAAGTTTGAGCCTCTCCTGGTCCTAGCTTTTACTTCACAGACACGTCTATGCTATCTTTTTACAAGTGTAAGGTAAGGTGGATAATCCCCCTATGGTGTAGTAACATTCCTGAGTGAGGGGCTCCTGGAGCTGACATCTGACCACTGGTGTTTGATATATTTGTCCGAAGTATTTATACTGAGTTTTGCCATTCAAAGGGCACTGTTACACTACCATCTCTATTACTCTTTACGACACCTTGTAAGTTGGGTAGAATGGGCATTTAGAGATGGACAAAGACAGACCCAGAGATGTCAGGTGACTTGCTCACAGTCATGGGGCTTTAGTAAAGGAAGGAACCAGCATGAGAACCCAGGTCTCCTGACTCAGTATTTTGCTTTCTCTAACACATGGCCCTATGGTTCTGTAGACTATGCCGAACTTGCCCGGTAGACAGGCATCCTTCTGAAAGTTAGAGTTATTGTCTAGCCCTGATGTAAGTATTATGGTCACCAAGAAGAAAGAAGATTACACATTTGAGCATCTTTTCAATGGTAGGTATCACTCAAAATATATTTCATTTCACCTTAATTGTAAGCTGAGAGAGATACACCAAAAGTTGCCTTTTACACAAGGAAAATAAATTATAAAGAGTTTAAGTAATTTGCCCCAAGTTCATTGGGAGGAGCCAAAGATTTCAATCACATTTTCTGTCCAATTTCATTTCTTTCATATATTATGTCACTCATCTGTATTTAAAGCCATGGGCTTATGACTATGTACTTTGAGGAGCACCTGTAGGATTCCCATAAGGGCAGCTATGGTTCGAGGAGATCCTGATAATAAATCCTACATGACCCAGGCAGAACCCTAGAAAAGTCCGTTGACTAGTGAGAAGGGAAGAATCAGGCAGTGCAAGGGGCAAGAATCAGGCAGTGCAAGCCTTTCATTCCTTTGCATGGCTGTTCACAGTGAGGACAGTGGTAGCCTTGATTCTGTTCTTGAATGTGTGGTGGCCACATAACCATAACTATAAACACAAATAACTCCTAGTATCAGTTAGAGGAATATGGGTGGCACTGTAGGACCCTGGATAAGGAAAGCAAATGGTGCTATCATACTCTGCTTTCTTTTACATGCTCATGTAGAAATCAGATCCCTCTCATGCTCATTAGAAAGTCTGGGCTTGAGGCATGGGTTCATTTTATTTCCTTGCATTCCCCTACTAACTGCCTGTGAAAGAGAGGAACATTGGGTCTTTAGGGTACCTAAGATAAAGAAGAGAATGCGATCATCACAAGGGAAAAGCATAAATAAAATGGCAGTAGCACAAGAAACTGAAAGTGTTTGACATTTAGTCATTTCTGAGCATTTTCATTATGTCCATATACACATGCATATGAACTTAAACAAATGAGCATGCGTTCAGTCTATGTATGACCTATGATGCCTATATATGGTTTTTGCTTCTAAAAAATTTTAAATTTCCCTTCTCCTAATGATACCAACTTTGGGGGAAGTTCCACAGCTAAAGTAATGCCACTAGGCTGCAAAAATACATTAATTTAGTCACAGACTAGACATTTGAGTTTAGCAATCCCTTAGGTTACCACAAAGCCTGTGCTTCCTTTGTAGTTTATTAGGTATGCAAGTATGATAAGTAATGCAAAATTTTTGATCCATTCTAATTCAGAATATTTGGTGGGCAGAGGGAGAGCATAATGTATTTAGAAGTTCAGTGATGTCTATCAAAGGTTCACGTATCAGATCAATTTTTTCCAACATACTTTGATGTTTTTATATGTCCAGCAAGACAATTTTCTAACTCTGAACTAAAGCAGATTGCATATAAGATTGAGTTTTTGTCGAAAAATTTCCCAAGTTATTACAACCTTAAAAGCCTCTTATGAAGACTTTTTAAGACAAGGTGGCACCACCACTTCACACACATCAACACAGGAAACAGTGGCAGATACTTTCTGGTTAATTTGAGAACCCAATTCAACCATGTTAATTATGCATATGAGGAGCAGAGGTCCAGAAAGGCTTTTTCCAATAAATTTAGCAATTTATTGATATATTGCTACTAACATATTACTGATACATTGATATATAAAGCACTACCCTCAGCTCCAACCAAAATATACTGAATTCTGATCATTGCCAGGAATTCAGCTACATACTTTATCCATATCATGACATCCTCAGACAATAGCACAGAGAGTCTTTATAGTTATTGTATAAGTGAAGAAAATGAGATTTAAGGAAGTCAAGTCATTTACCCCAAATCATCAAATTAGTAAGTGACAGAACTATGTCTCAAATCCCATGTCATTACCCTCCACATCCTACTGTTTCACACTGACAGAAAAGGACATAATCTGTCTACACTTTACTAGACACTTACCTTGTGCCATGCCCTGTGCTATGTCCCTTGATTACAGGGTATCAAAGGTTTAAAGCAAGAAATCAATTCATATATGCAGAACTGCCCAGCACACCAAGGCTGTGATGATTCTAGTCAGGACTTGGGGAACAGACCAAGGAATGTGGCCCTTTGGCTGATACTCTTTGGGAAGGAAGATAAGCATATGTGCGTGGTGATGGAGGTGGAGGTGATGGTGTTTGCTGAATTATTCAAGTATTGACAGCATCGTAGATGGCGTGAACATTAGCTTCACTCTTTCTTGGGAGAAACGTCAGTATCCTTGCTGTGTCTCCGAGTGCAGGCATGTGTGTGCATACACGTGCGTGCATGCACCCACACACTCACAGGTCATACCCCCATGTGTGACAGCTCAAGACCTAGAAAACGCCATCTCTGCTTTGAATAAGACATCTTTCCTTTCATTTCTTCCCGTACTCAGAGACAAACCAAATATCATTCAGGATAATTTAAAGTCTTAGTGATATAAGCAAAAGGCTGAAAGCTCTCAATCCTTATATTTACTGCCCCTTAATCTTCATCCCAACCTCACATTCCAAACTAAAAACAGGCCATTTTTCTTTGTCTCTGTAAGGAAGTCTATTCTAGAAAGGACAAGTCCAATCACCTCCCAGTAAAGAAGCTCAAGTGTCTCCAGAGAACCTGGTAGGAACCTCCGAGGCTCAGTTTCCATAGCAAATGCATGAGCCCCTGGCGCTTGGACACAAAGCACTCTGCAGCCCCTGTGGCTGTCCAGCATCCTCCTGCCCAGACACCTGAGGTAGTATCAACTACTTTTGGCCTTTCACCAAAGAGTTAAAATGGGGACTTTCCCTGTCCATTTTCATCTCCTCTGCACCTGCTTAACTTAATTATGGGCCTCTCCTCCCACCTTCTGAATTCTTCTATGGAGCCTCTGGGCAGACCAGCTGGCTGGGGCTCAAGCTGAGGCTGGCTGGCTGCCTCTGTCCTCACCACCCACCCCGCTGCCTGAGTAGCCTTGAGTTGTTCCCACTGTGTCACAGCCTAGACAACCTCTGTCCCCTTCCAGAGGGAAGAGTTCAGTGCAAGCACAGTGTTCATTCCACCTTATGGCGAGAGTGGAGAGAAACCTGTGTTGCCCTATTATGGTTAATTCTCTGATAATGAAGTTGAGGATTCAGACTGCCAATAAATAAGACCCTATTGCCCTCTGAGATGGAAAACAACAGGGAAATGCAGGCATCAGACAGATAAACACCAAAATAACAGCTTTATTTTTGATGAAGCTAATTACAAAATGTAATGTGACTTTGATGTGCCACCAAACGGGCACCTTACTCTGCCCTCTAAATTGAACATATCCCTTGTAACCGCATCCACCACACATGCAAACACACACAGGGAATGCTGTGAGCATGTAAGTGTGTCTGTTGGGATGGGCAGCTTAGAATGAAAGAGGAAGGGGCTGGCTGGGCATGCTCAGATCTGTCTTCCAGTGTTACCAGTCACTTCACAGAGGAGTGAGTCCTTGGGTCTCCCTCATCATTTTTCTCTTTGTGGAGCGGGGTGCAAATTTTTTTTTCCTCTATGAGATAAAGAGGAGTGGGGAGTAAGGGTTTGTCCCTGTCAGGAGAATCTGTCTCATTCTTGTCATCTGAGCCCAGGAAGACACAGGCAGCTAGGCAGACACGCGGATGGCGTACAGAATTAGAGTGGCTGTCTGGGTGTAGCATGGGACTAAGAAAGGAAGTTAGGCCTTGCAGAAGTTAGAGTTATGGTTGTGGGAAGTCTCAGATGAAGGGAAGAGAAAGGAACATAAATGTGCCCTTCCTCCCTGGTTTCTCTGGTTGGTCCTAGGCTGAGTGTGTGCTCTCCAGCAGGTCATCTGTCATCTTCATTCTTTACTGTTAAGTGAGAATAAGAACTAAGTCTTAACCACATCCAGGGATGTTCGGGACCACTGATGAGGTAGCAAAAGTGGCAACGCTTAGCTATGTTTATAGCTGTAGGCACATTCTGCAAAACTACTGTCCTAAATCTTCCGTAAACATCTATATCATACATAAAAGACCTATAACTACACTATGGGACAATTGGGAATATATGAACATGGGCTAGTTGTAGAGTATCAATGTTAAATTTCCTAAGTGTGATATTTGTAGTTGTGGTTATTTGGGAATGTCCTTGTTCTTAGGAGATAGATGTGAAAATACTTAGGAAGAAAGAGGATGTCTAACTCTCAAATGGTTTCGCAACAAAAACAAAAATATTACATATATGCGCACACACTCACACACATATAAGAAATGATAAAAGAAAAAACAAAGTAAATGTGGGAAGATGTTAATAATTGGTGATCCGAGGTGAAGGTTATATACCTGTTCATCGTTCATCATCTTATTCTAGCAGCTCTTCTGCAGATTTGAAATTAAAAAAAAAAAAATGTTGTGGGGAGCTGGCAGGCATGAATACAAATTTTGCCCTCTTCTCATTGTTCCCTGCAGCCAGGCCTCTCTGAAAGTGTAACCACACTGTATGCTCTGAGCCCTAAGGGGGAGGGACTTTCCCTATCAAAATTTAAATATTTACACGATCGTCAGTTTTATCCCTCTGTCTCAAAATTTCTTAGCATTCCAGGCCATCAGATCCCAGAGAGCCACCTTTAGGTATGTTTTGTCTTTTCCTAAATCTATCAAGTAACCTGCCTTCATGTTAGATTTTAGAGTCGTTTTGTGACTGTGGTGGCACCAGAGAAACCTTTGCTAAATTTAGCCTCGTTGCTAATTAGGAACAGAGAACATGTTAAGCTTCAGGCTTAAATACAGAACTTGGCAGAATGCCAGAATACGGGATCAAGTCATCATTTCAGACTGGGGGAAAATCCATGGCTGAATTACCGTGGTGGCTAACCTCATATATTGTCATTTTCATCTTTGGGGCCTCTTTATATGCAAGCCTCCACACACACACATCATAGTTGACTATCCTGCTCATCCTTCAGAATTCTTCACGCTTCCTTTTCTGAATGAAAAGGCGGCGGAGCCCAGGGATAGAAGCAGGGTTAGAGAAAGAGCGTCTATGTTGACTTTTAGGAAGCTATT
>NW_006442109.1:23520899-23528800 GCF_000325575.1 Pteropus alecto | reverse complement strand
GAGTGTCTATGTTGACTTTTACTGGAAGCTATTATTGTATGGAGTGTCGTGTATAATGACATGCCATACCCATTGAGAAGAAGCATTGACCACATTCTTAGTCACATTGCTGCAAGAGTTACATTATTCCTGTTGCCATATTTACATCACTTTATATCCAGACAGAGACTGCAACAACAATAGCTACACTCATCCTCTAATCCAAGCATAAAGTAGGTCTTTCAAGTCAGGCTTTAGGCATCTCCACAGCTGTATCTAATGCTACAGTGCTGCTAGTATTTAAGGAAAAAAAGAGAGCAGTGCCTGAGATATCTGTCACTCTAGGGTATCTATCATTTAACCAAAATAACTTAAAAAGGGAGTTGTTCTCATCTCCAAATTTCCCCAAGGCATTGGAGGGGCTCTTGGAGCTGTCAGCCTCTATTCTTTCCTCCTCCCTTCCTCCAACCCCACCATATTTGACATGACAATGAGAAAACAAAATAGAGGAATAAAATAGAATGGAGATGAGAAGAGCAGATAGGCAAACAGAATAAAAAGTAGAAAGAAGAGTTGCAATCATTGCCATTGCCTTGTACACTATTCTGCCTCTTCATCCCCGGGCACATGTCTCTTCTGGGCTCTCAGATGGGACTCTCCTTGTATTTCTTGGCTGAGGCCAGATGCCGTCTAGGCTCCAGCCTAGCTTCCGGCCTCTGCTGCAGAATCACCATTCCAACTGGGTTTCTAAGTGCCAGAGCCAGAAAAAGGCAGTGCGCTGAAACCAGGCCTGCCCTTCCATGTTGTTTTCAAGCATGCCTGCAGAGGAGTATTTATCATAAAGGAAGAAAACAGTAATAGTCCAGAACTGTCTGTTTGTTCAACTCCAACTTGAATGATACCAAAGATTAAATCTTGGTTTCCAATTGTTTCATGCCGAGGCTGTTATATTTAAGGTCCAAATATGTGTACCATATGTCATACTGTAGCTTGACAATTACCTCAACAGGCAGTGTCAGACAGATGGTAAACATTACTACCAGGCATACGTACATTTAGAATTAGACATTTAAATAAATTCAGGCCTGTCTTAAGCTTATTAAAAGGATTTGGGTCTGTGAAGCCATTTCGGGCATCTGCATATGCTAAAGTGTCTTTTGCATCCTGAACAGACTCAGTTTGATTCAGGCACCTTCCCGCTACAAATGGCAAATGACACACATTCTCTTTGAGCCCTGTACCTGCAATTAGGCCAATAATGGCAATTAAACAGAATATAAAGAGATTTAAGCTTCAGTTCTTAGTATCACCACCTTGTATTCCTGCCCATGAAATGACAGAAAATCTTCTGCAGGGAACATCACCAACTCCTTAAAAGCTCTCAAACTTCAGAGAGAAAGATTAGAAAGCTACAAAGGTACATGCCTCAGGACCAAATCAGAATCTCTTTGGTTGAAATCTCAGGCTATGGTGAGCTTTTGACACGAATCTCGCAAACTGCAAATAAAGGTTAGCATTCCATGAGAGAATTGAAAGAAGGCTTCAGATGAATGTGTTTAAAGGTATTCCACCATCGCCACCCCCCCTCACCACCACCCATAACTATATAAAAGCCCTTTTTACACTCTCTTCTTCCAGGGGGGTTTGAATTCTATTTGGCATTGCAAAAAGGTACAGTATGCTCTTGTGATTGGAAACTAGATGAGGCTGGGGATAATATCCTGGAATTTTATTAAGTTGCAAGTACAGCCAAAGCTACACTCTGAGAGAGAGGCCCCATGGAGCAGTTTGATCTTTTTGAAGACCCTGGGTATAGGCTCGCCTGTGTAATTCACTGCTATTTTGCTCAACTCTTTAAAAGCAGCTTCAATCTATGTGCGTTAATGTTTGACAAACCAGAGATTTAAAAAATTTGGAAAGGGGGGTAGATAAAGGTAAAGGGGGGTGAAATATATAAAAGTTTAAGAAAAATATAAAAATAAAAATTTGGAAAGAAGAAAGAGAAGATAGAAGGAGGGAGAGAAGAAGGAACGAGAGGCAAATCAACACTATTTTTCAAATGCCTATGTAACCTCAGGATCCTGGCCCAAGAGAGAGTACAAACGTAGTGTAGTGATTAAACGTGCAAACATGGATTCTCGGCTTTTCTGAATGTATATCCTGACTCCACCTCTTACTAGCTGTGTGACTTTGTCACATTTCTTGACTTCTCTGTGTCTTGGTTTTCAGATCTGTAAAATAGAGATAATAATCATCTCTTTTGTGAGGATTAAATAACAATATATTTACTGCGTTTGTAACAGTGTCTAACACTATATGTCAGCTATTATTTTTATTTTGGCAGACAGCTCAAACCCAATTTTTTCTTTCAAACAGAGCCTGATTAGAGGATTCAGTACCATTTTCCTCCTCTTTAGCTCTGTGTGGTGGATCAAGTTATCATTCTGGGCAGCTTCTGACTTCAGTTAGAGAACTCTCTCTCGCTGTGCATTTTGCAATGCTTCCAAAACCATGCACTCAGCACAGGGACTAAATCCTGACGCCAGAGCTACAGCTTCATATGGGTGTGTGAAGAGGTGTGTCCTAAATTCTGTTGGACCTGTGTGTTTCTATGTGCATGAGTGATAATGAAAACAGAATCCCTAAACCCCAGACAAAGGCCAAATTGAGACCTTTGTCCCACTTACTCAGATGAACTCCAGAAACATATGGAGTGACTTTCAGAAGAACACATGTCTCTGTTCTGTTTTGGTTTCCTCTTAATAAAGACAGATTGGTTTAGTGGCTTTATTATCAACCTGCTCGTCCATCCTTCCATCGCTTCCTATTGTCAGCCTCTTGGAACCTGTGTACCACGCTCCCGTATTCTCTGTTGCCCAGTGAGTAATCCAAGTTCCCCTGCATGACATTGAAGACCTCCAAAATAATGGCCTTGAATTCTGGTATCCTCATCTCTCCACATGGCTATTTGCCATCCCTAAACATTGTGGGTGCTTCCATATCCCTCCCTCTTTACTCATACTATTTACTTGGCAATATTGCCCCTCACTCCTATAAAGAAGGTAAAAATAGCTAACGAGATGCTTTTCGTTATTTCAGGCCTATTTGTCCTTTAGCTCAGTGGTTTTCAAAATATTGTCCCTGAACTAGGGACTAGTTCATCACCTAAGGACTAATGAGAAATGGAACTCTTCAGGCATTTCCAAACAGAATAAGAAATTCTGGAAGGGGAGGCCCAGCAAGATACCTCTAGATCATTCCAAAGAATGCTAAAGGTTGAGAAGTCGCCTTAGCCCACCATTTGAAATGAGTTGGTCTCCTCTTTGAAAAACATTTGTTTGTTTGTTTTTCCCATGACCTTGTGTGTTTTAGTGATTATTTGCAAACATTTCTCCCTTCTCCTTTCATAAATGCTTATGACAAAGATTCTCTAATCCACTGTTGTCTTTCCCAACCTGACTCATAGTAATCTCTCCAAAGTCTATGAAATTAATTCCATTAAAAACATGTTTGTTGGCTATTAAATATGTGCCAGCCTTCAGTACTGGCCCTTGAAGAGATAAAAGAGCAATGCATCATTGAATATTGGTCCGAAGGAATATACAATCTAACTGGAATGTCAAGACTTGCACATATGAGATGATTAGAAAAAAACACAAAATGGTCAGAATGCAGAGGTGCATCATGAGTGTAGACAGTGAGTACCACGTGAAATCAGAAAGAGGAGACACTGTGGACTGGGTTTATGGAACTATTCCTGGAGAAATAGGGCTCAAGTTAAGCCTGAAGAGCAGAGGATGTCAGTGGGCCCAGAAGAATAAGGATGCATTTTCTTGAATGGGAGCAAGGAGACAACGCCTTGAAGGACCTTACACCTCCTCCGATACCACTTTCTATATGGCATTTGGCTCTTAGAGGGCTGAATCAGAACCACAAATACTTTATTTTTTTATGCCTTAGATTAATGTGACATTAAAACCTTGCTAGAATTAACTAAGTACATTATAATCTAATTTATGAGAGAAAAATCTGGGTGTGTAATAAGTATTCATAATACCACCTTCTGAATGAATGCCAACATGTACTGTTTCCAATTTCCTTAGGTTTTAAATGGTGCTCACAAAACCACCTCTTCAATTACATGTGGCTGTTGTTGAATGCCTACTTTGCAATTAAGCATTCATCTTCTTTCAGAGCTGCCTTGGGGTGAATTGTGGAGGAGGTGGAGTTGGTTAGGTGCATTCCTCCATTTGTTCTGGGGATTCCACTAGCATCAGTTTAGTCTGTATCTTTGTACTGTCCAAAGATCACCACTGTGATCCAGGACTCTATGCTGAAAAAAACTTCAAATTCCAGATTGATAGTTTGCCTTTACAGTTGAAAGGGCAAATGCCCAGAGAGGCAATATGATTTGACCGAGGTGGCACAGCTGGCTAGTAATCTAACCTCTCCCAGATCTCACATCTCTTGCCTCTCAGATTAGTTTCCACTCCCTACCAAATATTTTAGATCGTCCCTGTACCTTGACATTATTGTCTCCCTTCCTTCTCTCCATTCCCACACCTGGCCTGTGACATATTCCTTCAGAAATTTATACGAGCCACTAAGTCAATTATCCTGATTTTTGTTAAGATGAATACCTAATAGAGTTCCAAGATTTAAAAAAAATTGGGGGGGGGCGGTGGTTAGAGGGGAAAATGAGACAGTTGAGTGGGGCTCCAATTTAATTAATCCTAAAACCTAACTTTAATGTTGAAGACACATGCTCTATGGAAGATAGGAAGAAGAAATGATTGAAAATAAGAATGCCTTTGGCACACCTCAGGCCACACAAATGCTCTGAGGACCTTTGCAGTTTGAAATATGTAATATATCATTTAGGATTAAGCCATGTGTCCTGGACAAGAAGCCTGCCTCAGCCATGAAAAATTTTATTCTTATTTTTGCTAATATTTTAACTTTACTAAATGTTTGAGATGAGGCATACTGTCTTACGTTTTTCTTTTGCATCTGACCCTGTTATGAGGCTATAATTAAAGTTTATCTGGCTTTGAGTCAGCATCCCCAAAACTAAATGATGATGATATGTTAAATACTGATGCATATGCTGATAAGCACTTACCTTGCTATAAGTATACCCCTTAGTTATTTCCTGAGGATTTCATGCAGTAGTTAGCATCAGGGTTGCTGCACAGCACATTTCCAGGGGGTGCCATTTACATTGCAATATGCCGTACCTTTCAGACATTGCATATGGTGCCCTCTGCAATTGACCAGTATGTAATCCACACAGCAGTAGGGAATGGCTTGGGTTAATATTCTTTATTCCTCTTGCATGTGTGCCCATGGTACAGCAAGTATCATCTATGCATCACTCATAATATCTACCCAGTTAAACCGTCAACAGCAGGTAGATCCAGCAGGCAATGAATATAGAGGGTCGGATGACAAACACTGTGCAGTCCTGACAGGTAGGCAGAACAGAGAAATGTGGGATCATGAAAAAGGCAGACATGCAAATAGGTAGCATCAGGAGACCCTGGCAATTCTAGGATTCAGAGAAAGGAGTTCCATCACTCAGTCAGAGGGCCTGGGGAGAAAAAGGCAAAAAATATTCCTAGAAGGCTGAGAGTACTGGGAAGGTTACCAAGTCAGGGCCTCGATACAAAGGAGCAAGACAAAAATTATGCTGCCAGAACTGGGGTACAAGGTGGGAAGCTGATCTCAGTTATAAGGCAGAAGCTCATTTACAGAACTGGATCATGCAGTCTAATAGAAATAGCAGCTATAGTGAGTTGATTTTTAGTCACCTAAATATTGAAAGAGAACTCTTTAAATCTTTGTGACTAAACATAGAATGGGTCCTAGGCCTGGGGCAAGGCTTACTCTATAGGTGGGAGGAATGTGTCCCCTGTAGTGGGGAGAGGCAGGCTGTGAGAGCAGGAACCAAAGCAGGCTTTGACAGATTTCTTCTCCACTGTCTCTTTCCAGTGATGCATAAAATGCAGTGTCATTACCCCTAGGAGGTGGTGCATTCTAAAATGTCAATAGTTTCAGGAAAAGTATAGATATATTCATGGATGATAGAAATCAGAAAGTTTTAAGGCATAGACTTAACTTTTGGGTGAATATCTGGGACAACCCTCCCATTTGGCACCCCTAAAATGGTGTCATAGTTTGAGATGGAATACAAGGCAGAATGGACCAAGGTTTTTAAGTTACACGATAGTGTCTATGTTACTAATACTCTGCTTCTATGTATACATCAAATATATACAATCACCCATATATACCCTGGCTCATTTATCAAGCAATCTTATAATTCTAATCTCTATTACACAGTAATTTTCTTAAAGGAGAGTACCTAATCATGTTCAGTCTTGAATAAGCAGAAGGCCTATAGCTTTGCCCTACATGGGTCTTGGGAACTGTAGCTGGCCTTAGGCATGGGTAGAACTGAGCCAAATATGTATTTCAAGAAAATAGATGAGCCTAAATTTACATTAGCAAGGTGGCAGGTAAAGAAAAGGAAGATAGTAACTAAATCTACAACAGAAGCTTGGCCAGATGGAATGAGCAGATTTGAGAAGTGGATCCAAGATAGATACCAAGGGGCAATAGAAGAGGGTGTGCGTGTGTGTGTGTGTGTGTGTGTGTGTGTGTGTGTGTGTGTGTGTGTTAGTTTGTTTATTCTTGAAGCATTTCGAACCAAGCTCAGCTGTTAAGGGTACTAAGGTATTCAGATAGGTAAGATCCACAGGTGATGTTCTCAGTGGCTTCTATATTGTTTAGGCCAGTACTTAGGTATTGTATTGCTCACTTTTTGTTGTTGAATGAACGAATAAATGTTCCTGCTGCTATCTCAAGTGGATGCTTGTCCTTCACCTGTTTAAACAAACTGTATAGAAACTCCAAGCTGTTGACCATTCAAATGGTAATTCATGCTAATGGTTGCAGCTTCATCATAGAAACAGATTGTGTAGGGTCGAAAAGTACACCTTTTAACCCTCTCTGTATTTGTCCATATGCCATTGTTAAAGATATGGTGGCCCTGTTATCTGCATGACTGAAATGTCATATGGGGACTTGGGAGGAGGCTCCAGACACTCAGTTCACAAGTGCTACTTCTGGTGAAACCTGAATGGGCTTCCTCCGTGTTGTCCCCTTGACACAGGAGATGATACTCCAGAAGACGAGTGCTACAGGATTGTTACTGGTCTGTTATTTTCTATCTACACTCACTCTCTGGCTGACCTCATCCAGTCTTATGGCTTTGAGTATCTTCTGTCAACCACTCCCATACTCATCTCCAGTCCAGCCCTCCCTTCCAAGTTCTAGACTCTGCCTTTTAAACGTCATTGAACGCATTATGTCCAAACTGAATTGCTAGCCTACCTCTGAAAACATATTATACTTGTCACATTTCCTATTTCAAGCTGATAGTCATTCCATTTCTTCAATGCCCAGGTCAAACTCTTCAGGATTATTTTGGTTCCTGTTTCTCTCTTACACGACTCCTAATCCATCAGGAAATTATAATAGCTCTCCTTTCAAAACATGTCCAGAATCTAATTGCTTCCACCAGTACCTCCTTGATCCAAGTCATCAGTATTTCTTGCCTATATACTACAACAGCCTCCTAACTGGTCTCCCTTCTTCTCTCCTTTTCCCCCACCAGTCTATTCTCAATCTTCTTAAAATCTTTCAATGGAGTCCCCACTTCATTCAGAGTAAATGTCACTTATGATGGCAAAAATTTCTGCTACTCAAACTATGAGCCATTGAGCAGCAGCACCAGAGGCAACCGGGAACTTTTTAGCGATGCAGAATCTCAAGCCCTACCCAACGCAAGTGGATATGATGATTTTCACAAGATTCCAGGTGATTTATGTACAGTTGAAAGTGTGAGAAGCACTACACAC
>NW_006442109.1:23515013-23520862 GCF_000325575.1 Pteropus alecto | reverse complement strand
ACACACACACACACACACACACACACAACACTCCTGCAGTCACGCTCGAAGGGTCCACTGGCCTCTTAGACTTTTCTCAAACATGGTGTGCATGCTCTTGACTATGGCTTCCTCATTTACGTTCCCTTTTCCTAAAATGATTTCCTCCAGACATCAGTATTACCAACTCTTTCTTACCTCCTTCAAGCCTTTACTCAAACATTACCTTTCCAAACAGACCTACGCACACTACTCTAAAATTGCTAACTGCCCCTTCCTGAAATTTCCAGTCCTTCTTATCTGTCTCTATTTTCTTAGCCCTTATCATCTACTAACATGGTCTATAATTTACTCATTATGTCTGTTTTTATAATCTACCTTCCCACTGTCCCCTGCCACAAATACCTTCACAAGTACCTTCAATGGTATATCGCAAGTTCCTAAAATTACCTTGACTCATAGTGGGCGCTCAATAAATATTTGTCGAATCAGTTACTGAATGTAGTAGGGATATTCTGCTGCTTGTTAATTTTGAGGTGGATAGAACTTTCTGTAGCAACCCTCCCATAAGAGTAGGAATTCCTGACTGCCAGAGATAGTACAGAAGTCTGAGTGTGGAAAGAAGGAGATAGGGTCCCTCCTGGAAACAGCATCAGCAGAAACAGAGTTTTCAAAGAGAGTTTTCCTTTCCTCTTGGAGAATCTTTGAGGAGTTGAAGCAAAGTTAGCATCTCCCTAGAACATGATCTACAACAGGCTGTTGGGAGCATATGTCTTAAGTTAGTGAAAGGCATGAGCTATGCACAGGACAACTTTTCAATGAGGCTGTCTTGTGTCATTTTGATATATTTTGACTCTGTGGGCCAGACTTGGAGCAGAACCAACAAAAGTGCAATTACTTTTTTAAAAGATACCTTTTTCACGATGCAGTCATTCTTCCAACCTTTCTTCACAGCCAAAGCTGTAATTTGGGTGGGTCTGTAAAGGAAGACAGAGATAGAAAGTTACTTTTGGAAACTAGAAAACCACACCTCACACTATGAGCAACAGGTTGGCTACAGAATGAAGCCTCAGACTTGTAAGCTATTAGTTTCTTCTTGCACAACTACCCCTATTGAGCTGTGTGAAATGGAAGGTTTTTGTATGGGAGCAACACCATTATTTATAGTGACGCTACAGACCCTGATTTCAGGAGTGCCAGATTCATTTTACAATGGTGTAAGCTGTATTGGCACCCAGTTGCCTTGATGCAAACTTAACTCATTATCTTGCTGAACTGCCGAGGACTTTAGTTCAGTTCCACAATATAAGTAGCCAGGTCTCACAACTAACTGAAATGAAATTACGAAAGGATCTTCTGTAATGAAATGGTGTGCATTGTCTATTTGCTTTCCGACGATCCCAGCAGCCACAGGCACATCAGAGTGACAGAGTAACTTACTTTTCAATGCAATTGACGTTCTAGTTTTGAATTTAACCATTACTGTCAAACTGAGTTGATTTAACAAAAGTCTAATTTACTAGCTCATCAATTTGTTGTACCTTCCCAAGAATAAGAGGAAGCCTAGAATGCTAACTGTTCAGAGCACCTCTCCACTGTTCTCCTATGGACAGACAGCTAAGGGACAGGAAAGTCCCATCTGCCTGGTAGGAACACTATGAATTACTATGTGTCACAGAAATCTGCCCTTGGCTGCCGCTCTACCAAGCTGACAAGCAAGGTGTTTCACTTATTAAAACAAATTAGTTAGAAGAAGACATCATTAAAATGATAAGTATTGATGAGTCATGAGACTCACTCACACAAAATAATTACCAAGAGCCAAAATATTCTTCTAGCAGCTGATCCGAAGTTTGTGTCTTTAATGTGGCAAGGCGTCTACACTCAGAAGTAGTTCTTTTTTAAAGATTTTTATTAAAATATTGCTAACATACAATATCGTATTAGTTTTAGGTGTACACCATAGTTATTCAACATTTATATACCTCGAGAAGTGATCACCCAGAAGTAGTTTTTTTGAATAATAAATTTTGTTTAATTTTTTTGTGTGTGTGAAAAGAAGAGACAATTTAAAAAAAAACAAACTATTAAGTGCCTAAGAAACATTAAAGCTTGTTGAGGGATGTGCTGGATTGAAGCAGTTTCCTTAGGTACAGAGCAGTGCTTTCTAGAAAAATACTATTTTCAAGAGCCAGCGCTGCTCTCTAATTTTGTGACTTCCGGCTGCACTTCCAGGAAAAGTAATACCTCGGTCTGTAGAATTTTCAGGTCTTTAGCTTCATAATGAATAAAAAATGAACCTTCATCTATTATTTTTAGATATTCAGAGGAGAGACACTTTACTATGAGGCAGTTGTATAGCTGCCCTTGATTCCTTGACTGCACAATTTTTCCATTGTGATCACATTGTCAGTTATTGCTTACCAGGAATTTTCAAAGTGGGCGTGTTGAAAATTAGATCATAGACTCTCAGACTGGAAGGCAGATGTCTTCCAGGTCAGACAGCCCCACTCTGAAATCCGCCTACTTGAAGGACTCTGGCATGACAGCTGAGTGTGGTTTTTTATAGGAAAAACCTATTTGCTCCCTTCCATGCATTCATTACACACCTATATTGTGGTACAAGGAATGCAGTGAATTCTATTTTGAGCTTTCCTTGTTCTTTTTTAGTGTTACCTCAGGAAACTGAAAATGGGAGCAAAATATAGCCTTAAAAACAGAAGATAGAGAGGGGGGGGTTTTTGTTTGTTTTTGTTGCTGGTGCTGTTGCTTATTTGTTTCTTTCTCTCTCCCCTTCGGCCCTCACCCCAGCCCTCTTGGAAATTTTTATCTGGGAGGAGACTCTTCTCCTGACCTTGGAATGACCCTTAGCTAATATATATCCTTTTTTTTTTTAAGAAGAGTAACCTACATCCAGTGCCTCTAGATCTTCTCTCTGTACCATCCTTAACCCTTCATAGACTGTCCTCTACCCTTAACAGCTAATAAAACTGCTTTTCCTGCATTAGCAAATTAGGAGACCTGTCTTTTCTTAATCTTCTGGAAATGTCTTGAAGCCATCTCCTCCATGGGGTTCTCGCTTTTCTCCCCTACCTATCCCGCCCTGACCCATTGTTTACTTGCCAAGCCGGGACATACCAACTTATTTCAAGAAGTGAATTGTCCCGAAGGTAAAGACCATGGTTTGCTTCAGCTGTTTTTGGCAAGTACTGTGTCCTGAACTTCATAGGAACCCAACAAATGTTGATAATGGAAGTGAAATGAGGACAATTACACATACCACAGATCTGGCGATTTATTTACTTTTAAAACTGGGATTGTATGTGCATATGTGGGGGTATGATTTAGGACATGGAATAGGAATTTAATTTTTAATAATAAGGAGGGAAACAAGGAAGACTTAAAAGGACAGAAGGGAGTGAGAGGACAAATTAGTGGAGATATTTAGGCTAGAGAAGCCGGGAGAAGGCTTTGTCTTATTTATTATCTAAAAGGTAATGACTAAGCATGAGGTTTTTAGCTCATTCTTGTTAGGCAAAGGGAACCCAGGAACAAGAACTCAGATGATAATCAGGGAGTGATAAGTAGTTGTTTTTGAAAATCAGAGGGTTAAGGGAAAATCCAGTAATCAGTAGTTTGTGGAAACCAGGTTTTATGCAGTAAAGAATATCAGGATGACAAAAATGACTTTCAAAACATGTGACCAGACAAGGCTTAATCAGCGATAGGTGGTTGTCTAAAGTGCCATTTATAAAAATCAGGTGCACTGACTTGTCTGGAGCTCTCCAAGGAAATATAGCTTCTAGCCTGAGACTGGGCCAAGCCCCTTCCCTGCCTTTCTCTGTAGCTGCTGTTTGGTTACAAGGGGCAACAAACGATTTATAAGGCTCTAGTTCAATGTGATGGCTCACTCTGCTGCTGCCATTTATATCATATTAGTGCCTGCCCTCTTCCTTCCTCATGAGGAAGTGGCAAGGATGATTGATTCAAGGCCTATGAAATTCTTTGATCTTCTTTGGAGAAATATAAGATGTTGTCATTATTGCCATTAGTACAAAATGCTTGAAAATGTTTTCATACTGTGCTTCATGCTAGGACAGACCCTATTTTCGGCTTTGAATTCTCAGCCGATGTTAATCCTTCCTCATGCTGCTGACCTTCCAAGTTCTTCCCTAAAAGAGCTTAAGAAAAAGAGAGAAGAGTTTCCTTACTAAGCAAGACATCAAGACAGTAGTGAACAGAATCCCCACATCCTCCTATGCCTGTTCACATGCCATTCTCTGTCTCTGTGAAACTTGGCTGTTCTCACCAGACAGGATAAAGGAGAAACCAGTGGATGATACAAAATCACTTTTCCTTTGATTTTAGAATATAGTTTAAAATTTATGTTAGAGAATCATGTCCTGAGAATTCATTTCTCACATAACAAATCCTAATAGTAAAAGAGTGCTATGGGGAAATGGAAATCCAAAGAAGCTGAGGCCATAAGCCCTCTGCCAGGGCTGGAGCGAGAGGCAGGAATGAGGTCTCCTAGGACACAAACTGGTGTTCATTCCTTTCTCGTCATATCACACTTTCTCAACATAAAAAAACATAAGATGGACATAAGATGCTTTAACACCTTTTTATTCACATCTTGGACAAGACCTGCATAATGCAATTTGAGCTACCAGAAGGCTAACTCTAAAAATGTTACCTCCAATTCTATCCGTCAGAATACAGTGCAAAAAAAATAAATAAATAAAAGTAGTGAAGAGAAGAAATACCGCTTTGTATATTTGTATTATTTGTACATTGGTTATCAGGAAATCCTGAAAACTGGTTATTTCTGAGGAGTATCCTACAAACACTTCAGCTACAAATGGCAGGGCTTTGAGGGGATGGTGTGACACAAAGGAGTTGAGGTTGAAGCATTCGAAAGTCAAATCATGGAAGGTTACATTGGAGGATCTAACGTCAAGTACCAGGCACATTTTTTTTTTTTTTTTAGCTTTGGGGAGACAAAGCAAAGGGGAATGGCAGGTACCAGAAGGAAGCCAGTGTCTAGCAGAGGTAGAAGCCCCTGCTTATAGTATCTCCATACTGACTGTTTTTGAGGCAGAAGTAAGGTTTAAGGACTGAAGAGAAAACTTGGATTTTGTGTTTCTTGAGCTTCGATCACCCTGCTTCTGGCAGGCTGAGTGGGATTGAAATTGGAATAGTGGAAAAGTTGCCTTTTTTGTTTTACCATACCAGAGTAGAACTACTTTCTCCAGTTGGTTTTGATTTAGAGGTGCCCCACTGACAAGAGCAACCTTGTGCTATTCGTCGGGCCATCTTAAGGGTACATGAGTCAATACGGGCTCATTCGGTTTGGCATTAATGCACATAATCTGTCTGGACACAGGCTGCAATCCTCCTTGAGGGAACTTAGAAGGGAAGATGTGTCATAAGTGGGGTGCAGGAGGGTCAGTTGTGGAATGAGTACCCTACAGCTTTTTAGAAGAGACTTTTTTCCCCATCTGCTATTAATTAAGATTCAGGGCAACTGCTTTTCTGAGGGTTGCTTCTCCGGACCTTAAGTTCTGGGCAATCTCCTCCAAGAACTCATAAACCCGTCAAGGGCCTGCTGGCCTGTATCCACCTCTGCCTCTCCTACACCTGTGCCAGAACTGGCACATAGCAAGCATTCAACAAATGTTAGTTAAATAAATGGATGCTCCTTTCACAATCATCGCATGATACCAGTTTAGAAAGTGTTTTGTTTTCTTTGAATATATCATCACTCCAGATTACAATCTTTTTAGAGCAGTGGGCAGTAATAAATTATTTGATTTAAAGAAAAAATCTTTCCTTAGAACTAGAAGACAAATATACCAAAATTAACAGGA
>NW_006442109.1:23507838-23514952 GCF_000325575.1 Pteropus alecto | reverse complement strand
CTTTTGGGAGACTGTTTCGCTTTACCTACCAGTAATCTGACTACATTTGTCCAACTCAGCTCCAGACTACAGGTGGATAGCACAGTTCTGTGGGCACCTGGTTGACTGGAAACATCTCCCATGAAGCCCATGTAAAACAGGAGAAGCTGCATGCTAGGAGTTCAGAGGGAGTTTCAGAATGTCTCGTGCTATTCAAGAACAATGCAAAAAAGTCGTGATTATACTTTGAAATCATGTTTATTAAATTCTTTAAGCACAGAAACTGATATAGGAAATATTTTCATATGTGAACTACAGGATATGCCCGGAAATCTCTCACCATGCATTTTTCCCTTGTACCTTTTCCACAGTTGTGAATTATATATCTTGTTTATTGTCTGATTTCCCCTATCAGTGCATCTGGCCAGGAACCTTGCCTGTGTTCTTCACACTGTATCTCAAGGGGAAAACACAGAGCCTAAATATATGTTTGTTAAATGATGAATAAATGAAAAGTTAAACAGATCGGCACCCTCTCAAAAGTTCTGAATGCTATTTCCTTTAGGAGAGTAAGCAAAAGGGGGTCTTTATAAGGTGCGAGTGGTGGCTCTAGCAAGTGGTAATGGAGCACTCCCACCATGGAGGGGAGGCCTGGTGGAAATGACAATGCCTTTGGTGGCCTCCTTTGTTCACCACAGGCAGAATTAGGGAAGAAAATCACATCTATCCAGGTCCCAGCAGGAAACAGATGACGAACCAGCTAATTAGGGACAATCTAATGAATGAATTACTAAGGTATGCACAGGTAAAGAAACACCTATAAAAGATAGTGAAGCCATCTGTGCCTAGCAATGAGAGATGTCTTCACTACCCTTAGGCCTCTATGGACAAAGGAGCAAGGGTCACAGAGCCGTGAGCTGTAGGACAAGGCTATTAAAAGGACCATGGCTAACCTACTAAGGAGACAGTGGGGATTTGATGGGGGGTGGGGTTAAGTATCCCTTTCACCTTTCAGCTCATAATGGTGCCCTTCATTGGCTGAATCCAACTGAAAGCCAGAGGGTGTGGGTGCCTGGCAGCCCAGAGTGTCAATCTCCCAGGGCACAGAAGAGGGGGTACCAAAGAGTATCAAGTAGATCCTGAAGGTCAAATGGAATATCCAGCTTAGAGGGCCATGCCAAAAACCACAGCTTTGCTGGAGAGAGCTTGTAAGTATCTTTCCGGCTTAAAGAGAAAACCCCAAAATAACAGATTTCAACAACAAAGTAAAGCCCCATAATTTGAATTCTTTCTTTCAATAATCTTTCAGTAAACACTGATTGGGGCTGCTAAGATAGAAGAGTGAATGCATAAAGCACAGTGCCTACCTTCAGGGAGCTACAAGTCCAGCAGACAGAACTGTGCTTTACGAGGAAGCGGTTCTCGTAAAGAGAAAGCACGTAGAGAGGGCTACCTGATTCCAGGCTTCTTCAGTGAGGACTTCCCAAAGGAGACCAAGTTTAAGCTGCAACTGGATGGTTGGGAAGGAATCAGGGTGGGGCAAACAAAAGAAAGGAGGAGCGGTTGGGAAGGAGTGCGGTATTCCAAGCAGAGTTGCAAAGTCAGGAAGTAAAAGAGAACGGTGATCACTTTGTGGGATTCTTGAAGCGATGCCTAAACGTAAATACGATGGCTTGGTGATTCTCAGCATTGGTTATTTACTCGACAAGCCTGCTCCCAGTTTGCTCTTAGAAGATAGATAAAGAAGACTTGACGGGTTTGCCATGCATTTGGAAAACCCTGATTTTTGTGAGCATTCCCTTTCGTGGACCAACCAGACACACCCAGACACCGTTTCAGCGATGACTGTCATTTCCTCTAAGCATAAAAGGAGCCAGAATTTCTGCCTATTATTTTCATATTGCTTCCTCTGCGGGAAATTGTGTCAATTCATTTGGACATTTGTGGTTTCACTGTACTCCCCGAGCCATTACATCATGATGCGGTAACTCAGAACTCCAGTGGCACATTATCAGAGCTGACTGTTCCTGGAAGCCAGGAGATAACAAACAAAGTGGCTTCATTTGGCCTATAAGCATGTTAAACACCCTCAGCAGAGGACAGCAGAATACAAATATGCCTTCCTCCTGACTTTTATCAAGGAGAGGAGAGAGACGTGGGATAGATATAAATTACATGCCCTGCTTCGGCGTAGGATGTATCATAAAATCTATTGCCACCGATACTAACTGGCTTCACTGTATAATTTAGTGACAGTTTCGTGCATTATGTTTCTTTGCCGACAAGACTGGTGCGTGGTGAAATGTTGCTGTATCTAAGTATGGATGAAACTGCCTAAAGATTTAAGCCATTTTATTCCATCCTGAATTAACATGCTCAACCTAATCCTCATCTCCCTGGGAGACTGCGAATTGGGGGGGAGGATGAGCAGACGGCTTTTCATGCAGGTGGCTGGGGCCTGTGTTTCCACTTGCCTGCATACCATTCTCCCTTGTGAGGCTGCTGATTGAAACTTACTCAAAGATTACCTTGGTAATAATTTGAGCCTTATCAGGGAAAAAAAAAAAAGCACAACACAACAAATTAATGAGGTTTCTACCTATAAAAGAAATATAAAGGGCTTACTTTCCTAAAGATGCCTGATACCATGGATAAATCATAGACAAATAGAAAGCTTGCTGTACTTTATGCCTAATTATAAATGACTTAATACCAACTCAGACCCAAAAGATTCAGGGGTGTGATCATTCTGAAACCTAATTAGTCAGAGGGAGACAGTACTACAGTATCAAGATTTTCACTAATGCAAGAAAAGTCTCTTCTCCACTCATATTTTACATTATCCCCATGGCAAATAAGGAAATTTTTCTTAAGTGGTGAATTGGGCTCAGGTTCCTTAATAATATATTGCTTAACAATTGCATTATTGGACTAAGCTAAGGCAGCAAATATTAGGGCCTTTGCTGAGATAAGTGATCACAGGTGTCTTCGTCGGTTCGGGCTGCTATAACAGAATACCATACACAGGGTGGCTTAAACAATGTACATTTATTTCTCAGTTGTGGAGGCTGGAAGTCTGAACATGGTTGGGTTCTTAGTGAAGACTCTTTTCCCAGTTTGCACTTGGCTGTCTTTTTTGTTGTGTCCTCACATGATGGAGAGAGAGGACTAGTTTCCTTTTCCTATAAGGACACTAATCTCATCATGGAGTCCCCACCTTCATGACTTCATTGAAACCTAATTACCTCCCAAAGGCCCCACCTCCTAATATCATCTTGTTGGGGTGAGAGTTGCTACATATGATTTTGGGGGAATATAAACATGCAGTTCATAACAGAAGATATTTATGTCTACCAGGAACCAGATAGAATATGAGCCTAATAATGAAATGACTAAATATTTGCTCATGACAATATTAATGAACCAAATTTAGTAACAGTCACGGCAACTTAAGCATCGCTCCAGGCTGTTCTTTTCCTGGAGAGAGGAAGGCTGGGTAGGAAGTGGGCTCCTTTTCTTCTTTTGTTCCTCTAGTCAGTCATGGAGTGACTTCCTCTGCCCACTTCAGGTCTTCACCTGTCATCCTTCCATGTACTTTGCCCCACAGCCACTAATTTTCTCTCTGCCCTTCCCCCTTTTATCACAGGTGATCTGGATCAATGAGAATAGATGATTTAAAGATATGGAGAAGATAAAAAATGATTGCCTCTAGGGTAGCAGAAATAAGAGATTCATTATCGTCTGAGTTGGCCTCAAATTGTCATGGGCCTTTTATATAAACATAGATCCTCTTCACTGTGCGACTAGCTGTTTTATCAGTGAGACACCTTAAAAGGTGTTCCAGTGGTTTCAGGTCAAGCCAGGGCGAGCCCTCAGCTACATGGTTGGTTACATGAGGAAAGTCTTTAGGGCTTCCTCTTGGTCTCTTCAAATTCTTCTGCTACCTAAGGAAGTAGCCCTTCTATTTCCTCTCTTTATCAATCTCTTCATGCTCTCCCCTTTCTCTTGTATTAAATCTTGCTTTTAAAAACTTGTGCACAAAGAGCAGTCAGAAGTTGAAAATAAGTATTACCATTTTAACGGGAGCCTCACTTCCAAAATAATTGCTCTCGACTACTCATCTGCTAGAGAAGGTTAAGAAAGGGCCCTGAATTGGCTAGGGACTGATTTAAAATGTTCTCAGAATCTGACCCACAGTGAAATCCTGTAATTTTGTTTGTAAAATTTTAGCTTCCAACAAGGGTCGTAAAAACAAGAGAGCCTCACAAGGATCTCTGAAATCAGAGAGGTAGCTTCCTATGTCATTTACTTATGTGGCCATTTAAAGTAGTCTTTAGAAGACAAATGACCAAGCCAAAAATCAGTCCAGTGAGGTGGAAGAGAGAGGAGCAGACCACCTACTGTGGAAGCTTTCTTCATCTACTGGGAGGAAAAAGCTTCCCTGGGAGAACATCCACTTCCTCTTTGGTGAGTTGTGGGATTTCTGCAAGCAATGCAGTAAGAAAGAGAAATTTTGTGCCTTTGAACTGCTATGTAGTTTGGAGTCTTCAACAAGTCAGTCTTTGGCATCTTTTTTACCTCTAATATCTGCACCTGAATTCTTTATTTCCATTCTTTTTGTTTCCCTTTCTACTATCACCTGGTGTCCCATTCCTACAGGACTTTACTCTCAGCCAGAAGTCACATACTTTTCCGTCATTTGGAACTACTAAGGGCCTATGTCCATCTTTCTTATAACTATTTGCCTTTTATTAGGGAACTTGAAGGGGACCTTAGATATTTCTCTCAATCGTGTGCAATAATTCAGAGAAAGAAAGCTGGACAAGGGGAAACTTTTTGAAGGCTGAGAATCCAGAGCAGCATCTCTAAAAATGTTCCTTGTAAGCAAATATCTATTCATAAAAGATGGGCTTTGAGGTAAGCAGTGACTTGAGAAGCACTACTGGGAACCTGAATGTTATTAATAATCTTCCCCAAGGACCAGAATAATTCAGATCAAAGCATCTGGCCAATCCTTTGGAGACATGGCCAATATTCAGCAAAGCCTCTTAGAAGGTGATGAACATTTTAATTTTGAGTCTGTAATGAGTAGATCATATCATACCTATGACAGTGGGCAACCTACTATCCTGGCCTGCTAGAATTGTTCTTTGTTTGTTTGTTTGGAGTTTGGGCTCTGGTGGTGGTGGTATTGTTTGGCACTAAGATGGAACTAGTGATTCTTAATTAGACTGTCCTTCATTTACTCAGCATCTCAGGACTTTGCTCAACAACTGGCTCCTGATAGAAATTACCCCCAAGGGAGGAATGTTGCCAAATACTTTAAAGTTCTGTCAGGTTGAATAGGTACAAACTGAGCCTGATGATTACGATTTTTTAATAAAAAAGCAGAGAAGCAGACAACATAGTCACCTTCAAAAAGTAGCACATTAATTTTCAAACTGACAGTGACATGGTAAATACACACAGTTGCTAAAAGGAAATTTTGAAAAAAGAATAAATGTTTTGTTTATATTATACAAGTGTTTTTAAAATGTATGGTCATCTTAGAAGCATATTGTGGCAAAAAGGTGTTTTGACCAAAAAAAAAATTGTATGGAAATGCCAAAAAAAAGTCTTATGATACCACATGTAGATTTTTCTGGAGTTTGTTATACATTTGATTCCAAAGGAGAATGGGAAAACCAACCTCTCAAAGATTTTCTGTGATAGTAATTGATAAAAGGTGTTCTTGTATATGTTTGTTTTTGTGTTTGGGTTTCTTATCCTAGAGAAATAAAGTTTTTGATTGAGTTCACAGCACAAAATGAGGAAGGCAATTTTGTATGCCAATCTTATAAAACTCATAGCCTTACTTTATTTCCCCACCACGTCTCTTTCCTTTAGGGCATTCTGAACAGTGGGAGAATAGAAGGAAACTAAATTTATATTCTTTCTTAGATACTTCTTGAAGAAGTGGGTAGGGAGGGGGGGAGATATACTAGGAAATGCATGTGATTTTTTTTTTCATAAAAATTTCTGCAAAATAATCCCCCGTTGAAACTGCTAACAGTTGTTTTTTACACTCTATAACCCCCAGCAGGTAGGAAAATCCCCTGCAGATTTCAAGATATTGCATGTCAGTGTAGTAAAGCACAATTCTTTATTATTATTTTTTAAGACCAGGTTTCCAGTATTACTTCAACAGGAAAAGTTCTTGTGCTGTGTACATAACTGTTTCCTAGCTGACTAAAGGTAGTATCATTTTATTGCCTGCCAGACTCTGGGTGGGAGGATCAGCACTTCAACTCTTCATGCTTGACTGCACCCAGAACAAAGCCAAGAAAAGTATAAGACACCTGGTTTGAGTCTCTGTTTTAAACTTTAATGTGGACTCTGCATTCATTTTCACCTGAGTAAGGGCAATGTTATTTTAGCTGTCCTATATGCACATCCACTGTATAAATGGCCAGAGGCATAACCAAATATTATGTAGTATTAGTTTTTTTTCTTCTTAGATAATAACCAAAGAAAGAATTCCAAAAGGAAAGCTCCCCCCAACCCCCTTCCATCTAGGTCTTTCTCATCACTCCATGCCTCCTAAGGTTAGGCTGTTCGATCCTTCGATCCTTCTCATAAAGCAACTAAGAGTACAGTCCTCAAATTTTAAAGAAAGAAGGTCAACTTGGAGTAGCACTGAAAAATAGACAAGGTTGTCTCTGAGACCATTTATATCTTACCCTTATTGTGTCTTACCTCCATCCCTCTCAGTTGACTAACGTTTAGGAGACTTTGGATTTGAAGCCTCATCTGTAATTGTGGGATGAAGGATATTTTGCATAGTCCAAGAAGTTCCGCCCGCACATAACGGGAAAGAGGAAAGGAAAGGCACCTCCTGTAAGGCTGCAATACAGAAGTTTGAGGTATCACTTATTCTCATATCCCACTGGTCAGAACCAGGCAACATTTAGCTACAAAGGAGACTGAGAAATGTCTTTATACTGTGTCCCTGCACCCAGCTGATAATTCTATTAGTATGCAGGAAGGGAAAAGTAGGTATTGAGTAACGAGTTGAGCTAGGAGAGAAGGCTCAGAGGTGGGAGAGTAAAAGAAGGTATACTTCAATGTAGGCTGTCATCTACTTTCCTAAGGCTAA
>NW_006442109.1:23431912-23507547 GCF_000325575.1 Pteropus alecto | reverse complement strand
AGCCCTAATTAGTTGAGGCACTAAAAAAGTCAGCCTTACTTTGAGGCTTATTTTTTACTTTTCTTAATTTATTTTCTCAACCTTTAATTAATGATGTCTTTGGTAACCCTACTTGGAAAGAGTTTTTGTTCCATAAATGAGAATCATTGGTATAAGCCTCTTGGAAACAGTAGGGTTTGGGGAAGAATATCACATTTATTTTCCCAAATCTACCTTTTTGTTAGTCTTTAAGGTATTTCATATGAGAGAATGATTGCCACACCAACTTGCTGCAAGTTTGGAAGTGCATGTTTCAGAAAGGTATTTAAAGTCTCACATTTTTTCTTTATTCTTTGGGTGATAGTCTCAGCCTGAAATGCAGCCCCCGCCACAAGTCATGATTCCATCTTGAGCTTACCAAGCTCCAGAGAGAAGGAGACAGTCTCCAAAGTCTTAATCAGTGGTCAGGATGAAAGCAGATCATATCTCTTGATTTCCTCACATGCTTTTGGACCAAGAAGATGCTTTTTAGTGATCTTCTCGGGCTCCAAATCACATAGCAGAACAGAAAAAAAGCTGTTTGCTGCAACAGACACACACCACAGGAGTAGAGAAGGTGTAATTCCAGTTCATAGAATCTCTTTTGGAAAAAATGGACTTCGTATTTTTAAAATTTTTCCCACATTTCTTCCTGTCACAACAAACTCCTTCAGACAAAACATGTAACTTCTGAGTAATCCAGAGGGACTTGAACAAATGCATTAACATGTTTCATTCTGAAGACCAAATGCCCTAATTTAAAATGACAAAATTAAGCACTTCGTGATTAGTCAATGATCCCCTAAATTGGAGCATTTGTACAAACCACTATTGTCATATAAAATGTACACCTGCACTCAAACCCTCCTCTAAAATTATCTTCTATGATTAGTTCTTTGACATAATTAGATTGTTAGTTTACATAATTAAAATCACAAGACATTTAAAGAGACTTCAGATGCGTTTTGAATACACTGTGTATACTAAAGTGCATTTCTAAAGGTGACAAGGCAGAAGTGATGTTTTTAACACACCGGTTCCCAGAATACAAATTTTAGCTTAAATCATCTATCTGCCTTTATAGGAAACATATATGGAAAGAAAGTAGTGTGGCACAGCAGTGAGATTACTCAAGTTTGGAGACAGGCAAGCTTGAGTTGAGTCCTGCCACTGTTACTCATTAGCCGAATGATTTTAGAGGAAGTTATAAAACCTCTTGTACCCTGAGTTTTCTTATCTATAAGATAGAGTTAACCATGATGCTTATTCAATATGGTTGTTGACAGAGTTAAATGAAAAAGTTCAAATTAAGAACTTACACACTATGTGGCCAAAATAAACATTCAACAATTGTACATTACCATTGGTATAATTATTTTACTTTATGCCTTTACATGTAACAACAAATTTAAGCAAAACATTAAAAAAATAGGCAAAAAAATGATTATGACAGTCTACGCAATTTGCCTTTATACAACTAAAACAGAATCTAAGTGAAAATAAACATAGGTCAAAGATGTGTACTGTTTGTTTATATTAAAACTTTTCTACCAAAGTAGACTCCAGTGAATAAAATTATATATTGTCAATTTGCTATAAATATACATATAACAAATATTCACTTTAAAATTTTATGTGCAAAATATCAGCCTGACATTAAGATTATGATTTGAAGTGCAAAGGAAACTGGGATTCAAACAGGAAATTCTCATTATAAACTCATTTCTGCCTCTTTTGCCCCCATAAATATAGACAAATTATATTTGGGTTTTCATTACGTGACCACACACACTGGACTCTGTAATACAGTTTTGACCGAAATTATCAGGTATTAGAAAGGAGCTGCACATTTGGCAGATGCTATTTTAACTAGCCCTTTATATCATTGCAGATATTTTCAGGCAAAAGTACTCTGCACATATACATATGTGTTTGTGATTATCTCCTTTTCATCTAATGAATCCAGCAGTTCAGCTAGTGCTTCCTCTGAGGTTGTTCATTAGAACAGGCATTGGCGAGAGTCGAGGAGGACACCACTGGTCTCATTCTACGGTATACATATTCGATCTAAGTTTATTTTCACTTAGATTCTGTTATAGTTGTATAAAAGGGATATCACAGACATATTCTCTCCCAGGAGTCAGTGTCAGGACAAAATAGAATGTTAGGAATCAAAGGAAGGGAAAGCTGTGGCTGGTTACTGCCTGCATTCCCATCCTTCTGCTACCTTTACCACTTCCATCAACATTTATTTACTACTGATGGGTGAACATGTTGCTGTGTACTGTTCTGTGGCGGGGAGGGAGGGAGGATAGGAGCTCTGTTTTTAGAACACCCAGTGAACAAATAAAATGTTCCTTGGGATAGAATGGTACCTATACTCTTCTCTCTACCTTATACATGGCATTGGGCATTAATATATTTTAATCCTCTGAAAATTAGCCTATTTTAGTTGACTGGTTTCTCTTAGTCAAGGATAGTTTAGTTCTAAAAACAAAACAGAACAAAATAAAACAACAACAAAAAAATACCTCAATGAATAAAAGTGTCAATTAAAAGGCTACATACAGTAAAATTCCATAAAATCCAATTGCGTGAAATATGCCTGACTTGCTTGGAACCTCTGTCTATCTCTCTCCCCCTCTCTTTGGGTTTACACTGGCATCCACCACCACTGTGCATTTGTTACCTTTTCTATCTCTGCACAATGACTTTTCCTCAAGGCTCTTAGCTCTAGCTCCTTATCACATTGGCTTTCATGAAGCTCTGAGTTTTTATGGCACTGATTCTGTCCTAAACCATTGTCAAATGTCAAAGTCAAACCCCACCTTGTCATTCTGAGTCGTTCGATTCAAATTCTTAAGAGTGAATAATCAATTGGTAGCTGGTCAGATTGATTACCTCTGGGTCTCTTGTCCACTCCTGGTCCAATCAGCAGTGGCTGATAGAGATCCTGTGGATATATGTCCTTCAAGGCTATTATCTATGGCAGATTAGACATGAAGGGGAAGTTGAATATGCCTTACAAATGGACTAAACATCTTGATTTCACTAAAATCATTTATTAAACTGAACATTCCAAATCTCAGTGCTGTTTTATGAGAAAATTCATTATGTATACATTTCAATCTTCTCATTGCCCATTTTAGTTGGCATGGATAAAAAGTGAATTGTATGTCTTTCAATATAATGGCATTTCGATTTGATCATTAAATAAAAATTGCTTGATAATATTGATGTCGAGGATGATAATGAGGCTGATAAGACTGAAGAAGAGTCAGCCCACCTTATATGTCACATTTACAAGTAAACTTTTTAAAAAAATCCTCGGATATCATTACTATTTTACAGGCTATCATTGATATCCCACAAAATGGCTGCAATAGAATTGAGAAACCCTTGGTATCTAAAATTTTTATTCCAAAGATAATGTTTTATTTCCTTTTCCTACCTGCCTAATATATCTGTAGATTATTAAAAATTATAATGATCACTTGGTTGAAAATTTGCAGAAAGAAAACAAATCTAGTTAAGGAGATATAGGGGTAAACCAATAAACCCAGCAAAAAAAGTTGTACTGCAACAATTTCCTCTCTTCTGGAAATTGTTACAATGATTTAAAAATATTTTAATAATACATCAAAACCTCAAGCATAAGCATAGTGATAATAAATTGAATATAACATTTACCTGTAAAACATGTGGAGATTATTGAATGACTATGGCTATTTTATCTTTTGAAATATTAGAGTTAGTGCAGTAGTCAGCAGAAAGCTTTCACTTGATTATTTTCTTGAAATTCAAAATAAAGTCTGTAAGGTTGCTCTCTGTAGGGTGTGTGAGAAGTACAGAAGATAAGAAGATAAGAAGTGACAGTTCACTGAACTGAGATGGGCTGTAAGGGATAGATGTCTGCCTGAGGGGGTGAGAACTATTACTACTGTCCAAACTGCACCCCTTGACTTTGCCCACACCAGATCATATATTCTATCTGTGGGAGGACAGTGAGTCGGTTGGAAGAAGAATGTGTAGAGAGAAACTTTTTGGCTTCTTAAATGGCTGGGGGATGGCTGGAACTTGTTTACTGAGTTTAACATAGAAACCAAAACTAGAATGTTTCATAGACCTGTGCTACTCAGACTGAGTGTGCTATGATTGTTTTAATGAGATAAAAGACTCAAAATTCAAAATGGCAGAATCGTGTCAGATTTGTGAGTAATATAAGTGCTTTTAAAAGTTTTACTGGAAAGTGTTACTGAGATGTTTACTTTAACTCAGGTGCAAAGACATAGCGATATATATTTGATATTAAATCATTATATATGGAATCAGTGCAAAATTACATAGTTCTTTGTGGCACAGATTTCAGGGTACCTGTTACCTAAAGGAGAGAATGGAAGAGAGGAGACTGTGGAAATATACTATGTATAGGGCATCATTTGCAAAAATGCATCTAAAGCAACAGCTACTTACTCTCTAAAGCGAAATGTTAAAACGGCTAATTTCTTTTATTAAAAGAAATAGAATAGTTAATGTTAATATGCTTGTGTCAAGCATATATTAATGAGTTGGTTGTCACAAACAAATCTTTGTGTAAACAAATCATGTGGGGTGACAGTATCTCACTGTTGAAGAAACCATGTAATACCTCTGAATATTTCTTATTCTTGAAGAAATTTTCTAGGTAGAAAGGTAGTTTTTCACCCAGCGTGAATTTTTGCCCTATTTCACTCCCCCTTACCTGCACAGGCATGTACAAATTCCTTGTATAAATTTTTTTGTACTATAGTACTGCCTCTCCCATATATCTCTCTGCCATACTGATAAAAACACATTTGTTATTTGCATACTAAAGATCTACCACTTTGTTCTCTATATAGCTTATGCATAGTGAATGTAAGTGTAGCTATTTATAATATTGAACTCAAGAAATCTAAGAATAAACTGAATAAAAGAATAGAATAGCTATGGGGAGAAAATCATTCCACACCAGATAATTCAGGATCTGACAGTAGATATGAATGTTACCCCACTCCACAGATAAGAACATGGAGACAGAGAGAGTTCAAGTAACTTGCTCAAGGTCACTGGGTAGGAAGAAGCAGAAATGGGATATAGACTGAGTCAGTTTATGTCAAAATCTGTACTATTACAGTACACTCTATACTATTAAGCCTTGTCCCTAAACTGGACCAGAGGATCTAGATTTTTCTTGATTCTGGGAAATCATTTTATTAGTAACTTAACAAATGTTTTTTAACACCTACTATGCATAAGTCCTAGGTACCTTTGGGAGTAAATAATAAATCAGCTAGGCCACTACCCTATAAGGAGTTCAAACAACTATAAAAACTACTTCATACTAGGTAGAATGCAACATAAATATAAAAAGGAGACACTGAAGAGTGGCATAGGAGTTCTCGAAAGAGACTAATTCATTTCCAATTAGTAGAGGTTAAGGGGTTGTGAGTACAGAGGGAGAGGGTATGAGGAAATGCCTAATGAAAAGGACATTCGAAAGGTAAATTTGATTCACATATCTTCACCAAATGTGTGGAGATGGGATGAATATTCGGATAAGGGAAAACTGTGTTAGAAAAATGTGGGTGGATATAAAGACCAGCAGGTAGTTTGTTAGCCTGTGTTAGCTTCATGAGGAGTAGTAGGCAGGAAAAGTGAATAAAGTCCAGGCAATGAAGAGTTTTTAATGCCTTAATAGAGTATTTTTATTTTAATTGATGGGAAAATACGAGAATTTTTCACGTAGGCTTCAATAAGATTAATCCATAATTTAGAATGGTGTGGTTACTTTAAATGCTAATATCTGCGGTGGATAGAGCTATTTGTTTGTGTTTAGCTCAATGGAACAACCATTTATCTAAAACCTCCTAGGAACATGGTTTTGTGATGGAGTAGGGAATATAGAAATAAATATTATCCCTGATTTTGAGGAGCTCCATACAGGTATTGAATTATGAAAACGAGCAAAGTTTTGTGAAGGCCAAGAGGAAAAGGATACCAATTCTGACAGGGGCACAGTGAAGGCTTGTGGATGACTGACTTGTGAAGAGCCTGTTCCTTCTCTTTTAGCCAATGCAAGTTCTGTCACAGTTGTCAGATTGTATCGTTGGCTCCAGACTCAGACCACATGACTTTCCATTACTGAAGGACCATTTGGAAGAATTACTAAGTGTGCACAAATCAGCAATGGTGTCCGTGCCTTCACATAAACAGTGTATCTCATTACTGGTCTCAAGATGTCTTTTCTAGGATAAATATTGATTTTTGAGTGTGGAGAAAACAAAATGCACTCCAGAACAAACACACAATCGGTTATTCCACATTCATTTTAAGTAGACCAATCAGAATATATTTGGGTCACTAACAATAAAATTCACAGTTTCCAAAGACCATGTTATTCTACAAAGCACAAGTCATGGAGAAAACTGGTAAGATGGGAAAATCAAGAAAGTTCCCCAAATCTGATGAGCCATGTCTGAATAATCTCTCCATGTATAATAAGCACTGCGTGCTTTAAAAAATTCCTATTGCTTTATTTTACAAAATGTTTTCTTTTTATAATAATTATATGTAATTTTATATTCTCCAGGTCTAAAGGGGAATTCCTTGGAACTATTTTGATTTTATTAAATTTATTATTTACAAAGAGTAAAAACAATTCAAATCATTACAGCTTGTCTAAGTTAAAGAGTCTTTATGATACACTTAAATAACAGTGCATGAAAGCATTTAATTAATAAAACATCAGTGTGATGCATCTGTAAGTATTTAGATACAGAAATCAGTAAGAACCAAGTGGTTAGAAGCATCTTAGATGAGTAGGGCATATGATTCTCAACAGGGAATGCTGGTTATCACAGTCTCCTGAAAGTGGTACATAATTTAGAATACCACAATAAATATGAATTAATTTTATATTTAGAAAGAGAGAAAAACAAACGTTCTTATTTTCATAGTACAAATAATAGAGAATAAAGCTTAAAATGCATCATGGCTTGTAGGGATGAGTTTAAACAGATCGTAAAACAACAAAGTGGACCTAAGGAAAAATATACTATTTGTGTGGGTTAAGATGATGGGAATAATGTTTTTAGGTCAAGAAACAGGGCAAATCAAAATACGAAGTAAAAGCTAGAGGTTAGCCCATCATGAGAGGGTGGCAGTGGAGAGATTGCTTAACTAAGTTAAGTAAAGAACTTAGATTAGAGGCTATAATGTATTGAGAAGCCCGTATAGTTTCTTTAAAAGGAGAAAAACACGTTTAAAATTTAATTTATGGAAAATTAAACAAAAGTTTTTAGAATAAATTGAAGAGAATAAAGCCCAGAGCCTAGGAAAACAGATCAAAGGCTGTGCCATGTGTCAGATTTGAAGCCACATTGGCCAGAGTTAGGATGTTAGCAGTTGGAATGAGAACATGGGGGCAAACTTGAGAGTTATCTCAAAGAACAAATCATGGGGCTTGGTGATGGACTGGCTAGGGAGATATAAGAAAGGAAGCAGTCAAGGATGACCGAAGCAAGCCCAGAGGTTTCTACCTTTGTGTCTGGGACAATACGTTTCTATCAACGGAAGTAGGAATGCTTGGCTGTAAAAGGGGCAAATGTATAGTTTGGGTGTAGATGTATGGAGTTGTTTACAACAGATTAGCCAATTTTTTTTTAGATTATCCAAATTTAAAATATGGGGCTGTAGTATAGGAGAGCAGTCAGGGTTGGAGGAGTAGGTCTGAAAATCAGTGATATAGCTGTGGTTATGAAATAGGAAATTGTGTGCTCTTCAAGGGGGTGATTCAGAAAGAAGCCAGGATGGAAGACCAAAGCTTGAGAGCACTTACATAAATGGGGCCCACGTAGGGAGACTGAGGAGATGTGATTAGAGAGGTAAAAGAATATTTTCTCAAAAATTATAGAAATTTGATAGAACCATATATTTTCTTATTGTTCAAGACCTAGACATTCTGAATATAGTCAGTAGTTTAAATTTTTACTCCCTCATTTCTCTTTCCATCCAGAACGCTCCTGATTCTGATTTTGATACACATGCATCTGTCTTTTCTGGTCCCTTCTCCTTCTTGAATCTTAGCCTGTTCCTATCATCATCTTCTGTCTCTTTACCACAACAAATTACATGTGGTCTGGAGATCTAGATGTTGAAGTCCATTGTAAAAAGTTCTATTAATTATACTTCCTTTCATGTCTCCTGCCCCTTCTTTTCTTTCTTCCTCATCCTTTCTTTTCTCTTACGTTCTTCTATATTTATCATTACCTATTATTTTTCTGCTTGTTCTAAGCCTTCAACTCTATGCCAGTCCTCTTAACCCTCCTTGAGTTTCTATAATAGATCAACTTAAATTTATCAGTTGCTTCCTGTTTAGATAAAATCTGTGAGATATTTTTATCAAATTATACTTCTTTCCTTGGAAGCACCTGCTACAGATGTTTTGTAACTTTTTTTAGCATGATTATCTGAGTAACATGGTTTCTTCCATTTGCTCCTGAGTCACCTAGGGACAAAGAATGTGTTCATTTGGCTCATCTTGTATCTCCTACATCTAGCACAGTGACTGATCGATAAATATTTATCCAAAAAAAAAAAAAGTTTGAAAGACTTGGCAGTTGTCTCAATGGGATTAGAGGCTTTTGCCATATGTCTCACCACCTTCTCCTTTAATTTCCATAGGACCCAGGAGCTTATGAGGCAAGTTGAGAGCTAGAAGAGCCCCATGTGTTTTACAGCTCTTTGGGTTAAACGTTCAGACTAAGTCACAGAGTAAATTTGGATTATGCCAACTTCAGAAAAGAAATCCAACAGCTTAGCAAAGATATCTTGTAAAGTCAAACTAATTATCTATACCAGAATCCACTGATCTGTTGATCGATGTGGAGGATGAACATAATAGCTATTGATACTTATAAAATATGAGAGAGTGTGGTTGTTTAAAACTGCCATGAATAGGCTTCAGTCTGACAAACCTTAACGCTCTAATAAAGAAGTCCTTTTTTGTTGAGCTTAGTAAAAAATAACCTTTTCTTGATTTTCCAAAATATACTAAAATTACTTTTTGTTGCCAGCATACTAATATGGCAAAATATTAGCAAAAAATATTAAGTTTAGAAAACAGCTATTTCAAGAGAAGGAAAGCACAGACATGCCTTCAACAACCATGTAGAGAATGTAAACCCAGAGGAAGAAAAGAAATAATTTCCCTGGTATCAAGAAGATCTACTTAGAGCTCATGGGATAAAATTAAGTAAAGGGACCTTAAGCTAAGAATCCTAAAAAACCCTCTTCTTATTGAAGATGTTCGAGCTGTGTCTTAAGCTTCAGGGAAATTGAGAACCACGCCTTTTCTGGACAAAGTGTTAGAAAGCATATTGCAAGAAATATCCCGCTCTGCTGAATTTTATGATCTAGCGAGATAATTTAGAACATAAAAATTTTATTTCAGTCCTTCGTATATTGTGATAAGCTTGTCATCACCTGGTACTGCCATTGAAATTTCTACTAACATCTGCTTACAACTATGTCACTAGCTGCCACATGCTCTGGTGACAATTAAAACATTGTAAATTTATTCTCAAAATAAATGGGCTCGCATAATCCAAAGACTAATAATATTATAATAATGTAATTTTAAATGCCTCAAGATAAAAGCCATTCATCATATAACCCTGGGCTTATTTTTATACCAAGAAAATAAATATATAAACAGGAACAAAGAAAGGAAAGACATCTCTTGAGTAGGTATGCTTAGCACTTTTGAAAACACAGGTACAACTTTAGAGAATTGTAGCTAAAAAGGTAAGGGACAGAAGACATGAGTTCAGATCTGATTTAGGAGACAATGTATCTGGGCTCTTCTCTGTCATAGTTGAGTTGCATTTCACTGGGCAAATCATTAATAGTGTTGGCACCTGTTTTCTCATTTGTAAAAGGGGATAATTCCAGTCTCTCTAGGTTTATAAAATCCATGAGAATACACTTTAGAGAGTCTGAAGGACTCTGCTCATATAAGAGATAAGTAGGAGCATGATCTAAAGAAATCTTATATTTAGCTATTTAATGTGCTTTTAAATTTTTTTGTTCTTACATTTGAATATGGATGTGTCTGGTGCTCTGGGAATTCACAACACTTCAAACCATGAAATGAAGCCACACTGTGAACACTTAATTAATTTAGAGTAGGTACTAATTCTTAATAAGAACTTTAAAATGTGGTTTATTGTGAATAAACCATAAATCAGAGAATCCACCCACATATAAATGAGATTTGCCTGTAGCTTAGAAAGACTCCCTTTAAACAGGATCTGAATAAAACATCTGAAAACTTTATTTCCAGATTTCTGTGGTGAATGACCTCAAGTTGTGAGATAATATTTCAAAATTAGAAAAGCTTCCATTGCCACCAACAGACAAGTTAGTAAGTTATTTCATCAACTCGTACTGAAAAAATAATTCATTCATTCATCCATTCACTGTTCAGTAAATGGTGAATGAGTATATGGAAGTGCTGGGACTGGTGACAGAGGCAGGCTGCACTCAGCCAGCATGCACCAGTACAGATAGATATGTGTGGCCGGTATCCTAATTGGTCAATGTCTATATATCACTTCTGAATACAAGAATGAAAAGACAAGGCCCTGGCCCCATGGAGAGTTCCATCCCATTGAAAGGCGGTATGATCAATCCTATAATGAAATAATTCGCACTATCCTCACACTTCAATCCTATAATTAAGAGCTGGAAAAGGACATGTAGGACTGCCCTGGGAATATTAAAGAAGGCTTCCAAAGGAAGGTCATAGTGAAAAAGAAGGACAAATGGAGCATCCCAGACAGAAGTGGAGAGCATATTCCAGACATGGAGAAAGGTTTGGTAAAAGCAAAGAAGTGTGAGCAAATGTGGAGTGTAGCAAAAACAAGTAATTCATTATTAATGGAGAAGGAAACTGAAGGAATAGCATGCAGGAGATAAGACTGAAGTAAAAATCAAGTGAAGATTACAAGATTTAGGATGAAGATAAAGGGAAACCATGGAAGAACATTACTGACATGATCAAATTTGTGTTGAGCACTATGCAAGGATGCTGTGTGTGAGAAGAGATGTAGACCTTTCCCTCAGGGAGATTTCTGAAGTTCAAACTTCACAAAACATTCATGTGCAACATAGTAAAGAACATTGCAAATAAGATATACTCAAGTGAAAAGTTCTAAAAGTGCTATTAGGTGGGCTGGATATGGGCTGAAAGTTTTCCAGAAAGATATTTTAGCTCCACTACACTAAAAAATCAATAAGATAATTTGACTTCCATAACTTCTAAAAGTGTTCCTCTGAAGACCATGGGAACATCAACAATTATGCAAAGAATTCAAGATAAAAAAAATATCTATAGTAAATAAAGAACTTTCATGCCTAGAATCGCCCAGATTCTGTTAGTCTGAGCCTCCAAAGAATTGCTCGTGTCTACTTGGTTATGTGTCGACTCAGTCAAAATTGATATTTGTAACAGCAACTTCTATGGAGCTCAATAAAATGGTACCAGAGACATGAGAGAGAAAAGGTAAAGAGGGAAAAAAGAACCATGAATGAATCCTTTGCAGTTCTGGCTTTTCTTCAGAGATGGCCATGGTTTTGCCCTTTGCAAAACAGCATTTGTAAACAGAATCCTATATCTACAGATGATCTGAGGGAGTAGCCCAGCTGTGCTTTTCATATATGCACCTAGCTTATTTCAAGAGTGTTTGTTTTATTTTTACAGCTGCAAAGTGTTAGCAATCCAAAAAGAGCTGCCAAGAGTACAATCAGACAAATTAGCTTAGGGCTGGTTTTCATGGTATATTCAAAGCTATTCTAAATAAGTTCCCTGTGTAGTTGCTGAATACCCTGAGTGATCAGAGCTGTTTCCCAAACAGAGTCGGAATGGTTATTTCCCCATTTGCAGCTGCTTATTTGATTTTTAAAAAGACACTTCGTAACATTTTTACATTCCTTAAAAAACTGTTATATATGCGTATGTACAGACTGGGGTTGCTTTTATAACAAGAAAAATGAAGGCATTGCCAGTCAGTGAAATCTTCCTGAAGACCAATCACAGAACTGAACTGCAGGTGCACTTCGGTTTATGGATATGTTATAAAAATTAGCCAATCATAGATTCCTATAATATTATATTCTGTGTTTCTTAGACTGTCATTATAATATTCAAGAAGTATTCCTCTCCAAAGTGAAATAACCCAGTGGTCTGACAAAGAATATTTTTTGCTGAGGAACTGATTAGACTGAAAGCCAGTCCAGTGGCATCTGGAATATATAAACCCTGGAGAATTTCTATGGCTTCCTAAACTCGGCAATAAGCCACTACCCTTAGGCTCCCCTTTCCCTATAGCTGCACCCCCATTAAGCAGACCATAGAAATGCCTCATATTCCTGACTCTGCACATGCAGTTCTTCGACTCTAGCCCTTTTGAAGCTGTTTGTTTTGCCTCATTTACAATGTTTGGTCAAGCCCGTGTGTAACTCACTGTTAAGGACACCGTCGAGCATATGAACTCTTTAGGCTTAATATTTTGCAAACCTAGAGGTTTTAGCATTCCTATTTTCCCTTTTTGTCCATTCTAAAAATACTATTTTGCTTATAGCTAAGATATTTTTTTTCCTAAGAATTTTTTTGTCAATATTTTCTGCTACTTATAGTCAATACTACATGGAGCAGATCCCTAGAATGTTACAAAAGCACTAGTATCACTTCTGGGGAAACATGACCAGTATGTCAGATGTTCTTAGCAACGATTTCATGTGTCTGCTCAGATTAGCAATGTATCTTAGAAGAGAAGCCTACAATCAGGTGTCTTTCCTGGCCTCAGGTTGAGCCGGGTGCCCTGCCAGGTGTTCCCACAATAATCTGTAGTTTTACATTACTGGTAGTTATCTGTTTAGACATCTGTTTTGCTCATTAGACTGACTGTGAGCACCCTGAGGGCAGTTGCGGTGCAGTAGGGTACCTTCAATCTAGCACTCTTTTGCATCCTGCATTATCTATGCTTTAGCAGTGTCTGACACGTTATAGATGTTCAATAAAAAATGGTTTTAGAATGAATTAATGACTTTATGACTAAGGATGAACTATCACACGCAGCAATAACGGACCTAAAGTTTAGTCTAAAGTTTCTATGTCACCCTGGACAAATTATTAAGTCAAATCTGTTTTTCTATTACTGTGTTTGGACTAAGTTATCTCTAGTGTTTCCTTTCAGCTCTGGAATTCTATGTCTTATTGAAGGGTTTTTTTGCCCTATGATTCCGTAATAAGATGTTGACCTACAAAAATTGATTCTGGGTACCTTCACAGTGCCAAATTAAGGTAGGGGAGCATGACCAAACAAATAAAAATAAAGCTTAAGTGATATATATGAGAGATCAGAAGATGAAGACTTGCCAGACCAGAATAAGAGGTAAATTACTCAAATGAAGATGTCATTTTGTTGGTAGATTGTCCTAGAGTATTCAGAAGGCTACCATTGATCAGAAGTTTCCCTATTCATCTCTAATATAGTATATAAAGAAATTATTTTGTTAATGTTGATCACTGGAATCAACCAAACTAAAGACTGTAGGCTCTAAACAAACTCATAGATACAGAGAACAAACTGATGGTTACCAGATGGGAGCCGAGTAGGGGTGCTAGATAAAAAATGGTGAAAGGATTAAGAAGTACAAATAGGCAGTTACAAAAAAAGTCATGGGAATTTAAAATACAGCATCGGAAATATAGTCAATAATATTGTAATAACTATGTATGGTGTCAGGTGGGTACAAGACTTATCAGAGAGATCACTCACCTTCTAAGTTATATAAATGTCACTCACCTTGTAAGTTATATAAATGTCTAACCACTATGTTGTGCACCTGAAATTAATATAATATTGAATTTCAATTGTAATTGAAAAAAATTTTTAAAGAAAAAAAGAATATAGGCTCAAGGTTAGATATTTTAAATTCAACTAAAACATTTTAATACCTGCTAAATGGATATACCGTTTTATTTTTATAAAATTTTTATATTTTATGAAAACCTATTTTTGTGAAATGAATTGTATTAACCTTACCTGTGGAAAATCAAACAATAATATGCAACATTCAGCATACCTTCTGGAATACCCCAATCCCAAAATACTCCTTTGAAGTGCGCTCTGAGTTTTGATAACACAATCATCATAAACACATTTGAGTTAAAATTTTCAAGACCTTTATTAGAATGTAAACAAATATCCTTTTTTGTTTATTCGACAAATAGCTATTAAATACTTATTATAGACTCAAAAGTGAGTACTAAGTTCAAATAATTCAGATTAGTATTTGTCTCCAAGTCCTAGGAAAATGGAACTCAAAGGGTGGTTAAACTCTGATGGCGAAAGGAACCAAGAAGACTACTAGAACAGGAAGGACTTTGGAAATACAGAGCAGGGCAGAGTGCTCCCATATGTAGCTCTGGAACATAGACAACAGCTTTAAGGGAGCCAGAAAGATCAGAGAGATAAACATATGGGCAGGGAGACTTGTATTTCCTTTGGATGGCCTTCAGTACAGCGACAGCCTAAGGAAAGTATTATTTTGTCTTAAGAACTCAGATCAGCAATCTGTTAAGTGACCTGAATGGTTTTCTCAATCAATAAGTGGATAGATGCTTTTTAAAGATATCTATATGAAAAAATATAAACCTTCAGAAGGGTAAGTTCTCATTAAAATTATAGATTTACCTAAAGTTGCCATATGGGAAATTATTATACATGAATTGGTTTCTTTGCACGATCGTGTGGAGTGAGGAAGAGGAAATGGACCTTTAATTGTACGATTGGGTCAGTAAACAAGTCTATAACTCAGAGCTTGCCAGGAAAATGTAGATATATACCAAAGAGTTAAATTTTTATTTCCAAAATAAATAATGCTTTAGGATTCTGAAGTGACCCAGGGTGATACTCAATTCACTGCGATTGAAAATTGATAAACACATTGGGGGTAAATATGTAACCAATTGAACTGCAAATTCAAGTAAATTAAAATAGGCTGCTACATTATCCATCACTGGGTGAATACAGTGGACACATCAATTTTCACTCCATCTACCAATACCTTACTCTGGCTTGGATGATCAATAACTAAGGTTATTGGTGGTCTGTCCTGAAAGATAGATTCCTTAGGCTGTAATACCTTACCAGATCAGAGTCTGCCTCATGCTATATCAGCTTTACCATAGGGCAGGTGCAAGACATCATACTTTCTTGATATTAATAGTTATTAGTTCAGAATATCAACACATATTCCCAATTTGTCGGTTACTGAACTGAATTATGTAGTCTTTTTTACTTCTCATGTCCATGAATAGGTTACTCTAAATCTAGCTTCTGAGATTTAAGTAGACGTGATCAATTTTTAATACATACTCATAGTATCCTTCTTATATTTTATGAAAGCGCTAGGAGATGGGGGGCGGGGAAAAACATATCTTCTGATATTCAGAGCACAGAATGAATGAAAGGAGCCCTGGAATGAACATCTGAGTACATCCTGTCTTGTTTCAATTCAGATGCTGTCTTCTGTCCTTAGCTTGCAACATCAACTTTTTCTAGTACTTCTCCCTCATTTTCTTCTTTTCCTCCTAGTGCGACAACAGTGCTGGGGCATGTGACAGGCCCCTTCCAGATGGAAGCAGGAAGCAGAAAGCTGCACAGAACTTAAAGTAGAAAAGTGCAGGGGCCTGCGAATAAGTACTGCCTGAAGCTCTTAGCCCCAACACATACACACATGCACACATTTACTACATTTGTGTTGGGATTGGGAGTGGAGGAGGTTGAAACTGAGGCATAGGGGAGTTTTCAAAGTTATTAACTGACATAGGGAACTTTTAGTTAAGGAAATTTAAAACTCCAAAATCATAGAAGTGAAATGAGCTGGAAAATAATGTGACTGATCATACTGGAAAGACAAGGAGGAGTTCAGACTATCACCAAAACCTAATAAGAAAAAGACAGGTATCAAACATATCCCACTTTATGGTCTGGGAAACAGGCTCGGTAAATTATTTAACTTCCCCAAGGTTATAGAACTAGAAAGTAGTGTGGAATTGAGATACTAATTTAAATTTATCTGACTCCAAAGTTGAGCTTTTTTTTTTTTTTATTGCCCTATCTTACCTTCCTAACTAATGAAATCTAGTCAATAAACCCATATTGGACAGATGTAAGTACATATCTATAATTATATTACATCTCTAATTATTTTAAAATAGGATCCTGTCTCAGTGCAGAACTTGGTTTCAGATTACAATCAAGCGTTGGCTTAAGAGTTCCAGTGTGGATGACCTAAAATATAATGCCATGGAACCCAGAGGAGCTCTCCTCCCATTTCCTGCCAACTCTTTACATTTAAGGCATGTCACCAGCACACTGTGGCAATAAAGGAGACACCAATTGTGGTGGGGCATATGCAGTTGTTATTTATCTTAGTAGACATAACTGATCATACTGAACCATTTACACTTGGATTTCCCTTGAGATCAACCATATTCAGCTCCAAGTCAGATGACCAGGGGACATCTGTACCCCTAAGACACAGTTGTATCCTCTGTTCAAAGCTAATTGGTGTCCATCCTGTGACCTTTGCCCTATCACTCAATGTTCCAACCCAGTTCTGTCTAGTACTTGTGCGTCAAGAGCCAGACATTCTAGCTGACAGAAGTAGGCTGTTCCCAGCTTAGCATGCTCTGGGAAGAGTCAGTGGTGGGATCAGTGCTTATAAAAATACACACATACAAATACCTCTGAATTTGTATGCACTTATGAAATGACACTGTTTTTACCCATAAATAAAATTATACATAAATAAATTCTTGTTGGAAAGATTATTATTATTTTTAGGGGATCTCGATGTATATGACTAGGGAATCAAGACGGTCTTAAAATATAAGGCGTAAATGAAAATACACTACGCATATCAAAATCCACCATTTTTCAAACCCTCATACTCTACACAAACCCCTGATATGCTTCCAAAAACATTAGCAACAACACCATTACCACTAATCACAGGAGAATTGTTGTGAGGCTAAATTAAAATTCACTGCTTGGTTTTATATAACCCAAAGCTTGAGAAAGACCTTACCAAGTATCTTGTTTTTCAACTTCACTGCTAATTTTTGTGAAATAGCTTGACTGGGATTTTTGCTTTTGTTTTTATTTTAAACATCAAATATTCCAGCACCACTTCCATTTCTGTGCTATATTGGTCTTTGACTATTTTTTTTTTAACTTTCAACATTTGGTAAGTTTCAATAAAATGGAAGAAAATGTGTTCATCCATCTTTGTTCTTTTTTAATAGAGATTTGTTTCAATCATGTTGTTATCTGCACTTGAAAATGGCAGGCTCATAGAATCTTAGTTTGAAGCTCAAAAATGTGCAAACAGCATAAAGGAAAGCTTAGAAAACCGGGCACATTGGCCCAAGGCCTCTAAAATCCTTATAAAAATGAATGTCTAAAACATTATTAACACCTATCTTCTACCTACACAAAAGTAATCAAAATGACCTCATTTCAGCTCACCCACATTAACCAGATATAGACGAAAAGAAGACTCTGTTTTTTCACCTGCATTTGTATTAATAAGTTTAGTCTCGAAATAGAAGATTCTGGAATTTTCTACCTTTGAGGTGAAAACTTGTTTTCCCCCCAGATAGGTAACTGCTGACAGATTCTTCTTGTTGATTTAATTCTATCCCTGTGTCCTTTTATTTGCCACAAGCTATTAGAGGAAAATGATGTGTTTAAGAAAAAACAACATGTTCTGCCTACTACAGTTGTTGGGAAGCGGTGTCAAAATGAAGAGCTTTTCGAACTTTCCTAATTTAGTAGTCGGGAATCCCCAGTGGTGGGCTAAGTGGTAAGAAGATCAAATGGTTGGAAACACAGAAGTGCGTCTGCTTAGTTTCTGAAGCCAAGAACACTTTCAAAGTAGGCTTTAGTAGGTAGCGTGGAGAGGCAGCTGCTACTCAGCTGAGGGAAACTGCTGGTTGCTACATGTTTTTATTATCTTAAAATCCTCACACCTGCCAGAAACACCGCCTTTTGGAACCAGTTCAGCTCTTTCTTGGCCCTCTCCCTTCTAGAAGCAGACACAGAAATGGGGAAGTATACAAAGCGTAGGCAAGGGGATTTGTACATGTTCAAAAATATAGAAAGAGCCATCGCCCTTTCAGTGTAGCTTTCACAGAACTCCCCTGGGTCATCCCAGTTGCCATTTGGACAGTATTCAAAGCAGCATGAATGCACTTAGGACAGCACATTGTGCTCCCAAAAAATGCTTGACAGAATAAGATGTATAGATATATATGTCATATATGTGCCATATGCCCACACATATAAAAACATGCATATGTAAAGATTATATACATGTATACATACATATATCATTTTTCACACCAAAAATAATATGTTTATTGTAAACATTTAGGAAAATACTGGAAAAAATGATCCCATAAAATTATAATGGACTTTGCTGGGAGAACTTCCTACCTGTTACTATCATCATTATTATTAATTATAGTATATTTATCATCATCAACATTATTAACAACACCAACAGTAGGGCACGGAGATGTCACCCACACTTTCCAAGTCATTTCATGAGGTATAAGAACATGCTGCTGAAAATCATTACGCTTTGATCTGAATCGACTCATCCAAATCTCAGGGTTGAAAATATATAGTCACTTAGCTATGTGTATCACAGAGTATTCCCCAGCCCCTATGGAGCCAACCAAGTACTTTTTTCCTGTGGCAACTGGCAAATAAAACACGTGGCAGGAGGGCCTGCAGTCAGCTCTTGGAGTGGGGATGGAGGCTCTACCGAGCTTCCCTGCTAGCGGAAACCTAGGAAGCTTTGTGCCAACTGGGCGTGTGAAGAGACACTTTTCAACCTCTGGCAGAAAGATCTTGGTGCCCTCAAGGGTCCTTTTCCTTCCCCAGCACAGTCTGTTCATTTCCTGTAAAACTCCTTTGTGTAGTACATAGTTGGTAATGCCAGATTCTCTGTGACTACACTGCTATTTCATGTCATGGAGCTAGTATGGGAGCGAGGGAGTCAATCTCATCTTATAGGAAATGGAAGAAATGTTGATTTAAAAAGAATAATCTAGACTATCAACAGATTTTTTTCACTGTGGGTTTTATGCAGAAGGAAATAAATTCATTTATGTGTTATCGAATAGCATAACTGTAAACAAAGTCAGTTTTAGAGTTACTGACACAAAGATGATAATTATAAACATTTACAGTACTGGTTGGCATACCCCTTCCTCCTCTTGACCTCAGATGTTTTAACTTTTAAGAAAATAAAATGGGGTCCAGAAGTGTGAGAAGTGGATCTTTCTTCACTATAGAGTGTCATTTACCCTTGAGAGCCTCACATATTTTACCAAAGGTCGTTGAAATATGTATTTCTCACTTGGTGTTCTCTTCTTTCATCCTTAAAAGTACTCCATGGGCAATCTAAATTCTCATTAAGGAGAGAGACGAGAGGTGTTACTGCCCACGTACTCGTCCGTTTGAAAGAATACAGAACAGTTGTTATGATGCCTTATACCCTTTCAAGAGATTTTGCTTTTATTGTATTGTGGGAAGCTAAAGTTGAAAAAGAGCGAGCAAAAGTGATTGAAAAAATAATTTTTCGAGCTAAGGTTTTCTTTCCTTCCAAGTTTTGAAGTTTCTATCCAAGGGTAGAATGGCCAGTCATCTTTTCTGGGTCCATTTTTGAATATTAGCAGTGTAAAGTAAAACAAAACTCAAATACTCCTCTAACACCACAGGGGAGGTAGGAGAGGCAGAATTATTGTGGAAGAGGGCAAAAGAGAATCATTCCCAGATATCATGTCCTCCTCATTTTTCTCCATTAAATGACAAATAGCTCAGTGCTATTTGCTCCTACTTTCAGTTAATTTTGCATATAGATCTCGATGGAAACAACACCTTTTTTATAGGACACAAAATGTGTCCACTAATATGAGAACCCAACTATAGCAAAAGAATGCAGGCGTGCTCTTCTCCTGAGAACCTCTGTGACCAAATCCATCTCCATTAAAGGGCTGATCCAGTATTAAGTAGAAACCTCTTTTTGCCATCCACCCATCCATGTGGGCTGCAATGGACCAATGAGCATTTTATTCATCAAATATACCCGTAGAGCAGTTCCTTTTTCAAGCTCAAGTAATCCTTAAAGCTCATTTGCAAGAATTATTCCAGGGGTATGTGGTGCCTGTGTTATTATCTCAGTCACTTTTTTTGTGGCTGGGAAAGTAATGTCCTATAAACCCCAAGAAGCTGACACTTGTGATTGCTGTCCCCAGCAGAAATTTCCCAGAACGAGATCAAAATTCTATGTGGAAGAAAGGGTAGAAGTAAATATGGCATTTTCATTTTCAAAAGTGCACATTTGCTATAAAATGGACATACATTATTCATGACATTATAATAAAAATCAGACAAGAATTATCATATATGAAAGGTTAAAGCTATGATTTTTTCTAAGAGCTAGAACAACTCAAGATACCAAGAAGCTTTGCTCTTTACAATTCCAGTTATATGGAGGTTTTCACCTTTTGATTGCATCGATTCAAACATTTCTATCTTGGACTCCTGAGTGACTCATGTGAAATGAGTTGCTGGCCCTGGTCCAGTTTCTCACAATTAGATGACCACAACTCATGATCCGTGTTGGTGGGAGCTCAAAGAGGTTACCTATTGCTTGGCCAGCCAGGAGCACACTTATTCCCTGTGCTATTCTGCAGCCCAGGACTCTGCTCCATGCACAACTCCATGGGTGGTCCTTTGTGTATCTGGTTAGAGGTGGTTGGTAGGATTGTGGGAGGGATGGACTGAATATACACGTATTTTCACTGTGGTTTTTCAGAAGCTCTTAGACCATGGCAAAAGCCAGATGGACCAACAGTAATACACAAAGGCCAATGTCCTGTCCGGAATAAATGAGACTACAACCTCCTTGGGAGCTGGGTTTTAGGATTGAGGCAGAGAACTGAGGGAAAGGAGAGAGGGGAACGAGGTGAGAAAGCATGAAGACTGAACTGCTTGCAATATCTTAGTGCAAGGGCAAATATTTGACCGATGTCCCAACTCTTCACTCCGCTCCAAGTCTAATGTCTGTGGTTATGTATGTGTGTGTCTGTGTATGTACTTACATTTGAATGCTGCAGAAACAAAAGGGCTTCAACCAAGACCAGAGATTCAGAAATATAGTAAATGCTTTAGAATTATGTATAATCTTATTAAAACCTTATAAATAAATGTGTTGCTATGAAACTGGAATATACAGAGGTGTAAATGAACTTATTTATTGTGAGAGGTCGTGTGAATTGATAAAACACTTTGAAAAAAAGCAATTTGACCTTAGGTATCAAGAGCTACCAAAGTAAAACGTGCATACGTTTTAACCTGATAATTCCACTTATGGGACTCTAGCCCAAAGAAATGGAATAAAAGAAAGAAAAAGCCATAAGCATAGAAATGTTCACCACAGCACTATGTATAATAGTGAAATACCGAAACCATCTAAGTGCCCAACTGTAGAAGAATAGTATAATGAATTATGGTGCAGTCATTCAAAAGAATATGTGAAACCTATTAAAATGACGGTGTGAAGACTATATAACAACACTAAAAATGCATAATATAAAATCTGAAGAGAACCACGATATTGTGTGTACACTATAGTTGCAATTATGTAAAAATGTAAATGTGTATAAGCAGAGACAAAAAATGATAATGAACAACAATAAAATAGCTATGAAGAAGATATGATAGTACGTGATTCTTTTATGGCTTATGGCTTCCAATATACTTTTTAACAGTAATGGGGGTGGGGAGAGTGAGCTTATCATCAAGAAAATGGAAAAAAAAACTGGTAGGGCAAGGCGTGAAGAAGCATGTGTATGTGTGTAAGCATGCACACATGCATATATTTCAGGTTTTTCAGGGGGCGATGACATTTTTAAATCTTAAATTCCAAATTGTGATTGCTTGAAAAATAAAGATTTTGAGCATGAGAACCATGACGGTGAGACATTTCATGAGCACCGAATTCAAGCAAAATTACAAGGAGATAAGTTTGATTTTATTTCACAGTGGAAACCTTTTTCAATTTTATGCCCGTAGTCATAGAACTAATCTTTCAAAAGTTGCAGGTGAAATTACTTAAAAATTTGTCACACTTCAAATGACAGTTTTGGAGCTCTAAAGAACATAAATATTTTTACTTTATCACATAATTGCCCCTAACTACTAGTTAATTTAACTATATGGCTGTAAAATTGTTTTCCAAAGTGATGATGTCCCAGTGGGGCTGCATAAAATACCTTTTGCCCACACCCACACCTATCACCTTTTTCCTTTTAGCTGGCATGTTATAGCCTTGCTAATAGCCCACATTACCTGCCTGAAAGAAACATTTTAAAGCTACTGATGTATTGTACCAGTGAATATTGGACTTGAAAGAAAGAACACCAGGGGCATAAAAAGACTTTAAGTCATGATTAGAAATGAAGCTGAAGTTGTATTGAGGGTGCTTCATTCAGCTGTGTGTGAGGACAAAGCATTTTTTTCCTATATTATTTCCATCTTAAGAAGGGCATTTCAATGTTGTTTGATAAAGAAGCAAAAGAATGTTAAAATGTTTGTAAACAATTAGATCGCATCTGAGAGGCTTACCCAAACTGTTATAAAAAGTGGGTTAAATATAAAGATATTATTTTGAGAAATATTAGGTCCAGGAGAAAACCACCTCAAGGGCAATGCATTTCAGGTGCATTGTGTTCTTAGTAAGGATATTAGGAGGAAGGGTGACAAATGGGAGTGACAAGAGGAGAAAGGTGAGGATGAGACAGGGTGTAGAACAGCGTGAGAAAGGAAACGAACTTCTATTTCAGCACATACAGGGTTTGAATTCAGCTGTTCCAGCTAAGAGTCCATATTCACAATCATTATTCTCTCCAGCTTCCCTGCTTAGTCATGAGAAAAGAGACAGAAGACTGTAGTTTGGCCTGGAGAAGAGCAGGTACAAGGTGTGGATGCAAGGTATATGAGAAAATGATGGTCAGTCGGTGTAGTGCTATGGAACAAAAGGTTAGCACTTTGGAAAGATGTTCTTTGGAAAGACAGGGGTGTAGCAATGAAAGAAAACAACTTTGTCACAGGTTAGATCTGCCTAAGCTGGTTCATGGCACTACTTACGTAAGAAATATGTGTCTATGATTTCAGCATTCAGTTTATTTTTAATGCCCAAAAAGGTAACCTTATGTTTTCACTCTTGTCATCCTGCTGCTCATTTTCAGCAAGACATGTGGCTGCAAAGCCACACCCAAAGTGACACACGGATAATGAATGGTGGCATTACATGAAGGAGGCACAGACCCTGAGGTCCTTCGTTGTTAAGTCACTGCTGTAGGTCACATCTTTGATAGTCTCAGGTGAAGATTTTGTTTTGGTTGTGTAGCTTCTGTGTATTTTCTCTAATAAGCCCTCAGTGGGGAAGTTCTGAAGCAAGGAGGTCTGGGTTCTTGGGGGATTATGGTGATCCTAGTATGAAACTATACTCAGCAGGGCTCCATCCCAGATAAATGATTCATAATTACACGTGAAAAGATTTGAGCTGCACATTACTTTTGTTCTGATTGAAAATAGCTTTGTATCTCACAAGAAGGCAGTATTTTCTGGACAAGAATGGAGACTTCCAAGCAGTCTCATTTTAAGGATTAAATTCAGAGAATGAATAATCAACCTTTTACTTCCAACAAGGGAGATAGATAGACTGGAGCCACTTCGCAGGGAGGACATTGAACTGGTTTGAATGCATAGGACATTGGTTTGCGTAGTCTGAGGTATGTTAAGTTTTGTTTGCAGGACCCAGATTTACCCTTTCCAGATGTCTTAATTCTGCTCATCCACAACCACCTCTATAATAGCTTCTCCTACCTCACAGTCACATTTCATGTTCTCATAACCACTCTCTGTTGTAAACTGTCAGGCCCTAAAGAACCTGTTCTTTCAAGGTAAACTGATAAATTAATTCAATCTAACATCTTAATGGCACGTAACATTTTAAAACACCACCTTTTACATGCAATACATTTGCATTTAAATAACTTTTATTGTTTTAACCCGAAATAAAGTGAATAATATGAACTAAGTAATCAGTCCTGAAACAGGTAAAATATTAGGCCGTTTGGCTAATGGGGGTGGGGACAAGATGGGAGTATATTTTAGCCCAGGGTTCTTAAACATTTATTGATCATGAGAACCACCCAGGAGGCTTGTTAAAACACAGATTTCTGGACTCACTCCAGAGAGTCTGAGGATCTGGAGTATTTGCATTTCTAAGAAGTCCCCAAAGTTGCTACTCAGAGATCACACTTTGAAAGCCACTAGTTGAAACTTTGCAGTACCTTTGATCATTGTCAAATCACATGACATAATAGGTAGTGACTGTAATTCGGGTTAAATTCTATTAAGGAAGACAACTTATAGATGCCTTTGTGGTTGTCACTGTGCACTAAGTTATTTAGAACTGATCTACAGAACCGTGACTTATCAGTCTCTCTGGCCCACAGACAACAGAAAGGCATCCAGTGGAGGAGCTGGTAGGATGCCCTGGACCCCTCAGCATCTATGTGTTGAAATGACCCTCATCAGCGCTTTCCTCCATTAACACAGTTGGTCGTGAATTGATTGTGCTTTGTGACAGCAAAAATAAAGATCTTTCTAGAAGCTAGAATTCCGGCAGAAATAGAAATGCCTCGTTTCTGCTTCCCGGTGGTGTTGGCACATACCTTACTTGTTTTATTTTTAATTGGTATTCACTGTTATACTTTTAAAAATTATTTATTGCACTAACAGCACCAAAACAGCTTTAATAGGAATCAAATGAAAGAAAAAACTTATTCCACAATCCCATCACAGCAAAAGATTATTGCTTCCATTTTTGCACTCCCGATAATTTTTTATATGCACTCCATCTTTCCTAGTTGCAATGATAACATGGGTAAGATTTTATTCTTTGCTTTTTCCACTTAACATTATAGCTGTGTATGATGAATAGACAAAGATCATCATATGAAATAGACCAAGAAATGAAGTTGTGTGAGAATCTTTCCTTATCAAAAATATCAGATTGGTATGTATTGCTCACCTGTTATGCATGAGGCATTTGTGCCTGGCATTGTGTATATAATAACAGTAGAAAAAGGTTTCTTAGCTCTCCTCATATTTTTGTTGTTATTGTTTATAGGCCATGTTATAGAAGTGTACACCCCGAATAGCTCCCCAAAATTATTTTGGGCATGCAGAACTAAATGATTTTTTTCCTTTGCTATGGAATTCCTTCCCTCAAAAGAGAACTCAGGGTGGCTATAAGAGGGCTAGGGCTCTGTACTTTGTTTCCCTGAGATTAGGACACAGAAGATGGAGAACAATAACTGGTGGTGATGTCGTTGGGGCCAAATTATTTTGGGCATGCAGAACTAAATGATTTTTTTTCCTTTGCTATGGAATTCCTTCCCTCAAAAGAGAACTCGGGGTGGCTATAAGAGGGCTAGGGCTCTATACTTTGTTTCCCTGAGATTAGGACACAGAAGATGGAGAACAATAACTGGTGGTGATGTCTTTGGGGTGCCCAAAGTCAAAATCAAGAATAAAAATATGAAACTATTTTGATTAGGTGTTCAAAACCTGTCTTTACCCCTTACTGGCTATGTGACCCTGAGCATGTCAGTTAATCTCTTGGAGTCTTGCATACACAATCTCTAAAATGCATGTAACAATGCCTAACTTAAAAGACTTGTCATGATTAAACAAGATAATGTAAGGAATCTAACAGAGAGCCCGACACATAATACATTCTTAATAAGTGAAAGCAGTTACCTCTAGTTATAGTCTTCTGGTATATAATAGGAGGAGTCAGGATGGTGCAAAGGAATAGAATGGATACAGGGGGAGGGGGACTAAGAAAAATTCTACAGTAGCTTATTGTAAGATGTAAATATGGGTTGTTTTAAAAGGACGGGAGGGAAGTGTCTATCTACGGTGGTACTTGTCATACTTTTAGTACCGTTTCCCAGAGTACCCTCATCCTATTAAAATGAAAGCATAGATTTGACAGTTGTCTACCAGCAACCTGGCAGACACAATGTTCTGCTGTTAAGTCTGAACCAGATATGTAGATAAGCTTTTTGCTTGAAGTTGATGTCTTGGGTGCTGCCTTCATTAAGTACAGCTAAAATATGGCCTGCATTAGCTCACTAATGCTCGGCCACCTGCCAAGTGCAGTGAAATCTGCCTAATTTCAATCTTTATTATAGATGAACCAAGGACTTACTATTGCCCTCATCAAGCAGAACTGATATTGTCATTAAAGTTTAGTAGCTGCATACTTCACAGAGAGTAGGGTCTATTTGCTCTCTGTTTTGGTTAGGGAAATCACATCAAGTTTATATTTTCTTGTTAGTTTTGAATTCACTTCCTTGTTAAGGGCTAGTCAATACATTGGGGCCTATTAACATCTTTTCATCAAAGGAAAAGCTTTGATGGTTAGACCTGGTAACTCTGCTGTTAGAGTAGGCCTGTTAATTGGTTACCCTATAGTCAGTGCAAGGTCAGCTGTACTGTTGGTGATGAAAGGATCTGAATATAAATTCATTGACATGAAGAGAGAACTAAATGAAACTTTGAATTCTGCTGAAGCCAGTAGTTGCTCAGAACATGTGCAAACCCACAGTTTCACTCTGCATCTCTGAGAGATGATTGGGCAAAAGCATTGGAGACAATCCCATCAGCCAGCCAGAGACTTCTGTTACTAATTCACTGGATCAAGTCACTTTACCTCATTAGACCTCAATTAGCCCATCTGAAAAGAAACAACTATTCTAGATCATCTATAAACTTTTTTCTCAGCACTGACCTCCTCTGACTTGACAGGACACACTCTCTATATTCAACCAATATATTCTACAAACTGAGTGTATTTTATAAATACAAGATTGAGCCTCATTTATTCATGCATTCATTCATTTAGTATATAAGCACCAAGTCAATTGTATAGCAAGACATTATACCAGTGAGGTTACAGAGATAAATCCTTGCCTGAAGCCGATGTTCATATCTAACAGAAAAAGACATGCATATAAAGCTATGGTGTAAGACAGAAAGTGATAAACACCACAGGCAAAGTACAGGGCACACTGCAAGTTCAGGAAGGAGGAATTAAGGAAGGGCTTCATGAAAGAGATACTTTATCTAGATCTTGAAAAGTAGGGTGATTAAGCATGCCGAAACTTACACCATTTGAAGAGAAGTGTAAAACATCTTTTCATGATTCCAACTTTTCCAAAAGTATAAGACATGATCACCAATCAGGCAACCATTCACTTGATTATATTCAATTCAACCTACTAACTGTAAATTGTGCTCTAGTTATATCTAAGATTTGGGTAAAATCTATGAGACATGCAAAATAATAATAACTTTGCTTCTGCCTTCAATAAATGTGATCTCCCTGGGGAGATAAGAAAGAATGATGTATAAAAAGAATAGTTAGGAAAGAACATGTGATAGAATCTGTGCAATTTCCAAAAATAATGGCAAAAATAAAAATCAAAGCATTCAAAGAAGAGGGAAATTGGAGCGGGTTGAAGTAATTAGCAACAACTTTATAAAGAGGATGATCTTAAGCAGAGTCTTTGACTGGTTTGAAAAGAGGGAGATAATACATTCCAGAGAGTGCTAATAGAGGAGAAAACTCATAGGTGCTTGATTAAGCTTGTTATTTTCTGGAGATATAGCAAGAGATTGGAAATGAAGGTCTTATCCATTTGTTTGGCTCAGCCATCTCCAGAATTGGTCTAGTCTATTTCCCAAGCTGCTAGGACAAAAAGCATTTGGGGAAACATCATTGTAAGGATACAGCAAAGAATCAGTGAACAATGCTGAGGAAATCAAAGACAAGACTGTTAAAACAAACAAACTCCTGAAATAAGAGAATCTCTTTGAGCATCTCAGAATGGAGAGAGTAAACAAACTCTGTCCTGAAAAAAAACTAACTACAAGACTGGCCAGAAACAACAGAAACGACCATCTTGTGCCATCAAATCAACCAAAGGTACACAACAAATTAAGAAGCATTTATTCTTGAAAAATACTAAACTTCAGCTAAAAACAGTATAAGTCTGCAGTATTCTTGTCAGTGGCTTCTCCCATCTCTCTCTCAACTCTATTTGCTCATGAAAACCAGGAACCTGCTAACCATGCTGGAGAATGCTTGCCTGTATTGGAGCATTGGAAGATAAAGTGGTCAGCTCAGTAGCAAGCTAATAGGGAGATACAGAGGCTCAAATCACTTGGGGTTGATGTCCTATTTGGGTCAATCAATGGATTGGACTGTCAGAAAGGCTAGAGATTTAACAGGAAGTTCTGGGATGTGAAATACGCATGAAGGATTGATAAGCATTCCACATGTCCTAAATTGACTGGACACTGTGCAGATGTGCAGGAAAGACTGGGACAGGCTCAATCTATCCAAACATTCCTGGTCAGTGAAGTATACACACATTCTCAGAGGAAATAGAAGAAACCCTAGAAGGAAGCACAAGCCAGGACAAATTTTGAGAATGGCCCAATCCATTCTATACCCAGTCTATACCCAGATCCATTATCAAAGAATAGAATCCTTATTGGATCAAGGTGTTTGAGCGTAACTTCTGACCAGTCTTTGCTTAAACACTAAGCTATGCAGACACTTAGGAAGTTGGCTTAAAAATAAAAACAAAACAAATGAAAACACTGAGTAGAGACATCAAGCAGCCATGACTTTCAATGAGACAAAACAAACGAATGAATAAAATAACAATGAAAACATTCCTCTGGAGAGAAAAGTCTGGATTATCTAAAATGTAATAAAAAAAATTTCAAAACTTGTAAAGAAACAAGGAAGTATGGTCAATATTCAGGACAGAAGGGTGGGGAATGGCAGTCAATATAAACTGCCCCAAATATTGGATTTAACAGATAGTGACTTCAAAATAGATTTTATTAATAAGTTCAATTAACTAAAGGAATATGTGCTTGAACAACAAAAGGAAAACATGACAACAATGATTCAACAAATAGAGAATTTCAATAAAAAGACAAAAATTATAAAAGGAGACCAAAGAGAATTCTATAGTTGAAAAAAATCATAATATCTGAAACAAAAAAAAAAAATTCACTTAGAGGGCTCAAGAACAGATTTGAGATAGAAGTAGGCAATTGAAATAATAAAACAAAATATATTTAGTTAATATAAAGGAAGAAAGCAAAGAAAAAATAGACGAACAAAAAAGACATGGGACAAATAGAAAACAAGTAGCAAAATAGCAAATGTAAATACCATCACATTATTAATTACAATAATTTCAATAATACACCTTACTCAAAAGGCAGAGATGATCAGACTTGATAGCAAAGAAGTATACGCTGTCTACAGGGACATGCTTTAAACTGTGAGACAAGAAATCTAACTAGAGAGAAAGAGAGACATACATAGATGCAAATTTCTTAACAAAATTAATTGACTTTTGCAAAATATAAAAAAGATTTAAAATCATGACCAAGTTAAATTTATCCCAAGAAAGAGTAATTAGTTAGCATCCAAAAATAAATTTGCATACTAAAATAAACAAACAAACACATGATAATTTCAATAGATACAGAAAAGGCATTAACAAAATCCAACACTCATTGATAATAAAAACTCTAAACAAACTAGGAAAAGAAGAAAACTTAGCGTGATAAAGGACAAAAACCTAAGGCTAACATTATCCTTAATGCTGAAAGACTGAAAGCTTTGTCCCAAAAATCAGGAACAAGTTAAGGATGTTCATTCTTGCTACTTCCATTCAACATTGTACTAGATGCTTCACTCAATGAAATCATTAAATAACAATAACAAGAATAAAAGCTTCTAGAATAAATAAGCCAGTTTGACAAGATCACTGGACACAAAATCAATCTATAAAAATCAATTTTGTCTATATACCAGCAAAGGTAAAACTGAAAGTGAAATTAATAAAACATTTTTACTTACAAGAACATCAAAAATAATAAAATAAATTGAGAATAAATTTAATAAGAAGTACAAAGTTTACACAGTAAAAATGACATGAAATTGCTGATAAATTTAAAGCCATAAATAAATGGAGAAATATTTTATTTTTATGAATTTGAAGACAATATTTTTATGATACCAATTCTCTTCAAATTTATTTATTAATTCAGTGCAAGTTCTATTAAAATCACAGGAGGATTTTGTCACCTGGACTTCTGACCAACTGACAATAGATCAGAGGGTCCAACAATCCCCTCTCCTCAGGTTCAATTAATATGTTAGAGTGGCTCACAGAACTCAAACATCTTACTTACTTTTATTGGTTTATTTTTAAAAAGACATGATAAAGGATACAGACGAGTAGGGCAAGGTATGTGGGAAGGAACATGGAGCTTCCATGCCCTCTCCAGGCACACCACTTTCCCAGCATCTCCACGTGTTCACCAACTTGGAAGTTCTCCCATTCCTGTACTTTTGGGATTTTATGGAAGCTTCCTCACATAGGCCTGGTCAATCATTAGCTCCATTTCCAGCTTTTCTCAAGAGAATGGGGGGTGGGGAGCTGAAAAAACCAAGCTTACAATCATGCCTTGGTCTTTCTGGTGACATCCCTCATCAAGGAGCCATGCAGACGCTCACCCAGAGTTGCCTCATTAGAACAGGAAATTACAAAGATTTAAAGAGTGTTATGTCAGGAAGTGGGAGCAGAGGCCTATATATATATATATTTCATTATCCCACAATTTTCTACCTTGTATTAACATTAAGTCTTCATGTGCCTTATCTCTTCCTCTATCTCTTCTTCTTGAGGGTATTATCAAAGTAGGAAATAAGCCTTTCCATTTTTGACTCCTGGTAGGTTCTAGAACTATCTGGCATGTAGAAGATCTTAACCAATATTTATGGAATTAATAAAAGTATCATATTTACATAAGTATGTACCATCATAAAGATCTACACAGTGAGCATCTTTCCCAAAGATGACTCTTTGGCAGTAGGTAAGAAATTCCCCTCAAACCTTCCTTCACCCTGACAATGACAAGAGTCGGCAGGTGAAAGCCTCTCCTTTTTTGTGTGAGCATAAATTCATGATCAGTGTCTCCTATGTCTTGTCTTCTTTGAGAGGTTCTGACCACCATCTTAATTATGAAATCAGAGAAGCCTGACCCTACTTCCTATGGCATCTCCAAACCACCACCTTTGCTGCCCATTTGTAAACCCTGGCATTCATTCATTCATTCGTAGGCTTTTAGTCTATGTACCATGTACATAATGCTGTACAAACCTCCTGGAATATAGTAAAAATACAAAACACAAGTGTCAGCCTGCCCGTGTAAACTTGCCATCTCCTTGAGAGATGTGACCCCCTCCTTGGAGGCAAGAATGAGAAGAGAGGGTGGTGTTGAGGGTTTTGGTTTCCAATCCCACTTCTGGCATGGAACTGTGGGAACTTAGGCAATTACTTAAACTCTAAGCTCTATTTCTTTATTTGTCATATGATAATATAGGATATGAATGTAGATTCCTAACCCCTTATCTGCAATTTCAAATTCCAGAAATCTCTTAAAACAGAGACTTTTTAAAATAAAATTATTTATTTGATGTCAAAACCTGACCTGATCTGAACTTGGTTAGCTGTAAAACCTTACTTGAACTGATGAGAAGCTATTTTTAGTGTTCATTTAATCTGACTTAATGAGAATATTCATACTTTTGGCTGAAGAAATACAAATGCGTTTGATTGCAGGATGCTACCCCAGATGCTGTTGGGAATGTTTTATAATTCATGATACATGTACAATGTTGCCTTTCTAAAAACTGAACAATCCTGAATCTGGGAGACATCTAACCACAAGTATTTTAGATAAAGTTTTGAGGTCTTGCTCCTACTTCTTGGGTTTTTTTTTGTTTTTGTTTTTGTTTTTGTTTTTTTTTTGGATGGGAAAAAATTAAATGAGATAACAAATGTGTAATTTATTATGTGGTGCTCCCTTCTTTTTTCCTTTTCCTATCTCCATCATTGTAAAATTCCAGAAAAGTACCATTGTAAATGCAGAATATGTTTTATTCAGTGCAAAGCAGGAAGTCATCAAAATGTGTTTTCTTCATCCCTCCACTTCCCTTTAGACCTTTTCTCCCTCCACTTTTGGTATTTCTCTCTTGGTTATCAAGTCTGTTACTATACATATGTTTTTTCTTCATTTTCAACTGAGTTATAAAAGTTTAAATGCTTTTTAAAATCTCAAAATCCTAAAGAAATACTTCTCATAATGTAATAAAAGAAGCAGCTTATCATACCAGGGCTTCAGGCCTTCACTGTCACTCCCTTAGCACATGACCTTGGGTTGATCACGTAATCTCGTGGAGACTCAGTGATCTCATCATCAAAATTGAGATAATGTCTGACACCTGACAAAGGCTGATGGCTGAATGAGGCGATCTCTTGAGGTCACTTCCAGGAATAAAATCTGAGTTTCTGGGTCCAACAAGAGACAGAGGACATTCCCAAAGTCTTTGGATTATGGTGTTTGGTCCTCCACTTGCTCTGCTAACCTCATAATGAGTCCAACTCAGGCCACACTGAGTAAGGGAGGGATCCCTTTTTGCCAACAGTATGAATGGGAAGTTCTTCATACAGTGCCTGTCACATGATAGTGTCCAGTAAATGTCGGTCATTTAGTCCTGACAAAAACCTGGATTTTGAAGGAAGATGGAGGTATTTTTTGTTTGTTCGAGAAGGAAAGAAAATGGTTTTACAGAGAACAGAAAAGGAATGTCCCTCGACTTTGTTCTTTTGGACAAGGTGTGAAAATGTTAGCCTCCCTTTACTTTCTATGAAGAGATCATTATTGGAATCTGAAACTTGCTGCTTGGGATTACCCTGCCACCAGTTTTTAAGTGGCTGTGGAGTGGCAATTAAGAAATTACTAGGAAAAGGACAACTAACTGAGAAATTACAAAAATTTTAAACAAGCATGGAAACCCATATGGCCAACAATCATGTGGGAAAATGCTCAACTTTACTAATGAGAGAAACGCTAATTAAAACAATACATGATATTATTTAATCCTTAGAACAGGCCAATTCCGATTTTGAAGAGAACATAGGTATATCACAACTTTCATAGACTGCTGGTAGAAACGTAGATGAAAGTGCCAATGTCTAACGAAATTGATTATGCTTATACTCTGTAAACTAACACTGTCTCCTCTGGGGAAACTATTTCAGCTATGGCCATGTTCACCTTGGTAGCAATGTTTACCGCAACCTGTAATCGGAAACCACGCAAATGCCCGTCGGCAGGAGACAAGATAAATTGTAGCGTAATCAGATGGTGTGGTACCGTTAAATAGCAGTAAGACTGATTTAATGTTGAGTGACAGTGCACGTTTGACATGGAGTATCTCTGTAAATTAAAATTTACAAAACAATTCTTAATCATTTATTTAAAATTAACAAGCAAGAATTAGGCCCGCTTTCCATTAATTATGCTGGTTCCTATAAGGGGGAAAGAAAGAATGAGACTGGGAAGGAAAACATAAGGGAATTCTTTATCTGTAATTTTATATTTCTTTCACAACTACATCTCAAGTAAATATGACAAAATCTTCATACTAACTCATTTCAGGTGGTAAAAACAAGAGTTTGTTATGTGCCCTCAGTACTCTTTTTGAATTTTGTTTTGTTTTGTTTTGTTTTACCAAATTAAAAACTATCAACAAAAATAGGCACCAAACTTAGTGATACTGTGTTCAGAGCAAGTTGCTTCATCTTACAAATTAGGATAGCAATTTCATGTACTTCAGGTAATTTCAGAGGCTAAGTGAAATGACATACATAAAAATGCTTTTTAAAGTATGGAGCAATATGTTATTATTAATATTATTATCATTATCATCAATTCTTCACTAATGAGCACTAAGAACAGCAGTTTTTAAACTGTGCTCCATGGAAGCCCACAGGTCTTCATGGAACCCCAAGGCCTCTACGAAGCTTCTGTTTGGGGAAGCAGGATTTCAAGTCTCATGATATATTTCAATTTGAAAATCTTCAGTTTTTATCTGTTTTCACTTTGTTCTTCCAAATAAAGTTTTCTTTCAAGAAAATGTATATAGCTCTATAATAACTATACGTTTTCAACCATCACATGAAGTTGTAAGAAATGCCACATTTTTAAAAAATTAAATTAAATCTAATTTTGATTCTGCATCTCCATTCCACCTGGCTGATGAGAAATCCAGTCTCTGTTATTACTGGCTCTGCCTTTCGGCTCTGCCCTCTATTTTTTACACTCATGCAAGGTTCTAGAGGTCATATGTGAAGTAAAACATTTCAAGAGAACCTCTGGCCTACAGTGCACATGGTTGTTGCTGATGTGCTTTTCATACAAGCTGATATGAGCACTGAAATGGTCTGGAAGACCTTGAATGACCTGGAGCACAGGACACTTACAACCACTGGAGACCAGGTGCTTGGGTCAAACTACCCAGGGGACCACACGGCAAATCCTTAGAAGGACAGACACCACTCCAGGTAGAGGTGCCAAGTAGAGGTTCTTGATACTCGAGGACCCTCAGACATATTCCCCTTCTAACTTTGGAGCTTCACTCCCCCAGAGTCAACTACTTCCACTTTTACAGGAACACAAAACCTGGCCACCTTCTTGGAGCACAGGAGGGAAAAGCAACGAGAGAAATACACACGTGCACACACACACACACACACACACACACACACACACTAATACTTTAATAAATTATTGTGTGGTGGATGTTTTTGCAAAGATTTGAAAATTACTGACACAGAGCAGTATTCCCCTGCGTTTTCTTTCTTTTTTCTTTTTTTTCTTTTTAGTGCAAGGCTTCTTATTTAACATTAACAAATTTCAGAACCCTTGCTGCCCTACTCATCTCTCCTCAATTGCCCCAGCAGTTATTTGTTGTGTCTTTCAGTTGAGGAAATGCAGAGACCTGTATGTTCATAAAGCCCTTAGGCTGGCTTGATGCTGCATGTCCTGTACCCATGCAGGTGGCCTATGGGGCCATTACTCACCTGGATCAGGCTTTAGGTGTCATCTTCTAGTGAAGTGATGCATACGGTTAGGGGGTGTACTCATTGGGTTGGAAGTAGTAGTTCAGGCTTCAAATTAAATTGTGACCCATTATCACATCACACTACATGTAGTAAACTCTGCAATGACATATTTGTTGTAAATCCTATAATTGCCTTGTGAATGGTACAATTGTATAAATTTTTTTTATTTGATTTTTGCTTTGTTTAAATGTAAATATTTAGATATGCCACAATTTGTGAAATTTCATTTTGGCTCTTCTCTATTTTTTAATATATCTTAGGCTGACAAAAGAAAAGTAGGTTACCACTTGACTCCCGAGATTTCCCTAGGGCCCTCTGTATCATAAAGGATTGGACCTCTAATTTGATCATCGCCTTGCTTCTCAGCCTCTGCCGGTCAGCCTCAGCACCTCATCCCTCTTTGGCCATAGCCCTGGCCTCATTTGGTCAGTGACATCCTCCCCAACCCCCATCCTCACTCTGGTACCAAAGCTGTACTCCAATCAGTGCTAAGCCCAAGAGGCTGTCCCTTGATGCAAGACAAATTGGGGTACTTTGCAGCTCAAATGATTAAGTTGTGGCCAAAAGACAGAGCAAAGTCAAACCTAATGCCTTAGCTGGTGGGAAGAGGCAAGGGAGACACAATGATCGAGAAGCCTGACGCTGTGAAAAAGGCTCTGAAAAGAGTCACTGAGGTGCAGATGCTTTTGTGCTCTGCCAAATATATGCATCTGAAGCTGGGGAGTTTAGATTCTATGAACAGATCAAAAAGTTGACATAAATTTTAGATGATATACAATCCAAAATGGAACAAAATAACAAACTTCATCTAAATCCCACCTCCCCATCCCCACTTCCCTCTTTCCCGTCTGCAAGATCTGCCTCAATCTTTATCTTACACATTCACCATGACTTTTTTTTAATTGGCAGGGTCATAAGTTTCTTTCTCCCCAGCCCATTTATTTGAAACATATTTGAGGCCAATTTTAAGAGTGTAGCTACACTCACGCTAACCGGAATAGAAAAAAATCTCAGAGCCCAATTTGGAAGAAAGCATTTGAAAATAAAACAAAGGATATTTTCAGAGGCTAATGTTCCTGGAATTTATACAAGCGGTCACCACGGCCACTGGTCTTGACAGTGCCAATTACAGATGCTTTTGCTGTCTGATTAGAGAATTCTTGAGTTCAGAGCACTATATTGAGTCAAAGGGTAGGTCTTTGAATTCTGATTAATGAATTTGATTAACCATTTACAATTACAGAGTGATTAAAAACATCTCAGCACCATCATTGATCTTTAATCTGTATTTAATAAAACTAAATATTTGATACTGAGAGCTATTTTGTGGCTGGGATGGTTTCCTGAAAAAGCATTGCAGAAAATATTCTGTTAAATAGTTTTACTTAACAGCTGTGGTTTAAGCATATTTAGAGTTCCAAAGACATTGGATAATGTTCACAGGAACCACAAACCTTAAAGTTTGTAAGATCCTTGTTTGGTGAAGAATAAGAAATTGCCCAAATGTTGGTTAAATTATGAAAATATAAGGTCTTTTGGACATTCAATATTAAGCAAGTGTGTATCTCTGTGTGTATACATGCATGTCCTTTAGTTCATCCCTACCTGGAACTAATAAAAAGATGATTTGTTCTTCTAGCAAAAAATCCTTGAAAAACAAAGCCTATTATTTTCTGGTTGGAGCTGAGTTTCCTACCCAATATTTAGTTCAAAGTATTACAGAAAAAGAAGCCAAATTACACATTGTCATAGGTTTAGAACAGCATCACTCTTGCCTTTAGATAAGGTTGAAAATTTCAGCTTAAGAAACACCTCCTTGATCATGAGGTTGTATACATTTCTGAAAATAAAGGTCATTCACTTAGTACAATCACCTCAGGATTAGATGTCATCTCCAAGGAATAACTCCATCCACAATTTTTCTTACAATGAATCTATGACAGTGATTAATTTCCTCTGAACAAATTTATAGCAAATGAGGGTTATAGGTCATTTTTAATTTTTAAAAGACTTTTTAAGCCTCAACTATTTTTAGAAATAAATTATTTGACAATTATATGACAATTATCTTTGTCACTTTTTAAACTTATTATTATGGTATAACATACATGTGGAAAAGTGTATGGATATTTTGTAATTTTATCATTGTTTTATTACTTAGATTGTTGATGTTTTCCAATGAAAGATTTTATTTTAGGTGGCAATGTCTGTATTGAGCACAGAGGCTGTGATACATCTTGACCCTTCCTTTATTGGCACACCTCTGACACCATCTTTCTGATGAATACCTACCACTCTCTCTTTTGCTTTCTTAGATAGCTAAGATCACCTTTCAGAAACAGGAACTTCTCTAGTGACACATTAAGAATCAAATCATATGCATTCATGCACTTGGGCGTACAAACACATAAGCACACATAGCTGTTTCTTTCAATACAAACACAGAATATGTACTATAGCTTTTCCAGGAAGTCTTAACGTATTTGGAGTTCTGTACTCATTATTTTTAATAAGAAAATATTTATTTCAGTAAATAAATCATTCGTTTGTTCAATGAATGTTTCCTCAACTTTGGCCAGACACTGTGCTAGATATTAAGGGAGATGTAAAGTCGCATATGGCAGAGTCTCTCTTCACGGAATTACATTCTGGATTAAGTCAAACTATAACATTTGAAAATCTATTAAATATTAATATTTAAAATTTTTTGATACTTGAAAAATAATAAAGCCTTGTTTGTAAAATAAAATTAATCACTGAATTATTAAATGTTCTACATGCCCAACAGTTTGATAAGCATTGTGTGTGATAAAAGGAAATCAAAAGTATTTAAGATGTATGGTACCTTAAACTCAGGAAGAAACAATGAGCACAAAATTGTGGGGACAAAAGGGAATTTTCAAGTTAAATCAAAGAAACAAATATTTAACATTTTAATGTAATGAAAATCAATAACTAAACTATAAAACATACTTAATTAAAAATGAAATAGTACCCATTTACAAGATCTTTTAAAACAACTGACAACTCACAAAGTTTTTATTCTATAAAACAAAGTTAGGAAAAGAAACTAAAACACTAAAAATAAACTTTATAAAACAGTATCTGGAAATTATTTTACATGAAAGACTTTCATTGAATTAAATACTGGTCTTGTAATTGCTGGAAGGGATCCTTATTCAGTTGGTCAAGTGCTATGCTTTCTCCTTTTAAGACATCTTATGAAAATGCCCCATCTTGTCCATTCCTTCTTCCATGCCCTAGTCTAGACCTGCATCTTGAGTCACACTGAGATTACTGTTGTGTATCATTGCTGGTTTTCCCTTCCATCTCTCATAGCTAACATGACATCGAATCTCCCTAAAATGCCACTATTAAAACATGTTTTTGGCTCACCATCAGCTGGACTCTTTATACCTAACAAACTACATCTGAACTTAGCATGGCTTTAAATTGCCTTAGGAATCAGTCTTGCCTATTCAACTTCTTTTCCCACCCCTCCCAACTCTAAACCCTCAGTCTCATAATGTTGACATCTAGGTGACATTCAAGCTACATTATCCATTTTCTACTCCACGCTTTTGATTTCACTGTATCCCTCACTGTTGATACCATCTGTACTATGTCTACCCAGCACAAATCCATTAAGTCTTCTGTGACAAAGCTAGCCTGCACTGGGCTCTCCTTTTCACAAGATTTTCATTTCCCACATCATATACTGTTCTCATAAGCCTATTGTTACTCATAGGATTTATATTTCTAGACCCAGCACTCAAGAACTTGGGTCCTGGTGTCAAGCAAACTGGATTTAAATTCTGGTTCCATCAATGAATTGCTTGACTCTAGAGAAGTCACGTTACTTTTGTCTAAAAATGGGAACAGTAATAGCATCTATCCAGTCCGGCTATTGTGAATTGGTGAGATGATGCACCTGAAGCCCATAATGTGTTTCCTGGCATGCATTAGCCCTCCATAGTTGATAATTATTTTTAATCATTAAGCAAGAATCTTAATGATGGATCTTGCAGGCTGATATACAATAAAACAATTATTGAGGAAAATCTAAGTTCTTTTGGAGAAAGATTGATCTCATTCTCAGGGCTCTAGTGTCTCCCAATTTCTCCTCAATATTAAGAATGGTCAGTATTCAAAGAGTAGTATTTGGTCTAATTTGGATCTGAATACACTGATCTACCCTGAAAATGACCAATGGATTTTAGTTTCGGCTAAATCCTGGTTCAAATTGTAAAATCCAAAGAATTTTTAGCTTCTTGACAAGCAAACATAACATTAAAAATATGCCAGAATGTTTACTGAATGCAAAGACTTTCAAGTGGTGTTTGCTAAGCTATATTTATGAAGTGAAACCAGATCTGGTGATCAGATCACTGAGCTAATGGAAACAAGGGCGCTGCGAACACAATTGTCATTTCATTCATCGAAACAAATTAATCGTATCAATTATGTAGTAATCTGTTCCAATCTATCTCTTAGTTCTTTTGAGGGTACTGAAAGAAGATCAGAGCATTCATAGCTTTCTCCCAACATGTAGTCTTTCTTAAACAGACAATATTGTAAAGCTGCTGGGCAGGGAGAGGGTAGAAATAAAGTCATTAAGAGAGTTAAGATAGCCTTAGCTCAAGTTTCAGCAAAACCCAGATGTGAAGAAGGTTTAAGAGGCCCAGGCTAGAAGGCATGGGAAGTTGCAGGTGGATGGAAGCTAAGTAGTATAAGAGGTGAGCTAGCAGTAAGGGCTTTGAGGTAGCCTCCACAAGATCTTGTAAAGAATTTAGTAAATACTGGTATCTCACCTTTGTAGATATAGAAGGTAGGTAAGGAACATGTACATATAAACATTAACGGAAAGGAACATACTGTAAGGACTCTATACATATATTTCGATAAATACATACCATCTTTTCTGCTCCCCAGTTTTCTCAGTTTGGCTTGATAGGGAGCCATGATAGAGAAAATTCTGGATTTACCTAAATGAAACATTTTCATCACAAAAGTTTTCGTATGTCAAAATGATTCACAATAACATTTAAACTGCAAATTTTTGACAGCATTACTAATCAATCATGATTTATTTTTTAAAAAAATTTTAGGAATCGATTTATTGTCTGTACTTACTTTTCATTTTAACTGAAACTCACCTTTTATAATCTTTAGAATCTAGTTGGGAATGTCCTTTTTTACATGCAGAGTAATAGAGATATAGAACTGAAATAAAGAGAAAGTAAAATGACTTATTAAGACTATGATCCACATGCAACTGAACTCAGCACATCTTCCCATCACAGGTAAAGGACAAATACCTGCAAATAGGGGCTAATGCAGGTCCAGGCTCCAAGTCAAGCCCCCAGGCGTAGCTTCAGACTCAAAATGAGGATGTTGATGATGAGTGTGGTAGGAGGTAGGGCAATGTAAGGCAAGGTGATCTGATCGGCTCCCCACCTTTCATGAAGTTATCTCAGAATTTAGGTGTGCTGACATCCTTGCTTGGCCCCAGGTAAAGACTGACCTTGTCTGAGCCTTGTCCATCACTGAGCTCAGAGGTGCCTTGACCAATAGTCACTGGAAAATCTAGGATTGAATTATGGGACTATTAAGGCTCTTACAGTCCGGTGACTCTGAGGTTTCTTTCAAACGCTTACTCCACGGGCCTGGGCTAGGCACCAGCAGAATATTTTCAGGCAGAGTTTTCTCTGGTTTGGCGAAAAGAACCAATCCTTTTTAATCCTGTGTCCAGACTATGTCATCCAAACCTTTTCTGCATTGCTTATCAATCTAGAACAAAATGAACCCCACGTAGTTTTCAGATCTAAGCACTTAGATGTTCCCTTTCGTTTCTGAGCTCTTATTGCCCGTGATCATACTTTATGAACATGTATGTTTGTGTACTTATAAAAATACTTCTTGATATTTATTCACACATGGAATGCTTGCTCTTACCCACAAAAGAAACCTGCCATCAGCAAAAGCATTAATTGTGGTTTTGTTTATGCTTCTATTCTCCAAGCTAGGATTTTTGTTTGAGTAAGAATTTGTGCCTTAATTATAAGCATTAGTAAGTGAAAAATGTTTGCATTTCACAAATATATTTTTTGTTTTACGATATTTATAGCAGAAAGTCAGGCTCGTGAAATATAATATTTACCTGCATAATTTTTTCTCCTTTTCCCCTTATATTTTCACTTCTACAATAAGAATGAAAAAAGTTATACAAACATATGGGTTCACCCTAACACTCATCATTAATCTCTGCTTTCCTCATCCCTGTTTACTATAAGACTGAGTTAAAGTGTATCTGGACTTTCTCAACTTTTTCTACAGCAAAGTTTCACATTTCTGAAAAAATCATTTTCAACAAAAGATGGCAGGAAAGGCACATGGTTGCATGAATATTTCTGAGAAAAAGACAGATTGTTTGCAAGTGATGGAAAGCTGGTATTTATGGTGTTTAGGGTATTTTTTTAAACTGGGGCATGATGCATCTCTAATTCACCAGAAGCAGTGGATTGCTGTAGAATTATTTCCTTTCCTCCTGGGATTGAAGGTGCCCTGGGGAAATAGCCTTGTATCTTACCGTTGAGAAAGGAATGGGGGCAGGCAGGGAGGAGTGTGAGAGGGAACTGGACAGTGATTGAAGAATGATGGCTAAAATTAGTTCTTGCTACCCCTCCCTTACCATTAGCAGACAGTCTGCTTCTCCAGCTGGCTTCTCAAAAAGTTAACCTTTTCTCTGCCTTGGCAAGGACAAAGCATGTTCTACTCTTGCCTGTCAGTGTAGTTGGAGTTTTTAAAATGTGAGAGGAAAGATAAGTGTAAAAATTGTCTTATTGATTTTTTTTTTCGAAATGGGCATAAGGAAGAAAATGCAAGTCCCAAATATATAAATGTAGTATTTTTATATCGATAATAGCTAAATTTTTGGAGACTTTTACATGCATTAAAGTATTTAATTGCATGCATTATAGTATTTTTTTTCCCCAAGTAACCCTCTGGAATAGGCATTATTATTGTCCCTAATTTACAGTGAAGAATGTAAGCCACAGAGGTGACTTACCCATTGTCTTAGTTTGCTCAGGCTGCTGTAACAAAATACCACAGAATGGGTGGCTTCTAAACAATAGAAATTTATTTCATACAGTTCTAGAGGCTGGCTATCTGAGGTCAGGGTGCCAGCATAGTTGGGTGAGGGCTTTCTGCAAGGTATCTTCACGGCAAAAGGAGTAAGGGATCTTTCTGGGGGTCTCTCTTATAAGAGCATTCAAACCCATTCATGAAGGCTCTACCTCCATGACCTAATCACCTCCCTATGGTTCCATCTACATAAATCATCACCTTTGGGGATTAGAATTTCAACGTATGAATTGGGGGGGGAAGGGGGCAGGTACACAAACATTCAGACCATAGTACCTATGGTTTTCTAACTAGTAAATGGTGAGACTGGAGTTTCCTGACTCTAGATCCTGTGCCCTTAACCAGATGATCTATCTCAATTAAGGAAAGAATGAATGAATGGATATAGAAAGTAAAATTAAAGATACTCCTTGACTCATGATAAGGTTACATCCCACTAAACTTATTATTAAATTGAAAGTATCATTAAGTTGAAAATATATTTAGTATACCTAATCTACTGAACATCATAGCTTAGCCTAGCCTACCTTAAACATGCTCAGAACACTTACATTAGCCTACAGTTGGGCAGTTATCTTGAGTTTCATCTCAAGATGTAACTCAGTTGCCTTCCACTTCTCACCTGTAGCAGGAGACACAGATGAGCATTTTGTAGACATGATGGGACGCAAAAGCATAAAACACAATATTCAAAATCACTGGCAACAGAGTACACTGTAAAGTATCACTTGTTTGTCCTTGTGATTGTATGGCTGACTGGGAGCTGTGCATTGCTGCTGCTACCCAGCATCGCAAGAGGTACCACACCACATATTGCTAGCCCAGAAAAAGATCAAATGCAAATTGAAGTACAGTTTCTACTGAATGTATATCACTTTCATATCATCGTAAAGTTGAAAAATCATCAGTTGAAACATTGTAAATAGGGGACTGTCTATACATTGCATAGTGTAAGTGCTCAGGAAATATCTGTTGAATAAAGTCTGCCTTTGTTCTGGCCATAAGTCAAATCACTATTTAGCCTCTGGCCCTTCTTCATCCTCATTTTGTGTGTATGTATGTTCACTAAAACCTAAAAGATCTAAACTGAATTGAATGTACGTGATCTGGAAAATTTAACTCACAGGGAATCTCGACATATAATAACACGTCTATATATTTTAACAGTGGGATTAAGGATGCTTCTTAAAATATGGTCTAAAAAGAACACAAACTAAGCAGTCAAAAACAGAAAATTTTACGCCATCGAGGACCTGATTTTTTTTTTCACTTATTGTGTTTAGAGGTTATCCTGTTGGTCAGAGTATTTTGTGAATCTCAGGCAGATGCTCTGTCACTGTAGCGCATGCATGAAGCACCTCGAGGATTTGCTGAAGACACTGACTCCATGGCCTCACCTCCTAGACTAGGACTCTCTAGGTTTGGGTTTGGGCTCCAAACATCTCCATCCTTAATGAGCAGCCACCTTTGGGAAATATTGATCTAACTCATTGAGGAAATGCCCTAAGTTAAGAAGGACTACTTCTGTTTCTTCTCTCAAGACAGAAAGGTAGGTTCCTATACTTTGCTACATAAAACCACATGCCTCATTTTGCTTGTATTCAATAAAACCTTCACTGCATTCATTTTGCTTGATAAGTGGCATGTGACTACAGTACATAGTAATTACATGTTCCTTAAGACTACTTGGTAATTTGCACTTAATAAGACCAAAAATAATTACCCTATACTCCAATCTAGAAAACATAAATAATCGTAAATATATGGTACTCACCATGTAATTACTTTGCCACTCCACTCTACTCTCCATAAGATCGAGCAGTTACTGAGGAAGTAAAGAATCTCAACAAAAATTTCCCTATTTGCCTGATAAACTAAAGCAATTCAGCCACAGCATTTGAATTTTCTGGCAGATTTTCTTAGGTTCAGAATTTAAATCAGAGAAAATTAAAAGATGGAGCATTTCTTAGCTCTTTTGGGGCTTTCTGATTTGACCTTTTACTTAGTAGTACTAGACAATTTCCCTGAAATTCAAACAATTTTCAAACCCCTTAGAAATGTGACATAACCCACCTGTCTGGGATGACCTTTCAAAGCCACTTTTAATTCCTTCCTCTGACTTAGTAGAAGAGTGATTAAGTTCTAGGTCTGAGACATACTTATATGAAGAGAAGGGACAGAAGCTCAAGTTTCTCAGCAAATTTGCCTATTTACAGTTAGACTTGAGGCTTCTTTCATTTCTAATGGAATGAATTCTAGGAGCCTTTCCACACAACATAGAGCTCCGTGTAGTGTTTTGGGGTCCTACCTTCATCTATGGTTCTGCACTGACTCTTCAAAATAATCCATAATTAGAATCATATGTTTGCGATGGATAAAAGGAGCCTTAGATAACTTCATGACTACAGAGGAGAAAGGACCTAGGTGGATATTCTAATCATTTGTAATAGTTTTCTTTTCATTTTTGTGTTTGTCTTCAGAGAATATATGCCCCCTCCAACATAGCAATTTTGAATCCCTTTTCACCCTATTATTACCTCTGTCACCAAAAGCAACCCACCACACTGACGAGGATTACTGTAACCCTTAGAAGGGTATCACTAGTGTGTGGGGAGAAAAGAAAGTCAAAGAAAAATCTATTCATTCATTTATTCAACAAATATTGATTGAAAGCCTGCTATTGTGGCAGGCTGTTCATATGTTAGAAATGTAGCAATGACTAAAACAGAAAAGTTCCCTGATGTTATGGAGCTTACATTCTAATATGTGGAACAAACGAATGCTATCAGATCTTTGATAATGCTTGTTTTGAAAATGTGAATTTATTCCAAAGCAACTGATGTGTTAGGGAAGGATTTAAGCACAATGTGAATTTTGCGTTTGCTTATGCACGATTTCATCTATGAGAAAAACTGGAATGCAGAAAACTGTATCCCGCTGAACTAAGTCACATGGGAACATGCAAAATGGACATGGGTACACACCTCAAACATCTACCAGCTACCTCAGTTCTCTGAGTGTTATGAGCCACATCTGGAGTTATAGTTGTCCATCTGATTTCACATAACCCTCTTCCCACCACTTCACAATAACACACAAGCTGCAATACTCCCCATGCTCACTTCCATAAGTAAAAGTTCGGGGTATATTTTTTTTCAAGACAAAGTGACATATTTATTGTAGTATTCATGTATGTCTTACCAGTAAGCATATATAAACTGTGCTCCCATTTTATTGTTTTCATCTTTTTTTAATGTGTCACTGATGAAGTTTTTGAGCGTTGGGCACACAACCCCACTTTTCCTATAAGCCGTGTGGTTTATATTGTCCCATTTCACATAACATGTTGATTTTTAGGAACAAATGTCACATTATAGCAGAACTATTTGTAAACAAGCAAGTTACCAAATTAACAAGAAAGTTCCAGATGATGGTAAATGCTTTGAAAAGATTAAATTGAGGAATGTGGTTGAGAATGTCTGGATGGAATGGCAGTGACTCCTTTAGACTGAGCGCCCAGGAAACCTCTCCAAGAAGGCCACATTTTAACTGACACTTGAATAACAAGAAGGAGCCAGCCCAGGTAAAAATCTGGAATGACATGTAAAAAGGTGGTAGGAGGTAGCTGGGCAAGGCAGTATGTGCAACGGTCCCAAAGCAGGAATAAGTTTGGAGTGTTAGAGGAACAGAGAAAGCCAGAGCAAGAAACAGAGGTGGGAACAATGGCTAGGCTGCCAAGCACGTAGACATAGTAGGATATAGTAAGTAATTGGAATCTTAAGTGTGATGAGAAGCCATTTAAGGATTTTTCACTACTGATAGAAGAACCCATTCCATTTCCAGGAATATGAGGTCTGGAGAGTTTACTCTTCTTATATAAGGTTATGTCACTAGACAAAACCTAGGTCTCACATCTTTTTGCATAGGAATAGGCATACTTATGCAACGATCCCTAGATGAGACATTCATTTGAAAGCTGGGGAAAAAGATATCGATTGGGAAAATTTCCCATATTGTCCAAAACAGATTCTGGATCTATTTACTGCTTTCTCCAGCAGATGATATTGGGAAGAAGTCCAGTTTAACCAGGTGATGACCAGTGGCTTGTTTCATTCCATAGGTGAAAAAAAAATAGACCAGACAAAATGTTAACTAAACCATCATAGATATTAGCAGGATTTGTAAGGTAGTCATTCTTACTTAGATCAACTGCCAGAGCCCAGATCTACCCACCTGAGTAGTGCTTTTAAGATATATAATGATGCAGTCAAAAGATGTGGAGACTGCTATCTCAGTTCTCCTACCAACTTGACGTCAGACACAAGGCAGGAGAATTTTCTCACAGTGGATCACAAGGCCCAGCAATGAGTCATTGAATCATTGAAAGAAGTTGTAGAATTTTCTTTTCATAGATGGATTGACACTTTTTTTTTTTGTAATCAAAGCCAATCAGAAAATAAAAGAATAAATTTAACTTGACAATAGGCTAAATGCCACGGGGTAAATGCTTTGGCCCAAAGCTGCCTATCTGGGGTTTTGCTCTACATCAAGCAAAAGGGGCAGCTAGCAACCTCTGGGTCGTGGTGTTAAGACCTTGCTCAGTAACCCCTGCAGGTTGGAGCAGATGGTCCCTGTGTGCTCCCAACTCTCTCTGCTGCTTGTTCCTCCTCAGTTCTGAAGTCTACCTTTGATTTTGACTTCTCTTTCAGGACTTTCTTTCCTCTAGAGCAGTAGTCCTCAACATTTTTGGCACTAGGGATCAGTGCTCCTATAAGAATCTAATGCTTGATGATCTGAGGTGGAGCTGAGACGGTGATGCTAGCGCTGGGGAGTGGCTGCAAATCGAGATGAAGCTTCTCTCACTTACCCACGGCTCACCTCCTGCTGTGCAGCCCAATTCCTAATAGGCCACAGACTGGTACAGGTCCGTGGCCCGAGGGTTGGGGACCCCCGCTCTAGAAGGCCGTGGATGAGGGTGAGTGATGAGATGCTAAGCAGATCTGTGATTCTCAGGCTAAGCTTCAAAATATTTCTTCTGGATCTCACCCCTCATTCTCAGCCTGTGAACTTCTTCAGGGAAGGTCACCACCTAATCTCAACTTCTAGACTAGTCTCTACCACTTCATTCTACATCTTCATAATGTAGACTCCTTTATGTGGACACTGCTGTAGCATTATACCTTCTCTAAAGCTATCATTCACCAAAAAAAATTTGCCAAGCCCTCAACTCCCACAGGGTGTCAGGAGGCAGGGCAAGTTCCTATTCATTAATTCAATCAACACATATTTAATGAGGGTCTAATCAGAGCTAAACACTGTTCTAGGTGCTACGAGTTCATCTAGGAACAAGACAGATACAAGTCTTGCTCTTCTGAATTTCCTTTTAGAATGTACATCCCTTTAGTAATATATCTCAAGGGTGGCCCCTAAGACTATCTTCTCAAAGGCTACAGCGATGTTTGTTAAAAATTCCAGTCCCAGGACCTACTCCATACCTCCTGAAGAAACAGAGTTTTCGGGGATGGAGCCTCAGAATCTGTCTTTAAAGCTTCCTGGGGGAATCTTATATAAACTAAAGTTTAACAACTTTTGCTCCATGGAATGAAGGACTGTAGCTGAAGAGATTCTTTTTCCTCACTATCTGGCTTTTAGTGAGGGCAGATTTTCTGCTAGGGAGATCCTCTGAGGATGTTTTCTCTGGAGACTCCTCGCCTTCTAGGTACACAGGGCTAGAAGTTGATTGGGTCATGGCTTCGAGGAAATCTCTCACTCCAGAAAGCCCTCGCTTTAACAATAAGCCTCACATTTTGCAAGGAGCCACACATTTTGCAAGATTGCTTCTTTTGTGACCAGGCATGGGCCTCTTTTAAAGCCAGATGCTCCTAGACAGGGCTTAATAACAAACAATGGCTACTTATTTCTATGTTGGCCGAGATAAGGGTTCTAATCACTGTTGTTAGTGATAGCCGGCAAAGAGCAGAGTCTCATAGAAATGCACATTTGTATCCCAGGCCTTGTCACCAAGATGGCATGCTAGTCTTCTAGGAAAGGTGAAGCCAGGCAGCTGTGACAGCTTTAGGGCTTAGAGTGTCCAGATGGGATGGGAAGGTGGGGGAAGCGGAGGCAGAGAATGCCAGGAGGGTAGAGAGATGTCTGGGAAGGCTGAGTTCTCATTCACAGCTTTGCCTGCAGCTTGGTCTGTTTCTGCCGGTTTCTTTAGGACACACCATGAGCAGATGCAATGTCCCCTGATCTTCCATGGCACTTCCCTGTAACTCCCTCATAGTTCTGATCCCTTCTGCCTGGCATAGGGAAATTTAGGTTTGTGTCTTGTCGACACACATCACTATCACACGCCCTTGCCCGAGGCCCCTTCCTCTAGTATGTAAATGTCTTCAGGGCAGGGAAGGGTCCACCTGTGATTCATTTTTGGCATCCCCCATACTGCCTGACAGCACTTGAATATGGAATGTGCTGAATAAATATTTGTCAAAAGAATGAATGAACACAAACCGAATGGAAATTTATGGAGGTCAGAGCCTGGCTCTCTCTGATTTATTCAGCCCCCACCATACCATCCCATTCAAATAGCCATTTAATTTTTTTTTTTTTAAATGATCATGAAAGTGATAAAACAACCCTGCAAGGGATGACAGAGGATGAGGCTCTTTATTGTCGGGGTCTTTTGTAAGTTGCCTCAAATCTTTGTTAGACGTGGGCAGCATATAAATAATTAATAAATGAGTGAATAGGGCTTTAAACCCCTGGAGCTGCTCCAGACTCTTCAGCCCCTCTCATATCCCCAGGGCAAAGCAGCCTTCTAGGAACGGATGGTGAAGATAATTTTTTTTCCCTTCATTTATTCATTCAACAAGTAAGTTTTGAAAGCCACATCATACTTTTCTTAAGCAGTAACCTTGTTCCAGGGTTTCCCGGCGAAGTGGCTTTTTGATGTCTCTTTCAAGGCTATGATTTTTGATTCTACTCAGAAATGTTGGGGATATTGATGAAGCAATACTGATAAAGTCCCACAAGCATCAGAGATTTAGTGGATATATGCAGGCACTGAATCTCCGTCGTCTGTCTGTCTTAATATACTGACACCTGGTGAAATTGCTTTAACGCTTTGTTTGGCATCTGTTTATGTCAAGTCAAATCTTCTCCTACCACCCAAATGAAACCTGATGTGACCTCACATAATGCAGTAGACATTTCACCTTGTAGTAAATCCTAGACAAAGATATGACTTGATTTTTAAATTCATAAAAGTAGGAATTATTTATGATCAGATTTACCTTTCTTAAGCATTTTGCTTCTGGTAGTAGCTAAATTATACCAGCCGATTAAAATAGGCAATCAATGTCTGCCTGTCGGAGGTGTCTTAACTTGCTATATATACTTTTGGTAAATATCACAACATTATTTTAATCTGTAAATCGGATTTGTCAGGTCTGATTCATTTAGATGGCTCACACGCCCCAAATTCTCTCTGACAGCCCCAATGTGGGAGCCTGTCCTCATCTTGAAAAGGTAATATTGCCTGGGGCTTTTTGCTAGTTTAATAGAAGCAAGAACATTGTGTAACAAGAAATAAGAAAAAGGCAGACCACCTTTCTTCTAACAGGTTTCTTCAAGTGGCCAATACCTCAGCCACGTAGCATCTTTTCACAGCAATTAGGAGAGTACTGACTGAGGTAGGGGAGAGGCCAAAATATATTATTTATGTCAGTAACACTACCGATAATAATAACAAAAATGTATACATAATTACTATGTGCTATGCACTGTGCTAAGTAATTTATAAAAACGAATTATCCTATTCAATGCCTACAGCAAACTTGTAAGTACTATTTTATATGTGCTGAAGCTCCAGTTAAGAAAAGTTAAGAAAATTTTCTCAGAATCTGTCTATCTCCAACCAGCAGCCCTAACCAACAGGCGCACACACCTCTCTATGTGGAGTTGTTATTAAATGACTTTATAATTAAATGACTTTGTGAAGGAACAGTGGGTCCAAGGGAGACCATTTGTTTAGGATTACATCCCCAACCAATGCCCCTGTGGTTCCCCCAAATCCTGCAATACCTACTTCAGTCGACTTACGAGTTTGTTTCTCAGCCTTTTTAGATGAGCAGCCTTATCCACAGTTTTAAAAGGTGGACACTTTTAGTATTTGCTGATTTAAAAAATAACAAAGAGTGCCTTTGAAATGAGTTAATTATATGCTCTTTATCATGGCTTCTTCAGATGTGTTTGTGATGTATCCTTTATTTAGTATACAGACAATGCTTAATGGGCATAAGAATTCAGAGGCTTCTTGCAAGAAATGATAGGGGTGCATTATGAGATAAGAACCAGCACTCTAATTTAGAAAACACGGTGAGAATGCTAGGAAAAATTCCAAAAACTTAGAAATCAAAGTCTTGGTTCGTGTCCTCTCCTACCTTAGTGCAGCCTTGGTTAACCTGGCAGTTGACCTCACTGAGCCTTAACTTATTTATTTTCCCCCCCAAAATTGCATTTTACCTACCTCCCAGACTGGCTGGAAAGATCAAACACAGTCATCTCTGTGAAAGTGCTTTATTTGCTGTAAAATATTACACAAATGCAAATAAATGCAAGATGGTCATATGATTCAAATGATCTGATGTCCGGTCATTGCATACACAAGCTTTTACTTTGGGAGGGTAAACCCATTTTTAAACCAACATCATTTGAAATTGGAGTTCTATGAGAACAGCATCCCTCACGTTCTAGCTTCTGCCTCATAGTAATAGTGCTTTGCTGAATTCAGTGAATTTTCTTCAACAAAACACGCTACAGAACAGATGCATTCACAAGCCCCCAATCTTGTAGCTATCAATTTATAAAGAAATCTCTGGGTTTTTTTTCTACCTGCCTTGTGCAAGGATTATATTTATAAGCCGGGTAAGATTTTCAAAATGAAATATGACAAGTTTTTTACAAGACCTAACCGTGTTTGTGTTTCCTTTCTTCTTCCCAAAGTGCTTCCCCCAGTGGGCCAGAAAAGCTGCCAAAGGGGTAGGCTGGAGGTGGAAGTCTCTAGGGGTCTGGGTTTGAAGGCCAGGAAGGGAAGAGCAGAGGGTGATCACCACATAGGAGCTACAAACCAGGAGAAGGGGCTTTGGCATTCTCGGATGGGTGACCATGGGAGGAAGCCCCTTTCCACAGCGGGAGGAACCTCGGGGCACAAGAAAGGAGCAGAGATGGATGAAGGCAGGATGGCTGGGAGAGTAGAGAGGCCCTGGAAGAGGAGGGTCCCTCTGCTTGGTCTCGTCTTACCAATTACTTGCTCCGTCCTGAGTTTTCAAAATAGATTCATCACTTCATCTTCACTCCTTCCATCCATACATTCCTTGTCTCATCTTTCCTCTCTCTGTCTTATGTCCCGGCAGACTTGAAGATCCATGCTAAACCCTGCTGGCAACGTTCCAGACTACTCCAAAAACCTCCATTCATTGAAAAAAATAAATAAATCTAAATACGTCTTACACAAAAACTGTTGATCTTATTTTAAAAACTTCATACTTTGTTTAACTATAGCTATAGCACAGAGAAGAAAAACAGGCAGCTGGATGGTATATTAAAAAAAATTCTGCCTTCAGTGCTCTGGAGCAGAGTTGGCAAACTTTACTTTTTATGTAAAGGGCAAGATAGTAAATATTTTAGATTTGTGGATCATATAGTGTCCATCACAACTGATCTATCTGTCATTGTCAGCTGCCATACACAATATGAGTGTGGCTGTGTTTCGATAAAACTTTATTTACAAAAATAGGTAGTGTCTCAGAGTTTGCTGACCACTGTGCTGGAGCAATAACAATTTTTTTACTGAGGTACCACCGACATCTTGGTAAATTAAAGAATGCCTGGATCTCCTCCCCCTTCTCCTTTGCCTTAGCAGTGAGCTTGCTCTTATAGCTAATTGAATTGAGCTGGTGACGTCGGTTTACTCAGATAGATATGTTCGCTCTGAAAATATTGGTTGAGAGGTTGTATGTGTGTATCTACTTCCATAGAAAGCACTGGAGAAAGATAACTGGATGCCTAACTAATGAAGAAATTCCCTACTCCACTGCCCTATGGAAAGACTGAGCTAAAGGGGCCTCTTTTCCTCTCTCCCACCCCTCCCCCAACACACACTCCCAGTCCCTCTAGTGAGAGTCATCCTGCTCCAAGGATCCCCAAAGGACCCTAGTCGTAACCTCAATCAAGTCTCTCCTCTCTCCAAGAGTTTCTTCCACCCCACCTATCATCTCTGGGGCACCTGGGGGCTGAGGATCTCCTTCCAGGCTATCTTTTCTGGAAATATTTCCTTTCAGAGAGGAGCAATGAACTCAAATGAAACTCCAACAAGTTCACTGTCTCTGGGGCAGAATTTTAGCCTGTTCTCTTTTCTTCCCCAGTCTTTCAGAGGCTAGTTTACTCCTTCCACTGACTTCAGAGGTGTTGAATCCTTGATATCAGCCTACCAACCGCCCTCTCCTGCCTTTCCTCTTTTGTAAGCCACAGTCCTCGGACTCAGTATGAACAAAGTCATCACTTAGAGAGAAGTTCCCAGTTAGCACCAGAACAGCACGTATCTGAAAACACAAACCACGCAGTTGAGACTGCAGAGTGTCTCTCTTGAAGGCATTTCCAAGTACAGTGTGAAGCCCAACATCTGGATGTTGTCTGAAAGTCTGGCCTCTGTTGTGGCTCTGTCTGTGAAGAAAAGTCAAGTCTCTGGAAAAATTTGGAGAGTGGGAGTAGGGGCTGAGAAGGCAGTTACAATTAGACATGACTAGTCTCTCCTAGAGAATTGAGTTTTATAGTCTCCTAGTAATAAGCAGAGAGCCAAAGAGGAGGTTTGTTAGTCATGAATTACAAGTAATGGTTCTCAATAGGGGGCAATTTAGAAATGTCTGGAGACATTTTTGTTGTTTCAATGTCAGGGAGAGGGGCTACGTATGGCATCTTGTGGGTAGAGGACAAGAATGTTGTTTTGTCTTATATCATACAAGGCACAGGACAGACATCCCACCCTCACCCCATTGCCCCATCTCTGAGTCTGGGCTCTCCCTGGGGCTGTGTAGACTGGCGGGTGCTCACTATTTTAGTGGTCCTCTCCTCAGCGTCTTGAGCTATGGGTTCCTTGGCTGTGTTTTTGCTTCCTCTTTCAATCCATTTCTATATGCTTTCCATAATTTAAAAAAAAAAAAAAAAGCTTCGAGTTTCTGGTCTGCTAACGTCACCTTTCTTTGTTTTACAGGGATTTGATGAATATATTCCTACATACAAATTTCTTTGGTCGTTTTGATGGACTTCAGGGAGGAAGGGAGGTAGATATATAAGCCAGGTCACCCTTCTAGAACAGCACGTCTATCCACTGGATTTAACACCGAGGAGGTCACTGGTGACCACATCAATAAAATGTATTGGCAGAAGCCAGCATATAGTAAGAAGACGAGATTTGAGTAAAGAAAGGCATTTTGGTTGTCTCTTGCTATGGGACAAACCATCTTAAAATTTAGTAGCTTAAAAACCGTATTCATTATTATCTCTCACAGTACTGTAAGTTGACTGGGTGGTTTTAGATCAGGGTTTGTTATGAGTTGAATTGTGTCCCTCAAAAAAGTATGTTGAAGTTTTAACCCAATACCTCAGTATGTAACTTTGTTTAGAAATAGTGTCTTTACAGATATAATTAGTTAAGATGAGCTCACCCTGAAGAAGAGTGGGCTATTAATCCAATATGACTGGTGTTCTTAGGAGAAGACAAGAGAAACACACAGGGAGAACACCATGTGACAACGGAGACAGAGGTCAGAGAGATACAGCTGCAGTCCAAGGAATGACAAGAATCGATGGCCACTGCCAGAAGCTAGGGAGATGCAAAGAAAGATTCTCCCCTATAGATGTCAAAGGTGCACAAGGGCTTCTTCACTCATGATGGTGCCTCACCTAGGGTGATAGGGACTGCTAGGGGCTGGATGGGTGTCGTTCTCTCTCTCCACATAGCTACTTTGAATTTCCTAACAGTAGCGTAATCTCAGGTTAGCCCGACTTTTTACATGGTGACTATCTTCCCCAAGAGCAAGTTCCAGGAGACCCAAGTTGAAAGTACAAGACCTCTTTTGACCTAACCTCAAAAGTTACACAATGTCACTTTGCTGCATTTTTTTGGGCGTGTGGGGGGGAGGGCGGCAAAAGGTATGTCACTAGTCCAGCCTAGCTTCAAAGAGAGGGAACTAAACAAGGACGTGAATACCAGGAGAAGTAGTTATGGACTGGCTAACACAGAAGATAAAAAGGTTGGAAGCAATCCTTTAAAGAAGTTTGATCTCCAAGGATTAGAAAGGTTGATGGAAATTTTTCTTTTATTTTTTGATTTGACATATTGATGGGAAAGATGTACTAAAAGTTGAAAATGCAGATGAGAATAACTGTGAGGGGATAGGATCCAGAAGTCAGTTAAAGGATTCAGCTTTAGAGGGTAAGAGAAATAATGCTTCACTGTATCAGGGGAGAAGCAGGTAAGGATGGGTAAAGATGCAGCAATGTGTGGATGAAGAATGAGTGGAATGTGGAGGTGGGTACAAAAGTTTTGGAGTGTTCAGAGAGTTTTTGTATATTGGCTACTGGTGTCTCTGGGACTAAAGAAGGAAGATTATCTGCTGACACGTCAGAAATGTGGTAAACTTGGAAAGAATGACATTTCGAAAGAGCCACAGTGAAGGAAAGAAAGCTAACTATAGTAAACACGTACCAAAAGACTGCAATACCTGTCAGTATGAAATGATAAACTTTGGAATGCAAGAGTGAAATCCAGAGGGGAATAGTTGTTTCCTGCTGTCAGTGGCATTCTTGGTGACATTTTCATAGTTTTCCAGCCCTCACATAAGTCTCTCGCAGTCACCAAACTAGATGTTATTTCTGAAATCAAGGCAATGAAAATTGAGAAAATGTGATCACTGTTTCATAAGTCCATTTCATTAAAAATCAATATCTATATATTTGGTAAGCCGCAAGAGAAGGGTTGTAGGGAAGAAAAATGTTATGAAAAAGAATTCAAACATCTCATCCAAACATTCTTAGAGAATGTCTTACCCTGTCAGTGTGAACGAATTCTCCCCACTCTTCTTTGTCACATCCAACTGTACTGGGAATGGAAAACAAGACCTAAGATATGAATTTTTTCTGACTCAGAGAGCATAGATTAGTTGTATCTCATCACAGAATTTTAGTCATGGTTGGGCTATTTTGCAGTGATTGACTTCCTGGGTGAGAAGCAGATCCATTTTCTCAGTGTTAATTTCAGCTATAAGTGTGGCCATTTTTGTCAACGATCATAGAGTGATTCTCTGTGATTAGTCATTTAACTGTATAGTAATTTTAAGCTAGTGTTTACAACAAACCTCTTGCTTAGGAGACGGAGACTATGTCAAATTACATCTTGTGAAAATTATATAAATAAAAATTTGCATCTAGAAGGGTCCTTCATGAATATTATGAAAAGATTGCGGCATTTTTTTTATTTGCATTGTATAGTAGCTCCGAAATTGACAAACAAATTATAACTGTAGTCCATAATACTTTACATCCAACAATTATTCATCATAAGTGCATGTATATGGCTTGGTTCATTATGAAAAGTAACAATGTTGGCAATCAAATTTTTTTCTTATCGGATTAGTAACAAAGTACCATAATGAACACAACCTTCCAGAATGGATTCACTGATGAAATAAACAAAGCTAGGTCTTGGCACCAACAGATCGTAAAAAAGATTGGCTTGCCCTTATGCCTCTTCCTGAGAGCCACAACAGTACCACTCATTTCTGCTAAGTGTCCTTGATTCTAACTTGGTCTGAAAATTTCAGAAGTATTCATTACTCTTTGTCTCATGATTAGTCAAGAAAAGATCTATACCCTCAATCCAAACAGGGAAATACATGGAAAATTCTGAAAACGAGCATTTTAATTTAAGCTTTTAAGTTTGGACAATTGCCTAGAAAGACTCATTTTTTTTAAAATTATCAGAAGAAAAGCTATAAACAGCAGGATAGTCTTCCTTCTTTCAAAAAATTGAAAGAAAAGAATGCAGGGTAAAGTGGCATCACAGTCCACTGTGCCTGAAGGAATTTAAATTTATCGGTGCATAGACAACTATCTTCTACTCAGCAAGAGGAACAGGTGACATTAAACTTGGAAGGATAATATTTGTTTCTCTGTAGAGATAAAATCACTATTACAGGACTCATTTTACCCAATTTCCCTAGGTACAAACACATCCCTTGCTTTGACCATAGAAATTTCACTTCTTTGGCTCTGATCCCAGGTTTTCTTTTTCCTCCTTTTTTCCCTACTTCTCTTTCTTCTTTTACTCTTTAAAGTCCAATACCTATTCTGAAAATACTTTCTCATTTCCAAACTTACCAGACCCAACACTACTAACAATTATGATACTTCGATGCATATTTCTCAGGGATATCCACAGGTATATTGGAAGTAGGTGTTGATCACAATCACTACATCCTTGAGAGAATTTATAAGAAACATTCATTTATGCATGCTTTAAACCAGCCTTTATTGGATACCCATAGGAACTGACACAGCTTGAGGCTCTATGCTTCAGGATATGTACTTCCTGGCACAAAGTAGGCATTTAATATTGACTGAATAAGTATCAGTGCCTGCCCCCAAGGAGCTCTACATCTAATGCAGGAGGCAGACTCATACACAGAAAATTATAAGACAATCTGATGAGAATTCTAGAATAGGTAGTAAAACTTACAATGGGAGCACAAGGAAGCAAGTAACCAAGCATGAGTAAGTTGAGAAAAACCCCACAGAAATGGTGCATAATTTAGATTTTGAAGGATGAGCAGGTGCTCATGAAGTGAAAAAGAAGATGAGAAGAAGTATGTCTGGGGCGGAGGGGTGGTAAGAGGAGTCTGAACACAGGCTTTCTAAGCAAGGGGAACAGCATGTGAAAAGGCATGGAGACCAAATCACTGCGATAGGTTCTGGATATAGCCTTTTCTGTAGCCAGGATGCAGAAAGTGTCCAGATAAAGGACTGAGGGAGAACTGAGAAAAAGACAGGTTCCAGATATTAACAGACCTATGTATGACCTTCATTGCTCTTTGGCCTTTGCCATGAGGGAATCAGATGATGCTCTAGTGAAAAAGAGATAAAAATTCCATTAAAAAAGGATAACTCTACTAGTTAGGTGGGGACAGACTAGGTTAGAGTCAGTGGACAGGACAGAGGCAGTTAGGAGCAGTCCAGGTAGAGTTGAAGGCCTAAACAAGGCTTAGAGCTGAAGAATTCAGTGGAGGAGCCAGCTTTGGAAAACATTGGTAGCAAGTCATTTGGGATCATGCGTGCAGGAAACATCCTAGGGTATAGTGAGTGAAGCATCAGGATTTCTGGATTCCTGGATGACTCCTTGGAGCAGAGTCCCCATTCCAGCCCTGGACCACTACCTCTGGACCAGTGATTCTGAAAGTTTAGCATCAGAATCACCCAGAGGGCTTGGTGAACCTCTCATTCAGTAAGTGTGGGAAAGTCTCAAAATTTTCCATTTCTAACAAGTGTCCAGGTATTGCTGACTCTGCTCCCAGAAACAGGCTTTGAGAATCACTGCTTATGACTGTTTAAGTAATTTTGTATAGGAGAAAGAAATAAAAGTTATTTTATTTAAGCCAGTGTTATTTTGGCCTTCTTACACACAGCTGAACCTACCAAAATGATCGGGAAGAGAAAAAACCTGGAAGACATGGCTTACATGCCTTGTTCTGATGGGAATGGGAAGACACCATCTCCCTCATGACTTGCTACCAATCTTTTCAAAGCTGGCTCCTCTGAGTTCTTCACCCACAAGCCTGGCTCAGCTCTTCATCGGCTCTACCTGGCTGCTCCTAACTGCCTCTGTCCTGTTCACTAATTCCAAACTAGTCCATCTCCGCCTGACACCATTTCCTTCATTAAGACCCAGCCTTCCTTCCTTTCCTAGGGCTTTCTTCTGGCCCTGTAGCTTCCACCTGCAGTGTTAGGCCCACTTCCAATCCACTTAGCTAATGTGTCTTAACTGTAAGTCAAAGAGTCCTTCAAAGTTACCATGGCGGAGTGGGAGAATGGCAGACCTATTAACGATAGCTAGTAGGTCAGGATGTGGAGCTAATTTAGGGAAAGTCATAAAATACTTTCTGAGAGTGAGGTACGCAAAACATTAGTTTTACAGAATGTTAAGAGGTACTATGTGCAAAAAATGTTCTCTGAAATAAATTTTTAAAATGATAAATAAAGTTAACATTTTGGCATATTTCAAGAGACCTCTGAATCTATCATATTATTCACTAGGAATCTCTGAAAGGAGAGTATACTGTCAAGCATCTACCACACTCTTTTTTGTTCTAAAACCAAGGAATTCCTTATTTAGAAGCATCTCAAGGGATGAGTGTTGTGTGAGATACACACAAAGTTCTTTGTAGAGCTTTACAACAGTGGCTCCCAAAGAGCAGTGCATAGTCCATTGCAAAGTTATTATGAATCTACAGCAGTATGAGAAACATAATAACAACACAGTGATTTACTAAGGTTTGTTTTTTTCAATTTAAGGGTTATCTTCATTTTGAAATTACGTGCTTCCAATACTCTTAGTGCTAAAATGTTCCTCTTTAGTGAAATGATGGTGATGGGAGAGACGATCATTTCTCAAACATTTTTATAAGTTTTAAATTAAAAGTTGTCATCTTTACCCGTTTATCTTTATACCAGTTATACCTTAAGTGTATCATTCTTTTAGATACTTAAATATCATCTAGTCCAAACCTAATATTAATAGATTAAGGAAGTGAGGTCATGAGGCTGAGACAAAGAAAATGATAATAATACATTTATCATTCATGTAAATTCTGCGTGTATTAGAAACAGCCATCTCACACTCACAGACTTCATGGCACGTATTTAGGCACTTTGATGCCTTTCATAACATTAATTATAATAAGAAATTGAAAGGTTTCTACGGTCACAAGAAAAGCATGAAGTGTTTCATGTTGCTGGAAAATTAGAACCAGCAGAATGCCATGTGTCCATTTCAGTATTTTAGTTCTAGGCAAATCCAAGACAGTACACGATTGATTATGATTAATTGTATATACTTATGTAGTTCTTTTTGTAAATATTTCCATCTGAACTGGAAAGAGGTGAAAATTAAGCGGACAACTGGGAATTATTCAAAATCACAATTAAAATTTTCCGTTAATGTTTCAGATCATCTGCATCTATAAAATAATCCTAAAGTTAGTTAATTTCTCTGCATGAAACTTTCTTCACCTAAAAAAAAAAAATTGCACTTTTTTCTGAAATCCTTCCAGCTATAAATTTCAAGGATTCTATGACTTATGTGGAATTAAACAGTAAATAAGGACCACATTAATTAGAGTCTATACTACCTAAACTTCTTTTTTCAGTGATTTATAAATTACCAAAGTGAAATAATGCTTAAGGCCAGTCATATATCTATTTGGAAATCATAAAAGAGAGGGAAAGACATTTGCAAATAATGAACAAGTTGTATTTATATACTGGGGTGTTTTGTTTTTTTTTCAAACTTAACTATTTATTGAGTACATAGTCTGAGATATGATATCAATTTAATACACCTGTCTACCCAAGGCTTGGCATTTCACACTTGGCAAATCTCAAGATCACTTTTCATTTAATGACCACCTAATCATAGTCAACTAGAAGCTTATTGAAAATGAAGATTTCTAGGTGCTAACTCATAGAGATTCACACTTAGTAGAGCTGGACTGGAGCTCAAGAATCTGCAGTTTTAATAAGCTCTGTGGACCCTGATGAAAAAATGATGCCTATTAAGAAACACTCCTAATGGCTAACTAGGATCAAATTTAAAAGCAGAGCTTAGCAGACATTTTTGAACAGGGACCTCTCATGCAAACTATTCTTGAGGGAGAAACCTTCACTAAGCTGCCTTCCTCCTTCATTGAACTGCCTTTTTACACTGTGTTCTTGCCATCAGAGCAAGCCCTTATTAAGGAGTTCCTGGAATTTTATTTAAACCAATAGAACTGAGACTGTCCCCATCCAATCAGAGCTGCATAGCTTCATTAGCATTTTAACTGACCAATTAGAGCAACTTCATTCTGACCAATCAGAATGGTGCTTCTTGGACCAATCAAACTGCGAAGGTCTGGAATCCTCATTTCCATGAATTCAGACCAATCAGTCACCAGGGTGGGGACTTCTGTCTATATAAGTCAGCTCCCCTGTGATAGGAGAGCCCATTTTCCCTTTGCATTGAAGACTAGTGGCTATTTCTCAGGCCAAAGCTGAACCACCAAAGATGTCTGGCCATAGAGGAGCAAACTGGTGCAGGAGTAGAGTATGGCAGAGCAGACCAGCAGGTGGTGTAGGCCAGAGTAGAGTTGTTTAACCAGAGAAGAGTCTCAACAGGGCCACCTCACAGCCATGCTGCTTCAAAATTGATCTGTAACGCTATTGAGCTGTTGCACAGCTATGCTGTATAACGGTTGAGCTATTCGCACTGAAAACAAGTTTCCCCACCTTGGGGATCTCTGTTGGCATTGAATTTGTGCCAATACCCATAGTTTGACGGCTCCCAAAAGGATTCTTCCTTAAATTTAAAAACCTCTTCCCCTAAGATATGAATCATTGTGTTGGGGCATGGTACTTCCAAATGCCCAAACAAATAGAAGAAGGGGATTAGAGGAGATATTAGAGTAAGAGAGGGTTTAACTATGGTTCAGGCAGTTCCTCACTTCATTCTAGCCAGAGGAAAGGAATTAGATTCTCTTTTATCCCTTGTCTTCTCTGAACAATCAACGAAATTTCCAGAGAATTCTCTTCCTCAAAGTAGTTTCAAAGACAATGTGGGGTCGGGATGAGGGAAGCAATAGAGGTAGATTTACTAGAGAAATCGCTTCAATTTGTTTTCTCAAAAAGTATGTGGAGTTTCAGGAAACTAAGGTAATAGTATAAACTATCCAGGTGAATTTAGATGTCATAATGTAAGTGCATTTCCAACTAACATAAAGAGCCAGTACATACATAATTCAATAAAATTTAAAATACATCCTTTAGATTTTAGATAAATACAAGAATTTTAATACGCTTTCAGACCTTGCTTTTTCTATTTTCTTCTTTTTTTGAAGTTCATTGTATTCTTGAATGTTGATTTTCTTTTTCTTTTTTAAATTTAGTCCACTATTGTATACAAAGCAGTCTTTCTACCTTAAGGCTAAGAGTGTTCTAGATGAACTAATCAATCAATTTTTGCCCATTAAGAGAGAGCACTAAAATAAAAAGAATTCTAACCTTTTGATGGATTTGGTTGCTATTTGCTAAATACTATTTTTCCCTCCATGGCAAAACACCAAGAGGCGAAGCAGTCTTACACCTTGATGGAGGAAAAGCTGCCAGCTCCCAGGAAATTATGTAACATTGGGGAAAATTTTTTCAAGTCCCTGAGTATTAGTTGACCAAAGCATCACTTGGTGGTAGTGGCGGTATTTTTAATTAAGTCTTTGTAGCCCAAGTTGGAGGATGCACATATTTAAATTGGAAAATAAATGCTTCTGCAAAGCAAACTGGGAGTAAGACACAGTGCTGCACTTAACTGAACACCTCACGGCCATAGCTTTTACATAGTGCTGTTCAAAGTACTTTCCTTCAATTTTCAGACTCTCAGGCTCACGGAATTGATGGAGTAACTGATTTATTTTGTAGGATGTGTAGTTTCCAACTTGTTGTTTCCAGGTTTTGGGTGTTATATGATCAAACCTGTTAGTAATGTGTGCTCTTCCAGTCCAACTGTTAAATTAGAGCAGTTCATGAAGATAAATGAAATACAATCTTGTATTTCATGAGACAGGGTGTTTCAGCGCAAGGAAAACCTTTTTTCATCTGTGGAGATTTAAAAAAAAAAAAGACATCTACGGCCATGCCATCCTGAACAAGCCCGATCCCATCCGATCTCGGAAGCTAAGCAGGGTCGGGCCTGGTTAGTACTTGGATGGGAGACCACCTAGGAAGACCAGGCGCTGTAGGTGTAAAAAATAAAAAATAAGGGATTGTAAACTGTGACAAGATCTTTACAATCTGTGAGATCAACCAAGGGTTGCCTTGCCTAAAATAAACAAATAAATAAATATTAAAAATTAAAAATTAAAAAAAAATTTAAAAAGACAACTGAGATCTTCAACTTGTTGAAAATTAAAAAAAACAAAAGCAAAAAACTGTTTCACAACTACAATGTCTAGCCTGCCACAGTTGTTTACTCAGATGTATTGGTGGATGCTTTTCCTCATCTGAACATATTCCTAAGTTAATAGTGTAATTAATAGGTGTATTTGATTCAGTTTAGAATTCAACTTGGCCTAAACCATTCTATTACTTCAAGAAGAGATACATTAAATTAGAAAATGATGATTATGGTGGTAAAGGTCAGAAGTAATAGAAAATTAATCCATTTCTATTTTCTTTTTTTAGATTTTTGACCACAAAAAACCTTCTCCAAGGTAAGCTACATTATACTATTCTCTAATTTGTTGGAATAATACAGCATAATTTTACTGGCTTTGGTAAATGCTGTAGGATGTCTCAATGTAATGAGTGTGCCATTCGAATGGTGCCTAGAATTAGTTTTTTTTTGGGGGGGGCAGTGTTAGTGATGAGGGCACCCTAAGAATATGGCTTGGTGGCTTGACTAAGTACTAGACTGGACCAAAGAGAGAGGAAGAGATTGAGACTTTCTTTTTCTTGCTTGATTAGCCCTTTTATGAGATAGCAGACTTTTCATCTCTGATGTTCAGAGACAGGAGGTTTCTTTGCGAGCAGCGATGAGCTTGCACTTCTACCAAAGTCTACATTAAAAAGCAGAGCCTCCTCAGCATGGCCCCAGCCCTTGAGCTCTGGCAAGGCCTTCCTGTCCAGGTGTAGTGGACAGCATTAGCCAAGTTGTTTAACTTCCCAGGAGTATCTGTCAGAACTAGCAATTGAGGATGCATTAATCTCATTAAAGTACACAATAGGAACCCTTTTTTATGTCATTAGAAAATCAGGATGCATTTGATGTGCACCATCTGGTTTGTGAATACAGGAATACATTTTTCAAAAGGGCACATTTCCAAGTTCTATGTTTCATATGCTTGAGAAGGAAAAACCCATAAGCAGCTCTATTTTTAATGAGAGGAATGCTAAAGCTAATAAGATTGGGGTGGATTTCAGTATGTGCCATTTCTCCCAAATTACATGTGTTTGCAGTACATTTAGCAGACTTGTCCTCTTTAGAGGCTGAGCTTCCAATGGAAAAAATGTAAAGTTCTCTATGTGTTAATTGGAAAATAGAAAGAGTCATCATTGTAGTAAAGCAGCTGGCTCCTTAGGTATTAATTATGGCTTCATCTATCATAAAGATTAGTATTTTTAAATTATCTCCTGTTATTTATTATGTTACTTTTAGAAATTGTAAATTTTCAAACCATAGGAAAAAATCAAGTAAAACTTTATCATGTATTGTATGCTTTGTAAAAATGTGTTTTAGACACAATCACTGTTTATAAACAATAAGCAGTAACTAAATAGTGAGAAAATACAGATTTACTATTGGTAGTCCATGTTAAGTCCTTAAGGTATGTTTAATTTAAATAACAATATAGCTCTGGAATGTAACCGTCTCACTATACAGTATAGCTCTGTACAACAGGGGTCCCCAATGCCCAGGCCACTGACAGGTACAGGTTCTGGCCTGTTAGGAAGCTGGCCACACAGCAAGAGGTAAGAGGCAGGCCATAGAGATAGAGCAAAGTTTCATCTGTAATTGTAGCCACTCCCCAGCACTAGCATCACCGCCTCGGCTACACCTCAGATCATCAGGCATTAGATTCTCTTAGGCGCACCGGTCCCTGGTACCAAAAAGGTTAGGGACCGCTGCTATATAGGAATGTCTTTGGAGTGGCTGCTTTAGAGGAATAATTCTTGCAGCTTCCTACATAATTTTTAAAATCTTACACAGTAACAGACATGATTTGTGAGGCAATACGATGCTGTCCATAACCTTTCAGTAATTAGAGGCATCTTCTATATGTATTCCGCAAGTCCGGCTCAGGCTGATGAAGGAAACATAATTACATTACAGGCAATCTCATCTAAGGCAATTACAATTGTTGCCATCAATCTAATTAAAGAGGATAACCAGCTCTACTGAGTTAGAGCCACAAAGCTTTCCAACTAAGTCCAGGCTTTGGGATAACAATGTGATTGAGTATTTTGAGAATTTTCATTTTCCAAAATATTGTTGCTTATAAAAACAGATGACAATGTTGGTGGGTAGAAGGGATAGATTGAATATTGGTAGAGGGTTTTTTGTTTTTGTTTTCATTTTTCTTTTAGTGATAAATTTCTTATTTCTAAGCACAGAAGTCAGTGTACAGTCTCAACACCAAAGCTTCAGGCTACACAGGATCTGTATGGAAAGGATAACATAGCATCACAGCATCATAATGATCCTCTGTACTCATCTGGCATCTCGTCCTGAATCAGCCCGCCATCACATTATTGCTTCAGTGCACTTTTATCTTGTCCTTAAAGATATAATACACCATTTCCTGTCTTTGGACTCTGTGGAGGAAGTTGACTTGAGCTACACCTCCCCTGAAGCTCTCGTACTGGTTTATGTGGGGTCAGTGTGGGTGGCAATATGGAATATCTCTAAGAATTAAAAAGGTTCACCTCTGCCTTTATGGTCCAGATCAGAATAGAAGCCTTGGACCCAGAGAACAAGAAATGAGAATGATGTCACTGTGACTAAGATTTAGAAAAGGCCCAAGAGACATTATAGATGCCTTCATTGGGTGACGTACTATGTGAACATACTGTTGTTTCCTTTATGGTTATTCATGTATGAAAATATATAGTAGATAAACTTCTTAGTCAGGAGGTGGGAGGGGAACTTTTGCTATCTAATAGCAATGGCTCCCTTAGTCACTGCTCAGCATTCCTTCTGTATTCCACACCCTAGGTTCTCTATTCTATTTCCGGACCTTCCGCCCATTTGGATCATTTCCTTCCTACATATTTTCACACTCTCCCACAGCCACTCACACTCCTTGCTGCATGTTGTCTTTGTTCATGTAGATACTTCCAGCCCTGCTTTAGAATTTACCTCTTTAGGGCAATTCACCACAGAAGTGGGGGAAGGGCAGAGAAAGGACAAGGTAGGAGAGCTGGGCTCAGTTATATATTCCGCTGTTAACCAGTTCTGTGATACTGAACAAGTCCATAAAGCTAGCTGAGTCCCAGTTTGCTGGTCTGTAAAAGGAAGTTGTTAACATCTGTCCTGCCGGTCTTATTTTAACAAGTATTTGAAATGAAATTATACATGTGGAAAAGGCCCTTTATAAAAGATAAAGTTTGTACAAATGTGAGGGATTGTATATACAGATATTCATCATTATTAAGCTCATTCCACTCTGATCATCTCCTTCTGTCAAGTCCCCCAACCCTTGCAGTTTAAATGGTCCTTATTAAGAGCTAAAAAGCTCTACTTTTATTCCTTGGGTTAATGTTTCTGCACCTTCTATTTCCTTTTGAGTGTTTAAGAAACCTGAAGGCTGGGATCATGTTGCTTACTTTTTTCTTGTTTTATCTTAACATTTAATTTGTTCCCCAACTCCCTGTGATAAGATGATTTGTTGAAGAATTATGTACAGTTTGTTCTTTCTTTAGTTTTTCTCCAACCATTGTACGCATATGGCCCAGCTAGGGCCTGAGGAAAACATGCTGCAGTATTGAACAATAAACATATAAAGGGCCAGGATCGAAACTGTAGGCCAGTGGGGTCCAGGTCCTCAAAAGTTTTGCTAGTTTACATTTTAACAAAGGTTCTGTACTTTTTGCAGTCAAGATAATATTATTATAGATTGGCTCATTTGTATGCCAGATGAAAGTGGACTTGAATTCTCTGCCATTTTCTTAAATGGACATCTTGCTAATTTATTTACTTAGATGATTTAAAAGATGTAAAAGTCTTTAATCTGTAGATTTATTGGTTCACAAACTTCTCTCCCTTACGTTTTATTGCTAGAAATGATCTTTCCTAGCTTAATCTCAATAACTTGTTAATGATCAAGAACTGAAATAGTTAACATATACTAAGTTTGGTTTTATTTGTAAAGGAATTTTCATCTAGAATTCGACAATAGAATATAAACTCTTTCCTTACTTTGGACAAAGAGAAATATTCGATTTACTAGCTTTCCAATAAAAATGGCAAAATTACCAAATTATCAGGAAAGGAGGAGGCTACTTTTTGGGTTTTCTCCTTTGTTCTCTTCATAATTTATTTTCTCATAATTAAGTAATGGTGTGTCAAGAATTTGTAAGCATCAAATAACTTCCTGTGTTTAGGTATGAACATATATATTATTATTTACAAATGCATATTGTTTACAATCATAGATGTATAACTCTTATATAAGATTTTCTCTAGATTCACATTTAACAAAATATCTCAATCTCCTATCAAAAATCAATATTTCAGTTGTTTCTGACACAGCTAAATGAAAATCTGTATATTGACTCTTTTTCTCCTTGAATTCTATTATAATCCCTAATAATTTCCTAAAGGAAAAACTATACATTGTTTGAAAATAATCATAAATGCATTTACTCGTAGGGTTATTATGGTGCACTGCTATTAGCCTGTATTCATATATATATGTGTGTGTGTGTGTGTGTATATACACATATATACATATATATATATTATTCCGGTTATTCTGTATTCATATATTTTATCCTAGTTAAAGACTTGATGTATTCTTCCAATAGTCATTAAACTCACATAAACACTAAATGTAATAATTTAAAATTGTATTGTTAATTTTCACTGCCATCATTCTTCAGATGTTTGAGTGACAACACTAGTTCTGCTGATTGGGATTGTGTAGCAAAGAGAAGAATGAAGTAGCCATAAGATTAGTGACTTTGCCTTGTGCACCTGTATTATGTGCACAGTCCATTGCCTAAAGTTTAATAAATAAAATTTTAAATAAAATAAAAAAGATCTAGAGGGAGGGTGAGAATATGCACACTACTCCAGCAGGAAAAGCCATGTTATAATCTGTATTTTGTGCAGTATTCACTAATTATAACATCATCTTTCTGTGCATACAGAGCTTAATATACAAATGTTTTCAGTTTAAAAACAGAAAACAGGAGCCCTTTTTGGAGGCCATTTTATCAATCTCTTCCTGTTTAGGTATGCGATAGCTCAGCTGTTTCTCAATTGAGGAACAATTCCCTTAAACATTTGAATGCATATATGCAAGTCTTAATTGACCCCGAAGGAGGTCTTTGAAGTTCAGTGCTTCTAAAACTGACTTAAAATTTAAGTCTTTCTGCTCTAACATGGCTTAGATAAATCATAGGACTTAACTATATCTGAACACCTGTAACCCAGTTAACCTGGCTCCATCACCTACCTGCTCTTTCAGGACTCTGTCAATTTCCCCTCCCCTACTCTTGGGAGTTTCCAGGTGATGTGTCACATGTGCTGAGGAGCAACTTTCACAGCACAAGTATTTACTTGAGGCTCCACCAGGGATGATACCCACTCCCACTGCCTCCTGCGGCCCCTACAGCTTTGATGGCCGCACTGCCCTTGGCAGTATTCACCAAGCGCTGTCCATATGATCCATTCTGCCTAATGGCCTTGTCTTTTTTGATACCCTCTCTGGCCTGGTCATTATCTCTTGGTGGTTGCTTTGAAAATATACAGACTGTCCAGTAGCCTCCAATCGAGTAAGGAGGATGAATTTCTTCTAAGATTAAAGAGGGGTCCAAAAGAAGTATTGCTTGAATCCCAGTAAGTTAGATAGTTTAGATTCTGTCAAATTTTGCTGCTAGCTCTCTCTTCCCCAAGCACCTGATAACATTTCCAGGATACTGGGTCAGAGACTGATTTTAGTCATAGACTCCATGTCCTCCCCAATGCTTAAGAATTTTACATAAGCAAGAGCCTCTCAACTGAGTCTCTCCCCCATTGGGATGGGTTCTTCCCAGGAAAATATTTAGTACAATTGCCCACCCGCCAGCATGCCCCTGCTAGACTTCTACTGAACTACCGTATCAATTCAACATGCATTCTAACAGTGGATTCACCTTTAAACACATCCCCCACCCCCAAGACAAAGGTGGGTTTCATATGAATAAACTTTTCTTATGTCTCTACTACCCATGTGATAAAAACTTGCAGACATGTCTGAACCTTAGCAGTGAAGAGTAACAGGCCAAGGCTCACAATGTACCTTTATAGTTTCTCACTCTTTTGAAAAAATACTTTCCATAATCTGCTTCCTTACTAGATGTATTTTCTAACTTATTCATAGTATAATAATTTCTTGGTACCATTTTTCTTTCAAACTCTTAACAGCAATACTCTGTGCTGAAATATTGAAAGAAAAATTTCTTAACACTTCCTTATTGTTCTACTGCTGAAGAATATAGTTAATAAACTATAAAAATACCCAGTCTGGTTATTTCCAATGTAGAGTGCAGAGCAAAAGAGAACAGGACAGAGAAAGGAAACATATTCATAGAGCTCACTTCAAAGTAGATTAAGTTATTTAAGGAATGACTTTATGTTGTAGGGTAGTTAAAAAGATTTTAAAACAGCTAGACATGTTCAGAACATATGTCTTTATATGGCAAATGGCACACAGATGACTGAAGTTCCCTCGTCACTCCTAATGTGTGCAATGCTTGGGTGAAAGCATATGAAACCACATCATAATGGAAGCAATAGCAATGCCACGTGTGTCAAGGTAGCACATAATTGATTAGCTTACCCACCCCAACCATCCTACACACACACACACACACACACACACACACACACACACACACACACACATACATACAGGAGTCTAGGACTTTGCTTCAGAATTTAAAAGACATCACATTGCACTTCTCTACATTTCAGCTGTAAGATGTCTTTCCTTTTTTATATCCTAAATACCTAACAATAAAGAAATTATTTGACAATGACAATCATATATATTATATGAGAAAAATCATGTGTTCAAACATCTTTCAATAAATTTGTAATGATGTGGGAAGATACGCAAGCTTAAACATTAAGTGGGAAAACAGATTACAAAACTTTATATACAATATGATAAATGTATATGAGTGTGTGTGTTTATATGTTTGAAATACACAACATCCTTATCACTAGGCTGATATAATTACAAGGAACTTTTAAATATATTTTTCTTTAGGGTCTATAATGAGCATATAAGATAAAGAAAAATGATACATTATATAGGAAAGTAAATCTTAGAACCATGTTTAAAGATCATTTGGACATGTAGGATTATTGCAAATGTCGGTTTTTGAGCGCTAGAAAAAGCATTAACTAGTTTCTGCAGAAGGAAAGCTCATTCCATAAGAGCCAATAAGTTGAGAAATCAATAATCAAAAAGTTTTTAGAAGAGGCTATAGTTTTGATTAAAGTGAGGTAGAGTAGGGCAGAAGGGGAATACATGTAAGGGCTACTTAATATTGGCATTAAGAATAGGGGGCAGGAAAAAAAAGATGTAGGAAAAAAATAGAGTGTATGGGAACTGAGGAAATAAGTGTGAACATGTAGGAGGTATGGGAGTCTCTGCCCTTGGCATGGTCCTAGGTTTAGGCAATCATGTCTATGGATGTGGAATTAGCTAGCTGAGAGCTGAAGCTGATTGCTAGGCATTAGAATGCAATGTTTGAATTTATAATAGACTCCTTTAAAGAATTGAAAGTGAATTGAATTACGGTGACCAAACCTCAAGGCTCATGGTGACTAAGACAGAATTTTCTACTGAGAAAATAAACATTTTTTAGAATATAAAATACATATACAGTGCAATCATCAGTCTCTTGCTTACCTAAACAGAAGAAATTCAATGTATTTTTTCCTTTGGGGCAAAGTTAACAATAAAATTTTGCATTGAAGAGTAATGCCCTTAATAATTGGTGTAGTACGAAAAGCTCTTGTTGAAAATGATTCCGGAAGGGCTAAGCTTGTGGACACCTTATGTTTCTTTTCATGGATGCTGTTTCTTTTCTCTAATTTCCAGGCTCTCTACTATCATTTCTCACTGTCTCCAGCAGCCCCTAAGCCCTTCACATTCGCCCCTTGTATTGTGCTTGGATTTGAAAACTGTTGGTTAGCATGTGTCAGAGAGCAGGGTCCCAAGGAGCTTTCGTGTGGGTCAAGGGCACTCAGACTTTTATAAAGACTGTTTTGACGATGCGAAGTTCTTTCTTTCCTTCTTTTTTTATTTTTATTTATTTATTTATTTTTACTTTTTCAACTATTTCTCTGGACAATTGAGATTAACAAATAAGTACCTACTTGTAAGTGAAGTGATATCAAACAATTGTTCTCTTGGCAACTTGCTCATAACCTGAAACTTGTTCAGTTTTTTTTTTTTTTTCCTAGATCTTGAAGTTATAAAATGTAAAACATTTTATACAATGTAAAACATTTTAGAAATGATGTAAACATGTTCATGAGAAACACAGGTAATGTTATTTAATACCAGTGAGTATACAATGTAAAACATTTTAGAGATGATGTAAACATGTTTATGAGAAACATAGGTAATGTTGTTTCATGGCAGTGGGTTTTAAGCTATGTGGAGCCAAGACTCCAGATTATTTATTTTTCCACTATTTTTTCTAAAATCCAAGGAACTTTAAAAACATACATCTACATAACATAGCTAAATAACTGGCTACAAGCACAGCACTGAAAAATACCTACCCCTTGCTCCCCTCCCCAGACACACATTTGTAAAATAATCAGATTTCATCTCAACTCATTCTGTTTTACCCCTTCAATTGTTTGGACTGGAGTAGTCTTTAAAAATAATTTATTCACTTATTAGGAAATAGTTTACATTTTTCCTTTATTTCTAGCCTAATACTATTGTAATTGATGTGCCATTCATTCATTATCACATATTTATTGAGCTCCTCTATATGTCAGGTACCCTTCCAGATGTTAGGGATATAGAAGTTAATGAGACAGATAAGGTCTCCTCTCAGTAGCGGTTCTATTAGAGTAAGATGGTAAAAAAAAAAAAAAAATACATTCACAATACAAAAATATTAGGTAGCACTCAGTTTGGGGTAAGATACAAAGAAGAGTAAAACTTGGCCTTTGCCATCACGGTGCTTATAGGATAAATTGTAAATAAAGAAGATGTTTGTAAATGCAATATATCTGGACCATTAAGAGTCTCCCCAAACTTCATTTAAAATGAATGTTATAACTTGGGGGAATATTTGACTTTAGTATAACTTAGTACATTTAGTATTATATGGCAGTTAAGCTTTTTTATATCCAATTTTAATCCCTAAAAATGTCAGCTAGTTCATGAGTGGATGCCTGAAAGGCCCCTTTACAGAAATCTAAACAAAATGAGACAAAACAAAAAACAAAGATTGAATCCAGAAGTTGGGCAGTGGGGACATACACAAAGAACTCCGCCTCCTAACACGGTTGCAAATATGTCCCCAAGCACTTCCCTGGCACCTTTCTGGTTGATCAAGACGTGGAGCATCTTTGTTTGCAAGCACCTCCTGCAGCAGTTATGAGTTTTCACTTCCCTCCAGTCATGTAGGCCATACATAACCATTTAGATGGTTCAAATGGGTCAGTGGTGGTACAGTTTATCAGTTTTTCATACCAAGTGCCAAACCTCTCCCTTAAGTTGACAATCCTGATTTAATTCTTTACAGTTCAAATCTATTGAGCCTCTGGAATTCCTCTGAGAGAGCAGAGCTCCCTATCTAAAGTTACTTGGATCCTGAATGAGGCAGAAGACCTAAGCAGTCCACCGTTAAGCCCCTCTTCCCAGCTCCACTGTCTTACAAGACTTCTGTCTTCAAAGTTCTCCTGGTCTTGCTAAGTATCTTTGTGCCTGAATCAACTCCCCAGAATGGTGTGAGCTCTGTGACAGTTCTCACCGTACAATTTGTGGGGGTCCAGGATCTGACACAGTGCAGGACATACAGTAATTGAAATACAAGGCTTAAGAGAAAGAACACCCTGTGTTTGAATTTAGATTCAAAGCCATTTAGGTTGTGTTACCTTAACAATTTACATAATCCCTGGAGCCTCGCTCTTCTCATATGTAAAATGGGATTAATAACAGTACTTATTTTATAGTTGATCTCATAATGAAATGTGATAACATTGCCATTGTCTGCCAGTATTTGGCCATGGTTTATATTCATATTTGCTCATTATACTCAAAAGATCCTTTTTTTAAGGCCATGTCAACCACAACCTATTAAAAAATAAACCTAAAATGACTGGAATTCGGGGTGAATCCGAGGAGCAGTCTAGGAAAGTTTCCTTCAACCCAGTACATACCAGCTTTCATGATACTAACATATGCCAGCTTCTTCGTAGTTATTTTCTCTTTTTGTAAGTATAAAAATTAAGACTTCATTTATGTATACACAAACTTGAATGTTTTTAAAAAGCGTCTGCTCATGTGTTTATTTTGCAAAAAATGAGAAAGCATTAGTTTTTTTTTCTTTTTCACCTATTGCAAAAAATATCTTTATCAAAAAGAATAAATAAAGAAGACCCAAGGGGCATGAATTCTATTATATTTGAATAGTTGGTTTCAGGATCTTTTATTATCACATCAATCCAAATGATGATAATAAAAGGAAAAGGAAGTATGCCGCACATAAGAGAGAAATTCTGCTTTATTTAACACTCATGCAAGGCCTGTACAGGAATTTTCTCTTTGTGAAAGCATTTGCATTAATAAAACAAAAATACGAAAACCACATTCAGATGGATTGTTAAAAATCTGAAATGGACATGAGCTTTGAATTTTAAATCAAAACATGCAATAGCCCATTACCGAAAAGAGTGGGTTTTTTTCTGGATGTCTGATAAACTAATACATGTTAAGGCCCAATGCAGATATTCATATATCACGTCCTCTCCTGAAGCCTTCCTATGAATCAGCTATATCCATTTTGGGGCATTTTAGTCTTCTGTGCATATGTCATGTTCGAATTAGTCATTTAATGATCTCTCACCCTCTTTCAAAATGTGATCTTCTCAAGTACCTAGACCTTCACTTTAAAAATCTGTATTTCCAGTGTCCTAATTGGCTGTAACATAATGTAGGTGCATAAAAGACAAAAAAAAAAAAAGTGTGTGGATTTTTGACTGTGTGTCGTTGCTTACCAAAGAGCTGAACCTGAAGACAAAACTATAGATGAGCCTGGACAAGGTGTTGTTCAATTGTGTAGATATTTATTAGAGGTTTGGGTTAGACAGGGTTTAGATGTGTGATTTCTGTGTTCTGGAACTCCTGGTATCCAAGATGGTAAAGCAGATGTTGAAAATAAAAGACTATACACCCAGTGTCAACTGTACACTGTTCTTCCTTAACTCCCTCTTGCTTCCCTTATGGAATTCAAACTCCAGCCTTCCCATTTTAACAGTTCTATGACTTTTAGATGGCACTGCCCATATGTTGAGAGGTATTTTAGACTCCTTCAGCTTAACTCAACTACTAAGAAACAGCTGTTTTTGGCATACATGTGTTTTTTTACACCTGAATTTCCAGTCATATATTATTAGCCCAGGGCCAAGACTTGCCGCAGCAAACTTAGCTCCCATGTGTGAATCTTAGCGGGCTGAGCCTTCTATGAGCTTAACAGTGAGTCTCACCTACCAAAGTCATGGCTCCACCTTGATCTCATTGTTAGTTGAGCTCAGGATCTCTCTCAGGAGCTAGAGCCTGTTATTGCTTCTCCAGAGTCTCCTTTAGGGTTACTGAGAGTCTATGACAGAGGATAAATTCATCATCTTTCAGACTCCACTCTGTTGCTTAAAGGCTTCTGGGAAACTAGCTGAGAAAATTCCAGTTAATAGTTGGTAATGGGGACAATGAAAACTAAAGGGTCTAAGAAGACCAGGAAAAATAGTTGCCTATGGGACAGAGTTTTGCCATGTATTATGTGATGAAATTCACCCTCTTTGTTTTCTCTTTAGGAGGGGTCAGTAAAAATTTATATTATTTTTCAGAGCTGCTGTAGACAAGTTTTTATGTGTTTTGAATATGACATGGTAACAGAAATAAACTTTAAAGAAAAAAGAAAATGGCCAGGCTTACATGTCTGTTTGTTTGTTTGTTCTGTATTTTTTCCACTTTGTAACATAAAGAAATATTGTAGAACATTTTCTTTCTTTGAGAAGGGTATAGTGCAGTGCCTAAATGTATCCTGCAAAGTTAAATTACTTAGTTTAGATCTAAGATCTGTTGACCTAGGATAAATTACCTTAGGCAAGACTCAGTTTTTCACCTGTAAAATGGGATGTTATCTAACTCTTTGGGCTGAACTAGGGATGAACTGAATTAATCTATGTAAGCCCTTAGAACAGTACCTGGCACAGAGTATGGATTAGATGCTGTGCAACTATTAGGTACTCTTAACATTTCCCTCTCATTTAAGTCTATTTCCTCCAGTTGAGATTTCACTAGACATCCATTTGGTATGGTCGTGATAAGATGTCTTTTCTAATTCCTGTCCGTTCTTACTTAATTGAGTTGATTCTCAAGGTTAATGCATCTTCATTGATTTATCCCTGTGAAGGCGGAAGACAATTCAGAGAATATTCCAACTGAGTGAAACAGTTTCAGCCCCAATCTAGCTTGCTGTGTAACATAACCTCTCTGGGCTTCAATGCCCTATATGTCTGTAAGATGGGAATACTACTATTAGTCCCCTTTCAGTGCTTGACTTGCTAGCAAAAAAAGGAACATAGCAATTCGTAAGTGTAACGTGTCAATAGGTACTTAGTAATTGAAATAAGACTGCTCTGAAAGACAAGTCAATTTGTTCGAAAAGTGATCCAAACCAAGTTAAGGTGCTCAGATCCTGACCTAGGAAAGCAGACCTCTGACTGAATCTCTAAAAGGATTGCCCCGGAAGCAGTGGAGGCTGGATGAGCAAACCAATTGGCTGGTGCTATGGTAACACTTTCAGAAGAGACTGCCTGTGGCTATGTCTCCCCAAGCCTCTG
>NW_006442109.1:23412721-23431844 GCF_000325575.1 Pteropus alecto | reverse complement strand
ACCTTCACCACCTTTCTGTGTTGGAAAGGGTAGGAAGAATAAGATAACTTATTGAGAATAATCTCAAAAATAGGTGTATAGTGCAGCCGGAGTGGAATGACTGTGAAACAGAATAACTTCCCGGGTAACATTGAACAAATTTGCTGAACATAAATATCAGTTTCTTTATCTAAAAAATAAAGCTAATAATAACTTTTTTTTAGTGTTGATTTGAAAACTGAAAAAGATTATGTGTATGAGCATGCCATATAAGTATTATAGTCTGATATAATAGAAATAACTCTCTGTCCTTCTGGGTCACTTCCTGGATGGAGATAAAAGTGGCATTTCTGGAGTTGGACCTAGGGGACAGGAGAGCTGATGCCCTTTTGAATAAAGGCGGATCAAAGGGGAATTCAGTGGATAACTATACATGCTTCAGGACTCAGCCACAGGCAGTTCTGCAGGCCAGGTGGTTTCCAAGGCACTAAAACTCTGGCAGAAACAGCCAAACCACTAAAGAAAGACTTATGTTAGTCACCATTTAGGCTAGACAAGCACTACTTCTCTGTCTCTAGTGCCTTCCCACCTGGTTATCCCCACTTCTCCCCTTTGGAGGGAATTAAGCTACTAACTCAATGAGTTAGTAGAGGAGAGCATCGTATCCATCTTCAAACCTTTAATTAAGGCCATATACCAGAGGGTGGGATTGTTCAAACCTATAGATGACATATGCTTTGGTATGCAGTGGAAAGGATGTGGCATCAGGTGAAAGGTTACGTTTGGTCAGTGGGTTTGCAGGACCAGAGCCCATGTATGAGGACCTCATGTTCCCTGGACTTGGACAAAATAAGTACTAACCAAAACAAGTTCTAACCAAGCTACTTCTATTTAATTTACAGCCGTGTTCCTCAACAGGTGGTCCATAGACCACCAGTACCAGTGTGACCTGGGAACTTGTTAGAAACGTAGAATTCAGACCCCAGACCCTTACGAATCAGCATCTCTAGGGGTGAGGCCCAGGAATCTGTTTTTAACAAGCTGTCATGGTGGTTAAGATGCTCGATAACATCTAAGAAACTCTGGCTTAAAGGACTGCTCTTTAGGCTGAATTTGAGACATGAAAATGCTTTTTAAAATGAAATGATGATGAAAGTAAATGGTTTTTTGTCTATGTTTATTATAACATTTTTATCTAGGAAAAATATAAGATTAGCAACCCTACGTCATTTTTGTTGGCCTGGGAAATCCGAAGGGCAAGGACATAGATTTCTTCTGAGGACCTTCCAAACTCAGATTTTATTATTGTAATTTATTTTGTCTCCCCACTCATGTTACATTTGCTGATCAATACACGATGTGGAGAACAATATGTCTTAGAAAAGGGGTGACAGTGAAGCTGGGGGGTTAAAATATGGCACCCAGATCTGAACTTAACACTTGAGACATGGTTCTGGCAGGTCATAGCCCCGTGATACTCTCATCTCCTTTGCCTGGACACTAGCATCCATTAATGCGATCTAAGACTGCACGAACTTCCAAAAGAGCAACCTCACAAGGTTTGTGCCTAGTATGCGCCCACCCTGGGCATGTGCAAGTGGTATTTTTGAACTCTTTAAATGGATATGTCCCTCTGCAAAGTTTCGAACCATGTTATTTGGACGTGCTGGGAAGGAAAGGTCCCTGCCAGGGGGAAGGTTCCGGGGAGTGTCCAGGCTGGGGAGTTAGAACACTTGCTTCAGCACATTAGCACTCTGCCCACTTTGTTCTCAATATCAAGGCAATGGAGACTCCTTGTAATTTCAGGTCAAAGGAGAAAGAATAATTAATATTTAAAGTTTGAAAATTAAGATGAACATGCAGCCTCTGGTTTCTTATTGATCCAGTCTTGGGTTATTTTTAAAAAGCGACTCAGCCAGCTGTGCTGACACTCAGTGTATTCATCTTTCCTGCTTCATCATGCTGTCAGCGCACCATGATCTAGTGGGTATGAAAGGCAATAAATTAGGGGGTGGTTGTTGTAGTTGAATGATTGTGCTTGCCTTTTTTTTTTTTTTCCTAAATATCTTCTATTTTGCAAATATTATTTCATTGTGGGCGTGTTTTTTGCCTTGAGATTGGAGGAGTTTCAAAGAATATATCTTACTTAGCTACCCACCTCTCTGATGTGGCAGGGGAAGGTGGGGCAGACCAAACTCTAACCTGACTCCAGGCTGAATAGCTAGTGACCATTCCTGGAAAGAGATACCCAGCCTGATTGTCCTGCTGGCATGCCATCCTGTGTCCCAGCTCTTGACAGCGTGGAATCCCCAATTAGGAAGGACCTAATAGGAGGAGAAGAAGGACACTGGGCAACAAACAGGATCTTATGAAAAAACACCTAGGTGGCACACACAGTGGGCATAGTCAATGATGAGAAAATTAGTTCATAGTCAATGATGAGAAAATATCCTAGAACAAACCTAGCCTGTCCCAGTCTAAATGGTAGTGTTTTCTCAAATCTCCCCTAGGTGAACACATGTGCATGTGTGCTCTTGCACCCACTACAACAACAGATGAGAATCCCACCAGTTAAAATCTGCAATGTTCACGTGCACCATAGATACTTGTCTCTAGCTTTTTGCTGAATAGAACAAAAAGATAGCCAAGTGTCATAAACAACAGTCGTGATGAGAAACAGCAGTGTGAGAATTAGAAGCTCTACATGTCCAAACTCTGTTCCTAGTACAAAATCTTTATTTGGGCTGAATTAGCTAAATACATAAGCCCAGTGAGTCAACAGTAATGACTCATTTCAGAGCTTCCTTGACAAGGAAGTCTAAACCTGTGCAAAGAGAGCAGCTGTGTTAGAGAGAGCCAGCTTGGGACTGTGGGCAATTTCTGGGAGCCCCAGAGTGTCTGAGTTCACATCCAAAATTTATCTCACTTTTACATGCTGCCCTTCGATGCTCCTGGGCCCTAGAGAACTGAGAAGTGGTTAAGATCTCATTCTACTCTCCCCCAGCCCCACACACCTCTGCACAGAGCATACAATCACGAAATCCTGATTTGATTTGGCTCCACAGGTTCCCTTTCTTGGGCTCTAAAGACCTTACTTGGCCTCACCTTGCCTCAGTTTCCTCACCTGTCAAATGTATGCACTTCAATGTATTCCACCTTCTTTACAATATTGTTATAAAGAGCTATCAAGGTAGCACATATGAAAGTACTTTGCAGTATGGAGTCTATGAAAACTAAGAAATTATTAATCTTCAAGCATGACACTTTAACCCCACCCCTAGTTTCCAGAGACTTTGAAATCTCGAGTCTCCGACTCCTTGATAGATATGGCAATAACTAGGAAGGTTCTGCTAATGAGCTAGAAGTCCCTAGTAGCACCGGCAGGATAAAAACTCACTCCAGAATCATCAGGGTAAATTACTGGTGGTTGAGGTTATAAATGACTTCCTGATCAAAATGTTTCATGGTAGCTTTAAAGCAGTGAGCCTCTCAAATCTATGCAAGTCAAGCCAGCCATTGAAAATACAGGAGGGATTACTGACTCAGCTACTCTCATTCACAGGGAATCTCAAAACTCGAGAGTAAGAGTAACCAAAGTTTAACTTCCTCATCTCTGAATGGAGCTGACATTCTATTTGCTTTCCAAGAGATTTCCTCTGATGCTGCTTCTGTCCTTAACATAAAAGAAGAGTGTACTAGAGCCAAGAAATTCAGCCTGTCCCAACAAACCAGCACAGAAACCACTAGAGAATCTGCCCAAGTCTAGAGGAGCTGAGTTTGTCTTTAGCGCTTTTAGCCTTTTAATGCCTCTCTCCAGCTTTCCATCTTCTTGTTCCCAGGAGGGCCTGCAGAAGCAAACCCTGAAACAAGCATGTCAGTGTGAGTTGTTTCTAAGGAAGGCTTCCAGGAGAAACAGGAGGGTTGTTACTAAGGAAGGGTTCCAAGAGTGGAGAAGCAAGACAGGGACAGAGAAGCACTACAAGTGAGTTCAGGCTAAGTCCCAGCCTGAGGCCATGGGGAGTTCTGGAGCATAAATGATACCTTTGGATTTGTTCCATTAAAGGCTGGGAAGCTAGACTTCCCTAGGCCCGCACTGGTCAATTATAAGCCTTTTGGAGGTTTGTGAGTTTTCAGACACTTTTGGCACTCTGCACGTGCAGGCCCAGGGCCTTGAATAGACCTCAGGCAGTCCTCAGGAGACAGTTGCAAGTATGGCTCTTAGAAATAAAAGAATATAGAGGCTGGGGAAAGGATGTATGGAAACAGTAGAAAGGATCCAAGAGGATCTGGACAGAGCTTGAAGTCTGCTACCCACTCTAATGCCAACTCTTTGCTCTAAAACTACCTTTCTCTTTTCTCCTCTCTTTTTTCACAGCCCTGTTCAAGTCAAAAAGGAGAGTTATGTCATGTTTCTATCTGTTCGAATGGCTTTAGTAGCTTTGCTTGTAGAGTTTTGTCCAAGCTCTATATCATAGCATTTGAGCCTCTTCCTGACCTGGCCGGGCCGACCTCTCAAGGCTCATCTGTTGCTCTGCCCAGTCTCAACCCTATGTGTTCATTGGGTCTTCTGCTATCTGCAGCTAAAATAACTATAATATTCACAGCACAATATTTAGCATTTACTGACTGCTTATTTATGCTAGGCACTAGATTATGCACTTTACTTACATTAACTAATTTAATACTCACAATAACCCCATTATATAGGGAAAATGATCATCCTTATTTTACAGATAAGTCAGCCAAAGCAAAATCATGCTTTCTCTTAGCTAATGTATCCTGATATGCCAGCCAATAGAACTATCATTCTTAGGAGTCTCCTAGGATGCATCATCAAGCAACTGCTTAGAAAACAAAAGCTGCTTTGACACAAACAGTATACAACATGCAAACATATTTTGTGAAGAGCATGTAGTCCAGCTCATTTTAATTTTCTCCTATAATAGAGTTGGAGCTGTGATCAACAAATGAGAAGGTACAGGTGTGATGTATATTCTTCTATGTACTGAATAAAATATTTTCAAGGGCTTATGCCAGGTGAGGGAAGGGAAACAAGAAACAGATCTATGCCTTGTTTCAGAGAACTTGTACCCAGAACGGAAGATAAGACATACATATAAATAGCTGCAATATCCCTCTGCCTCAAATCTGGCCCTCTCTACAATCTGTTCTTCACACTGAAGGGAGAATACTTTTTAATTTTCTACAAAACAATCAGAGGTGTCAAGATTCTGCTTTCAGAGTCCTTTAGTGTCTTCGCAGTGACCTCAAAGTCCATCCTTCCTCTGGCTGACAGGCCCGCTCATGAACCAGACCTGCCAATCTCTCCAACCTCATCTCTCACCAGGGCCCCTAATACCCTCTCTTATACAGAACTGCTATCGGTACCCAGAAGAGACATGATCTGGTACTGTCACCTTAAGACCTTTGTAGCTATTCTCTGGCTTATTCTTCTGGCTGCTTTTTACCTGTCTCAACATAGATGTCACATGTTCTTGGAAGACTTCCTTGATCTCCCAAGACTGTTAGGCACGTTCCTGCCTACTCCCATTGCTACTGGCATTTATCCATATTATCGTATTTATTCCACTGCCTTGCACATTTCTTTTAGCCTAAGGGAAGAGGATAAAAAGTGTTATTAATGGCATTGACCTGGGAAGTTCTATTAAATATCTTCTGGTAGGGAATATGTCTTTTTTTTATTACCTCTATGAAAAACTTACAAATATATTTATCAAATTTATACATAACATTAAATTAGATGGGGTTACCAGAATTCTAGATATGAGGGAAAAATAGAATGTGTTCTTGAAAGATTAGAAAATTATTTCATCAACAAAGCTGAAATGTAATAGGCAATGCCAGGTTATCCTCCAAAGAACACAAATCCAGTAACATAAATATAGGATGGCTAAGCATAAACATAGTGGAAAAACACTTAGGATGCATAACTAACCATGAGATAAATATGAGTCAGCAATGAAATGCCATTACAGAAAGAAAATGCAGGACAAATTCATATTTCCCAGATGTGTTAAATGAGGTTTGATGTATTCAGCTGGGAAAGAATTTTTACCTCTACTGTGGCTTTAACGGAGTAAAGCATCCACTTTCACTCACCAAGTCAGAAACTAATGCAATATGTTTTGAGGAAATATTGAAGAAAATTAGGTTATTTGGCATAAATTGGAGGAGGGAATTACTGTTTCAGAGAATCAAAAATGCTGCTATATTACATTTTTAAAATGTTTCAATTAACAACATGCTACATTAATGAATATGTCATTCGATTTTTATAGGAGCATTTTAAGTTAGATATTATTGTCACCATTTCACATAGATGATAGATAGATAGATAGATAGATAGATATGTTAGATTTTGAAAGGGTCGAAATATTCTTTTGTGTTCAGGAAAGACCAATGGGCTTAAAATTCTAGTTGACAAATCATTTTTCTCCCAACGACTCTTTTAGGGAAATATCTTGCTCATAAAAACGAAAAATAGTTCCAAGCCAAAGCCATTAACCTAGCTTATGGCCTAATTGTTATATGCTATAATAATTTGTAGATGCTTGAAGGAAATGAATGCATAAACATAGACAGCAATAAAATATTTAGATGAGACAATACCGAAGACTGTAAAATTTCTGTCCTTTAGAAGATCGGCCATCATCTGCCAAGCAGGGTTTAGATGGGTGGGCTCTACAATTTTGTTGTATGCATCTTGATCAGTAAAATAGCTATTGAGAATACATACAAATATTTTAATGTTAAATAATATGTATGATTATATATTACTAAACTTTATACATTTACTAATAAAAGGAAATTTAAGGATACGATGGACTATAGACAAATATAACTTCATGTATTTTTCTACTCTACCTCAAGGTAATAATTTTCATAGCTCTGAGGGAACCATACCTGACTTGGAAAACTACCAGTTAAAACATTCACTAGCTGAAGATTTCTCAGGGCTTGAAAGAGGCAAGAGATTATGAAAAGCAAGAAGAGAGGTAGGAAGAGGGGAGATATAGAAAGAGAAGAAGGGAGAAGAGAGAGGAGAAAAATGAGAGAGAGATTGAGCATTAGTAGACTTTTAAAAAATATAACTTGTGCCTAAATCATCAACTCATTCCAGGCAGATAGAGTTCCTAGGCCAGAAGACTACTCCAGGCAGGCTGCCTAATAAGATTCGACCCCTGGAAATGCATATGCATTGCTCACTTCAGGAGTTATGAGGGGACAGTAGAAAGTGCTGCCACAGCCTTGCTGGCTGTACATGAAATCAGGGGTCTGTCTAAGGTTATCTCCCTAATAAAGCCTGGGGACCAAAGAGTGGGCATGGAGTTCCCCAGATGTACTCATGCTAAGATCTGTGACATAAAAGAATGAGTCCTCTGAGTGTGCAGCTGACCTCCAGTGGGCATGTCACTGATACTCAACTCAGAAGTGCTCTTAACAAAAGTGGCCAGGAAACTCTGTGTGTGGACTTTCTGAATGACTGTCATCATCGACTTCCTAAAGACTTGGAGAAACTGAGACCATTCAGTAAAACCCTGCATTTTCATCCTAAAACATCCTTTAAAAAAGCAAGAGTTTTCAGTATTTTCATTTGAACAAGAAACCAAGAAAGATGAATTAAAGAAGGGCTCTGAAACAATACATTTGTTATTGCTATGGCTGCTGTTGTCACTGTAGTTGTGTTTTCCTGAAATACCCTTCTACATAACACCTTTTCTAGGCTTTTCCTTGTTCATTTTGTGCTCTTTTAATTTTGAAAATGCATAACAAGTCTGCTTGTTCAAGAAGGTGGGGTGTTAAACAAGTATATGGGAGTCAGCCTTGAAGGTGTTCCAAAATGCATGCAATTTTGTGTTGTTCGGAATTTAATTTTTTGATATTTAAAATCATCTGACAGAACGGGAGGCACAAAGGAACACTAACAATAGGGACATTATATGAAACAAGAAAGACACAGAATTTCTTACCAAAAAAGTTTAATTCTGTGAAAGCAAGCTGGTGGGAGAGAGAGCGCTCTCATCTTCTCGCCACAGCCAAGTTTCTTTGTTTGGCATGATGAGGGAGATCAGTGGGACAGCTTTCTCAGGTGGTAGCACTGACTTGCTTAGCAATTACTTCCAACCTCCTCCCACCCTGGTGATGTGGATTGGGGTTCTGGGGAGGGGAAGAATGTGTAAAGAAATAAAAAAATTCATGTTCGTATTTGACAATATTATTCTCCGATCCATTTAGAGTAAATGCTGCTTCGAAATCAGTCTAGCTTTAAAGGAGCACTGCTGAGAATATGTAAATGTACCCAAGAAGCAAAAATCATGATGATGTGGAATTAAGTAAACAAAAAAATTTGTTGATCTTTGATCTTTGTTCCAACTTTTTTTTCTTTTTGACCAAGGTTAAAATCCTAGCTCTGCTTCTATTTCTAAATCAATTTAATTTTCATCTCTAAACCATCACTGTTTCCCGTCTATAAAATGGAACAATAACACATACCTCACAGAGATACTATGAGGATATGCTATAATATATGAAAAGCATTCGTCCAACTGTGTGACACAGAGTAAGTGATCAATAATGGTAACCCTCCTCTCACATCCGCTCAGTTATTTTTTGTTTCATTTTGCGATAATTGTAGATTGACATGAAGTTGTAAGAAATAATACAGAAAGATCCTCTATATACTTTACCCAACTTCCTCCAATGGTCATATCTTACAAAACTGGTACAAGATCAAGACAGGATATCGACATGGATACAGTCAGGATAGAGTAGTCCCATCACCACAGGGATCCCTCCTCTTGCCCTTTCATAGACCAACTAAATCCTCTCCCCTTCCCTTGTTTGACTTCCAGCGATCACTCACTTGTTCTCTATTTCTATAATTTTATATTTGAAAATGTTAAATAAATGGAATTATACAGTATGTAACCTGTTGGGATTGGCTTCCTTCACCCAGAATAATTACCTGAAGATATGTCCACACTGTTGCATGTATTGATGACACATTTCTTTTTATTTGCTAATAGTATTATATATTATCCAAACCTATTAGTTTCCCCATCCACTAACACCACACACTTGATTATATCCTGTGGATGTACCACAGTTTATTTAACCATTAACTCACTGAAAAACATCTGGGTTGTTTCCAGTTTTTTGCTATTACAAATAAAAATATTATAAAACTTATTATAAAGTAAATTTATTATGAACATTGTGCACAGGTTTTCGTATGAACAGAAGTATTCATTTATAAGAGATAAATGCCTAAGATTGCAATCGCCAGGTTCTATGGCAGTTGCATGTTTAGTTTTTTAACTGCCAACTATTTTCCAGAATAGCTGTACCATTTTACAATCCCACCAACAATGTACACGATCCAGTTTCTCTGCAATCTCATTAACATCTGGTGTTGTCACTATTTTTTATTTTAGCCATTGTAGTGATATCTCATTGTGGTTTTAATTTGCATTTCCCTAATGACATTGAATATTTGTGTGCTTGTCTGCCATTTATTAATCCCCTTTAGGGGATTCTCCTCATTTTCTAAGTGGATTATTTGATTTTTACCATTTAGTTTTGACGGTTTTTAATATATTCTGGATCCTAGTTCTTTGTCAAATATGTGGTTTGCAACTATTTTCTCCCACTCTGTAACTTGATTTTTTTTGTTTTTTGTTTTTTGTTTTGTTTTGTTTTGTTTTTTGTCCTCTTAATGTGGTCTTTTGCAGAACAAAATTTTTGAATTTTGAAAAGGTCTAATTTATTTTTTTTCTTTCATGGACTATACTTTTAATGTTACGTGTGTGAAGTCTGAAAGTTCTAGATCCTGAAGACTTTCTCCTTTTTTCTAAAAGGTTTATGGTTTTACATTTCACATTTAATCTCTCATTCATTTTGAGCCAATTTTTTAATAAGTTGTGAGATTTAGATCAACATTTTTTTTGCCTGTGGATATTCAATTGCTTCAGCATTTGTTGAAAACTTTATCCTTCTTCCATTGAATTGCTTTTGTATCTTTGTCAAAAATCAGTTGGGCATATTCAATGGGTCTGTTTTTAGGTTCTTTATTCTGTGTCATTGATCTATGTACCTATTTCTCTACTAATACCATACACTCTTGATTATTGTTTTATAACAAATCATGAAATTGGGTAAGCTGATTTCTCCCACTATATACTAGGCTCTCAGTTGGAGAAAGTGGTTCCCCCCACTTTATTATTCTGTTTTCAAGATTGTTTTAGCTAGTCTAAAGCCTGCGGGGATTTTTATACAAATTTTATAATAAGCTTATCTATGATTACAAAAAAATTGCTGGGAGCCAGACAGGTATTGCATTAAATCAATAGATGAACATGAAGACAATCAATATTTCTACTATGTTGAGTCTTCTAATTCATGAGCATGGTATATCTTTTGATTTATTTAGGGTTTCCTTCATTTCTTTCATTAGCATTTTCAATTTTCATCACACAAATCTTTAACATATTTTGTTAAGTTTATCTAAGTATTTTATTTTCTTAGGAGTGACTTTAATGATATCGTGTTTATAATTTCAGTTTCCACATATTTATTGTTAATTATGTAAAAATGAGATATCGATCTTGTATTCTGTGACCTTGCTGAACTCATTAATTCCAGGAGTTTTTAACATAGAGTATTTGCGATTTTTTATTTTGACAGTTGTGTCATCTGCAAATAGAAACAGTTCCATTTTTACTTTTCCAGTTGATATGCCTTTTATTTCTTTTCCTTGCCCATTCCAATAATTAGGACTCCCAATACTATGCCGAATAAGAATAGTAAGAGTGAACATCCTTGCTTTCTTCTCAACCTTAGCACGACATTTAGTCTTTCACCATTGTTTATGTATGATATTAGCTGTTGGGTTTTTTATAGATACTCTTTATCAAATGTCCCTGTATCCCTACTTTTCTCAGATTTTTAAAAAATCACATATAGATGTGTTACACTTTGGCAAAAGCCTTTTCTGTGTTAATTGATATGATTGTGTGATATTGTTTCCTTCTTTAGCCTGTTGATGTAGTGTATTACATTGATTGATTTTTAAATGTTTAACCAGGTTTTCATAACAGTATTAAATCTCACTTGGTCATGATATATAATTCTTTTTCTATATTGTCAGATTTGACTTACTAATTTATTTTGGAAGAGTTTGCATCCAATTTCATGAGGAATATCGGTCTGTCATTTTCTTTTCTTTCCTTTTTTGGGGGGGACGTGTCTTTGGTTTTGGTATTGGGATAATATTAACCTGACAAATGAGCTGTGATAGGTTCACTTTTTAACTATTATCTGAAATAGATCATAAAAATTGGTGTTAATTCTTCTTTAAATGTTTGGTATAATTCTTCAGTGATACTTAGAATGGCCCCACCTGGTCATCTCTGTGCCACGACTTTTAAGCACTGGACCAGGTTTCTCCATGACAACCCCATGTGGATTGTGTTTTCTCTACAACTTTCTAATGGAGGCCAGATGTTATAAACCTTTAACTTTCCTTTAGGAAATAATTATACCATGTCATGGCAGATTTAGAAAGCACAGTCTTGGCTTAAGGTCCAAACACCCTCTACTTATAAAATAGTCCTACAAGTTAGTACTGACATCAGGATAGATATTATTCCATGAATCTATCTCAGCATATTTTTTCCCAGACCTTGAGTTGGCAGTTCATATGAAATAGGTCAAGTTTCATTGTACAAATATATACCAACTACATATCTCATATGTCAGAGTGGTGTGTACATGGTATATATTTTTATTTTGGTCCTTTCTGATTTTTGCATAAATTATTGATTTGCCCACCTCAGATTCTTTGTAGAATAAGTAAAGAATAAAGAATCTTTGTTAAATATATAAATGTGTAACCAGATTTTTCAATGAAACAGTTATTTTTCCCTCCAGAGTAACCTTACAAAACATAGTTGTCTATGAAATTTGAGGATAAGTCATATACTGGGACTGCAATGCCTCCTCCACTTTCTCTACCTATAATAGTTTGACTCATGTTTCAAAGCCCAGCCCGCAGGCCTCCACCTGTGTAGGGCTTTCTCCAATCCCTCCAGCCAAAAGCAATTGCTTCTTTATTATGTCTTTGTAGAATAATATATCTTATATTTATTTCTTTTATAATATATACACTCAATTTTTTTTTATCCTAACCCTAAATTATAAACCTCTTGAGGTATTTGAATATGTTTTATTTTCCTTTTTAATTGCCGTAAAGTCCAGGATAGCCCCACTAAGCATATAGAAGGTGATCAACAAATATTTTACGGTGATTATCAACATCAGCTATACTTTAGACTTACCTAGAGCACTTTTAAAATTATCCATACCTATCTATGGCCACACTACCCTGAACAAGCCCAATCCCTTCTGATCTCAGAAGCTAAGCAGGGTCGGGCCTGGTTAGTACTTAGATAGGTGGCAACCTAGGCATTAAAATAAAAAATAAAAAAATAAGGGATTACGCTTGTACCTTGAACAAGCCTAATCCCATCTGATCTCAGAAGCTAAGCAGGGTCAGGCTTGGTTAGTACTTGGATGTGAGACCACCTAGGAAGACCAGGTGCAACAGGCATAAAAAACAAAAAAATAAGGGATTGTAAGCTGACAAGGTCCTTGCAATCTGTGAAGACAACCAAAGGTTGCCTCACCAAATAAAATAAAATAAAATAAATAAAATAAAATATCCAGACCCTACCAAGATCAACTAGGACAGAATCTAGAGCTAGAGCTCAGAAACTGGGACTTTTTAAGATGATGCATAGGTGTGGTGTCATAGAAAGTTATCTGATTTTTGTACCTAGGTATTATGAAAGAGCTCCTAAAATTCTTGAAATTCCCTGAGTGATAAGGGTGGTAGAAGCATCTTCTGTTCTAATGAAGCGACTTTGGGCAGCTGCTATATAGCTTTGGAATGGAGGCTAGTCACCAGAAAGATCAAATCTTGATTAGAAGCTTGGAACTTTCAGCTTCAACCCCAACCTCTAGATTGAGGAGAGAGGATAGAGATTGAGTTAGTTGCTGGTGGCAAATGATTTAATCAATCATCTCTATAAAACGAGACCTCCATAAAAACCCTTAAACAATGGAGTTTAGACAGCTTCCAGGTTAGTAAATGCATCCATGTGCTGGGAGGTTGGTGCACCCCAGCTTCTCAGGACAGAAGAAGCTCCTGTAATTTGGACCCTTTTGGACCTCACCCTATATACCTATCCATCTAGTTGTTAATTTGTGTCCTTTATAATATTCTTTACAATAAACTAGTAAGAGTGGGTAAAGTGTGTTTCTGACTTCTGTGATCCATTCTAGCAAATTATTGAACCTGAGACTGGGTCATGAGAACCTTTGATTTACAGCCAGTCAGTCGATCAGAAGTATAGGAATCCCAGGACTTGTGACTGGCATCTGAAGTTGGGGGCAGTCTTGTGGGACTGAGCACCTTAAGCTTTGAGGTCTGTACTAATTCTGAGTAGTTGGTATCAGAACTGAATTGAGCTGTTGAACACATAATTGATGTCCAGGGAATCAGAGAATTGGTTTTTGGTGTCAGAAAACACCCTACACCAGGGCGGCATCAAATTGTGCAGCCAAAATTGAGAATCTGAATTTTGGCAGTCAGGGAGCTACACCAGCAGGTACACATGACAGATGTTATGCATGTTTTAACCCTGTAAATATACAGGGTGAGAATCAGAAATTCTCTCCTGGTTGTCAGTGTCAACAAAGACTGCCATTGACCAAAAAATAAAAATTTACAAAACTTAAATGCTAAAAAAAAAAAATCTTATTACTGAGGAGAATCATTCTATTTAAGAGCCTCGAGCACTCAATTGATTTCACGGAGTCGATCTTGATTATTCAACAGGTGTATATTGCTTTTGCTCTCAAAACTGATGCAAATGGGGAACAGCATCGACAGCAAACAGGAACAAGAAAGTCTTTAGGGATGATGGAAATGTTCTAAAACTGGATTTTGTGATGGTTTCACAACTTTAGAAGTTTGCTAAAAAATCATTGAATTATTAAAAAAAATACTAAAATAAAATTTAAAATAAAATACTAAAATTTAAAGTACTAAAATAAAATTTAAAAGCAACACAGATAGAATTTTCTCTTTTCTGAATTAAGAGTAGTTTTTCAAACTTGAATTATGTTCTTGAAAATTAATAGCAATCATGGATGAACCAGCATAACACCCAAAGGGGACAAGAATGTACCTCTTTGTCCTGGTTAAGCTCTTGTTAAAGCCAGGTATAGCAGAACTATGAGAGAAATGCAGGCTGTTTGCAAAACTCATGCTCCTGCTCGCTTGCATGCGCGCACGCGCTCAATCTCTCTCTCTCGCTCTCGCTCTCGCTCTCGCTCTCGCTCTCGCTCTCTCTCTAACTCTCTCTCTCTAACACTCTCTCTCTAACACTCTCTCTCTCTCTCTCTCTCTCTCTCTCTCTCTCCTTTACAACATGAATTACAGCCAACCCCTAAGTTTGCCTGCCCCAGATTTCTCATCAAGTTGAACCTGCCCTCCTTGGCTAGGGTACACCCTCAGGGCTTCCCACCTTTGCAATTACCCAAACCCTAGGTGGTGCCTTCTGGCCAGTCCTCTTCTTTGACTTCCTTTCATGATTCCATGCCTCTAACATCAATAACATCTCAAGGCCAAGGCAAGAGACATCTCCATTTCAGTTTTACTGGTACCTCCAGGCAGCACTGTACCAGGATCAAAGAGAAGAAGCCAGTGTACTGGTTTCTGTCTTAGAGTAGCACGCTATAACACTGGGACTTGCAGTACAGAAGGGCCCCAAAGTCCTACCTGATTCATACAAATACTAGTCTCATATCAGTGTTTCTAGCTGATCTCTCCTGTTGGAAGGTCCCTAATTATTTTTCACCAAGCCCATACCTACTCATGGCTACTGTAAGCTGGGTTGAGATATGTGGACACACTTAGCAGGTTAATAATTTGATAACTAATTAAATCAGTGTTCTTGAAATAGTAGTTGAGCATTTAAGTAGTTGTGAATATGACATTGTTGAGAGAAGGGGAGAGAGGCGTTACATTTCTACTCATGCTCCATTACTCCTTATGGGCTGAGAATCACAGACAACTGTGGCCATCCACTAATCTGACCTTAGAGCCAGATCGTGGCCCTCAGGGTACTATCATTTGGCTTATATAGGAGACATTTTTTTCCTAGTGTATCAGTGGTAGAGAGCCCATTGGCTTTCCTCTGCGCTCAGGATATGAAAACATTTTACACTCCCTTTCTGTCCCCAGCATCTTACCAGTTGAGGAGGATGACTTTCATGTTGAGAATCACAGACACGATAGTAAACAGGTGTGATGTTCTGATGAGTTTTTGGGAGTAGTTCTTGCAGAAGAGCTTTTAGGACCTACCAATCATGCAAATAAAGTAGTTGTCCACTGACCTCATACAAGCTGTCCTTTCTGCTAAGAATCTCCAACTCCATCACCAATTCTTCATGGAGGGAACATACAGAGCTTTCACACCACCCCTTGGCAGTCTTCATCAATGACCCACACTCCAACACAGCTAAGGAGCCACTGGCCTCATGAAAGTCCCAGACAACACACAAGTTACAAATCACATGGTGCTTAACCTGTCTGGAGTATTCAGCAACCCATAACCAGAATAATATCTGAGTAGAAAAGTTATGCCACTGGCACAAACTGATTATCTGTAGCATATATATTGTATTTGCAGATTTGACCAAGAACATGAGAGGAAAAAACTTACATGAACTTTCATTGGTCTGGTGGCAGGCTAGTTAGGCTACTCGTTTCTCAATTTTATTTTGCTTATAGGAGACAAAAACTCAATTTCTAAGTTCTAGAACAGCAATTTCATAACAGTTTCTCTCTGGGATCTTTTTGAGAAATAATATGAGGTGTGATGATTCTGTTGTATTTGTTCAGTAACATTTCCCGAGAACCTGAACCTCCTCTCTGTAGACCTTGCAGGAAAGAGGATAGATGGGTGAGTGAGACAAGTCAGGATGTAAAATTCTTTGAGATCCTCCAATGATAAGCACAGTTAAATAAGGATTATTGTTACACATTGCATATGGATCAATAATCTTGATTAAACTTGAGATTTTTAGAATGATATCAGACTACTCAAGTAACTACATTAATAAAATAGACCCTAGCATGCTTAACAATGTAACAAATGTGTATGAATCATTTATACAATTTTTTTCTGACAAACATTGTTTGACAATAATCAGATGATAATGAAATGTATGATTAATAATAAAAATGCCAACATCTGTTAGCTTGTTATTACAGACTGATTTTTTCAGTGTATAATTTCAAATGTGTCATCATTAACCTAATTTATATTAAAATCTGCTAAATACAATCTGTTTTCATTAGTTGCTAATTTCAGTTGGCACATGACACCAAGGAGATGCTTCCTTCTCTGCTCTCCTTCCCTATTTCTTGTCCTGTCTAAACCAAAGATTCCCACCAATGTATTTAAAAACTGGCTACCTCAACTCAGATGTTCTGTCAGCAGATGAATCAGGTTGGCTGGGTGGTTGCTCTCAACTGCAAATGATTGGTCTTTTCAGCCTGAGAAAGTAGGACTTGGTCTCAGAAAGAGGACTGTCCTTCAGCTGCAATCTCCTTCTGATATTCTTCAGTCTAGTCACCTGCATGTCTGTAGTATCCTCCCTCACATCCACACATGGTGGCACCTGGAACCCGGGCCACTTTCTCAGTTGGGAGGACATGACTTTGCTCTACAAGGTACCATACGTGAGGGGTTTTAAACTACATCTGCTCTCAGGCTTATTCAAAGGCTGAGGGCAAATCTCTTTAAAGGGACAACCACTGGTGACCAGATGGTTTCCACCAATGAAAAGCACGTGCACAAGACGATCCTGGAGCAGCTTGTAGTGCCAGAAAGTAAGGACTTGCTTAAAACGATTTTTTAATATGTTTTAAAGCCAGCGTATTGGTAGGATTTGTGAAAGGGGCACAGATCCCAACTGGAAAAGCTCCCAATGGCCAAAGCTCGAACAATCTGAGGAACAAAGTAAAGTAGTATTGAATTATAGCCCAAAGTATAAAACAAATATCCATGAATATGTACTGTGATAAATAAATGGTTAAATATATTAATAAATGGGGAATAAGAGTCAAATCTCCCATGCAGAAGAATTCCAAGTAATTTATGGAGGTACGGCACCTTTAAGGAGAGGGAACATAAGTCCACACTTATGTGCTGTACATAGTGACTTCCTTCCAAAGAGAATAGTATAGAAAGAAGGGGAGGGGTGCGGGGGAATAACTTTACAGTGGAGAAACCTGACAAATGCTACCTCAGCCAGATGGTCAACTCCAACATCAACACCTATAAATCTTGTTGATAGTCTGTACCTGTGTTATGATGTGATGAAAATGGCACTTTACCTGGATGGTCTTCTTCCCAGTAACCCGTAGTTCCAATCTTATTATGAGAAAAACATATAAATCCCGATAGTGGGACATTCTTCAAAATACCTGATGAGCACTCCTCAAAGCTGTCAAGGTCATCAAAAACAGTCTGAGAAACTACCACAGCCAGGAAGAGCCTAAGGAAACATGACAAATAATGTTATAACGTATCCTAGATGGGATCTTGAAACAGAAAAAGGACATTAGGTTAAAACTAAGGACATCTAAAGAAACTGTGAACTTTAATAACGTATCAGTATTGGTTTATTAGTATAACAAATGTGCTAATGTAAGCTTGTGATAATGATAGCAAAAACTGGGAAGTCTATGTAACTTCTAAATTTTTTTGCATATCTATAACTGCTCTCGAAAAGAAGTCTTTTTTTAAAGCACATGTAATTTTTTCTTTTAAGAAATACTAGACACCAGGGATAATTCACAGTGTGAGAAACAAACAGGCTGGAACTGAGGAAAGATTCCCAAATATGAGTCATTTCACCATCATCAGGGAAAGCCCTGCAGGTGGGATGCACCAAGGTGTCTCAGGGAGAGGATATAAAGAAATGGGCCTGTCTTTTAAGAGACAGATATGTGTCTTTTATCTTCAGCAGCTTGCAACTCTTGAAATCCTGCCTAACTTCATATTAAAGTGAACTTGTGAAATTATCTGAGCCTGGAGGGAGCTCAAAGAAATAGCTCATACTCTGGTGATTCTCTCACAAATAGATCAGTACCCATGAAAAAGCTCCAATGCACTGAAAGGATCACCATAAAGGAAGTTGCTTATTAATTAATTAAAATGAATTTTTATATAGCTATGAGATCTTTTGAGGTATTCTGTCTTAACAGCTTTAGTTGATGTATTGGAGATGTTTCTTTCTGTCTTTTAAGGTCGTCAGGGTTGGCTACCTGAGTCCTCACTACTAATAATGGAGCAAAAATGATATTACATAATAGACTTCTCAAGTCAAGAGTTAACTAGCCACAAAAAAATCCTAATTATGTGCACCCAAAGGACTATGATATGAGTGTTAAATATGGCCATAGGCCAGCCTGGGAGGAAAGCTGAAAATTACATACCTCTTTTTTTTTTTTAAGAATCACTTCTTGAATAGAAAATGGTAATAATAATATTATACACCTACACAGTCCTTTATATTCAAGAAAGCTCAAAGTACTTCATCAATTATTTTTCATATCCACAGGGTTCACATTTCTTGGGAAAGGAAGTCAGTAGTGATAAAAACCTGGTCCCCAATGGTCTGCCTTTTCAAACTCAAGGTAAATGGAGCAGAGTGGGAAGAGGGAGCTGTGGGAAGATCCCCACAGCTTCTTCTGGCCCTGCAGCATCCATCCTTCCTTTATCCCCTCTCCACATGTTTATGCAGTTTGGAGTTCAAGGTGAAAAAATGAGTGGCTGTGGCAAGCAGCAAGGACAGCAGGAAATAAGAACCGCTTGTAGAAATACCATGGCTTTAAGCAGATTTTTAAAACACATTGAAACTCTTCAAGACAGAGGAGACTAAAGAGACTAAGAGAGATTAAAAACTGGGTTCGTTGGCAGATCTAGCTGTGAACCCCGAGTCTGTTATTTGCTGTTTGTGTAGCCTTAAGAACTTCTCTCTCTCTCTC
>NW_006442109.1:23377060-23412709 GCF_000325575.1 Pteropus alecto | reverse complement strand
CTCTCTCTCTCTCTCCCCCTCCTATTTTGAAATTCCTATTTTGAAATGCCTAATTCCTGCCTCATGCTTTAAAAGTATCTGGGATGGTGCCTGGAGCTCGGTGAAGGTTAGCGGAATCTGCATCTTGGCAAAGCTTGGATCCAGGCTGCCTGAACTCTTCCAAAGAGCTCTTGGCCAGACTTTGGTGGGAAATGAGGTTCCTTTTGTGAGGAAGAGGGAATTCCCCTGGCTCGTCCCACCTAAATTCTAATTTCTTAGACAGGCATCCAGGTTGGCAGAACCATCGCTCCTTGCTCCACTCCACCTGTATCTGCCCTCACATCTTCTTGACCTTCAGCCACATTGAACTGTTATTTTTAGTTCCCCCAAATTTTGTGTCTATATTCACCACTCCCTCTGCCATGAAACACTGTTCTCCCCACCCCTGCCCGCTGGTATTGCTCACTCTAGAAAACTCACCTGAACTGTCATCTCTTTGATAATGCCCAGCAGTCCTACTGTCTGATAGTGCTCTGTGAGTACTATAAGGCAAAACACAGCGTGCTGTGCTACAGTGATTGGTTCCTTTGTCTGCCTTTCCCCTTAGCCTGGAGGGATGCATTGCCAGGACTCAGCAAAGTGTCTGACGCCAGATAGCTACTCAGTGTTTGCTGAATGAATCTGTTTCTCCAGCCTTCTTAATGGAGGCAGCCTTTGTAACTTGGTGATGATGACAGAATCAGATCTTTCTATATGTTAGAGACAAATTGATGGGCATTATTATTCTGTGAACAGGTATGTCATATGCCTATTAAAGTGGATTCCAAAGAAACCAGTACCAGTAGAAGCTTTAGTTGTGGGCAGTAACAGAAATAGAGCAAGCGTGAGCTGGAAAGAAACACAGAGATGACTCGTTCAACCCTCTTTTTTTATAGATGAGTAAACTGAGGTGCAGAGTTTAAAGATCATGGCAAAGAACATTCAAAGAACACTGTGATACTCTGAACTCAGGGCTCTTTCTACACTTCTGCACTCTGAGATAGAAACAGATAAGGACACACATACATTCAATAAATAGCTACTGAGTTCTCATGAGTACAGCAGGGGGCGTGGCTTTGGGGGCACCCAGAGCCGCAGGCCTTACCCTCAAAAACTTCTCTGCCTAGTTGGAGAGGCAAAGAATGCACACATCTAGAGAAAAGCAAGGAGGCAATCCAAGAGGAGTCACAAGGCATCAAAAGGCCTGGGGTCAGTGAGAGAGAGAGAGCAAAAGAGACAGCGTAGTGGAACAGAAAGAGAGCGGACCATGACCTCCAAGGAGGCAGGGCTGAATGTGCAATAATGATGGTGAAGCTCATTTCAAGAGAGCAAGAGCAGGGCAGTAAGGCTGGAGGGTTGGGGTGATGTATGATTTTATCCTGTGCTTTTACTGTGAACTACCTCAGATGGTGTTTGGAAAATGGCAGACTGGCTAGATATATTGAGAGATGGAGAAGGAGATGGAGGCAGGAAAAGCAATAGAGCTGGAGAGTTAGAGATGGAGATAGCAATAAAGAGAGAAAGAGAGGCAGAGATGGGGATAGAGTAGGGATTATTTTACAGTCCAACTATCGGGAAGTATTCTCCAAGTACATAAGAAAAGGGAGGATGGAATGATGCAAGTCTCTACTGAGGCATATATGTGAGATGTCTTTTTCCATGGTCTCCACACTTGTATTGCCAAGGAGGCAGTTCATGATGGATACACCACACACGGCGAGTGCAGAGGCTTAACTCTTACTTTTCAGATGTGATCTCTGCTTCTCTGATGAAGAACATATTTCGGACGAATTGCCATGCATGCATTTGGCCCTCTCTGCCACATAAAGTATCCAGGGCCTGCGTTTTCACTGCTTTGGAAGATCTGACAAATACTGGAAAAATGTATCTTGCTTGCACAGTGCAGCCTCTCAGTGCCTCCAGCAAGGCTTCTGATGCTGATTTGAAGGAGGAAGGGGCAAGATTAGTAATAGGCTTCAAGTATCTAAACCCAGCAATAGTGTGTGCCATGGTAGAACAGGTCTTCTCAAACTTTTTCAGACTTCATAATTCCCTGGAGACCTTATTAAAATGCAGATTCTGATTGAGTTCTCTGTCAGGTAGTTTTGGAGTCTGCATTCATAACAGACTTCCAAGGGATGCTAATGCTGGTCATAAGCAAGGTCATAAAGCCTGTCTTTGAGGACAGTCAATAAATACCTCCTGGTCTAGACTCATGGCCTTTATCTCTATGTATACCCGGAGGGCTTTTTAAAAATATGTATGCCAGGTATCACCCCAACCTTTCTGTTTTATTTGCTTTGAAGAATGAAAAACATTCAAAGATCAAAATATTTCCACCATTCTTTATTCTCCTACTTAACATTTACTCCTTCAAAGATTACATCCTTTTAAATAATTCATTAGTTTCTGGCATATTGTGGGTCCTCAACGCGTGCTTGATAAATAAGTGAAAATCATATACAGATGTTGATGTATACACAATTACACAGTCAGCATTAAAAATCATTGTGTCATGGATAATGTCATATCCTTCAAAACTGTTTAATTATAATAAAATTGGATTGCGTCGATTATACACTTTGATGGAATAAATTCTAGCTTTCTTTTCATTTAGAATAAGGAGGGCTTTCCCACATCAAATAGTTTATCCTGGTGGGTCGCGGAAATAACTGAAGTGGCTCTTGGGCCTGTCCTGTTCCCTCCAGCTGTAGGTGTTTCCTTTCGGAAGCCTGATTTAGTCTCAAAGGACCAAATGAAGCTTACTAACAATAGGAGGACTAAAATTAGCATATTGGAGATTTTTCAGGGATACAACGTAATGATCTGCGTGTCTCTAAAAGGGCAAACACATCTGTTTCCAAGACAACAAAAGAACATCCACTCTGGCGAAGATGTTGAGGTTGGCCTGTCCACAGCGAAGCAATCGTGTGGATGCCGGGACTCTCTCTGAGACCTGGTTGGATTCCAAATCTGTTTCATTGCTGGCAGAGACAGAAAAAGAAACTTTGGGCAAATTATGTGACACTTTAGCCCCTTATTGGAAACATCTTTAAGAAAACAGTCAAGTTGTGGATAATGAGCGTGTTCCTTTCATCTCCTTCCTTTTACTGCTGTTGTCATCTCTGTAACAATTTCCAACTTAAGGGGCCACTCTCCCTCTCTGAAGGCACAGGGTAAGCATGTGCTATCATGTGTAATTCACAAAACATCTAGGAAACAATAAACCTTCCACAGTCGTTCCTCATCAGCCCACTCCCTGGCCTTCTCTCGTAGTCTTTTCTTTCCATAGACTAACTTACTTGCAGATTGGCTCCAAGGTAGTTGCAGAATGGGAGTGAGGTGTGTTCCAGGCAATCTGAAGAAAGACGTTTGAGGTTATAATGTCTATTCAGACATGAGAACTGACTGAAATCATTTGGAAGTATCTTCATTTTTAGTAAGAAAAAGACACTTCTGAAGAAGGAAATATTAGAGAATCATTTGGGGAGAAGAGAAAATCTCTCAATGGTATTTTTAAGATTTTTAGAGTGAAAGGAAGAAAATCAAATTGTTGTAACTAAGCTGGAAATGTTCCATGGGCAGTCTGACTCTGAATCTCTGCGTTTTTCCCTAAGCCTAAAGGGATGCGTATATACTGATCCATATTCATACTTAGGACCGTGCATTCACTTTCTCAGATATGATGACAAAAGCAGCCAGGGATTTAAACTTTAGGATAAAAGTGAAAGAAAATGACTGCTTGTGTGAGTAGGACTGGATTTACTTATTCACTAAGCAAACGTGTCCCCTTCGGCAAAATTTGTCACTAGCTGAAAAATATATCACTAACCACCATCTTCTCTGAGAGAAAGCTGTGGTAAACAAATTTCCTGAAAGAACAGGATTTTCAGAGACTGAAACAGGTCAGCATTGAAGTTTCATCTAGATTGCAGCTGTGACCAAAAATAATCAGGCAGAACTGTGGTTAATTGTGCAGCTACTTACACTCTCCACATTCCACTAAATCACCAGGTGATAAACTTCTTTTTCTCTCACTGATGATTCAGTGACAGGTAAAATTTTAGCTTAGTATAGCTTTTTCAAAGACAAGACAAAACAACATGGTTTGGCTATGTAGTCTAAATGTTGTAATTACAATTTTCTGATGAGCAATATTTTGGATATAAAGTATATTTTACAGTGTCATGAGTTTTAACTACCAAGATATATACCTTTCTAAGGAAGACCTATTAAAACAACTTAATAGTTTGTCAACAAGTACCAGTGTGTACTTTAAAACAGAATTGTTTGGTATGTTTTCATGCAGTGAGCTAGTTCTGCTGTGGTATCTCAAGGGCTATTGAAGTTCACTTTGAACTAACAAGATTAAATGATTGGAATTGTATTTATTGGAGGTCTTAATATTTTGGACTGACAGATGAATTGCCTTATAAGTTATGACGGGTATACTTAAGAAGTATTAAGTATTTTTTGCATGTGCGAATGTGCGTGTTCACGTATATTTCCAAATTAACACAGTCGTATTGATGTTTTAGTGACAAAGCACAATTCGGGGGATATAAAACCCAACCGAAAACAAAAGAAGAATGTGAACCTACATGATGATACAAAACATATAAAATATCTATGCATAATATATATCTACCTATATATTTATGTATAAATTATATGGGTACAAATAAATATGTATTTTTATGACTATTTTAATATGTCAGTATAATATTGATGATATAAAATATATAAAAACATATTCACTTGTGTATTTATGTATGAATACATATGCATATCTGAATGTAAATGTGTGTGTGTACTTTGGGGCTATTTATTTACAATATTGAAGTCATAATTATAAGGAATCCATTTAATAATGAGAATAAACAGTCATTTCTGCAACTCCGTATGGCTGCCTCAGTAGCATAAGGAAGAGAAAGGCGAAAGAAGGACTTAGGTATAAAGAACTGGATACAGGCTTTAAGTGTCACTTAAACAGAAGCATTGAATCAGATAGACAGATGAGAAAGACACATCTCAGAGAGATGTATCTGTGAGACAAAATGTGCTGAAAGTAAATGCCTGACACAGATGACACTGTGTCATTCAAAGCTGAACTGCACGAGCCGTCGGAACATTATCAGCTGACAAGAGAACTACCCAACGCCAATCAAAGTAGCCTGCACAGGAAGGGGCTTCACTCAGGGACCTTCACAAAAATAGAGGAAGAAAAAGGGCATCAGCCACAAGTCATCAAAAGAAAGGGCTACAACTCTTTCTTGTGCAAATGCCTGCAGGACCAACAGATGGCAGTTCACTTTCATAGAAGTCAGATCCCTACAACTTTTCAGATATTGCTACAAAATAGCTCCTGTAGGCCCTTTCCATAATGAAAGAGTGAGGGCTAATAGGGTACTCTAAAAACTTCTTTATCCACCAGCTCAAGAGTCTCAGCTGAATAAACATTACATTAAAAAGTATAGGCTTTAAAAGTATACCCTGAAAGTATTTCCTTTTTTTTGTAAGCATAGCTGCTTACTATCCCCAGGTAACAAAATAGAGGTTGAAGCCAGATTATTGTCCCCTGGTGTCCTTTCTCAACCACTACCAACAACACAGATAACATTTACTGAGCACCTGTGATGTGCCACTAATGTGCTAAGCACGTACAGGCATGGTCCCGTTTTATCCTCCCAGCATTCTTGGGAAAAAGATTCTAACACTGGGGTAACTGACTGGTGCAAGGTTACACTTCTAGTTGAACGTAGGGTTCAGGAATAGACCCAGGTTTGTCTTACTCTGGAGACGTAAGCCAAACTGCTGTGCGACACGACCTCATTCATCATGTTCATATACCAGCCCAGAGATGAAGATGTCAGCATCACCTGGGGCGGGGGGCTCCTGTTGTAAAAGCATGGCAACATCTAGTCCAGGAAACCACTGTAGCTACTTGAAGGACTCGCAGCTGAGTGATTTTCACTTAATTCAAATTCAAAGATATGCTGCCTAGCACATAAAAGATGCTCAACATAAATACTAACACACACACACACACACACACACACACACACACACACACACACAGCTGACCCCCAACTCAGTAATTAATTGCTAATTTCCCTCTCAACGTATCAAGGTACCATGCATTTATATGGTGGTTTGTATCACAGGTAGCTTTCATTTCAAAACTCATGTGTATTAAGTCATTTTATCTTTCCAATAACATTGGAACATAGGTGAAACAATCATTTTTGTCTCCACTATACAGATTAGAACAATTAGGCTCAAAGGGATTAAGTGATTCTCCAAAACCATAAGGCTAATACCATACTGATCTGAGGCATAAATCCAAGATAGTATTTCTATTACTCTGCTGTTTCTCAACTCACAATGACTTAACTATGTAGCAGACTTTCCCAAATGCATTGAATGCAAATAAACAGTTACTTAGCAAGACCTGGAAAACAAAAACTGCACAATTTCTGATGTACTATTAACAGTAGCATTTCCAATTGTTTTGGTTTAGGACTGCTTTCCTTAGTATCTAATCCCAAGAAAACCAACTCCTCCATCCCCATGAAAGACTAGAGTTTTAGAGGGTTGGTTCTTTTCATACATCATAGGAGGCATTCATTAATGTTTGTTGAATGAATCAATAACTATAATCCCAGATATGTTATAGCACAAAGCACAAACCTTCTATAACAAAAAGAAAGGGCTAATTTTCGCCATTAGAACCTCCGGGGAAAGAAACCGAGATATTGACAGATGAATGAGTAGTGTTCAAACATTGATTCCTTTTAGATCTGGAAAAATCATAATATGTCAACATGTTACTAATCTATTTATTAATCAGTATTGTTACTCTGTACTCTTTTTTTCCAAGATGTCCATGTTTTGCTACACCATTACCTAAAGAAGTTATTATTCAAGTATATGATAGAGCATTATCTAATAAATCTTTTTGTATTTCCCCCATGCTGGCCTAGCTGATACCAAGAGTGCAATAAATAAAAATAAACAAAGTAATGTCTCATGTTCAGGTACTTACGGACTTGGAGATAAAAGACTAACACTTGAGAAACAAAATATACTGATAAGGAATAAACTGACTTACTATGTGCTTTGGACAGTGTGTTCTAGGAATTCAGAAAAGTTCTGAAGGACCAGCACATACAGCTTCATGATGGTCAGGAGTTGACTGACTCTAGATTTTTCCCTTGCCACCAGTGCCATGCCCTGCAGATTAGTCACCAAGACCTGGAATTTTTTTCTTTATAATTTCTTTTATACCCATCCCCTCCTTTTTCCCATGACCACCACATGAGTTCACAGATTTGAGCCCCTGGTGGAAGAGTTGGGGCAGTGGTGAATTGTGAAACATCCTTGGAGCCTACTTTAGAGTCACAGAGTAGTATTTGAGTTCTGATTTGCCCAAGAAAGGCATAAAATTCTCTGAATCCCAGTTTCCTTTACCTGTATTAAATGAGATAAATGTGGAAGCACTTCATAAAAAGGTAAAGTTCTATAGGAAATGTACAGGATTATTGTTCTTATCCCCCAAAGTGCACTGTGCGCCCATCTTCTGTCTCCAAACAGTACCGCCCATAAGCAAGGCAATCATTTTCCTAAAGCATCCCCTCAATTGCGTGCTTCTTAATGAGAAAAGCTTCATCGCTCAACACAATTAGGCGCCAGCCTCCCCTTCAGCTTTCTCGACCACTGCCATCCTATATGAACCTTTCTTCAGCCCAGCTGTTCCAGTCTCTCTGTCGTTCTCAACTACTGCATCCTGAACACACCTTGGACAATGAGAAGTCTAAGTGTCCTTCAAGAAACGCCTGCTTAAATAGTGAAACACTTCCCCAGTTTCCCCAGTTGGTGATGATCTCATTCTTCTCTTATTAGTCATAATCTTATTTTCTTTCTTTCTTTCTTTCGTTTAGGACTGCTTTCCTTAGTATCTAATCCCAAGAAAACCAACTCCTCCATCCCCATGAAAGACTAGAGTTTTAGAGGGTTGGTTCTTTTCATACATCATAGGAGGCATTCATTAATGTTTGTTGAATGAATCAATAACTATAATCCCAGATATGTTATAGCACAAAGCACAAACCTTCTATAACAAAAAGAAAGGGCTAATTTTCGCCATTAGAACCTCCGGGGAAAGAAACCGAGATATTGACAGATGAATGAGTAGTGTTCAAACATTGATTCCTTTTAGATCTGGAAAAATCATAATATGTCAACATGTTACTAATCTATTTATTAATCAGTATTGTTACTCTGTACTCTTTTTTTCCAAGATGTCCATGTTTTGCTACACCATTACCTAAAGAAGTTATTATTCAAGTATATGATAGAGCATTATCTAATAAATCTTTTTGTATTTCCCCCATGCTGGCCTAGCTGATACCAAGAGTGCAATAAATAAAAATAAACAAAGTAATGTCTCATGTTCAGGTACTTACGGACTTGGAGATAAAAGACTAACACTTGAGAAACAAAATATACTGATAAGGAATAAACTGACTTACTATGTGCTTTGGACAGTGTGTTCTAGGAATTCAGAAAAGTTCTGAAGGACCAGCACATACAGCTTCATGATGGTCAGGAGTTGACTGACTCTAGATTTTTCCCTTGCCACCAGTGCCATGCCCTGCAGATTAGTCACCAAGACCTGGAATTTTTTTCTTTATAATTTCTTTTATACCCATCCCCTCCTTTTTCCCATGACCACCACATGAGTTCACAGATTTGAGCCCCTGGTGAAAGAGTTGGGGCAGTGGTGAATTGTGAAACATCCTTGGAGCCTACTTTAGAGTCACAGAGTAGTATTTGAGTTCTGATTTGCCCAAGAAAGGCATAAAATTCTCTGAATCCCAGTTTCCTTTACCTGTATTAAATGAGATAAATGTGGAAGCACTTCATAAAAAGGTAAAGTTCTATAGGAAATGTACAGGATTATTGTTCTTATCCCCCAAAGTGCACTGTGCGCCCATCTTCTGTCTCCAAACAGTACCGCCCATAAGCAAGGCAATCATTTTCCTAAAGCATCCCCTCAATTGCGTGCTTCTTAATGAGAAAAGCTTCATCGCTCAACACAATTAGGCGCCAGCCTCCCCTTCAGCTTTCTCGACCACTGCCATCCTATATGAACCTTTCTTCAGCCCAGCTGTTCCAGTCTCTCTGTCGTTCTTAACTACTGCATCCTGAACACACCTTGGACAATGAGAAGTCTAAGTGTCCTTCAAGAAACGCCTGCTTAAATAGTGAAACACTTCCCCAGTTTCCCCAGTTGGTGATGATCTCATTCTTCTCTTATTAGTCATAATCTTATTTTCTTTCTTTCTTTCTTTCTTTTTTTTTTTTTTCATATATCATATACTGTTCTACATCTTCTGAGAAATTGTAACTCCTGGCGATCAGGAAATAATTCTTATATTTAAAATTCCCCACTCTCTTTAAACAGTGCTTTGTACATAGGAGTTTCACTTAGTTAATATTGAGTGAGTGGATGCTTCTAAGATATGAAATGATGAGAAAGAAAAACAAACCACAAAATCCAATGTTTTCATGAGATATGATCTTTGTGTGATTTTCTGGGTTTGCAGGGGACTAAGTACATTAAGGGTTAAGAAAAGTTTTACCAACAACTGCAGCTGTTTGAGGGGGAGCTCAAGGACATTATGAGATTAGCAGGAATAGGACTTTGAAGTCTGTGCTAGACTCTGGAATTCCCCAGTCCCCCTTCCCACCCACACTTACCCCCTTCTTTTCTTCAGAACCCACACCCCTCTTCACTTTCCAGGGAGTGTTAAAAATGCAACTATCAAATTATGCAGCTAGATAATGCTGAGTGCTTTTGAGTCATATACACACAGAAGTCCTTGCTGGGCATTCTTTAGCCCACTCCAAGTGTAGACTATGTTCCTGTGGCACACATTATTTAATAATAATAATGATATTAATAATACTTAAAGACTTTGCATGTTACTGTGTCTCACACATCTCAAAAGAAAGCAAAGTCCAAAGATTCAAGGACTGGCTCTGTCCTATACTTGGCTCATGGGCGTCTCATTTATTTAAGGAAGGAAGTGATCATTTTGGTCTCTGCTTTGCCTCAGAATTAGATATACATACATAATGCCGTTCCCCATCAGTGAGTGGAATTATTTGTTAGTGACCCTCAACCCAATTACAGTAAAGCTGATTTCAAATCAAATAATTGCTCAGTGGCAGCAACCAAAATTACTGAAATATTGAAACATACAGGAACCTAGTACTCATTGTACATGGAGTTCGTGGTGCCAAGAACTCAAGAACACTGATAGACTTACTCCCCATGCATACTTATTACTCCCAATTCTCTTGGATAAGAAAGGGTATAATAAAAATTATTCTGTCTTCTTAGCAGATAAACATGTCCATACACCTGGCAAGGTACAATTGAGGGAATATCAGTTTACAAGGAAAATGCACGATAATGAGAAATATTCTTAAATCAAGGCTGAATCACTCTTTACATAGAAGAGCCTCAAATAGAACTGTAACCTGAAGCTGTTCTCATGTAAGCATACTTAATGTGCAATGGAATCTGCACATAAAAAGAAACTTGACTCCCTAGGAAATAATAGACACTCTTCAAATATGCAATGAAAATAAAAATCACAAAAAGCAGAGAAAATTGACTGCTGGTGCTCATTCTCTAGTACTCACACTCCCTTTCCAAACCCAGAGAAAATGTCAGCTCCTTCATAGCCAGGCCTATAGACAAGAGAGTTGATGCCACTGTTATCTCCTTCATGTGCTGAATGTTCCTTTGATGGTCTTGCTCTTTTATATGCAGAGCTTGAAGTTTCTCCAGGAGCCTCTTAGAGACCCAGTGCCTCTGCAAAGCTATGCCTAAACACTTTCCCAGCAGCAGTACTTATCATTTTTGTTGTTAAATGAGGCGCTCCTAAAATAATTGTTTAATATAGATTACTTATATTTTATATGCCTTGTTCATGCAACAATATTATAAGTTTCTTGGTGGTAAAAGAAACAATTTCTTTTGTATGCTACACAAAAGAAATTGTTTCTTTTACCACCAAGTAAACAGCCACACAGAAGGCATATTTGTCTATGAATAAATGAATAGCAAACTAACCAAGGATTGAAAGTTCTTGTCTTATCCATTCCCAAATCAGTGCACTGCATCATTAATATATTGGACCCAAATTTAATGAGACATACATTGTTGCAGGCACTGTACTAGGATCTGAGAATTCAGTGGTGAGCAAAATAGGGATAGTCCCTGTCTTTGAGCATTTATAGTGATATGAAATCTTATCTTCCTTATATGCTGATTGTAAATCTTCTACCAAGATCCCACAAGATTAGTGTTTGTCCCGATCTAAGGAAGAAAGAAGGGGTGATAACATTTCTACTCCAAATTGGGAGATTCTTCCTCTTTCAGTCAAAGGTGTTAGATTACCATTTACACTACTGTTCAGCCAGTTTTTAAATAACATGATGGATCTTTACTTTTCTCTCTATACCTTTCATGACCCCTTATTGAGGAAGATGAAGCGAATGGGCTTGCATGGTTTCTACATCCCTAACTCAATAAGATCTCAACCTAGCTCCACATTCAAATAACCTGGAATGCTTTTAAATACATTACAAATGCCTAGTCCTCACACTGAGAGATTCTGATAATTTGGCCCAAGTCAGGATTTGGGTATTCATATTATCTTATTTAACTTCCTGAGTGATTCTGATACAAGCTATGGTTGAGAACTACTGTCATAATTCCTTCCTCTCCATAATTATGTTTTTAAATCTTTCTGAATAGAAATTTAGGAACCTGAGAGAAAATAATACATGCACACATATTGTTGCTATAAATACTTACAAATACCTTAATAAGATTACAAGTCGTCCAGGAAAATCGCATGGATCAATATCTTATTGTTTTTAAGTGAGCACCTTATTTTAAATATTGCAAATATATTGAGGTTCCTTCAGAGAAGATGAGTTAGAAGGTCATTATTCATATTTGGAAAATTGTTGTGGGAAGAATGAAGGTCTTAGAATTGAACAAAGCTTCACAAATTATTAATGTATTCTTGAAGCTTCTCTATTACAAAGCTTCTTTATACGTCAGCTTTCTCATCTGTAAGTTGAGGATACCAAAGTTTATCTTTGAGAATTATTTTAAATATTAAATGAAAAATCAAATATATCGACCCTCATTATTCATGGATTCAGTAATCGCGAATTGACCTACTTGCCAAAATTTATTTGTATCTCCAAAGTCAGTACTTGTGGCACTTTCCTGAGCATTTGTAGACATGTACAGAGTGGTGGAAAATTTGATCTGCCTGACACACATTCCCATCTGAATCTGAACAAGGCTATGTTCTACCTTCTTGTTTTGGCCCTCGTACCATAAGCCGTTGTTATTTTCATGGCCTATTTAGCGCCATTTTATTTTTTTGCTGCTTTTTTTGGTTTTCTTTTTTTTTTCTTTTTGTTGGTAATTTTACTCTTTTATAAAATGGCCTCCAGATGTAGAGCTGAAGTACTGTCTAGTGTTTCTAAGTACAAGAAGGCTGTGATGTACCTTATAAAGAAAATGTACATGTTTGATAAACTTCACTCAGATATGAGTAATAGTGCTGTTGGCCATGAGTTCAATGTTAATATATTAATGAACAATATATATTAAATAAGGTGCCTTTAAATATAAACGCACATATAACCAAGTTATATGTTGGTTATTTGACAAAAAAAATGTGACAAAAGCTCACAGGAACCTAACTCTAGGAGCAATGGTTCAGTATTCTGTAATTCATGTTTATGGTGACTTTAGAATATAAATACTGTGAATAATAAGAATTCACTGTGTAAAATGTCCAGCATGGTGTCTGGTACATAATTCTTGAAGAAAATGTTGGTTTTTGTACTCTTCTCATCCATTATTAGTATTTGTCATCTTAAAATTACTTTTAATTTACCAGTGACACATTAGTTCTATTTGTAATAAAAATTACTTGTTTCTTTATCTGTAAGGACAATTTCATGTAAACTTCTGCTGTCTAGAATTGAGCCTTCTAGAATATCCAGGCTTCCAGGAAACCTTCAAACTCACAAATAGCTAGAAAAATACACAAAACTTTTTAGCAGCAAAGAAGCAGTATAGTACAAGTGCAGCTGGTAAAAGCTGCCACATGGATGGGAAGAATCCATTGATGAAATATTGAGCCTGCCTTTGCAAAAAGTTACAAAACATGCAGAGGAGAAAGATGGTGATCATGCCGACATCATTTAGAAGCTGAAACAGGCATGAAAACCAGTAGACACTCTGACAGTGGAAAATAATGAGTGACAAAAGAGAAAAGAGAAAACAGCTTCAACTATTAGGACGCAAAGAATGTCCTGTGTAATGCTTATAACCCTAGGGGATATCAGGCTGCCATGTTGAAAACAGGTCATCCAACAAAGTGTTCTCTCTAGGTCACTCATTGTATCGAATGGTGGAGCTCCCTTAAAATGTGCTACTCTGGACAGTAGGATGTGTGCAAACTCTGCAATGGATCAGAGCATCGAAGAATTGTACTGCTTGATTTGTCTTTCTCTAGTGAAAGGCAAAAGACAGAAGCAAAAGAAGTAATGCTAGCATTTATAGACAAAAATGGATGAGCACAGACAAACGATAATGAGACAACTGGGTAGTAAGCTTTTGAGCCCTGATATTGAAATTAAGAATGAGAAGTTGCTAAATATCGTAGGGTCTTAAAACTGTATGTAGTGACATACTTAAGATTTCTGTAAAAACAGGCAATAAGTTGTTTTTATGTCTTTTAGCAGAGTTTTATAGTTGTCTTCGACTTGTTTCAACTCATTCTTAGTTTTTTTTACAAATTTTTAAAATTATTGCTGTTGTCATGGAGAGTACTTTTTCCACTTTAATTTTGAAATAGAGGTTTACAAGTATATAAGGAAGTTATTGATTTTTGCATTTCTTATTTGTTATTAAACTTACTTTAAAATTTAATTCAGGAAGAGAATGTATCTAAATATTCATGTTACACTCCTCTTTTACTACATTTATGCTTTATCTTTTGATCCATTAAAACTTAAAGTTCATAGAACAGTTTATTCCACAGAATGAAAAAGGACTTCATTTCTTTCTCCTAACTTTAATGTAACATTTGTAGTGTCTTATTACAAGAAATATGGTCGTAGTTTATTTGAGATATTTTTATGATGCTAAAGAAGTGTTATTCTTTATCTAATATGTTACAGACCTTTATTAAAAATTAGGAGATATTAAATCTTATCCAAATTTTTCAACATCTCTCAAAAAGTTTATGTATTTTATCTTTTACACAACAGATATAACTAATTATATTAATAAATGTATTAAACCATCCTTGCTTTCCTAGAGCAATGGGGGGACCTACATGATTATAATATCTTGTATTTTCTCAGGTCTTAGGTGCCATCAATTGTTGTGGTAAAGAACTTTTCAATGGGAAAAAGAAACATTACTACATAAGATATATATACACACATACATATGTAAATGGTTATAAGGTGCTTCTCAATTAAAATGTGAAAAATATATAGCTTAGAATTAAAGAAATGCGATATAAGACTCAAGAATTTAAATTGCAAAGATTTATTTTTAATTTTAACAACTACATTCATAAATGACACTGGACAAAGCAATCTTTGTCTAATTTTGGTGTTGGAGTATGCAGTCTTTACCCACTACACTTCTAAAAATTTGATCTATCATTTTATTGTGTCTGACACCTTACATAGCTACAGCTTATCCGTTAGTTACAAGTCTACATAATAGTGGCAATTTGTGTTGGAAAAAAGTTGAATTATATTAGACATATTCTGTTTAAGATGATTTAGGGACTGTCTCTAAATTCGACTTCTCTAAATTCACACACACAATAGTTTAGAATACATAACAGAAGAAAGAATACCATTTTAAATAATAACAACAACAATAAAAAGCTAGGAATAAGCTGAACAAGAAATCAGCATAATTTTTATGAAGAGAACCAAAAAGGGGCTTGCTTAATCCTGTCAGTTTTCAAATTAATAAATTCTATGGAATCCAAATTAAAATATCAATGGAATATTTTAAATTAGAAAAACAGAATCTAAAGTCCTTGTGGAAAAATGAACACATGGGAATAGCCAGTAATGTTTTAAAAAAATGGAAATAATAAGTGAGATATAACTCAATTGGTATATAAATATATTTCTACATTAAGCAATTTGGTACTAGCATATTATATACAGATAGAACAATAAGATAGGATAGAGAGTCCAGTTCCAAATATATGTAGAAAATTTAGTATATAATATATGTAATGATAAAATCAACGGAGAAACAGGAATTGTTATTTAAAATGGTATTAGGAAAGTGGCCAGTCATCTGCAAAAGTATAAAGCTATGTCTGATACCAAATACAAATGGATCCACCAGTCAAATGTTTTTTTAAAAATGAAAGCATTAGAAGAATATACGGGATCATAATTTTTGTGGGTTTTTTAATGTTGTTGTTGCTCACAAACTTGGAGAGGGAAAGGGTTTTGTAAGCAAGAAAATGATGACAAATTTTATTATAAAAATTAAGGTTTGCATGACAAATATTTTTAAGTGACAAATTTATATTTGTATCCTATGACAATGAGATGGTTTTCTTTATATGTACAAAGTTCTTAAAATTCCATAAAGAAAAAGGCGAAGATCATGAATACACAGATAACAGAAAAATAAATTAAGATGGCTTATAAATATATAAAAGCTTAACCTCACTTACAATTAAAAATATGTAAATTAAAATAAAATGTTTAAATATTAGATAAGTTTAATTCTACGTATTGGCAAGGGTGTGTGGAAATAAATAGTCATTTTAATTTGATGTAACTTCTTTAAAAGGTAACTTGATGATCCATATTAAAGTTTGAATGCACATCTTCTGTGACCCAGAAGTTGCTTTCTTGAAAATTTATGTAAAATATGTAATTACATATGTACTCAAATGCAATAATAATAGTAATAATGATAATTATCACTTATTGAACATTTATTATAGACTGAGCATTCTAACTGCTTTACATGTAATACCAATTTATTTAATCCATGCAAACACTTTATAAAGTATTTCTATTAGGAGCACTATTCGCAGCAAGTAACCAAATACCCACTGAAGTGGACTACACAATTTACAAATATGTTATCTAATTAAGCAAGAAGTTTGGTGGTAAGTGATCCTAGGTGCAAATCTATGATGCAGACTTGTGATGCAGCAGTCTGGGCTCTGGCTGATACCTAGGAGGTTCTCTTGGCCTTCTCATGGTGACAAGGTGGCTGCAACAGCTCTGATTATCAGTCTCACACAATTCACATGGTAGCATCAGAAACAGGAAGTTAGCCAATGCTAACTAGTCCATCTCTTGATCAGGAGCAAAAATCTTACTAGTAGCATCACCTAGCACAAACTTCCTCTTATGTTTCATGACAGATAATATTAATAGCAACATTTATTTGGCATTTAATAATTAACAGACGTCACTGTAAGTTCTTAATATTCATGCACTCATTTAATCTTCAAAATATCCTTTGTATAGTAGGTAATATTATTATATCTAAAGAGCAAAATGTTTATAAGTAATCTGCCCAAGTTTACATAACTAATGAATGCTGGACCCAGCGTTCTTACCCAGGCAGCTGACTCCAGAGTTGCACTCTTAAACAATTAACTATATTGCCAGATCTTGTGCCTGTGCTTAAACTGATCACTAACAAAGGGGAATGTCATTGCCAATCTTGCTAAGACCAATCATTTTTTATCCCCTAGGACTAGAGAGGGACTCAACTTACCTGAGCATGTTGTGTGGCCATCAAGACAAAGTCATCATTCTAAAACTTTAAAAAGGAAGATATGGTTGCTGGGTAGTCAGTAAAAAGTGGTTGCCTTAGATAAGCACTATCGCTGTCCCCAATTAACAAATAAGGAAACTGAGATGTAGATTAAATGAATTTCCTGATGTCATACTTCTTGTAAGAGGCATAAGATATTTCTTGAAATGTTGAAGTAAACATCTGGAAATAATATACCTGCACATGAATAGGAGGCCAAAATAAATAAAGTATGAAGATCGACACAGTAAAATAATTTGTTACTTTTTAATGTAAGTATATAGAGGGACCCATGATATGTTCTCGATTTAAAAAATAGGAGTAGCAAGGTACAGAAAAACATATGTCTTGTGTAGACGAAAATAAAATAAACACATGTAGATGAACTTGTTTGCATAAGCTCTATTTGCCTATTTCTGGAAGAATAAGTAATAATAAGAGTTGCTCTCAGGAAATTGACCCAGTGACCAGGATATGGAGAAAACTTACTTTTTGGTGAACAATATTTTGTAATATTTAAATTTTTGCCATATGCGTGTATTACTTTTTCAATTAAAATATCTAGTTTATTTTAAAAAATTGTTTTAATTTTACACATGATATTTTTCTATATCCAGAATGACACACAAATTTCCTGAAGATCTTGAAGAGTTGATTTTTCAATATATTTTTTTACTCTTGTTTGGACAGTTTAGAAGAATCATGTTTTCAAATGCAGATTTAAATAATTTGAAAAGCAAGCATAGTCTGCTACTTTAATCTGTTAATAAAGTTAGGTTTGGGATAAAGAAACACAATCACATTTGCCAAATGTCTTCCTAGAGCAAAAGAGAATAAGTTGGTTTTGGACTCTCAGTCACATTTATCATCTCTTTTTCGTAATCGCTTAACTTCCTTAGGAAGCCAGGTAAAAGAAAAGAAAATTTTTTCTTAATTAACTTTAGGCACCACCTTCAGCCTTGTAAGGAACTTTTCTTTAAGAAAAGTCTAGCTGACAGTCTCCTTCCTCCTCTCCCTCCCCCATGAAATTTCCAATATGCACTTAACCTTGGAAACTGTTTTCATAAGAGATGTGTGTAAAGATTGGACTTGACTCTTTGTTTTTTGAGATGGCCTCTTTAAATGCCTTCTTCTTGCATACTTTTACATATTTTTTCTTCTTGAACAAGAAATAAAATAAAAATTGTTGATGAAAATACTGATAATATAATCTCTGCCTACCAGGCTGAATTAAAAAAATTTTAAATCCATTTGGTGTCGACACCTTGGCACTGCGCAACTAAATCTACAGTCCTTAAGATTTTCTGGGTGAGGGGTGAAGCTATGGAAACTGCATGAAGAGCTGGCTTCTCACATTCTCTCCTGAAGGGAGAAAATCAGAGAGAAAAACAGTATTAATGAAAAGCTCATTCCAGGAAGTGAACAGAGGAACTGACTCTGTGGGAAAATGGAGACTTTGAAGGTAATAATGTTTGTGCTTCCAAGAAGAATAATGACCAGCTTGTGTCCGGAGAAGGTGATGCTGGAGTCCTTTTGTTCAAAGCAAAACCATGTTGCCTAGTTACAGAGAGATTTTGCTCTAAATGTCAAAAGTGCAGACAGGACTAGAATTAGAACCCATGTCCCGAAAATAGAACAAATTTTTCAAAAAGTGATAGTAATACATTTCGTTCTTTGAACACAATTTGTTATTCCAAAATATTTGGACAGTCAGCCCAGATATCATGGTAAATCACTGTTAAAAGTGCTCATTTGCTTCTTCATTTTATTTCTGGTATTCCTAACACCAGAAATAAATTGACCTGAAGCCCCTTCCCAGCCAGTCACTACAGACTTCAAAGGTGGTATGCGTATCCCAGGTACGTATGGGATTTGCCTTACCTTGGAAGTACAAGTAGATTGTGGGATGTAAAAAAAAAAATAAACTTTCTCTCACTTAAATTCTTCTAGCTGGGCTAATAATCAAATTAACAGAGACAGATTAACAGGAGAAAATGTCCAAGGTTTGTTATACAAATGTTCATTCGAGAGTGCCATAAGAATAGAGACTTGAAACACACTGGGCAGTCAGGGTTTATATGTCATGCCGGACAAAGGAGAAGGGGTACAGGGGCCTGGGATTCCAAAGGGAAAGTAGGTAATTCACAGGTACGAGAAAGAGCAATCATACTGTAAACAAATTATTGTGGGGCCATCCTGAAAGATTTCTTATAGTCCACACATATACTGATTTATGTGCGAAAGTGAATATGCTAAGCTTCCCTTCCTGAAGCCGGTTTTTCCATCTAAAACTTCTTACTAGGCAGTAAAGGGGGAGGGTCAAAGGTTCTTTCTGAGTCTTTTGTTTCTTAATGTAAGGGTTTAGAACGAGCTACCCCAAGATATGCCTCGGTGGTATGAGGATTATTCTTAGCTAAAGGTAACTGAGACCCTGAGGGCTCAAGAGACACTTCTGCCCCTTCCCCACCTTAACTAGCTAGAATTATTTAAATTAGGAGCCTGACCCATGATAAGAGTTAAAACCAGAAATGACTTTTTACTATATATATGGTAGGGCAAACTAATAACCACTGGACATGTGCTCTCCTTGCCTTCTGAAGGTCCAATGTGCATTACCTCATCCCTAGCTCAGAATGTCATCCTTTCTGTCTCTAAATCTCTCATATATGTGGAGTTCCTATACACATGAATTAAATTTGGTTATTTTGTCTTGTTAATCCGTCCCATGTCTATGTGATTATTAGACCAGCCAAAAGAATCTTGAAGGTAGAGGAAAGTTTTTTCCTCTTCCCACATTAATGACCACCTTAAAATCCATACCTCAAAAGGTGCATGTTGACGTGGCAAAATTTTGGCCCTTCTCAAGAGCTAGTGTTGTATGTTAGAGTGTATTAGTGTGTCTGCAAGTGTTTGGGAAGGCGACAGCTTGCCATGTTTCCAACATGATATGCATACAAAATAGAGGCGATGTTGAATCAGCAGTATTGTGGCACACACACACACTGACAGAGTGATGTGCGTGTGAATGTGTCTTGTCCCCACAGTCTTTGAGTACCAACTCCAAGAGCAGCAGAATAATAGTGGCAAATCCATTTCTGTGATTCTGCTACTCTCTTTGAATGCACCAATGAAATCTAAAATTATCCATGTCTTTATGAAATAGCATTCATCTCAGTTTTATTTGCTAATGACAGTGTTGTAAAATCAGAAAAGCCAGAAAAATCTTTTATTAGTTCATCACTCTCTGTACATCCTTCTTAGAATTTATCTTCTTTTTGCTCTATTTGAGCCCTAAATGTGTCCAAATACATTTTGGCAATAACCTGCCTCATTAGGCATTCCCTCTGTATACATGTTTACATCAGTTCTTGAAGTTAATTTCTTTTAAACTTGTATTTTAAACAAAAAATACATGAATTCAATTCAACTCAATATATCTATTTTGAATACCACTATGTGCCAACTTTGAGTTGAGTAGAGCACAAAAGACTTTTTAAGCAGATGGTAGTTCACCTAGATTGAGGGAGTAGGTTGTGAGAGTAAAGAAGGAGCTCAAAATAAGTAGTTATTGTTCATAAAAAAGCATAGACTCATATGGAATGATAGAAGTTATAGATATGACAGATCAAGGGTGTATATTTAGGGAGTAGCAAATAGTTTAATTGGGACGAAATGGCACATGTTGGGAGAAGTAGGCTCCAAAGATAAGTTGAAACCACACTCCAGAAGCATCAAAGATCAGAGTAAAGTACTCAATATATTTTAAAGCAATTTTGATGATCAAATGAAATAACATACATAGGCATTTAATAGTGTCTGGTACAGTATAGTTGCCCAGTAAATATCGACTCTTTTCATTTTGTGGGCAGTAGGAGACATTGCAGATTACACAGACACTAATAACTTCCAGAAAGAATGCTCCAAGTACATTGCTCACTGAAAAAAGTCGATTGTGTTCAGCAGTGGAAAATTACTTTGTTCCAACTAGTAAGACACTTGAAATCTTTCACTCCTTTTGGCCAGTAAACTTGTTAATTCTGACTCAATTCAGTGTCACTAGAAGTGAATTAACTTACTTCCTCGCCCTGAATTAATCCCGGATTGATTGCTGAAGGAACAGATTCAGGATTTTGCTTTGTTTTGTTCTTGCAGCAGTAATGGGATTGGGAGCTTGGAAAAGAGACATTTATATGTAAACTGGTGCTAGACCTTCTGGTGTCCAGAAACAAAAACCTGTGAAACTTAATATCATAGGAAGGGAGCACTTGGAATACAACGATCATAGTTCTTCACTAAATTTCTGAAAATAAAATTGACCAAAAGATCTCAGAGCTTCTTTGAGTTCAAGACCTCCTGTGTAATATAACTTGAAAAGTGAAGTGCTGGAATTTCCAAGATATTCTAGTGGTTTGGATGGCAGAAGAGAAAGAAGTTTGGAAATGCAACGGTCGTTCAGAAAATCCAGGCACTTGGATATGATACTTAAACTCCACTAACCCAGCTCTCATTGGAGATGCAGAAATGCAGCTCCATAAGTGTGAAATGGTTGCCCATGGATGCTGAACTATAAGGAGTATCATTGGATCAGAACTTGAGTCTCTGACTTCTGGGTCTGTTCATATCTTACTGTGTCAAACTTCTTCATCTTGACTGAGTAGATATTTTTCTTATGAATAAACAATCTAGAAATAAGCATTAGAACAAATCTAAAGACGATTGACGCTGGATATGTTAATAAAGGCTGAAAGAAAAACAATTTTCAACTCATGGTATTATATCTATGGCACATACTATTTATTTATTTCTGCTCAACTAACATTTATGTTCACATATACACACACATAAAGTAGTGACACTTCTTTTACATTTACAAGATGTCTACCTTGTGCTTTATAATTGCAGACAAGACTGCAGATGAATTAGCTCTGATTTTTTTAAAGATTCTTCACCTCTATAATAGCTGAGTTCTGTTTACAGACTATTTAGTGAACTCCTACCACATGTGCCAGGCAGAATTCTAGGTAGTGGCGATTCCTCCGAAGAAGTCTTCATAACTTAAAAAGACAATAAAAAAATTATTTAGACACAAATTTGTACTGTGATGGGAACTGAACCATTTATCAGGTATCACAGCTATAAAATATTCAAAAACACATAGGCATAAGTACAATCCTTTCTCACTAGGATATGCCCCTGGGCAGACCATTAGCATATCTGTGAAGGCTCTTCCTCAGGGGGAATGAGATTTCTTCCTTGGTACTGCTTTTGGTACTCAGTGTGTACCTCTTCTGTCCTCTTCACTTGAACTATGCCAATCTGTGATGATTAACCACTTCCTAGTATCACAACTAAACATCTAATTGCAAAGTTTTCAAACATTCTCTTTGCAGTTGTTCAAAGCTCATCTTTAAAGTTGAGTTCCACCAATCAACTCTTTAGGCTGTTTACAGCATTTGCACTAATTGGACAGATAAATGCAAACACTGGACAGACTGGCTGCTACAGAACTCCTATCGCATTTGTGGTGAAAGGATTCTATTCACCTCCCTTGCTTTAATGGGGTTGGGGAAGGAGGTAAAAATTCCCAGACTAAGTGTCACCTAGAAGATCCTCTCTCATCTCAAAGCCCTTTATGTTTCATAATTTCATGTCTTTCTCTGTCAAGTATCACCCCCCAGCCATAGCAAATGTGTATTGACATGGTAGGGTTTGTTATTTAACTTTTTTATTTAAATAATGAGTAGGAAGAAGGGAGAGTCAAAGGAAAACTATTCTTCATTCTTTTTTCTTTTGCAGCTTTAGATCATTTCCTCTACTCTTAAGTGTTATAAAACTGTTGAAGGAAGATTTTCATCTAGGCTTTCCATCTTCCTGCCTTTTCTTCTCTTTCTTATCTTTGTTCAAGTTTTTGTCTTTATTTTCTGCATTTTCCTTTCAGTCTTTCTCCCATCTTCTTAACTTTTCAGGAAGCCGGAACAGTAGGTGAACTAAGAGGAAAGTCTTGGTTAGAGAGAAGGGATGGGCAGACTTTTCCTGGGTAAATACATTCAGACTCTTTTTAAGAAACTTCTTCCCTTTGTGACTACCCTAGAACTCATCAGCATTAAATCCGTTTTAGCACTCACATTTTTACAGGTGAAGAAACAACTTTAGGGGATTACCTTTGGCTATGATACAGTAAAGAGCATCCAGAGTAAACTCAGAGTTCCAGGGTTTTTCCTGTTGTTAGACCATGTGTCTCAATTCTTACATTGCAAAATATTGCCTTCCTAAAATTAGGAACTTGTCAATAATATATGGATGGTCCCAACAGCATGAGAGTACAGATTTCTAAAACAGTCATGGTAAAATTTTCAGCCAGCAGCTAAAGGAAATTTTGTATGACACCTTTTTCTGAATTTAGAAAAACGCTTTTGTTAACAAATTCCTTCTCAAATGTCCTTCTCTAATAATGTTTGCATTTTCACTGTGTTGTAAAAATGCTGTAAGAGAAAATAAGGAATAGAACTGCCTTCCTGCTTCAGGAAATTGGGCCCAGACATGTCTGCATATGTAGTGACAAGGCCAGTGCCCTAAGAAAAATCCCTACTTTATCTCTTGAGTAATTGTACTTGAGCAATTATATTCAGCACCAGCCTGGCTGGGGCAAAATTGTGATATTTAAAGGATAATCCCATGCTTAGCCACCAACTCCTTTATTTTCATTCAGGAGGAGAATTGGGGAGGTTGCACCTCAGAGAATACTTTCAAGCAGGCAACTCCTATGGGTTTGTGACATCTTTCCGAAACCAAAACTGAGTAGGGGGAAGCAAAATGGAGACGAAGACCATAAATATATACACGCTAGTGTGCAGAGTACGATGCCGAATTTTTACTGCTCTTATAGAATTTTTTTTTAGAGTTATCAAAATACAGTTAAATTACTCCCACTATGACCCACCCATGAAAACTTCTTGCTCTTTTCGCTCTTGTTCCCTATTCTCTGCTTTTGTGTTTATCCTATGAACAGCAAATGAAGCTTCTCGATGTGATACATTTTAAGTGTATGAAAGAAAACTTCTCTATAAATTATTAGCGTCATCATCATGGCCCTTACGTGGCTGGCTTTTACATGGCCCTAAACAATCTACCATGTCGGCTGTCCAGCTACCCTGAGGCTGGTGTGTGGGAGAGAGCCCAACCTACATGGAGGGGCCACCATAGCATCCAATCAACAATCCTAATCAAGCTCAGCCTTGGAGTCACCACATCCCAGCCGTCCAGTACCCAGCTGTTCATTCACCCCTAGTCCTTCCAGCTGTAACATCAAAAACCAAGATGCACAGCCAAGCCATCCGCTCTTTGCCCTGTCCAGATTTCTGACCCACAAAATCTGTCAGCATAATCAAAAAACTATTTTGCCATCCGCTCTTTGCCCTGTCCAGATTTCTGACCCATAATCAAAAAACTATTTTACAACACTACATTTTGGGGTGGTTTGTTACAAAATGAGAGTAACTGGAACAATCATCATCATCATCATCATTCTGAATTTTGATTTCCTGAATTCCAAAATGGTTGTGCAGAACACTGTTCAAGCACAATGTAGTCTAATTTTGCATGGAGCTAGAATATTTCTCTAAAACATGAAGCCCCAGGTCTCTTAGAAAGCTACATGAAGAGACAGGCCTAATTCCTCAAACTGGATGACCCGCATGGGAGCCCAGACAGCTCCTTAAGCGGTGACACTGAAGGAGGTGTCCAGGGTTCAGGGTCCTGCTTGGGCAGGCTCCAAGATGAGGAGAGTATTTCCTTCTGTATTTATTCCCATATGTTTATTCTCTGTTTCTATTGTTACATGAGTTTTAATTCTTTGCTTTAAAATCTTCTTAAGCAAATATAATTAACTAGAATTTTCATAAAATGTGTTTTGAAAGAGTTAACATCTTAGCGGTACAACTGTGGTGTATTTCTCTACCTCCAAGATTACTCAAAAGTATCACTGATATTGAACTCCACTAACTTTATTTCCCTTTTGATATACCTTGTAGCCTGGAATATACTCTGTTAAAACAATAATCTAAAACAATGCCCAATATTAATGACTCTGAAATAACTTGAGTCAGTTTGTTCTGTGTCATACTATAAATATCCAGTTGATCGAACACTAGAAAGCATTAAGACTGAAATGAAGTCTGACCTATTCCAGCCTGGTCTTGGCCAACTAATTCCCACACCGCTGTTTATAACATATACACTATTTCAACATCTTATGTATAAAGAACTGGGTAATATATGGGCTCTATTCTGCTTCTAGCTGTATGCTCTGGTTTCATACGTCTCAGAAATTACAAAATCAATGAGATAAATGCCACCCTGCCTCCCATCTACCTCTCTCTGCAGGCTCCACTTTAGAAAACCAAAAGCTTATTTGAACCTACAGAGCAAGACCGTCTGCAGATTGGGAAGAACAGTCTCTCCCAACGCCTTAATATCATCGTTCCTTGACCTAATGAATAGCTTCCTTTTCCTGACCATGACTGGCATCTCTGCCACTGCAGCTGCATCTCTTCCCACCTCCCCCATGCTGCAAGATGCTAACCTTTCGAATGAATGTCGAATGTCAATTGCTTACAGTTCCCATCTAGCCTGAGTCTTGCCTCTCTGCTGTGGTAGCTTCCTCTGCTGGAGTATCTCCCCATCTTCCAGCTCTCCCTCCACCCTCAGCCCTAGTCCACTAACAGGAAATAAATTGCAGTTCACTTCCCATTGTTTTCCTTTTCTCTGCCACTTTTTATTTTTTAAAAATTCAAGCTTACAGAAAAGTTGGGAAATATTACAAAAACACCTGTATATATTGACCAGTTATCATTTTGCTGTCTTTGGCTTTATCCACATCTTTCTATCTCTTTTTTCTTTCCCTTTGCTGAATGATTTGAAGTTAAGCTGGGCAAGAGCCATTGGGTCATTTTATCCTTGATTATTGGGGCACGTAATTCCTCAGAACAAGGACATATTTAAAACAACTTCTGAAGTCCTCCCTGACACCTTTTCCCTGGACACAAATGGAATCCTTACCTCTTCCTCTGACCCTCCTCCACCCCGTTTCTTACATATACACCTCTGTCTTAACATCTGTGACTCATACAAGCATGGGGTTGTTTATAAGGCTTTATCTTCTTGGTCAGCTGTAAGCACCTAAGGGCAGGGCTTCTTTGCTTCTTTTTCTCTGCATCATCAGTGCCTGGCCCAGTGTCTGGCATATGATGCATGTTTGTTAACTGTTAGCCAAATAAGTGAACTGCTAAACAAGGATAGTCTTTTCTTGGTTTCTCATCCCAGAACTTTAAAGCTCCTTGTCCCCTTGGCCATCTGCCACTCCTGCCTTGACAATCCAGAGACTTTTTTTCTGTCATTCTCCGGCTACTATTCAGAACGCTTAACATTCTCTTACCCCAGCCTTGTACCCTTTACTATCAAAAAATGACTTGCCTGTCTCTTCACACATATCTATCAACTTCTCCATCAAATTCCTTCTCCTTCACACCTGTCTCTGTCATTTCCTTCTCAGTTATTTCAGAGGGAAAAAAAAAAAAGTCTTTCTTTGCTGAGCAACACTTGACCTGTGTTTCATCACACCCCATTCTGCGGGGTATAGAACAAACTGCCTTGAAGTCTGACCTGGACTTGAATCCTCTCTCTAACATTTTACAGCTGTTACCAGCCCCCTCTTCTTACAGAATATGGGAAATGTATTGTTACCACAGGTAATTGTAAATTTCAACGACTTTTGTGAAACAACTATAGGCAATAGTCAGTTTGCATTTTTCCCCATACTTGTTGAGCTCCCCAAAGCAAATCGAGTTCTTTCATTCATTCTGTACTTTTGGGCATGTTGCCTCTACCTGAAATGTCCCTAGCACCTCTCCAGTTGGAGAAATTTTGCACATCTTTCAAGATCTTGTTCAAATGGCATACTGGTGTGAAGTATTCCTGCCATATCACCCTCTCCTCTGGAACATCCATTAACGAAAAACAGAATTAGTCAATCCCTTATCTGTGCTCCCTTAACTTTCCATAAACACTATGACAAGATAGTCAACATGTTGCATTGTGAACACCTGTTGAGAATCTGGCATACTCACTACTCTGTGAGCTGTCATGTCTTCATTTGTGTTACACACATATGTGCCGAGCCCACCACCAAGGACGTGTTACATTATCTGAGAAACGGTTGTGCCTCAGAAGTATCTTGAGTGAGAAGGGCGTGTTTTCTGTGTCTGTCCTTGCTTGCTTAGTGGTGTGCTTAAATGAAGAACCAAGGTGAAAACTCTGAGAAGTCTTGGCCACCTCACAGCTGAAGCCAGTGAGACCTGGGGACGAATGCACTTGGGGAAGCATTGTTTTAATACCTTCCTAACATGATAAATTCCCTTGAAATAAGCCTTAGTAAGTTTTCTCTTCCTGTAATAAATGCAAGAAAAGTCTTCTAAAAGATTAAAATAGTTAGGAAATTGAATGTTGAAGAACACACACACTTCAACACTGATGAACCCACTCACCTCCCTCTTTATTCACTCATTTTTAAAGGTCTGCCATTAATTTCCCAAGTCCAGTGATTTTTCCTGTGGGCATCTGTGCTTTTCTTCTGCTCTGTTGGTTACTAAGTATTAGCCAGTCCCATTTTCAATAGCAAAAAATATTACACAGTAGTGTTTTATAAGGATTTTGGTTTGGTTTTCATTTAATTTCTTTCAATAGGAACATTTTGTAAACCAAGTTTCTGTTCTGGAGAAAACAATGCTATTTTTGAGATGATAGTTTTGGATTTAGATTATATTTTGATAATAGACTATAGAAAAAATATTTTCATGTTTTTATTCTATTTTCAAAGAAATTGGTGGTGGATTTTTTTTCTTTTAATTTAGACATTTCCCTGCAGTGTTGATAACTCAAAGCAAATCTCATTATACACAGTACATAAGAACCAGAAAATGATGCTGCAAAGTTGAGAAATGAAACTGACTCATTTTGGCTACATACAGTAGTTGTCCTAATAATTTTTGAAATACCTATTATTTGCTTCTCGTTGCACTAGGCAATGTAAGGTATACAAGAGAATAGTCAGAAGTAGCTTGTGACCTCAAAGGTATATACAAAATGTAAACACAGGTCAAATTATAAAATAATGCAATACAGGGTTTGTTCTGATGGCAAATATATGAAAGGTATAGATGAGGCCTGTATACAGGGATTGACATAATAAGAAATGTTTGAGCTCGGAAGAGAAGCTTAAGCAGGAAAGCAGGTAGGGTTTAAATATGTATGGGGACTTCAGACAAAAGAAAAGTGATCATGACAATAGCTTTCTGGAAGCACTAGGAATAAATCGGCCTGGCTGGAGTACTGGGTAGTGGAAGGAAATAACATATTTGGGGTCCAGAGATGGACAGCTTAGGTTGACAAAGTAAGGAATTTAGACAGTGGGGATCCAAGTAGTAACCAAGTAGGAAAAACATGTCTTTTAATACCACAAAAGATCGATTGGAGTGGGAGAAGATTGGAGGCAGGACTACCAGTTCAGAGGCTGTAACGATATTTTAAGTTTGAAAACCTGGTGGTGGTAGCAATAAAATGGAATCAAAGAGATGTGAAAGAAGAGGCAATAAGGCTCAGTAGCTGGGTCAGTATAAGGGCAAGCAAGGAGAAAGAACTTAAATGACAGAGGGGAATATGGTACCCATGAGTACAGTAGGATAGGAAGTTGGAACATTCTGATATGAGGACAAGTGTGTGTGTGGGTATGTTTGTAAAGTAACAATTACTGTTTATTGCTCATTTACTGCATGCTGGGTAATCTGCTAATAATAATAGCAAACATTTACATTGTGGGTACTATGTGCCAGACAGTGTTCTAAAACATTACCTATATGACTCGTAAAAGACTTTTAACATCCTTACGTGATATTATTATCACCACATATGATCCTATAATACCCTTAGGTGATATATTCATCCCCACTTTACACAGGAAGGAGCTGAGACACAGAGAGTTTAAGTGACTTGCCAAAAGTCACACACAAAGCCAGAATCCAAAACCACGTAGTCTGGCTCCGGCGTCTGAACTCTTTGACCGCTGTGCTCTGCTGCTAAGCATTTTACTTGTCTTAACTAATCAGACTGCGTCAGAGCCCAACAACAATGAGAAATGACTTTCATGATCATTCTCATTTTACATATCAAAAACTGACCCTTATAAAGTTAAATACTGCCCACTAATCTCTTGACTATAGACCATAGAAGCTTATGGAAAAAGGCAAAACCAAAGTTATATGTGAAAGTCATGGAGACTGAAACCGTGAAAGTAGTGCCAAGTAGTGAGGAACATAGGGTTAAATCCTGAGTTTTAAGAAAAATATATGCCAGTAATATTTTAATTAGCTTGAAATAATTATATCATCAATGTAATTTTTTCTATCGCCAAGTCGTATTAAAATGTTTGTCGGCAATCCTGAGTACATGTATTAATGATATCAATAAAAACGCTCGTACTAGGTTTTATTTTCCTAATTGCATCAGCTTCTCTTTCTGGTTAAATATGATAATTACATAACATCGGCATGGAAATTTCACTCAACTTGAGATGCTTCTTTTTATTTTTCCACTCTAGGCAATGTATTAATAATTATCAGAATAATTCAGTGCAAACTAATAAATATGACCTAATAATGTTTAATCACATTAATAATTTAAGTGGCAAAAATTAAATGACATTCAGAAATAGTCTTACAATTTTAACAAATTGGCTGGGTTATCAGAAAGACAAGGAACTTTTTCAAATGTGATTTTTATTGCAAGCCATCTTTTTTAGCTTCTGAGGCCAGAGGCAGGAAGATCCGTCATCTCCCTGGTTGCTGTCGAAAACATGGGAGGACCACTTCTGCACATTTTATTGGGTCCTGAATGACATATGCCCCTAGCCTGGCAATCTTCCCTCATGCCCAGAAAATCCCCCCATGGCCAGCTCTCCACTTGAGCCACATCCCTACAATTACTCTTTGCAAAGGAAAAAAGAACTAAATTATTTGCAAGCGTAAAATCTGTACCCAATCATAAGAAGCCTGAGGCTAAAAATCTGTTGTATACTTTTCTTTCTGAAATAATATTAAGCTCAAGCATATATAATTATACAGGAACCACCAGGCTGTGAAGGATGAGAAAATATAACACAATTATCTCTTCACAAACCGCAACTGAAATCTGACAGAAATCAACATGAGCCGAGAACACTCTTCCCCTCCCCTTTTTCCTCTCCGACTTAACCCCTGCTTTCAAATGGCTGTCAACCAGAATCCACGTCTGGGAATGCTGCCTACACGCCTGTCACACAACAACTGGGCTGGTCCAGAAAGTATTCAGTGGGAGATGTCACGTTCAATCCAGGGATAAGGTTTTCGGAGAAGGCTTGGTGTTTTAATGCAGTGGCAACACTGTAAGCTCCAGAATCAGCTGAAAACCAGCCCAGTCTAGGGGGCAAAGCCAGCTTTCCTCAGGAATTCGTGGTGAGGTAGGAAAAGGAAGGAGGAGGGAGTTGTCATGTGGGGATGCGAGGGACAGATTAGCATCAGGATGATTGAGAGAAGAAAAACATCAAGAAAACAAGGAGTGAATTTCCCAACTAGCCTGAGGCCTGCAGACGAAAAGGAAGGAGGAGGGAGTTGTCATGTGGGGATGAGAGGGACAGATTAGCATCAGGATAATTGAGAGAAGAAAAACAACATCAAGAAAACAAGGAGTGAATTCCCAACTAGCCTGAGGCCTGCAGATGTGCCCTTCTGCCCACAAGGAAAACTTGCAGGCATACCTAATAAAGGTCTCCGTGGGTCAAGTAATGCTATGCTTCCATTCCTTAGGTTATGTTTTCAGGCTGTGCCTTTTGTACAGTACTTTCTCAAGCTAGTTTTTCTGCGCATTGACACCTCAGCGTCTCATCTCATTGTCTCCCATCTTGTTCAGGCTTTGCATCCTATCCTGTTGGCAGCTTTATCTGACTTTGTCCCTGGACACTCTGTAGATTTTCTTCATATTGTGCAGCCTGTGGGACAGCCCCATCTCAATATAAAACTAGCACTGGCTCCTGGGAGCCCATCCAAGGTAATGTGTCCCAGGGGTCCACTGGTTTGAACTCATATAAAGTGAAATAGGGAAAATATGCTGTTGGCAGCAGAATCATTTTCAAATAAGAACTCAGTGTCAATTCTGCCTCCCCCCACCCCACCCCCAAAAAAGAAAACAGTTTTCAGGTAATTTTCAAATCTCCGAAATATCCTCAAGCGTAGCTTTTTCTCCTGGTAGAAGGGAGAGTGGCAAGAAAGGGTTGGAAGGAAGGAAGTAGATTGTGGAAAGAGCGTCTGATTCCTCAGCCACCACCGTCGTTGTCATCAGAAGTCTTTGGGGGCCACATTAAATCTTTGTAATTTAACTTGATTAAAGCACAATTTTGAGAAAGATTGATTCATGTTGAAAACATCAATTCACTGTTCTTCAATTTACAGGATATCTTGAAATTGCCACCACTGGGTCACTTTTGCCCGCTTCACTGCCATTCTGACTACCTCTGCTTTCTCTTCCCCTATTTGTAGCCTTCGTGGTTAGAAGGGTGAGGAGTCTGTTTATCACCACTCAAGATCACTTATTAGACTTTGCCTTTTAAACCAAAATACTAAGTTACATTTTTAGAAGCAGCCTGGTCCAGCCAACAGCAAGCTGAAAGAGGAGGGATGGCAGCTGGACAAGGCTGGGACTTTTGTCGTCTCAGAAGGCAGTTGTGTACATGAGGATTAAGGGGGAGCTAATTACAGGAGCAAACTAAGGAAGCAACACTGTTTTGCAGCTGCCCCTTTATGGAGGATTCACGGAGCATCTGCATCTCTTCCCCAGCAGAAGTGGGAATTCCTGTGAGTTGAGGGGTTAGCGAATAATTAGCACCTGCCAACTTCTAGGTCTCTTGGAAGACCTCCTGGCTCAGTGATCTAAGTGAAAACTAATAATGGCGACTCCACACGAGCAAATAAAACAGGATAAGTTACAAAACAGCATATCAGCATGCAAAATACAGAGCAGGATTAAGAGGAGTCTAATGAAGGTGTGACCACACTATTATAAAGCCACGTAAAAATGCTTTTTAGTATTATCAACACCATTACTTTCTAGTTAGCATATACAATTTAGATTGACTTTATTCTCCAGTTTTCCTATTCTTCTCTTCACCCAGTGTTTTAGGCTAAATTGTGTCTCCCCAAAATTTATATGTTGAAGCCTTAACCCCTCATACCTTAGAATGTGACCATATTTGGAGATAGGGCCTTTAAAAATGTAATTAAATTAAAATGAGGCCATTGGGTTGAGTCCTAAACCAATCTGACCGGTGTCCTTATAAGAAGAGAACATTGAAACACACAGAGGGCCACTAGGGAGGGACATGCACACACAAAGACAATGTAAAGATATGATAGGAAGGTGGCCATCAGTAAGCCAAGGAGAGAGGCTCAGAAGAAACCGAACCTGTCTACAACCTTGATCTTGGACTTCCAGCCTCAGAAAATGTGGGGAAAATAAAGTTCCATTGTTCAAGCCACCCAGCCTGTGTGGTTTTGTTATGGTAGCCTTAGCTAACCACTACAGTTCCCTCCCTAAAGTGCATTAATATAAATTAGTATTGCGTTTTCCTTTGTATAGGAGAAAAATCAAAAAAAAAAAAAAAAAAACCCGACAACTTAAAGACAATCTAGATTTATCTTCTATGGCAATTCCATGATTATCAGGGCTCAGCCTCCTTCTGTCTTTCTGGTTTACCATCCTTGGCTTGTGGTGGTCCTTGGCTTGTTTACTCTCAGAGCCATTCCTAATCTTTCAATCTGCCTTGTACTGCGGGGAAACTGGCCTCTGCAGTTTGTATTTCCCTGGTTCCTGAGATCATTGGCTTCCAGCTGAGCTTAGCCTATAAGAGGCATTGGCCAGAGTTCAGGGAACAGGAGGAAGGAAGCAGCTTTTCCAGCTTGGGTCCCTCTCTGGAGCAGCTGTGTCTCTTGGGGGTTCTAGCTCCAGCAGGACAGGTTCAATGTGTTATAGTTTGTATTGGGCGACTCCGCACTCTGGGCTTCACAACATTACCTCTTTCCTTTGCCTTCCAGCACGGCACTGATAGTGACTACCTACTGTTGCTAATCTCTAGGTCTTCTCATCATTCTGTTTGGCTTCTCAGCTAGTCCAATATCTGTGCAACTAATTCCCTACTTTGAATTCAGTCAGTGCTAAACACAAAGTGTGGTTTTGTTTTCCTGGTTAAACCCTGCCTGATGTAATTTCTATTCTCAATATCACCTCACTGCCCAGGTTAGCTGCTAGAGCTCCACCTAGCATGTCTAGTTCTAAGACAGAAGAAGGAAGAGGAAGAAGAATGAAAAGGTCTCGTCTCTTGGCTAGGTTAATTCTTTTAAGTAACCTTTCTGAAACACTCATACAACATTTCTGCCTATACCTCATTGGTCAAAATTTAGTCATATGACTACTTCTAGCAACAGAGGAAGCTGAGAAATGTAGTCTATTAATTGGATGTACTGACGTGATGAATAAATTAAGATTCTGTTACCAAAGAGAATGGGGATATTGGGTAGCAAATAGTTATTTCTGCCACTGTTTCTTTTAAAAGTACTTCCATATCTCTATGCCTGACTCCTTTTATATTAAATTCTTTGAGATCTAATACTTTTAGAGACAGCTAATCCAATATTGGCAATTTGAGAGACTAAAGCAAGTTTTCCATACAGGCAGAAGATGGGAAGTTACTATTTGTGCAACTTCATGAATTCTGATATTAAGGTATTCCTCCACCCAAACTCAAATTAATGGCTCTCACTTTCAATCCCATGCAAAGGTTGAGACCACAGTACTAATTACATCATCCTGTTATCCTAAATAGAAAAGTAGTGTAGAATCCAAAAGAAGTAATGTGGAATCTGAGAGCCAATGAAGCATAAGGTACTCCAGATTATCTATCACAAAGCATCCCAAATTTAATATCTTGAAACAAATGTTCATTATCTCTCATAATTCTGTGGGTAGGCAGGACTCAGCTGGGAAGTTCTCTCTTGGGGTATTTCATGAGGTTACAGATGGTGGCTGGGCTTTAGTCTTCTGAAGATTCTACTGAGCTGGACATCCAAGAAAACTCGCAGTCTAAGCTAAGACTAGTTGCTGGTTTTGGCTGGGAGCTCAGATGGGACTATTGACTATATTGCCAATGCATAACCTCCCCATGTGGTTTGGGCTTTTCACCGTGGTGAGACCGTGTTCTAAAAGAGATCATCCCAAGAGGTCCAGGCAGAAGCTGCTTAGGTCCCTCATGACCTAACCTTAAAATTTTCTGAGGTCACTTTGCCACATTCTACTGGTCAAGCAATTCCAGGGGCGAGTAATTAGCCTCCATATCTTAATGGAAGAGTGGCAAAAATCACATTAAAACAAACACGTGGCAATGGAAATAATGTTACAACAAGATTTAGAATATGCAATTTGTTATAGTTACTAAGAACCAGGGGATTGGGGTTCATTCCTGTGTGGCCTTGGTTTAGATGCCTTCCCTCTCTGAGCTGCAGGATGTTCAATTCTTAAATGAGAGAATTGAACAAGATACTTTTTTTTTTTTTTTTAACAGTTCATTCATGTTGAAAACATCCAGTGTTTGGCCCATTGTGAACAATGACATCGGTATCTAGGTAGCTATAGGTCTTAAAATCCAAGAAATAGTAGAAAAGAAAAAGCTTAAATTGCCAGCAATTCTTATCATGTAGCTTTTAGACAGATAATGTAAGAAATTAGATTAAAGACTTTTCACAAAAGCACACCATGTTTGAAAGCTGTAGAGCAGCAAAGAAGCATGATAATTCCACTAAATTAAAAGCTTCAATAGAAAAAGGGAGTATGAAAATGGGGAGTATCCTTTTTCAATGAGAACCACCCTGTGAACATTAATTTTCGCCTGCAAATCTCAAAGCATTTGACACATTCACTAGCTTAAGGTTTTACTATTTTATTTTTATCGGAGAGGTACCACTGGCACACAGAACATAATTTTATCATAGAAAATTAGAACTGAAGGGGACCTCAAGGTCATCTTATTCAATGCAATGCTACAGGGCAGAAGAGTAAAAATTATATACACCCACTGAGATCGTAACCTAGAGATTAGATGATTTCCCCAGCATCAAACAATGAGTCAGTGTCTGAGCTATAGCAAAGAGGTAAAGTTCTCAACTTTTCAGCCACGGACTAGCAGAGGCCCCTTTTTAGTTTCTAGTAGTCAAAAAATGCTTTAAGATTTTCAAATGATTTTATATCTTTCTTTCTTCCTTCCTTCCTTCTTTCTTTCCTTCCTTCCTCTCTCCCTCCCTCTTTTCCTCCCCATCTCCTTCCTTCCTCCCTTCCTCCCTTTCTGTTCTTCCTGTATTTCTCAATCCTTTCTTATGGATATATTATATATCAGAAAGTGCTATCTAAATTATTTCATTTGATCCTTACATCAACCCTATGATACTACCAAATACTATTTTCCACATTTTACAACCGAGGGAAATGGGGCCCTTGTGAGTTAAGAGATGTGCCAAAGAACACATAGCTAGTAAGCAGCAAAATATTGTGAATGGGAGTGGCAAAGTACT
>NW_006442109.1:23369259-23377030 GCF_000325575.1 Pteropus alecto | reverse complement strand
TTCCCTTTAATCATAATTATTGTTCTAAGGGCTAAGATTTATTGAGTCTTTTCTATATTGGACTCTGTATTAGGTACTTTACTTTTAATATTTTATTTAATCCTCTCAACAGTATTATTGTGTGATAGTGACTATTATTAGCCCCATTTCCATATGTGTAAATTGAGGCATAGAGAGGTTAAATTGAGGTCTCAAGGTCATGAAGCTACTAAGTATTAAAACCAGAAATAAAAACCATGATGTCTAACTCCAAATTTCAACTCTTCGTAAGGTATATTCTGAAATCCTCACAAATCCTGGTCATCTGAAAAGGTGGCTTCTAGGCTCCTAAAAAAAATAAGAATCTGATGTTAAAGACTTGTCTTATGTAATAGACTATGTATTTATGCACATAGAATGAACTTACACTTGCTGCTGCTATGAAGTGAACTTTTATTCTATAGATATGTGTACACACACACCCACACACACATACACACACATCTATACACACATATATATAATTATAAATTTAACTGATGTGAAATAAAAAACATTAACTTGAGAATCAGAAAACCCATATCTGATCTTAAATTCTGCCACTTAGGGCTATGTGACTGAGACGGAGTTAACGGCCCTCTTCAGGCAATTGCCTTACGTATAAAATAAAGGGATTGGATTAAGTAGTTGTGAAGATGACTCTGCGGTCCAAAAACATGGTATTGTTTTCCACCCGTATTTTCTGGATAAAAAAGATTGGAAATCCTTCTTTGGCCTTGGCTCTTGCATTCTTTGAAGTAAGTCTCTCATATTTTCACCAGGAGAACAGAAGAGAGAGCCTGATTTCCCAGGAGCGCCAGGCTGTCCACCCACCCTCCATCTTACCTACTGATTCTCAGCCTTGCCGGAGAGGCAACACCTGTCTTTTCTATTTTGGCTTCCCATCTTCTCTGTCTTCCCCTTAAAGTGCTTCATAGTGTTGTTGTTTTTTTTAAATTTATAAAAATTAAAGTCAGTTCCCCCATGACAAATTTTGCAAATGTTGAGACACCTGAAGGAAAAATAATTGTAATAATTATTTTTTAAATAATAACAAATAACATATCTGTAACATTCTGCAGATATTAAATCATTTTCCTAATCTTTGGCTCTTTTGGTTTTCAAGCCAATCCTGGTTTTCACAGAGGAGAGAACTGGGAATCTAGATAGGTTTAAGTGATTTTCCTGAGTGGTTACCTAGATTGTCTCATATGTCCAAGCTGCTAAATGACAAAAATGGGCCTTAAAGCAAAACTGACTCTAACTTGAGTTCATGCCAAGGATCCAGGGTCCGAGAATCACCAGATACTCCCTGTCATGGAATTGTCCCACTCACTTGCATGGACCCCTGAAGACAATGCACCAGAGTGTAATGGCCCCTCCCTGTGCTGTCCAGGTAAGACTATGGGAACTAGCTTTCTCTCTCTGTGATAAAACAGCAAAAATTTCCTTTGTTGCCCTTTTCATCATATGCCTGTGGCAGCAACTAGCATATACCCAGAATCCTCATATTATTCTGTATACTATTTCTTATGATTCAGATGTGCTCCTTGAAATGCATCCCAGATCCCAGAGTATGTTCTCCTGCTTTTCAAGTGAATTGGCACTCCTCACTCACTAGAGTTCATGTATTTAGTGTCATATCATTTAAGAATGTTGAGCCAAAGAACAGGGTGGAAACTTAATAAATTTGTTTCTATATGAAAGAATGGGAACTGATTGATTAATGTATTGCCTCTTCCAGATAACATGCATGCTTTGAAAGGACTTTCTGTCCTTGTGCTCAAAGAAATTAAGCCAGTGACATAAATGTAGTTACCTGGACATATCAAAAAGTCAGATATCTATTGCAAAGTGAAGTTTTACCCACTGCTCAAATGACTCAACATAGGCAATTACTAGATGGTATAATATAAAGTGAAAATATATGCAAACCATACATCTGATAAAGTGTTAATATCTAAAATATATAAAGAACTCCAGTGACTCAGTAGCCAAAAACAAATAACCTCATGTTTAAGAATGGACTGAGAACTTGAATAGACATTACTCCAAAAAAGGACATACAAACAGCCAACAGATGTATAAAAGATGTTTAACATCACTAATCATCAGGGAAATGCAAATCAAAACTACAAGGAGATAATATCTCGCATCTGTTAGGATGGCCATTATAAAAATAAATATAGAAAGAAAATAAAACTGGAACCCTTGTGAGAATGTAAAATGGTGCCACAGCTATGGAAAATAGTATGGAAGCTCCTTAAAAAAGTAAAAAATAAAAGTAATATGAGCCAGCAAACCCATTTCTGGGTGTTTATCCCAAAGAATTGAAATCAAATTCTCAGAGAGATATTTGCATTTCCATATTTATTGCAGCATTATTCACAATAGCCAAGAGGTTAAAAAAAAAATACTAAATTCCCATTGACAGATGTATGGATAAAGAATTATTCAGTCTTAAAAAGGAACAGAAATCTTCCACGTGCTGCAACATGGATGAACTTTGAGGACGTTAAGCTGAGTGAAATATGCCAGTCATAGATGGACAAATACTGCATGGTTTCACTTATACAAAGTACCTAAAGCAACCAAGCTCATAGAAGCAGGAAGTAGAATGGTGGCTGTCAGGGGATAGGGCAGGGGAATGGAGGAGGTTACTGATCAATGGGTATAGAGTTCTAGTCAGGCAAGATGAAAAAGTTCTATAGATTTGTCATACAACATTATGCTTATAGTTAACAATACTATGCTTAAAATTTGTTAAAAGGGTAGATCTCTGTCATGTGTTATTTGTTACAATAAAAAATTGAATGAACAAATGGATGAATGAATGCCTACTTACTTCAGACCAATCTTTGTCACTCAGTCACTATGTGACATCGGACATGACATTTACCTTTCCAGTCCTTGGGTAATAAATGACAATGTGAGATTGAAATGAAATGATTATTAATAGTAAAGTATTTTAAAGCATATAAATGATTGGATGTGGTTTCATAGTGTAGCGGTTAGCACGTCTGTTTTACACACAGAAGGTCCTGGGTTCGCACCCCAGTGGAGCCACGGTCCATGGTCTATGGCCATGCCACCCTGAACAAGCCTGATGTCTGATCTCAGAAGCTAAGCAGGGTCGGACCTGGTTAATACTTGGATGGGAGACCACCTAGGAAGACCAGGTGCTGTAGGCATAAATAATAATAATAAATATCAATAATAAAATGAATAAAGCATATAAATGATTAATTATAAAGCATATAAAATAAAAGGTAGGTTTATAATTGTTATCATATGTTGTATTAGTATTCTTTCACCTGAAGAAGAGATCATCATGGGGAGGTGGTTGATGTTGGAAAAATTTCTCAAGTGTAATCAGTAATTAATGTCTTTATCATAAAAATTATTCTTTAAGAAAAAGCTTTCAAGTCAAATGGCCTAGTTGTATCAAATAATATTCAATTTTATAAAGGTCAAGTTTCAGCTTCATAATGTTAATCTTACTAAATGCCACTAAGTAAGGTGTGATTTAGGGGACATATACAGACCCCTAAAGGGTAAAAGTAGCTCTTAGGTCTCCTAGGACAAGTTACTATGTCAGGAGACAAAGGTGCCACAGCCTGCCCCAAACAGTGCCACTTTTGTGTCAGTTATGTCTGCAATATTCACATCATTCATTCTAAATCATATTTTTAAATAATAAAAGAAAATATGTAGAGAATGGGTGACCTTAGTGACCAGCTTCCCTCTTTATTTTTCATTTCCAGAGCTCGGTTTACTCACCCTGCACACCAAGTCTTGAATTAGTCTTTATCAGAATGTCTTAGGCTTATCATCCTACACAAGTAAAAGACCAATTAAACTATATTGCAAATCAATCGGCGTTATACTCCAAGATAACACAACTCTACCAAATAATATAATATCTTAGTTAAGCTGAAAATTAAATTGTTTTGATGTGAGTTTGTTTGGTCTGAGCAGTACATAAAACTCTCCTCACAAGTGTCCACTGAGAAATAGGAAGATGGAAACCCTGGACACCACGAAAACACCATTTGAGAGAAGGGGGACAGATTTCCCCAGCAAAAGAGCATCTAAAAGCTGTTGATTGATTTCCTGCACACAGTGAACACGCTCGGGTTTAATTCCCATGGTTGCATCGAGTCTCCAAACAACAGACCATGAAGAGAAATGATTTCTCTGTGGGCATATTTTTATGTCAGGATCTTCACCCAAAAGCCATGATGTCCAAGTTCTGAAAATAGAAAAGCTAGTAGTTTATGAAAATCTCAGAATCCTTACATTTGAAATATATTATAAACTCTGTACTTGGAAAGCACAGCGCTTTTTGTGTTCGGTACCTACTGTTTATCAGAACGTGATGTAAGTTTAGTTGTATATCTTGTCTGTGTTCTTTTCAGAAAACAATCAACCTTGGACATTTTATTTACTTTGTATCGATATTTGCTCTGTTTTTATAAGCTGACATTATACATCTGAGCATGCCCAAAATGGTTATTTAAGTGTTGCTAGTATTAACATCACATACCTAAGTGTTAGTATTGCTGTGTTAGCACATGAGTGATTCATTCTTCTCTGGGACTCTAGGCATTGAGGCCATGATGGAATGAAATATTGTCTGTATAAAGGAAATGCATTGCATCTTCATTGAGTTCCATCCCAGTAATGTGTAATGTTACTTCTCTCTAGCAACATGCTAGAGACTCTCCTCAAGTTTAATACCAATTATAGCAAAATCCAAGAGATGCTGAAGGCAGACAATAAAGAGGCAGGTTTCTTTAGAGGGATAAATATGTTCTTTATCAATATAGAGTCATCTTCAGAATGGCAGACTCAATCGTCTTCACACCTTAGCAGTTTTAGCAGGAAGAAAAGCATTATGGGCCACATTATCCTTCTCCCTAAAAGATGCTTATGCCTACCTGCACTAAAAGAGAATTATGCTTTCAATATGCAGTATTATGGAATATTCCCCAGCGTAATAACAAATACAATAACGAACTAGTATTTATTAAGTGTTGACTACATGTTTGGTACTGTTTTGAAATATATGTATATTTATGACCATATTTTCTCTTTTAAAAAGGTTTCATAAGAACTATACACATTTTATAATTAGTATTGAAGCACGGAAGCATGACATAGAATGTAAGGTCCACATATACAAGAGTTTTTGACTAAGTAATATACTGCTGTGATTCCTAGAGTCCATAATAATGCCTAGCACATACCAGGGGCTCTGTAATTATCTACTGAATATATGAATGACTGTAACTTGTCTAAGGTTACTATGCCAGCAGTTATCCAATTATAATTGAAAGTTAAATATTAGCCAATTGTGAGAGTTTTTAATATGGGAATTTTATTTTTTTTAATTTTTTTTTTTAATTTGTTTCAATTATTTCGTCTAATAATTATTATGGAAAAATGAAAGTTATTCCATTCATTTATTTAATCATACATATTCACTTAAATATTGACTTTAAAAATAGTGGTTGGATGGATTCTATATGCCAGACTCAATACCAAATATCAGAGACATAAGGAAACAGTATAAAAACCAGTGATAAACGAAAGTGAAATGATAATTGTCACAAAAGAAGAAGGAAGAGGAGGGAAAAAAAGTGGACTAAAATGTAAGATTAAATAATATATTGAAAAACTCACACCTTATTTATTCCATGTCTTCTCAAATGTTTCCACTGACAAACTCCTAAGAGCAGATGAGAACAAGCCTGTCTTTCTAAAGGGTCTGGTTGTATATCATCAAACACCCACTATGAGCATTAACTAACTTTGGAGAGTCAAGTTTTATCATAGAAGTCATGAAAGTCTTGTGTAATACCATTCAAAAGTTTTCTCAGAGTCCCTGGAAAACAGAGCTTGAGTCAAATGCTTTCACGCCAACACTTCATTGGTTAATGCAATCCCAGGGAGGAGGCAGAGTTGAGAGAGCAAATATGAGAGGTATCACCAAGTTGGCAAACAGAGCTGATTGCCTGGTCTGGCTGGAAGTTTTTTTAATGGCTATATGGGGACTAATATGTTGCTGAACAGCCTTTTGAGAGGAGGGAGATGGGGAAGGAGATGGGGGAATTTATCTGATGATTCCCTTCCATATTTATCAAATTTGCCCACAGGGAATTAACTCTTCTACATTCTGGCTTAGAACCTCAGGCCCTTTCAAGAAGCCACAGAGCAAGCCACATCTACTACTGGTGAGGTAGTTCTTTGTCTGAGTCCAGGAGTTGGGGGAGGGTCCTGAGACTTTTAGCAGGAGCCCCAAACCAAACCAGCTATGGTAGGAGATGTAACCAAGCACCTTAGAGATGGGTGAAGTCCAAAGGATCTGGGGTTGACCATACGAGGAGTCTGATACAATCTACAAGTAAAACTGACGGCAGGGAGATGTGCCACATTCCTGTTGTGGCTTTACATATTCTTTAGACTTCACTCAACACTTGTAGGAGAACTCATAAAGAAGGGAAATGCAGCCTGATTTAAAGAAGCATATCTGAGAAATGGACCAGTGAAGGAATGCATGATTACTGACACAGAGAGCCCACCAGAGAGCAGGTAGATCTGGATTTGCAGAGAGAAATAGAAATGAAAATATTGGATATTGTTTATTTAAATGAGAATGTTGATATTTACTCTCAGTTACTGTCCAGATAGAAGTAAATGATACATTCCTACACAGTGGCAAGATATATTGTTAAGAAGACTTCAGTCATTTATAAACTACTTTGTTTCCAGGAAGATAAGCCATATAAAATTATTCAAAATGGTTCACAAGTACAATTAAAATTAAGTCATGAATTGGGAGCAAAAGGGAAAATTTTCAGCATTTAGACATCTTAGAAGGTCATTTAACTAAGTTTCAACCTTCTGAAATTTTCTTAAAGTGCTTCAATTATTGTTTCATTTCTGGACATGAAGGTTAGGCATATAACTATGGTTAGACAGACTCAAAAAATGTTTAGGGGAAAGATACACATGACTTCATGAAATGAGATTCTGCAAGCTAAGCTACCTCAAAGAGGTTTAAGACATTCTCAATAATAATACATTTACCTAGATTGCTAACATTTTAAACCAACAAAACAGTGAGGAGGTATTATACGTTGGGGAGGAGGATGGAGTAAAAGGGGTCAAATATGTGGTGACAGAAATCTAACTATGGGTGGTGAACACACAATGCAGTGTGTGTGTGTGTGTGCGCGCACCTTACTGTTTAATTGTACACCTGAAACTTACTGGATTTCACTACTCAATGTCACCATAATAAAAACAAACAAACAAACAAACAAATAAATAAATAAATAAGTAAGAAAGAAAGAAGAAAAGGTATTATACAAATTCACTGTTGCCACCAAGTCCCTAGGGTAGCTCCACTGTCATTTTTTCTGTCCTCCTGGTCAGCCACCCTCCCAGCCCCTCCAACTCTGCAATCACAACTGTCTCTCAGCATGTGATTACATTACCACTTCAATATGTGTGTCAAATTACTTGAATGAACACACAAAAGATAGTCTTATCAAAACCATAGGTGACTTAAAACTAAAGTAGATAGTGACAGGACAGAATACTCCAAAAGAATTTGAAAGATGTAAGCAATGGAATAGAGCTAGGAATATAAAGAGATAAAATGGAAGTTCCTGCATTTTCATCCTTCTACAAATAATTTTGAGCACCTACAGTATGCCTGCCACAGTGCCAGGCACTGCAGCTACCG
>NW_006442109.1:23327967-23369189 GCF_000325575.1 Pteropus alecto | reverse complement strand
GGGAATGTCGTTAGTTAGCAGAACGAAAATATGTGGCCAAGTGTCATGGTAGTAGAAATAGTGTTGGGGTACCTAACTTCTCTGGAGGATGTCTCTTCTAAGCCCCAAGAGGTGATATTTAGGCTGGAATCTAAAGAAAGATTAGGAGTTAGCTAGGTAAGGCGTAGTTGTAGAATGTTTCAGAAAGGAACAGTATGTGGCATGATTTATTCAAAGATTTGGAAAATGCAGCAAAAGCCAGATCATGAAAGCTCTCTTAAGCCACATTAAGTGATTAGGTTTTATTATAAAAGCAATGGGAGCCCACTGAACAGTTTTAAGTAGGAAAGCAACATGATTAGCTGTGAGTCTTAGAAGTATCAACCTGAAGCATGTGGAATGTAGGCATGTGTAGGAGGAGCCCAGGCTGATAGCCAGTAATAGCAAGAATGGAGAAAAGTAGAGAGAGATTTATGAGGTTGAAACAACTGGATGTGGTGAGTTATTGGAAATGAGAAGGGAGGGGAATGGGGAAACTCATTGATGATTCCAAAATTTCTGACTCGAGTAACTAGGTGTATAATTATGCCATTCAGTGAGATGGAAATATTGAGGGGACAGCAGTTTAAGGAGAAAAGAATGACAAAAATTTGGGTCATGTGGAATTTGATATTTCTATAGGCTATCCAAGTACAGAACATCAGGGTACAGTTGGGCATAAAAATCTAGAACTCATGAATGAGGTCTAAGCTCAGAGGTACACATCTGAAAGTTAACATACATATATAACTAAAGCCATGGCTGTAAATAAAACCAGCAAATTAGAGATAGAATATATAGGAAATGGAGTTTGAGTATATACTAAGGTCATAAAGTAAACATGATATGGCTACCGAAAAGGTAAAATGATGACAGTATGCATTAATACAGTATTTGGCTCTAAATAAGGTAGCAAAGAGGCCTATTCTCCTTGGAGCTGATCAGACTATGCTAAGCATCATATCGGGCACTACGCTAGAAGCAGATTCAGAAAAGAGGATCCAGGTGATAAAGACACTAAAAACCAAGATAAAAGCTAAGAATTACTGAAGCAAGTATGAAAGTTCAGTCTAAATAAAAATTATTATTCTTCAGATAGTAAAAAGGCAATCATCATGTAGAAGCTGGATTAAAATTATTATGCATTCATTTATTCCACAATTATTAAAGTCATGGAGATAGTGCATTACTTGTCATAGAGTTACTTAAGCTGGTAAAAAAAAAATTTTAGAGAGAATTGCAATTTCAACCTTGAGATTCTATGATTCACACTGACTGGGGATGAGAGAGGAACATGTATGAGGCAGCATATCTTGAATGGACTAGGATTTGTATGGACTGGAAGAGGATTTGTTTTCTAGTTTTGAGTTGACCATCTATTAATGTAACCTGGCAATCTTGCCAGACTGTGCTTCAGTCTCCTCACTGAAAGATAAGGGATTGACAAAATATTTGCTAAGGTCCTTACATTTGTAAATGTTCATATTCTTTCGCTAATATTCCTGGCTAGATTTTTTACCCACATATATAACCATTACATTTTAATTATACAAATTTATCTCACGCATATTTTGGTTGGACGAAAGGACTTTTTTAAAAAGAGAACTGGGGAGGCAAAGGAAATGAGTCTTGGCTCATTGTACAAGTTGGCGAAGACAGTGTAAACCAATTTTGAGTCATGGATAAGCCATTTTGAATCATGACGAGTTTCATGGGTTTAATACTGTTGAAAGACCGACTCAGGAAAAGGAGGGTCCAGAGGCCAGTGGCAGATATTAGCTGAGACTCTACATTGCAATGATATCTGTTCACACTCCCCATGCTCAACAATTACACATATATTCAGATTTTTTAAAATGTATTCTAATTTTAGTCACTCCTTTGAATTTCATTTTTATGTGGATAGTTGGAACGTTTCTAGGTTTTGAGGACCTGTTCAGAAAGGACTGAAATCCTAAAAGTCACTATAGGAAGGCAGTCTCAGACAGCATGTAACTGAAATCCTTAGTATAGGTTGGTTTGGTTCTTTCACGAATGAGCACATATAAAATTATACCAATCACATGGCAATTCCCAGAGCATTTTGTCATGCTTAAGCACTTGGTTATATCTTAGAGTAAAGATCCAGGCCTTGTAAAGTCAGCTTCTAGTTCAATGAGGTGATAGGCAAGAACGTTAGAAAATAAGTAGATCTTGGGTTCCTTTCTGCAGTGTCTTTCCCTGAATGTCACAGTGTCAGGGCTGGCCCTGGGCATTGGCTGAAATGAAGAAGTGCCTGTCCTCCCTTTAGAGCTTTCAATGAGGAGTCCCAGTCAGCCTAAAAATTCTGGCAAAGGGAGAGATTTGGGTTCTGAGAAGCCAAATTTTCTCTGGCTCTGCCACTACCTGTAGCTACACTGCCAACTTATTTGGGAAATGAGCTGGACTGTATTATTTCAGAGCAAGGTCCTGACTCCATTCCTAACCCCTTCTGCTTGGCATGCTTTTCCTCAAAACATCAGCTTCCACAATAGTCTGATGAAATGAGCTTGCTGGGGCACACAGCTTTTCTGTATGCATGAATTTGCTCATCATCATCTCTCCTATTCACAGCTCCTCAGGGGTTTCCTGGGCAGCAGGAGATTTACTGTGGGGTGGGGAAAGCAAGGATTTAGAGCCAAGTGCTTCCCTGAAACACACTGCCTGGGCAGGCTGGTTCTGCTGTTAAAAAGCTCCTCCATGGCCGTATGTCTCCATTCCTCTATTAAGTAGAGAGTTACTGTTATATAGACAGAGGCACTGGCTTCCTTCATCAATTACACCCTGTGCCGCCCCATCTGCAGGCATGGCATTTTGCCCATTTATGAAATTATAGGCCAGCCACAATCGAAAACAACTGGCATCTACTGCGAAGCTCAGAAGCCTAAAAACCTAAGAAATTCTCCCTTATAGCCCTGAGAAGTCATGGCTCCCAGAGACTGGCTCATAATTAAATGATTGTGAAACTTTTCCTCGTCTCTTTCAGGTGTGGTATGCTGGTAAAGATAGGGAAAGGGTAGCATTTGAATTAATCTTTCATGATACACAGAGAAAAGAGGAACCACAAGTCTTAAGAGACGTTATACTTGTTACGTAGACAATTAGTATTCGCTTCCTTTCTTGATTTCGGATTTTATTCACATTCTCTACAAAGAATTCTTCATTTTCCTAAGAAGTGGTAAGGGGGAGGGGAGTAAATCTTATAGATTCCACATGTTTTTTCCTTGATTCCTCCTCTAGAAGACACAATAGTAACAAAGCATCATCACATTGTACCTTCAGATATCAGTCAACAGCCATTGGAACTGCACAGCAGTTCCCAGTGGCACCAAACTTAGAGTTCCCAACTTATAAGCAAACTTTATTCCAAACTCTCTTTGGTAGGTTTTTGTTTTAGCTTTAGTTTTTAGAAATTGGAACATCTTTTTTTTCTAGAAACTATGCTGTTTTTTTAACATTCCATTTTGTAATAATTTTAAACTTTAAAAAGTTACAAAAATATTCAAAAAGAGTTTGGCTATACCTTTTGCCCAACTTCTTCACCTCATGTTAACATTTTGCCTAACCATAGAACAGTAATCGCTATTGATACAATCCTATTAACTAATCTGTAGACTTTATTTGAATTTCACCACTCATTCCACTAACGCCCTTCTTCTGGTTCACAAGTCAATCCGGGGCCCATCTTGCGTTTAGTTGTCATGTCTCCTTAGTGTCCTCTAATCTAGGACTGTTCCTCATGACCATATAACACTTTTGAAGAGTACTGGCTAGTTATGTGTTAGAATGTGTCTCAATTTGGAGTTATCTCTGTTGTCTCATGATTAAAATGAGCTATGCATCTTTTCCAAAAATACCAAAGAAGCTATGTGGAACCCATCTCAGAGCATCATATCAAAAGGTACATGATGTCAATATGTCTTATTACTGATGATGTTAACTTTGATAACTTGGTTAAAATGGTGTCTCCAGTTTTCTCCACTATAAATATTACTATTTTTCACTTTGGAACTATTATTTTTTAAAGCTAGGGTTCTAGGATGATACCTAAAAGCCTATATAACCCATCACAGTTATCGCTGTACATAGTTATCAGGATGCTTGAAACGAAAGGAAGGTAGGAAAACTGAAACATGCTCTTTCTCATCTGTATTTATATTTACTGAGGTGGTAGGCAGTACAAACACTTTTCCCATCTTTGCCACTGTCACTGGTTGCTTTAGTCCATAGTTATAGGAGAAAACAGTGACTTAAGAGACAATTGTTATTCTCATGATAAAATGAAAATATGAGTCAGATAATCCTCAGTTTGAATCATAGGTCTGTGGCCTCGGACAAGTTATTAAGCTTCTCTTTTATAATATAATGATAATAGCATTTATCTTGCAGGATTCATTTGAATATTTGAGATTATAAATATAATGTTCCCATGTAGGACAGAGCCCATGGTAGGTACTTAATACAAGTCTTAACCATGTCTGATGGGAGATTGGGTGATGTTTTTGTTCCAGTGTAACATTGGTCAGTTGTTCATATTCGTAAAACCTTTATTAGCCTGGTCCATTCATTCATTCAAAATATCTATATTGAGTGCCTACCATAGGTCAAGAGCTAGTTGTATAGTCCTTGCCTTTATGGAACTTTTGCTCTAGTAAAAGAAAAACCAATAAATAAGTAGAAACATATAAAATGTGAAAACTTATCAAAGAAAAATGAGAGAAGGAACATATGTAGATGGAATGGCAAAATAAAACTTTACTCAAGAGGTGACATTCACAATGAAACCCCAAAATGGCAAGGATTTCTTTATGCAAAGAGTCAAAGGAAAAGCTTTTCTAGCAGATGGAACAGCAAAGGCAAAGATTCTAAGATGGGATAAGGTCTTTGAGATGTTCGAGAAAATGGAAGATGGCTAGAGTGCCTGGATCTCAGTGAAGAATTTAAGAGCTACTTGAACTTAATAGCCAAAGCTCTTCAGCAAGCTTATTCATATACTTTTTCTCCTTTTAGTTAAATGGTCATCTAGAATTCTGCTCAGTTTGGGGCATTTTTCTAAGTCATTGGTGGTAGTAGAAATGTATTTCTCAAATGCCACCCGCCCCGCCCACTCCAGCCCTTACCTTAATTATACTCATATTTGAAAGTATTATTTATTCCACAGAGTTTTCTTTCCTCCACTGTGAACATATTAGAATATTGAAAGCATTTTTACTTACTCTCTTTGCTTTCCCACTCTTCCATGCCAATTACTGTTCTTCCACCTTGGTAATGATCTAGTTAAGGTCCACTTGCTGAGTACACAATTTGCTCTGCCTTTAAAAAATCCCTAAGCATGCTGCCAACATAGCCTCACTTCAGCACAGTTAAACTGTGAAAACAAGGTTGTCTAGCACCTTAAATATTGTCACATTACATTAAAAACACATTCTTCAATGCTCAGAGCAAAGCAGAGTCACATAAACCTGTTGGAAAATTCTTGGCGATTAAACTGGAAAGGGTGTTCATATTTTCTTGGGGTCTGTTTGCAGATGTGACTCAAGAGTGTCATCTGGGTGGGCTTATTATAATGCTTACGAATGACCATCTATTTTCTAGTTATGTAGCAGTGATCCTGGGAACTCATTCTGGTATTTCACTCTCTGCCTCAAAAGCATCATATGAAAAGCTTGGAATCTGCAATCATAGGCTAAGAAGACAATATTTGCAAAATATTCATTTTCTGCAATTATAAAAGGCATTGGTTTGAATAGGAAATCGGCAAAAAGGACTAGAGATTATCCCTTCCCCAACCCTAGATATTTGCAGTTTTAGAAAGAACAGTATTAGTGTTTTAGGTTGAATTGTGTTCTCCCCAAATTCATCAAATTCATACGTTGAAGTCCTAATCCCCATTACCTCAGAATGTGACTTATATGGAGATAGGATCTTTACAGAGGTAATCAAGTTAAAACGGACTCATTACGGTGGGCCTCAATCCAATATGACTGGTGTCCTTATAATAAAAGGGAAATTTTGGATGTGGAAATGCACACAGAGGAAAGACAATGTGAATAGACACAGGGAAACGACTGCCACTTACCGCCAAGGAGAGAGACCTAGAACAGATAGATCCTTTCCTCTAGTATTTTTTAAAAGTTCCCCAAGTGATTCTGATGTACCCATAGGTTCGGAGACCTTGTATTAGTTTAGTTCAGTGAGCTTCAAATGTAGTCCCCAGACCACCTGTGTCAGAATCACCTGGAAACTTGTTAGAAATATAAATTCTCATGCCCCACACCAGCCCCACTGAATCAGAAACTCTTGGGGTGAGTTTAAGAATTAATGTTTCAACAAGCCCTCCAGATAATGCCAATACACGCTCACATTTGAAAAACATTGGTCTAGTACATTGATGTTTTACATGATGGCAACTTAGAGAATCTGAAAAAAAAAATGTGTATGTGCACAAAATTTTGTATTTAATATCAGAGAGGTCAAGTTCTCCCTTAGTCCATGGACATCTCAGGGTCTAAAGATCCTGGTTTAAGAGCTTGAGACTTCTATACCTCTAATCCACCAAGCCATAAATTTAGAAGAGAGCTTTTTGCTCTTTCTTAACTGCAAAATAAGCAGACTTCCAAGCAAAAGGCCTCTCCCCCTGTCCTGCTTACATGCCCCTCTCTAGCTAAGTTAGGGGCTGCTTGGGTGAAGTCTAAGCCTCTTGCTTGTCTCGATCAATTTCCATGCTGAGGTTTACAGGCCTGAGGCAGAGCTGTGCATTCGCTCACCTGATACAAATGGCAATATTTTTCTTAGGCTCACATGAATACAAACAACCCAGCTGTGAAAAGATCAATGCATGTGTCTGTTGTGGCCAGTCAACTGCAAGTTATGATTTGCAGCAGGGCCTAAGAAGAGTACGGCAGCTTTTCTCAAATCAAAATCATTTTTACATGAAAGTGACAAAGACAAAAAGTCATTGCAGAAAAGGTTGGTAATTAAAATACATCTGTGTCCAATTAGAGTACGTGTTACAATTACTGAAATAGTAACGTATGCTGGTAACAGGGAAATGATCCAGAGCCCCAAACACGTTAGACTTTTGAGCAGGGCATTGCCTCAGGCAAAAATTAAAGTTAATAATGATGGAGATTATTCATTGAATGGCAACATTGTGCCTGGCATATGCCCTCAGAGCTTAAAACCTAAATGACCCAGACAAGCAGATTGCCTAGCCACTAGGTGGTCAGTGCCTGTTTGGTAGGCACACTTAATGAAGTGCCTCATCTGCATCCAAACGTTAAATCAAACTTCTGTGGACTCAAGCTAATTGGTAATACCAATGCCAAACCCAAATTCTACTTTTGCAAATGCAGAAAAGAAAAATCGTGATGTGTTTCTGTTCCTATTTGCCTTTAAGAATTTTGCCAGCATAGCTGTGTAAATTATGTTCCCTTCAGTGAAGCAGTCTTTCAGGCTCTAACAGGTTATGGGGTAAACAATCTAGAGACAATCTGGACATCTTCATTCCCTTATAAGATGCCCAAAATGGTCTCAGCTAAAATCAGCTGGAAAATATTTGCTAATTTGAATTATGGAAGCCCTGATAACTTATAACTAGGAAAGACAGGAGTTGTGTGCACACACATGTGCCCCCCTACACATGAATTTATAGGTCTTGTTAAATGAAGTCTTCAATTCTTATCATCATCTGATCCCATCCTTTCACCTGTCTGTATTTCCAAATGAAATCTAAGCCTAATATTTATTATTTCTCCATCTAAAAAAATATAAAATGTATTTTAATCCCCAAAGCGCTATTATAGGAAGGAAAATTTAAGAGTCACATGACCGAAGGTTCATATTGGTGTGGGATTTGAATGCTTGGATGTGACAGCAAGTTGATTCATTTTGGATTCTGTATATTCTGGAGCATGTAATGAGTTATTGATCTATGATAAACTAAACTGACATTTTTGTAACCAGTAAGCCATCAGTACATCCACTAAGCATAGGTTTCAGTAATGTATCGTTAGAATCAGGTCGTTGGTAGTTTAGGACACATTTTCTAGCATTGGTTGCAAGAAAGAACATATACATATTTACAACGGTGCATGCGTATCTACATTGTTTTTCTCCTCTCTCCACTAGGAAATATATTTTTCCTTAACATATAAGAAGTCCTCTCTTCACTCACCTCCAATGTGCTTTTTTGACATCAGTTGATGGGTTAAGCAGATGATCTGAACTCCACTTTTCCCAGGCTTTTACTAGGAACTTAAAATTTTGTTTCCAATCCAAAGTCTCTTTAGATGACCCAGCCTTCAAATCCACCAGGTTACGTTATCTACTCCAAGTGTTGGTTGGATGATCTGCAACCTCCACCCATCTCCAGAAGTCAAAGTGTGATGCTGAAATTCTGAAAGTCTCCTGAGCAACCAGGTCTCTTGGAAAGTTCAAGAGGGAGAAAGGACTTCTAGGGGTTTCTCTCAGCCTGAACGATACACTTTAGACATTACTCTTAGAGACTGCAATGCTCAGCAGCTATTTTTAGAAGTAAGGTGGGAGGGGGAAGCAAGAGGGGTTCTCTGTGGTGAGAAAACTTGGCAAAAGCCTTTGGTGACTTCCCTTACTGCCAAAACAAAGAGGAAAGATGGAGACCAGTGGTAAGGATCTGACATGTGTTCTGTGGCTACTCAGAGGTCAGGTGCTGTGAAAGGCACTTCACCAACAACCCTGCAATGTGGGATTAATACTCCCATTTTGCATTTAAGAAACCAAGTCTCTATTCAGTTGTTTTCTCTAGGACACACAGATAGTGATAGACTTGGCTTTTGAACCACTGCTCTAAAGACTGTCTGAGCATACAATATACATATAATACTGGTAATAATAATGCCTGACTCATAGATTTGTTATAAAGATTAACATTTGTAAAGTAATTAAGTACTTGACACAATAGACACTCAATACACTTGGTAATTGCTATTATTATTATTACTATAATCATCATCCTCACTTTGTTAAGTTCTACCCAGGCTTCTATTACTATGGTACACTTTGCTTGGTACTTCATTGGTGTCCAATGCATTTTTGTAAAATTATCAAATAGGGAAAAGAATGTATTTACTGTTCTTGTCACTCTCACAATAGGCCCAGGTTTTAAAGAACGTACTAGGATGTCTCAGCTGCTTTACCTTTGCCAGGAAAGGCAAGGGCAATGTATATCTGTGAACTTTCTGGAAACAAGGCATGGGGTTGTAGGGACCTGAATATCACTTCTCACTGCCAGAGCCAAGAAGCTCAGGAAGGCCATGTCTGTTCACAGGTATATCCTGGTATGCATTCTAAGGATTAGCAGTTATCCTACTCTCCTAAAAAGAGAACGCTCTGCCTTGCTTTCCTCTCTGAGCTCCCGGTAAGAACTTCTCAGGACAGCCAGAGTGCCCACAATAATGGTTTGTTGCCATTTCTTGCCTCTTCTCCTCTCCCACTAGTAAAGATTGTGGCAATTTTTTCTTATTGGTTAATTATTGACTAATATTACTTGGATTCCAAGGTTGATCCTATTTTACTCCTACCTTCTCATCATTTTCAGATAATACTCTAATAAACTATACTTGTTAGAATTCAGATTCCAAAACTCCTTTAGCCCATTGTTTGTTTTTCAATTGTTAGTCAGTCTCTTTCAAAATCTCTCTTCCTTATGTTGATTCCAGATTAATTCTAGTTAATCTAATTTTATGTCTATCACTGATTCAAATTTCCTCATTTTCCACTTCAGCCTACCCACCTTTTCCCTTAGACAAGCCTAGCATCCTTAATACTTATACTTAACTTCTGATGCAGCTCTTTTCAGGGGCAGTAACATTTGGTAGAAAATGCTATGACTGAGTCTCAAGTGACTTGGATTCCACTTCAACACGGTCCTTACCTAACTCACTAAAGCCAAAGGATTATTAATTGCCTGGGATTCCGTTTTCCCATCAGTAAAATGGAAGACTTAGCTATAGATGATCTTTAGAATCTCTTTATTATTGAGTCTATTCTATCGTAAATCACTTGATCTTTAACTTGTTTGTAGAAACTATGTGCCCTTTTAAATCTTTTCTCAAAATAGCGTTTCCTCATTATTAAAATATAGGTTTAGTCAGATCCCTTTGGAATTACACATTTTTTGCATAGTCCATGAAATTTAACATTTGAACAGTACTTGTGGTGAAGTGGGGGAATAGTCAATAAACATTTAAATGCAAGCTATTTTAGATGTTCTGCCTTTCTTTTTATGTAACCCATGGAAAAGATGAGAAATGAAAAAAAAAGGCCAGTGTAAGCTTAGATGTTATTTAACAGACAAAATGATTAAACTCTCCAATGGCAAGAACAAAATTTTATAAATGCTTTTTGCTTCTACTGCAAAACCTCTAGCAATAAAAATAAAACTCTCTTAAGGCTTCTTTACAGCATGGCTACTAAAATCTTTTTACTAGAGAAAACTTCTCAAGAGGAAAATGAAAAATTTTTGATACAGATGAAACCTAAAAATGTGGATCTACTAAATGAGAAACATTTATAAACTTGATTATTCCTTTTCTGTCTGGAAATCACCTGTTACTTTTTCCCTTCGTCCGTTTTTCCTCTGGTATAGCTGATTCACATATATGAAATAAAAATACATGGCACATAGGCTTCTAGTTCCTCTTCTTGTACCCATGGTGGGCATAAAGAAAAGTATTTTTGTACCAATGGCAGGCATAACTAACAATATTCTTTCCCCATGTGTCCTCCAGCAGCCACAGCATCTTTGTCAATGCAACATCCTATGCAGTCACAGTCTATCCAAGTTGTCACAATATATCACACATACTGACCTCACATAAACTGAGACTAACTAGGTTCCTAATAATATGACTTTTCAGGCCCAGTTATAGCCTACCGCCGTCTCAAAGTAGAAGCTGAAACATTCTTCATTGTATCATTCAATAAACTTAAATTTAAAAATGGCTATGAGAGATTTCTGGTCAAGATGGCACAGTGAGTAAACACTGTGCTTACCTCCTCTTGTGACCACCTCAGAATTAGAATTAAACTACAGAATAGCCACCATTGAGAATCACTTGAAGTCTGGCTGAACAGAAGCCCTCTAACTAAGGATATACAGAAGCCACGTGGAGACTGGTAAGGAGGGGCAGAGATGCAAATCAGGGTGGTCCCACACCCATGTGCGGCAGTTAAAAATTGGGAGGGATATCTTGGCTGTGAAGTTTCCCTCAGAGGAGCAAGGGGTCTCAGGCTTATCATTGAGCTCTCCAGCCCAGAGTTCCAGTGCCAGGAAGAGAAGTCCCCACAATCCCTAGCTGTGAAAACCAGTAGAGATTGTTGCTGAAAGAGACAGAGAGCTTCTTGAGTCCCAGTCTTTCCTCTTAAAAGACACATGCATGGACTTACTCGCTGACAGACTTACTCACTCAGTACCAGTGCTGGGGCAGCAGCTAGAAAGGTACCGGAGACATATGGGGAGGAATTGATTTTTCTGGCTTTACAGTAAGAGCTAGAGAAGTAGCTCTCCCCCTAGACAGAGGTGGTGACAGGAGACATTGTTCCCTTATTGAGCCTGACTCCCATCCAGCATGTAGACACAGACAACTATCATATCTGAGTCTTCATCAACCTGGCTAATGCCATTTGTCCCACCTTGATGATTCCTGAAACCCCGCCCCACCCAATTTGTGGACCCACCCAAGCCACCTCCAGTGGATTTTCCATACAAATGGCCTGTCTTGGTTCATGCTGTAGACTTTCCTAAAAATCTCTCAGAGGTTCACAAACCCCAAACAAGCAGCATTGGCTTTGGCATGCCCACCACCTCTTGCTAAGCAGCCCCATGCCTGGCACTAGTGACAGCCAGCCTTGGTTCATAGCTTGGCCTCTCTGAGGCATCTTCAAGACCAACGTGGTTGGCGGCCATCTGTAGATCACTTTGTGGCTCATGCCAGTTGGCCCCTGGCAGGGCACAGATAGTGGCTGGCCTTGGCCTGCAGAAGGGCTCCACCCAGGAGGACCCAGGCTGGTATACCCAGTGCCTGGTTTTGGGCCACGCTGGAGCATCACCCAGTGCCTCTGCAAACAACACACCTGAAGGGCACACTGGGCAGGCACCAGAGTACTGTTAAAATTATTCCTGCTTCATAGGGTCAGCCCCTATATAACATCTCCTCCACTGTAGTCATGGCCAGTCCTCACAACCAATTAGCCTGAGGGTCAGTCCCTCCCATTAACATGCCAACAGCAACCAAAGCTCAATTACTATAAGAGGGCACACACAACCCATAGAAGGGTCACACCTGGAGCACCCAGCTCAGGTGACCAGGGAGACAATGCCACTGGGTCCTATATGACATCTACTACATAAGACCACTCTACTAAGACCAGGAGACTTAGCAACTCTATCTTATACATAGAAATAAACACAAGGAGCTAGCCAAAGTGGAGAGATAAACATGTCCCACATGAAAGAACAGAAGAAAGCTCCAGAAAACTCAACAAAATGAAGACAAGCAATCTACCAAATGCAGAGTTCAAGACACTAATTATAAGGATGCTTAATGAACTTAGAGGAAGAGTAGATGAACTCAGTAAGAACTTTAACAAAAGGATAGAGAAAACATAAAAAAGGAGATAGAAAACATAACAAAAAAACAGAAATGAAGAATACAATAGCTGAAATGAATACATCAGAGAAAAATCAAGAATATGCTAGAGGAAAATCAACAATAAGTTAGATGAAGCAGAAGACTGAATTGGCGATTTATAAGACAAGGTAGCAGAAAACACCTAATCAGAACAACAAGAAAAAAAGAATCAAAAGAAAAAAAAAAAGGATAGTTTAAGGGGCCTCTGGGACAACATCAAACATACCAACATTCGCATCATAGGAGTACCAGAAGGGGAAGAGAGAAAGCAAATAATTGAAAACCTATTTGAAGAAATAATGACAGAAAATTTCCCTAACCTGGCAAAGGAAATAGACATACAAGCCCAGGAAGTGCAGAGAATCCCAAACAAGATGAACCAAAAGAGTCCCACACCAAGACATATCATAATTCAAATGCCAAAGATTAAAAACAAAAGGACAGTTTTAAAAGCAGCAAGAGAAAAGCAGTCACATACGAGGGAGTTCTCGTAAGACTGTCAGCTGATTTTTCAACAGAAGTTATACAGGCCAGAAGGGTTTGGCAAGAAATATTCAAAATGATGAAAAGTAAGGACCTACAACCAAGATTACTCTATCCATCAAAGCTATCATTTAGAATCAAAGGATAGATAAAGAGCTTTCCAGATAAGAAAAAGCTGAAGAAATTTATCATCACCAAACCAATATTAGAAGAAATATTAAAGAGATTTCTTTAAGAAGAAAAAAGATAAAAAATATGAATAATAAAATGGCAATAACTACACATCTATTAAGTAAAGTATCAATGACTTTAAATGTAAAAGGATTAAATGCTCCAATCAAAAAATAAGGTGGCCGGATGGATAAGAAAACAAGACCCATACATATGCTGTCTACAAGACACTAACTTCAGATCAAAAGATACTCAGATTGAAAATAAAGGGATGGAAAAATATATATGTTATGAAAATGGAAACGAAAAAAAGGATAGGGTTGCAATAATACCAGACAAAATTGACTTTAAAACAAAGGTGTAACAAGAGACAAAGAAGGACCCAGTAATTCCACTTTTGGGTATTTATCTGAAGAAACCCAAAACACTAATTCAAAAAGACATATGCATTCATATGTTCACTGCTGCATTATTTACAATAGCCAAGATATGGAAGGAATCTAAGTGTCCATTAATAAATGAATGAATAAGGAAGAAGTTGTACATATGTATAATGGAATATTACTCAGCCATAAAAGGAATGAAATCTTTCCATCTACAACAATATGGATGGACCTGGAGGGTGTTATACTAAGTGAAATAAGTGAGACAAAAAAAGACAATTACCATATGATTTCACTTACATGTGGAATCTAAAAAAAACAAAAACAAAAAACAAAATAAATGAACAAACAGAACAGAAACAAACTTCTAGACACAGAGAATTTTTTGATGATTGTCAGATGGGATGAGGGTTGGGGAGATGGGTGGAAAAAGGGAAGGATTTAAGAAATACAAACTGGTAGTTTCAAAATAGTCATGCAGATGTAAAGTACAGCATAGGGAATATAGTAAATAATATTGTGGTAACAATGTAAGGTGTCAGATGGGTACTAGATTTATCAGTGATTACTTCATAGGTTATGTAGATGTCTAATCACGATGTTGTACACCTGAAACTAATATAATATTGTAAGTCAACAGTAATTGAAAACTAAGAAATTATTTTAAAAAATAAATAAAAACAAAATGGCAGAGAGAACAAAGGCTTGTTAAGGAAAATGACTATGAATATAAAATAAGAGAACATGAACAAAGAATAATTCCTAAATTGCTTTTTTATCTTAGTTATCTTTACAACTTATTGAACATCTACTTTGTACCCAGCCCAGTGAAGATGAGAAGGATTAGCCTACGCCAGCCTTTCGGAAGTCTTTATTTCACTTCTCCTTTTATCCAACGTGGTTCGATTAGCACCTATATTTCATCTCTGAAACTAACCTTCATATAATCATAGGTTGTAGGTAAAAGAGCATGAGACCTAATATTTATTGCAAGCTTACTATGTGCCAAGCACTATGCTAAGTACTTTGTCAATGTTATCTCATTTAAGTCTTAAGAACTTTAAGAGGATTAATATTGTTTCTATTTTAGACATAAAAAAATTAAAACATCAAATTAAAGTAAATTTTCCAAGGTCAAGCAGCTGTTAAGGAGTGGAGTTGGGATATAAACCCAGCTTTATTTGTCTCTATGCGATACTCTTTCCACAATACCAAATTACCTTTAGAAAAGACCTCAGACATTTGGCACTCTTTTTATTAACAGATCAACATATTGAATGCTGAAAACATAAGCTACCAGAAATAGAAAATAGTGGCTGTCTCTCCAAGGTATGCCTAAACATGTAGCTTAAATTGCCCTCTTGCATTTAGCATCAGTACAGTAGGAAAGGAAGGGCTATGTTTGGGGTAAGGAGAGAAAACAGGAAAAGCAAGAAAACTCAATTCAAGATATTTCTACTTTCCAATCACCCTCTTATAGCAAAATGTTTGTCAGTGCTTCCAAAAAATTATTATGATGCAATGTGTGTGTATGTTTTTTAAAAAAGGATAGATGGGGAGACTACGGCTTCATGAATTTATTGAGAGTAAAAACATTCTTATATCAAATTTCCATGTACAACTTTTTCAAAAAGGACACAATCTATTGAGATAATTCTCCAAAGTATTTCTAAATTCTAAAGCAGATGTACATATTATTAATCAAGTGTTTAATGTTTATTCTAGGTAGCCCATTAGCTTTAGCTAACTGTAATGTATGGCATGGTGGAATTGTATTTTTATAGACTATACATTCATTTTATAGTACTTCTGGGCCTTTTGTAAAATTAATAAAAATATTTTCATGCTTTTCTAATAGGACATTAAATATAAATCTGACATTGTTTAATAGCTGTTATTTATGTAATAAATATCAATAACATAACATCTTTTTTGGTCAGCCATGTAAACTCTCAGGTAGATCATATATTCCTATGGAAAAAGAGAGAGGAATCCATTATAAAGCAGCTCACTTTGTGACAATTTCTAGAAACTTCCTGCAGGGAAAAATGATGCCTGTGAAATATGGCTTCTACTCTGTGAACTTAAATTTTTATAAAAGAAAGTAGAAAATTAACACAATTTCTAATTCTGGCAACCAAAAAATAAAACTTCCGTGAAATATTTAAATCAATAATGGACATAAAAATATTTGGGTCCAATACTAAATAATGGCCCATTTTTTTCTTTCTCTCTTCTTTTTAGAGTGGGGGGAGAGGTGGGAAAATAGGGTAGGTTTATGTGTGCTTATGCATCATATATAGGACATACCAAAAATCTTTTTACAATTTTCTTAATAAAGACTAAGTTTTTCTGCTAATAATATCAATTTCTACTCAACAAAAGAAAGAAAAAACTTATGTTATTACATGGAGGAGTGTAAAGGAAAGAAAATTATCTTTTTCATGACTGAGATTTTTAACATTTTGATTTATATATACACACATATCTTTCACTTTAGTTTTTTTTAAAAAAATAGAAGTATAGGAAATAAGCTTTTCCATAGCCTATCTTTAGAAGATGTATTTCTGTGTATAAAATATTAATATGTTTCATCACTTTAAATAGTTGTATAATATTCCACTGACTTAATAAACCATAATTTAAATATTCTTTTATTGATAGATATTTAGATTGTTTGAAACTTATTGGTTATAAATAGCCCTAAGTATACATATGTTATGGGCAGTTACTTGTCTTTTTTAAAGAATTAATTCATAGAAAAGAACCCTCTGCTTAAAAGTATAAGCACAACTTACATTCAGACACATAGTCCCAAATTGCTCCCACCAACACATACAAAAATGCTCACATCCCCATACATTTTCAACATGGGATTTTACTGTTCTTTTAAATGCCAACATTATTGAATATAAATAACTCCTCGTTTTAATTTGCATTTTGATAACTATTGAATTTGATATCTTTTTATAGATCAGTTGGTTGAAATTACCTGCTCAATATCATTTACCCCTTTTATTATTGACGTATTTGTATCTTTTCTTATTGAAATACTTAACATATTAAGAATATTAGTTCTTCACATGCAAAAGAATGAATATAGAGCCCTGCCTCACACCATATAAAAGTAACACAAAATAGATCACAGCCCTATATATAAAAGCTAAAATTATTATGTTCTTAGAAGAAAACATAGGAGTAAAGCCTTGTGATCTTGGATTAGGCAATGATTTCTTAGATGTGACACAAAAAGTACAAGCAATGAAATACAAAATAAGCTGAACTTTGTTAAAATTTAAAAATTTGTTCTTCAACGGACATCATTAAGAAAGTGACAAAGACAATTCATGGAATGACAGAAAACATTTGCAAATCATATATCTGGTAAGGGACTTTTATTCAGAAAAATTTGTTCTTCAATAGACACCATTAAGAAAGTGAAAAAGAATTCATGGGACGACAGAAAACATTTGCAAATCATATATCTGGTAAGAGACTTTTATTTTTAATATATAAAGACCTCTTATGACTCATTAATAGAAAGGCAAATAATCCAATTTTAAAATAGGCAAATAATTTGAATAGAGATTTCTCCAAAGAAAATATAAAAATGGCCAATGAGCACATGAAAAGTTGTTCAGAAACTTTAATCGTTAGAAAAATGCGAAGCAATACCACCGTGAGATACTATTTCATACTCACTAAGATGTCTATATTCAAAATAAAAAAGAAAAGAGCAAATGTTGGTGAGGATGTAGAAACTTTAGAACCCTCGTACATTGCTGATAGGAATATAAAATTGTGCAGCCAATGTGAAAAACAGTCTGGCAGTACATCAACAAATTAAACATAAGGTTGTAGTGGCAATTGAACTCCTACATATATATATATGTATCCAAGAGAAATAAAAACATATGTCTATGCAAAATCTTGTACATAAATATTTGTGGCAGTATTATTCATAATAGCCAAAAAGTGGAAGCAACTCTAATGTCCATTAACTGATGAATGGATGAACAAATGTGGTATATCCATACAAAGGAATATTATTCGGCCATGAAAAGAATACAGCACTGATGCCTGATATGATATAGATGAACTTAAAAACTTTATGCTACATGAAAGGAGCCAGACACAAAAGGTCACACATTGTATGTTTCTATTTGTATGAAATGTCCAGAACAGGCAAATAAATCTAGAGACAAAAAGTAGACTAGTGGTTATCGGGTACAGGGGAAGGATGCTGATGGATAGAAGGGTTTTTTTTAGGGTAATAATGTACAAGAATTAGACTATAATGGAAGCACAACTCTATCAATATACTAAAAACTACTGACTTATATACTTTAAAAGAGTGAACTTTTCAATATGTAAATTGTATCTCAATACAGCTGTTATTTAGAAAATAATAATACTCCTTTTGTTCTTATATTGCAAATTGTTTTAAACTGGTGTTTTCAAGTTTTATTGTTTTTCACTGGATATAATTTTTTATATTTTTATAGTAAAAATATTAGTCTTTTTCTCTGTGATTTTTGGTCATATTTATAAATTGTTTCCCCACTTTAGGCTTGTGGAAATAATCATTTAAACTTTTTTATAATATCTTTAGAAGATTTAGGTATTTGATCCATTAGAAATTTATATTTTGGTGGACATTAAAGTGTGAAATAGGACTCTAGCCTTTTTTTTTCTTTTTTTTTTCCAAAATGGATAACCAGTTGTTTCAACTTGGTTATTTAATAATTTATCTTCTCCCTGTTGCTTGAAATGCTACCATATTTATATTTTAATTTGCATATTAAGAAGTACAGATTGGTATTTGCAAAATAGTCATGAGGATGTAAAGTACAGCATAGGGAATATAGTTAATAATATTGTAATAACTATGTATGGTGCCAGGTGGATGCTAGACTTATTGGGGAAATCACTTTGTGAATTATATGTCTAACCACTAAAAAAAAATAATAATAATTTGCATATTAAAATTACTTTAACTTTTATATTAAAATTTGTGTTTATTCCTGTACTCTGTTCCACTGACTTAGATGCTTCTTCTTGCATCACTATAGCTGTTTTATTTGTTATAGCTTTAAAATACATGTTATCACACAAGCAGGCAAGAATGACCTTCTCTGTCCAGAACTATTCAAATTAGTTATATATTACAATTACAGTTACAAATGTTTTTTTAAAGCAATCTTTAATACTCTCCACCAAAAAAAAAAAAAAAAGCATTGGGAATTCAATTACAATTACACTGTATTTGGAAATTAGTTTAGAGATCATGGACATATCACATTGAGACTTCTCAAATAGGAATAAAATCTGGTTCCTCATTTACTTGTCTTCTTTATGTTCCTCTGAAGAGCATTACAGTTTTCTTCATATACTTTCAGCATATTTCTTTCCAAGTTTACCCTCAGGTGTTATATATATTTAATTTGCCTTTGTGAATGGGATATTTTCCCCACTATACGTCGCAATAATATTTGTGTGGTATTTGACATGAAAAGCTAGTGATTTTTGCATTATTTTATAAACTATTAACCTTGCTAAACTCATTCCTTCTAAAAATTTTACAATGTTTGCCTCCTTTCTAATATTTATGACTATATTTCACTTTCTTGATATGACTTTGGCTAGCACATTTAAAAGCATTGTATGTAATAGCAATTGATGACTGATATCCATGGCTTTTTTTCTTTACAAAGAATTCCTGTATTTTACCACTAAGAACTATATCAAATTTTGATATGAGCAGTTTACATTTTGACCATGTTAAAGAATTATCATATTCTATTTTTGTTTCAGAGCTGTACCGAAGACAGTTAAATTTTTTAAATGCTGTATTATAGTAGTAGAAATACATTCACCTTTCTGATGATAATCTCTGTGTTATCAATCAACCTGTCCATTCAATAAATACGTATTTAGCCACACACTGTCTTAAGTACTGGGGATACAAATATGGTCCCTGCTTTGCTAGCATTCACTGCTGAGGGCAGTTAGTCTAATCCTTTTTATTACTCTGAAGGACTTATGGAACGCAGTATAACAGGCATCACTGAAGCAATGGTATTCAGTGGTAGAGAAGAGATGAAGCACACTAAAGGGACAGATCATAATGGGGAAAGAAAAGGGCAGGGGTGGCATGAATCATTTAACAAAGCACCCCAAGTGATTCTGACATGGCCACTAGGTTGGTCACTGGATTTTAGTAATATCTAAATTTAATATGGGTTTTACGGTTTTACTCTATAAAATTTGTCATGTTTTCACAAAATTAATTACTTTACTCCGAACAATAACCTCATGTTACACGTTATCTCAACATTACAGAAAACAAAACTGAAACTTGGAATTTTTAGGATACCAGAGCTAAGCAAAAAAGACAAAATCTGCACTCTTCTCATGTACCGTAATAAAAACAATTGAATAAAATAATATGCCTTAAGTTTCATAATCCTTAGTAAGAGTTCTATAACTCATTCTTCCTGATTTTTTACCCCAAAGCTCCCCATTTCTCATTTCAACCTGAGAATCACCTGTTAGTCACACCAGGCCATCCCAACCAGTGCTGTTCCAATCCTTCTGAATTGCAGGAATACCTAAGAGCAGTCCTCTGTGAAAGCCCTGTGTTCTTGTCCTACACTGACCCTTGCTGATCAAGAGGCAAGGGAGGGTGTGCTCAGATCAGGGCCAAAGTCTCTGTTGTAGTGCAAAAAAAAAAAAAAAAAAAATGTTGGCTATCAAGCCCTCGAGGCTTAAAACAATTACCAGGGAGTCAGCAACCTTTGCTGGATAGTCATACTCCTGTGCTCCAAACCAAGGGGAACCTGCTCCTTCTCCAGCATGGAGACTGCTTTGATCCCAGAATCCTTCTCCTAATTTACTTCATCCAGAGAGCACATATGGGAGACTGTTAAGGCAACTGGATGTAGTATTTTTCTACCTCTCTGCAACTTAAGGAATATCAGAGGAAGAAAAGTGGTAGAGGGAGCTCAGGAGGCCAGATCAGCAATTCAGTCTTTGCTGAAAACTGCTCCAGATCTCACTGCTAAAGTGGAGTCTTGAGAGCTCTCCGGCATATTAAATATTCATCAAAAGCCAAACACTTTTTCAACATTTGACTGAATAATACAAGTATAGATTTGCCCCATCTCTACTCTTAGATTGCTCAGATATACATAGCACTAAATTACAGTTCTAATGAAGTCAGTTTAAAAGACGTGGAAAGAATCCTTTGTAGTTTATCCCTGCCTTTCATTTCCTCTTAATTTAACCATAAACTAAACGGATCCATAAAATGTTTATAGAGGGTAATAAAGTGATGTTTTTAATACGAAGGCTGCGTTTGTAATTAAGCATAAATTCTATGACATTCTGTGTAATTTGAAATGGTTTGCATGAAATTAACAAATACTTATATCTATTTTATTACTCTTTCCATTAATGGCAAATAATAAAAGAAAAAGAAAAAAAAGTAAGCTCCTGCCAATGTAAGTACCTACAGTTCAAAAACTGAAAATGCAGATGTCGCTAAAGACCTTATCTTTTTCTTGGAAATGTGCCATTAAATTTAATTAGAGCTTTCATTTGCCTTCCTTTTCTTTCGCTCTGTCACTCTTTTTTTTCGGCCCTTCCCCCCCTTCTCCCTCCTCTCTTTCTCCCTTAAGAAAAACTATATGTTTTTTAAATGTCTTCCATAATATAAATGAAGAAACTAATTACCATAAGAAAAAATAAAGTGTTCATATTTCTAATTGTATAACTATCTATTCTATAACTATATTTCTAATTCTATAATATCATATTTCTAATTCTATAACTATACCATTATAAATTGTCTGGAAGGTTCTGTTATGTCAAAGCTCACCCTGATCACTAAATAATATGATGCACATGGCCCTGACACTCACTTTTCATATACTTTTTCTAAATAAAAAAGAAAACTATCCTTGAAGAATTAAAGTCATATTCTACTTTTTTCTGGAATTTTTTGTAAAGAAAATTAGAACTGATCTAATCTTTATTGTTATAGCATTTAATCATCTGGCTGTCAAGATATGATTTCTTACTCTGAAATGATCCACTCTCTATTATATTTCATGTTAACGTTTCAAATCAAGTGAAATGGCGATGTGCATGTTGTTTAAGATAATTGAGGAAAGAAGCCACTGAACTGAATTTCTCTAAATTCATTTAGACTTCAGCAGCAAATACTGATAATCAGAGCCTAAGGATGTCTAATTTTACATGGAATGATAATGGGTTAAGTAAATTAATTTTTGGACATTTTTCTCATCTACACCACACTAAGACCAAAGTTCCCGTAACATTTCTAAAACAATGGTTTTAAATAGTTTCACAAAACATTTTTAAAATATCATCAGTATTTTCTGTAAAACTGTCAGGCTGAAAAGATATCACTGAACACTCGACTCAAAAAGGTATTAGATAAAATATAATAAATTGCCAGGTCTACTTTTCTTGTTTGTAAGACATGAGCGAGGAAGGGGGAATAACTCCGTAATTCTCCACTGTATAGATTCTGTGTTGGAGAAAACAGTCCAGGAATGGGAAGGATTAAAGTTTCTTGCTCTAATGTTTCTGAGCACATAAAACTCAGAGGGTTTGTAGGCTAACTTAGGTCATTTGATGAAAACTAGATTTCCTCTTACTTTCTTGTGTTTGGCTCATTTAGACTTTGATGTTTCTCTGGAAGATAGAAAGTTTCCCTATCCACTAATTGTAATTATAATAACAATTTCCAATTTGCTTCTGGGCATCCCCTCATGGACACCATGCCACCACTTTAAGCTCCACTTATCCGAAACCAAACTCAATTATGTCCCCTGCAAACTCGCTCCATCTCTTGTATCTTCATTTCTTATAATAATATAACTTTTCTTAAATATGGCCACACTAAGAAACTTGGAAAAATTTCCCCCACTGCACTCCGATATTCAAACATCGGCTCACTCTGCTGTGTCTCTGGTATATATTCCTATTTTTCTATTGATTCCACCACCACTGAAGTCATCTTCTGTCCTGACACCTACATTAGCATCCTTACTTCTGAAAGTTCCTGCTTCTCCAACATGTTCTTCTGGCTTTAGTATAGGCTGTCGAAAGCCCAACCCAGGTTATCTATTTCTCAAAAATCTATGGCTTCTAAATACCCTAAGTGCCAATTCAGAAATTCCATACAATGATTCTATCCTGCCCTTCAAGTCACATCTCCTACTTGCTTCCAGAGCATGTCAGTCATGCCTGTCTACACCCGGCCCTCACACCCTCTCCTACCTTTGCTGTCCCCTCAGCTTATAATAACTTGGTTAACTTGGTTATAGTCCTCTACCTTTGACACTTGTCTTTCAGTGTACTTGGCTCAGCTCATATGACCCCACGTCATGAAATCTTTTATAACTCACACTATTATTCATTTCCCCTTTTTCTGTCTGCGTACAGCACTTTCTCTTCACCTCTAGATTTAGCATTTACAGCATTCTTCCATGTACGAAGTTAGCCTCTGGCTCACTTGTCTCGCCAGTTAGGTTGCATGCTCTCTCACTCATTATTCCATCTATCAGATGTCTCTAGGGTTACTGTCCCAGCTGCTATTCTAGACACTAATGATACAGAGACCTGGTTCTCTCTCAAGAAGCTCAGTCTAGTAGGTGATAAAACACGATATGGTGAGATAAGTGTAATAAGGAAGTCCAAAGGGTAGAGAATAGGGAGAGTGTGTGATAAACACCAGACTTAGATTCAGAAGACTCTGGATGGATCAAGTTCTGTCTTTTCTATGTAACTAAGTTATAATAAGCAAAGCTCCTAGTTTCAGTTTTCTCATTTGCAAAATTAGGATCCCTATCACCTAGTATTCCTCAAGGATCAAAATAAAATTAAGTAGTGAATTTCTACGTCTCAGGTTCTGCTAATTGGTCTGTCCTCTGGCTGCTTAGGTCCTAGGGGTAGTCAGACTGCTAGTAACTCTCCCTTGTGGTTTCCTTGGACTCTGCCCACACCTTTACAAATAGTCCCTTTATTAAAGGCTCCCCAAATTACTCAAGTCAAACGTGCCATCTGTTTCCTGCCAGGACTCTGACTGATAAAACTGCTTTTCAAACTTTAAGTTCCTGTCTAAATGCAAGGTATTTCTCATTTATCTCTGCATAGTGCTTTACACAAAGCAGATTGCTGCTATTAATAACAAATGGTGAGATGAATGTATGCAAGGATGAATGAGTGAATGATCCTGCCCTTCTCCACTCTAGTTGTAGTCTTATCTGGGGGGATATCTCCTTGTCACCTTCATGGATTTTGTAATGTCTGGTTTGATTTGGAAGATCCCCTATTCCTTTGGAATTCACTCTCTTAGGGAAAATATTTCTGCAGATAGTCTATCTCAGCCCTTGTATGTTTATAATGAGTTAACTTAAAAGGGCTAACTTTCCTTGAATTTCTAGAAATATCCCATTTCTATATGCTGCACACTTACCTGGCATCTAAATAGATTATTTATTTGTTTGTTTGTTTACATTTTTTCATCATCATAAAAGATGGCAAATAAGTCAAAAGCAAGCAAATTGATTATTTCCTTATTACATGGGACCAAAGAGCATATTTAAGGAATTAGTAGCCCAGACTGGGGTAGTTTTTTTCAAAAGCACAATAAACACGGGGCAAATCATTACCTTCATTGCCTCTTCTTCTAGGCAAAGCCTAGCCAATGAATGGGCAATCGAGTAGCCTCACCAAATGATCTAAATAAAGTTAAATCACAGAATTCAGTATCCTGATATTTATGAGGAGCTGATATCATAACTGATTAGGCTTTAATATTAAATTAATATATTCCCAGCGATTACAGACTATCCTTATCTCCTGAATTCCCACACAGCTCAATAAAATAGGAGATACGTGTTTTTCTCTTTTCTTAATATAAAATTGATGACTTAAAAATGAGAAACTGACCCGCAGAAACTATATTTATAAAACATACTTTTGAGTAAACATATTTAATAGTATGTCTTGGTACTAGGTAGGCATTATTCATTAGCAAATAATTGCATAACTAGAATTCTTAATTAAAATTTGTGATGAGAAATGAATCTGTTTATTCTGTAATTATGACCCAGAAATTCAGAACATATTGGGGTAGTTTATGAGAACAATTCCTAAGATTTTAATATGGCAAAGGAACTCACAAAGCTTATGAACAGGAACTTTTAGAGAAAGCACACATACAGTGTATGTACATGGATCCAGATACATTAAGATTTAAAAAGTCAACCATTGACTGTAACTATAACATGGAAATATTCTAATTTAATGGGTGTCTGATGCTGTTAAAAACCTCTAAACAGTCCTCAGGAAAATCCAGAAAGGCCTTTAACCAAATAGTTTCTTCCTTTAGCTTTGTAATTGAAATACAGATTCAAACAATGACAAACATTATGAGGCTCCTTTCTAAAGCTTACCTTAAGAATATAATTTCGAAGTGATTTTTTTCAGCATACATCACAATTCAAGCTTTTAGAAGACAGCCATAGAAGAACTCATCTTGGACTACAGTTAAGTGAATCAAATAGTATTTAATTCTAACTTGGTTGCTAGGGCCAACCTGGTAAGAAAGTCTGTATAAAAATGTATACACCTTGATTGTTTTTATTTGCTGGCTCTCAACTGATGATGATAGGTTCTCAATTCGAAGGCCAAAGAAATCTGAGGACAAAGAGAACTTGGGCAGACCACTTTGTGGAACCAACCAAAGGTTGGATAAACTGTAGATTTCTTCTGAGCCTTTTTCTAGGATATAAATGAAAACTGTGAACAGGCTGTAGGCGATAGCATTACCTCTTGTCACTTTCGTGTTGTTGCTGACTCAGTGACACCATATTCCAGACCCGGATTTAAACACTGTTGGCCAATCGTATCTTCCCATGTGCTTCTGGGTCTTGCCACTTCATCACAGCTTAATAGGGCATTTGGATTTTAGACAAGTCCTATAATTACAGCAGAATGCAAACACTGTTTACTATTGATTCTTATCTCAGAATGTCAACTTCTTCCCGTCCCCTGTACACATACTACCTTATACTTCCTTGAATATTAGCAATGTAATTTTTAAATGAATCTAGTATTTTCAATATTAATGAGATGTCCATAATAGTAAGCATCCTATCTGAGAAGATAAAAGTAAAGAAAAAATGTACCCTTTATTTGGAAAGCTGTAAATTACCCAGAATCCTATTCTCTCTCTGTTTTTAACCAATAGGTGGCATTAGTGATTTCTGGCAATAAATTGAGTCTGTAGCTTTACATAGTACAGTAGTTCTTGTATGGACAGCATTCAGTGATTGGGATTAATTTTTTTTTTTTTTGGCAAAAGATGTAATCATATAGTCCTAACCATTAATTGAAACACTTGTGGCTTAACCAGTAAGGTTTATTTTAATATAAAATTGTATGTTGTTAAATGGCTCTTTTTTCTTACTATTTATAAGTGATTCAGAGATGCATAATAGAACGCATATAATGTACAGAGGTTTAAACTATAGTAAAAATCTCATCCCAGATTTCCTGATACTAGTTTGTATGTGATAAGCAAAAACTATCAAAGAATTAGAAATTAAAGCACACATTTTTAACCTAGCTTTGAGCATCTAGTTGCAGGTTTTTTAATGTTTTTATTTCTTTTGTTAACCAAAATATATTTTTTTCAAAGCTATACTTTTTATTTTTTATAGCATGATGTCCTAGAAAGAAAATAACCCTTGAGAGCCAAACAGACCTGTATTAGACCCCAGACTCCATATCTACTAGGGCTAAAAACCCTGACAAGATGGTTAACTTAAACAAGACTGATTTCTTTGTTCCTAAATGATGCCTGTCTCTAAGAGTTATGGCAAGAATTAAGTGATACTATTGTGGCTAGCCAGTATCTGGGATGTAATAGGTATCCAGTTACTTTCTACTCTCTTTGTTGATTTGAATTCTAACATTGGCTGAAGCAAAAAAAAAAATAATAAATAAATAGACAGATAGATAGATAAATAGATAAATAGATAGATAGATAGATGACTAAATAAATAAATAAATAAAACAGGCAGGGAGGTTTGTTTTTAAAAACAAATTAAAAAGAAGTATTTTTTAAAACATAAAATGTTCTAATTCTCGACTACTTTGGGTTACTTTCATTCTCTTTCTCCTTTGTTAAGACATTCTAACATTTAATAGATACTATTTAACCCCAATTCTTCAAGGTCAGAGGCTTGGTTACTGTAAATTTGTAGAGAGAAGGCTGTCAAGAATTTACACAGTCTCAGCTTCCTTACATCTGCTGGGATGTAAGCTGGCATCACTGTATCCTAAGTATTCCTTCCCAAAGTACATACAAGTAGAAATAAGCAATACCAGCTAAGTTATCATCATCTTATTTAATCCTCCCCCCAAAAACTTTATTTTGCTTCTATTTGTTCTAAAAATCTTTGATAAAATGGTGATGGCATTCTAATCTCACGTCTGTTTTCAAAAGAGCTAGCATTATTAAAGGCTGTTTACTGTTCATCTTTCTGATGGAAAAAAATCTTAATACTTTTTATTTAGCTTTAGCACTCAGTGTCCTTCCATACGATGGCATCTGCGGAATCATTAGCAAAATTAGATAAGTAACTGAAATATTATTTCCGTAAATGCACGGTGTATTCCCTTTACTCAGAGAGGACAGCAAAAATTATTTATGCTAAGTATAGCAATCAAAATGACTTAGAAAGCACATTTTTATCATTCCAAACATAAGCATAGCTGTGGTGGTATATTATCATGGTACATAATAATAGAAATGAATTATGTCAGTAAAATCTTGAGGTTGAAGATTTACCATGATAAATATTTTTCATTAAAGTGAAATATCTTGGCAGAGTCACTTTTATATGCAGACTATTGACACAAGGAGGCCAGCTGTGCCTATGCAGATGCTGAGATTTGGTTCTATATTATTAATGATTTATCGTGTCATGGAGAGCTTAGATTAGTTTTGAAAGCAATCCCTTGCCACAAGAGCATTTTCTATAATGTGCAAACACAAGGAATACTATATGTGCTTTCTAAATTAAAGTAATCACAGAATCACAGAAGCTGTAGCTACCTTTGAAATTTCAATACCTCCATGTTTTTATTTTGAAACATGAAATTCTGCATCCTAATTTGTATTATTCATTAAAATTCACACAAAATGTTATTTCACATCAACTGAAGTGTAAGTAGTATGTATATCTGAATTAATAGACATATACACATAGATGAGGGAATGTAGGAGATGGAATGGAACAAAAATTATTACAAATCTATTGCTCTAAATCTTGCATTTAACATGAGGTTGGATTAAGTTTCTGATCCAATTCTTCAGGATTCTAAGATTGAACTGCCTTTGAGGCATATATAATAACATCGGCTAACATTTATTCAGTGCTTGCTGTGTTCTGGGTAAGATGCTAAACACTTTACATGCATTATCACATTCAGTCTTCATAAAGTCCATTTGAAGTATTGTTACCACCCTTGTTTCACAGATGAGAAGACTGAAGCACAGGCAGTCAAGTAAATTATCCCAAGAGGAAGAGTCTGAATTTGAATCCATGTTGTCTGATGTTCCAAAGCCTTTACTATTAACTAGTGCTGGTAACTGTGACCTTACTATTAATCATTATTACAACTAAGCAAGAAGTTGTGTTCAGATCCTACCTAATTACCGTGTGGCCTTCGACAAGTCACTTAAACTCTCTAAGCCTCAGTGTCCTCTTTTCTAAGATGAAGATAATAATAATACTCACAACAAGTCTATTACGTGATCCTTACCAAAAGATAAAATGCCATTCTTATGACATCAATGAATTGTTTACCTTCCTACCTCTCTTCCCATAGAGGACCTTAACACAAGGATTGGCTTTTAGATCTAGATCAATATCGAAACTGAAAATACGTCTAATTTTTGGCCCAAAATGGCCTATTAGCATATCATATCCTTGTGCAACCTAAATGTTTTTTCATTCCTGGATTTAAGAACTCAGTCTAGGGTCAACTGCGCTCTCTGGGATGGCACTCTGGAGAGTTGGCCATCACAGAATTTCAGCAAAGAATCCAAGAATCTAGAGAATTGAACTTTATTTTTCTTTGCTTTGCTGCTACAGCGGACACAGGACAACTCATGAGTTTTCTGCCTCCAGGTGGGTGGCAGTTTGATTCCTCATCAAGTCCCGGGTCACCTCTTTGCATTTTCATTCAGTGCACAGAGCCCTCTGCCTGCAGTGGGTCTTGCTCCCTTGATGGAGAAAATATGGAATGACTGGATGCCTGTAAAACAGGCACAGCTTTCTGGGTCAGAAGTTGGCCCGGGAAGGGCCCGGACTGCCAACACTTGCAGTGATGTCAGAGTCCAGCACAACCAAAAAACATCAGCCAGCCAGCCAGCCGGCCAACAAAAGCCTTAACAACAGCAGAAAATTCAGAGCTGTGTTGCGGAAGCTGTTCTTTCCGCCCCCTACCCCTTTCTTCTAATAGAAGAACAGCAGGAAGAGAGTTTATATTTTAAAAGACACCCTCCCCCACCTTCCCTCCTACTTCATTTTGGTAACAAAGTGTTAATAACTATTGAGGAAACAGTTCTCGATGAGTCTTGCGTTCCTTGGGGTGTCTTCTATGTGTTCCTTTTCAAGGCTGTCAGTGCAGGTTCTGAAACAACTCAGAATAGAGTATTCCTCTAAATGTAAACATTTAACTTTGTGCTGAGGAGAAAGCAGGAACCAATCAAAGAAAGGAAAATCCTTTCTCTGCCCTCTTCTTTTCTCTTTCACGGTAATTAACTATACTCAAATGAAAATTAAAAGTTTGGCGGAAAAGCTCCCTTCTTTCTTTTTCTTTAAATAGGGGCATCATGGTTCATTCCAGCCATTTAGAGCCCTTGGTGATTCATAATTCAACTGGAAATTAATAAAACACAGCCCGTTCTTGGAAATGAAGTTTGGATTCAAATTTGGATTCAAATCCTCTTGTTTTGGAATATATGACCTTTTTTTTCCTTTCCTTTGTGACAGTCAATTTTAAATGATGTCACTTCAAGGACATTTTCATTTCTCCCACAACAAATTACACGAAACACTTGCCTGTAAAACCGGCTCATTAGCCTGCAAAATTATACTGTACTGAATGGCTTTCATTCAAAGTAGAAATGGGATTTTTAGTAGGCAATTTCTGTATTTTATAAAGATAAAGCAATGTTTGATTGCTTCTTCCCAGCTGTTTTGCTTAGTAGTTACAAAAAGAAATTGGATGGGGGGGCGGGGCGAAGAAGGTAATATGGGGGCTGGTTTGTGAGGATGTGCTTAAAAATAAATGTAGAATTAGGAGACTAAGGCAGAACTTTACGGAGCAACAGTGCCTGCAGCTTCTCTGGGCTGCAGTGATTTGTCCTCTGGATGTCTGGAGAAAAGCTCTGAAATAAGTGAGGGAGCGAGAAAAAGGAAAAGAAGGAGGAAAGCGAAAAGGCGGCTTCGCAGGCTGCATGCAGCAGCCACCGCGAGCTAGATGGCCGAGGTGCTGGGAGTTGCTGGAAGGAGCAGCTCTTCAGAGGCGGGGAGAGGGAGGGTGCGCAGCAGAGCGCCGGAGAGGAGGGAGGCAGAGGCCACGGAAGGGTCAGCGGGGCTGCGGCGCCGGGCTTGGGGCCTCCAGGCGGCGCTGGCCGCCGGGCTCGGGAGAGGGTGAGCGCACCGGGCCACCCGCGCCTCCTGCTGTCCGCGCCTGGGGGTGGGCCCCGGGCCGCGAGCTGCGGAGTCGGGGAGGGAACGAGGCTCCGACTCGCCTGATGGATTGACTTGGAGATGGATCGAATTACACCATTTGCCGTGCCTCGATTTGTTTTGCTCCCGCTTAGTCCTGCTGCTGTGGCTGCTGCTGACACTGCTGCAAGGACTGGAGTTTCGAGATTATAGCGAGGAAGCCAAGACCTGAGACAGAGGGATATATATGTGTATCTTTCATTTTTGTTTATTTTCATTTTTCCTTCAACGTGACAAGCTTTTTGTGTTGTTTTTGTTTTTGTTTCACCAGCCTTCCCCCATGAGGTAAGAAGACCCTCTCGTAAAGACTTGCTAATGCTCTGAGCGCCTGGTGGGGAAGGGACCCAAATCTTCAGAGCCTGAATCAAAGCCCGTGTGTGTGTGTGTGTGTGTGTGCGCGCGTGTGCGTGTGCGTGTGTGCGCGCGCGTGTGTATGCGTTGTCACTGGAGAGTTGATTTCTTTTCTAACCAGCTTTCTCCGCCTGCGGTGCAAGAGACGCGCAGAGGGCTGGAGAGGTTTGGCGGACCGGTCAAAACAGGCAGAGCCGGGGGTTGGGGAGGAGGGGCATGTGGACTTGGAGCCCCCCCTGCATTGTGCAACCCTTTGGGGAAAAAATAACGGAAGAAGGGGGCAAGTGAAAGTTTCTTACTAGGCAGCGCCAGCTCCGCGCTCCCCCATACGTTATCAGGGGCAACCCAGTCCCCTTCGGTGACGCGCACGGCGTCTCCAGCCAACAACAGAGCAGAGCCAAGGCCAAAGGAGCCGGCTGCGCGTTCGGCCGCCCTCCTCCGCCTGCGGGCCCCGGAGCCGACGCTGGGACCGCCGGGGTCGGGCAGCGCCGGGCTCCGCTGGGAGCGGACGGGCGAACCCTCGCCCGCGCCTGGAGAAGGGGCGTAGCGCAGCCGCAGAGACCCCTGCAGCTCACCGCGGACGCTGGCTACCTGTCAGAGCTCTCCTGGGTTGGACCGCCCGGGTGGAGCGCCTGGTTGGGGATCGGGGGACTCGCCCACCCCTAACCTCTAGGCTCCAGACGGTCTCCTGCCCGGAGAGTGGCCACTGCCTTACCCTCCTTCACCCCCTGCTGGCGGAGCGCGCCGCGGGGCGGGCTCTGGGCCGGGAGCTGCCCGCCGCCCACCCCACATCCCACCCGGCGCCCGGGTTTCTCCTCCCGGCCACTCTCCCCTGCAACTTTCCGTGCTTTGTTCTCCGGCTGGAAATGATTTACGGAAGCGTCTTGGACAGGGTCTCCGCCAGGCGGCAAGAACCCGGCGCTGAGATGTGTTACGTTCTCATCTACCCATCAATTATGGATGGAAACAAATAAGGAAGAGTCAATTTTGCATGAGCCCCTTTTCTGGCGGCAAGAAGCGTCCTGCAGCCGGGAGGGAACTGCCGCTCGCGACGGCAGCCGCTAGCAGGGGGATGGTGAGGAGGAAGGTAGGGAAACTTTTATTTCCAGTCTTGACAGTGATGTTTGTTCCTGGTCTGCAGAAACTGATACAGCAGCCGCCTTGGGGAGATTTGGAAGGGTTTAAAGCTTCCTCTATCGTGTCTAACATTTGGATTGAAATAAAAGGTCATAAAGGACTTGAAGGTGTGGATGAGAACTGGGTTTGAAAATTTTTCTGCTAAATCGACTCTTGGGACCAGTGCTGCCAGGTGATTGTTTGAATCCTGAACTTGTGAAAAGCTAAATGTCATGGAGCCAGTGCGGAATAAAGTAGCGGTATTAATTACAGCATTAGAGGCGGTCAGGAGAGTGCTCCCTGTTCTGAAGTGACCAGTCAGGCAAGTTCCAGCATCTCAATTCCTCATTGCTCTCAGCTGGGTGATTGTCACACAGAAGGGACAGTAGATCATTATTGTAGATATATAGACTTTGTAAACAGTAATTGGACTTATGTCTATCTCTATGGGGGACTACTTTCCCCTTAAAAATAGTGGTAGACTTTATGGTTTCTTGTGAAAAAGCGTCTAGGGCAATTTTCTCAAGAACTTCTGGCTGCTAATAATTTTAAGTCTACAGTATCTTCTTGATATTTGGGGCTACAAAATGTATTCTTTTGTTTATTTCAAGGCTGAAGTCCTAGGAAAGGTTTATCATTTTTCTAAATTGAATTGGTCTCTGCCCCTCAGAGTAGGAGAAATACTTGTTTAGAGAATTTTTTCAATGTTTCTTCTTGGTAGAATTGAAAAGTCATCTCAGACAGCTCAAGGTGAGGATTTTACTATCCTTATGATGATTTAAACAATAGGTTTTGATGCTGGTTTATTCGTATTGTTAAAAAAACCCTTAACTCACTTAGGTATCTAACTCAGGAAATTAAGTTGTGTGTAGTCATGTTTAACGTAATAAGTGGCAACCATATTCTGTCAGGCTGGCAAATATTAAACAAACATTTACCCTGCCTTAGATAAATAGAAGTTACCAGATAAGCTCTGAGATTTGGGCCTATATTACCATGAACTTAAACATCTGAAGGTAAATAAACTATAGCTCTGTCATAGCTGAGTTTTGTTTTTTATAGTTAGTGTCTGTGCTTTGATTTAGGTCTCTAGAATGTGCTCTCAGACAGTTAAATATATAACCCTAATATTTCCAAAATACGTTGTTTAGCAGACCATTTTCTTCCATTGGCACATTTAGTTAGATTAACAACCAGCAACTATTTCCTATTGGCTCCTGTCGAATATTGCTACCTGTCTTTGTTTCTACTGAGGAAGCTACACAGATAACCTTTTTGGGGGGAACGTTTCTGTGATGCAGGAGAGCGCTAGGAATACTGTGACAATACTGTGACTTTCCCATCACCAAACAGCTGGTTAACTTGAGTTTGATTTAGATTTGTGGGCATTCTGCCCTCTTCCTTTTTTTTTTTTTTTTTTTTTTTTACTCTCTAATAGCACCATCTGGTCACGTCTCTCCTGGTTTGATAGATTTGAAAGATGGCTGTGACGTAAACCTATTAGTCCTTAGTGTGAGGGCAACTTAGAAATTCTGTGGACTTCAGTTCACTGGCTGCTCGCTGCACAGGAAGGATCTGTCCACTAACTGTGCTCGGGGTAAGTGGGCCCCCGATTTGTGTGTGGTGGTTTCTGTTGCTTGAAGGGCACATAGGCAGACAAGCAGAAATCAGAGCTTTGATTCACAAAGATGCCCATAATTGTTAAGGACTTACTGAAACTGGAGAAGTTCTTCACTTTTTACTGCTCCATCATAATGAACCTTGGTAATTAGCTTAGTCATTGTTCTTGTGTGTGAATTTCACTAAGATACGAGGAGTGAAAAATACATCCGAAATAGGGTCATTTTTTACCTTTCTGATGCATTTTATGCATAGTTCAGAGCCTGGCTGAATGCTTAACCATTATTGGTGTAACTAGAGGAGGTGAACTCCTTCCTTAGCATATTGCAGGATAAAATATTACCCTTTATTTCAACTAATAGACTTTAAACCGGCACATTTTAGATTCATTTCTAGAGGAAGCAAGAAGCACTTGGGATATGCCAACCACTCAGTATTTACTGAGTATTATTGTTTGCAAAGAGCTATGCTAGCCAATGTTCCAACACCAGGTGAGGCAGACATTTTTCTGTATGTCCAATTTAAGTAAGAATGAAAAATAAAGTATAGCAAAACATATCACTAAACAAGAATGTAAATATGCACCCTGTTTTGGGGAAGCATATTATTTTATCCAAGAGATTTTTAAATCAAGATTATTCATACCCAATATTTATAGTGGTCTAGTCTTTCTGCCATCTTTTACAGCTTTTCTGACTTTAACACTAATAATTCAATGTACTATTAGTGTAATTCACGTATCGAAAGTGTCATTAGAGCCAGAGATCTCACTTTGGGTGATGGCTCATGTGAATGGAGACATAGTGTTACAATCTACCAAAGCCAGTATCTTAGATTGTCGCTCATTTTGTGAACTGCTGCCAACTTCCAGTTGGGGGGAAAAAAGTGTGTTTTGATTTATTCCAGTGACGCATGGAGAGAATAAAAATCATATAACTATATTAAGCATATCATAATCCTTTATAGTTGAAGTGACTGTTGTCTGGCTGACTTTTCTTCTTTTAGCCCTTGACAACAGTGGCAGTGCAGCTGATAATTGAAGCTGCTTCCATTTGTCCCAACAGGAAAACTAGAAAATGTTCTTACTTTGAAAAGCAACTGTTGATGTAACCAAGAGTGATCAAATCAGTGGTCCACATAGATACCACATGAGGTGTACTTATTTTTCAAACTTCTCTTTTCTGTTAAGCTTTTGTTAACTCACCGAGATTAGCATTTTAACAACCCTGAAGTGAACTTCTGCCATGCTCTCTACTTGGACACAGTATGTAGATCATCCATCATCCTGTCCTTGGCTACAACAGGCTGCTGGCTCCATCACCATTTGGAGCTACACAGAATCCATCCGACTGTGAACAGCACAGCTGGCTACAGCAATTTTTTCTTCCACACCACTGGCAGCATTGTCTGGCTGCGGTAACTAAAGTTAACACCCAGAACGGGAAGTTTCTGTTGTTTGGCAACCTGTGCCAGGCCCTGCATCCAGTTCTGGAGGCACACCTGCAAAAAAGGCCCTGCTGTCTTGCAATGGTGTGTTCCACTTAAGAGGGGACTTGCTCCAACCTTACACGACCCATAGGAAAGCCTCTTTAAGCTCGATAAGATTAAACCACCAGAAATACAGAATTAGAAGGAGTTGTTCAGACACCACTCATCCTAGACCTTCAGAATTTACTCTATTTGAAAAAAGGAAGAAAGAAATGAAGTAGCCTTTAGCTTGTGATCCCAAATGACTGAAAACGGAAAAGACTTTGTCTAGTTCTTTGGCGAACTGAATAGGTTACTGCTTCATCCCTTTTCACAAAGAACATGTGATATGTCTTAATTATGGGGTCCATGTCTAATAGTACCCACTACATTATCATTGTTTTTCTTGTTTATTTGTTTGTTTTTATTAAGTGAAATCTACTAGAGTAGTTATTGCTTATTAAAGCAAGAATGACATGAATTTGTTCGGGTATGTTGCCAAGCTTTAAAAGAATTATAATTAGAAGTACTTCTTTTGGGATTGGATACAAGAAGGAGAGTTTGATGTGCTTCATGTTCTGGTGGGAGATAGTCTTCTTGATTCCTTCCCTAATATTTATTAATGAAATCAGCCACAAAACAGCTAGGATAATATTGTGAAGGATAAAAAAAAAAATGAGTATTTTTTCTTCCACCCTCTAAGTTTTTCTAGCTGGGATAATAATCAAACTAAGACAGAGTAATAGGAGAAAATCTGATTTTAATACCTGCACATGGAGAATTCACGAATGCATGAAAATTCCAAAGACAGTGAAGCAACATCAGGTATATATGAAACTTGGGGCAAAGGAGAAAAGAGGGCAACTGGGTCTTAGATTTCAGAAATGAGAATGGGTTACAGGTAGTTGAGGAAGAGCAGAACACATGTGGCAGGCAAATTCTTGCTAGGCAACTCAGAAAGTGAGACACAGGGGGTATCTAGCCAACAGGCCCCTGTCTGAAGCCTTCCTATTTACCATACTTAATCCAAATTAGGCTAAGGCAAACATCCTATAATTCCCTTCCTGAAGCAGGTTTTTCTGTCTGAGTCTTTTAAGCGGGAAAGAAAGGAGGATCAAAGGTTCTGAGTCTTTTGTTTCTTAATAAACAGCTTAAAATCAGTATCCCGAAAGGCAGCTTCAGGATGCCAAAACTTTGGCCCTCTTCAATATGGTGATGCTGCTGATGATCATGATGATGAAGAAGAGAAAGAAAACAGCAGTAACCGCAATACCTACCACTCGTTGGTCTGCTTACTATATTCTAGGCACCATAGTCAGATTTTATCTCCATTATATCACGTAACCTCCAAACAGCAAACAGAACCAGGTAGGTTCTATTATCATCAGTGCTTTAACAAAATAGAAATTCAGACACCTGAGAAGTGAAGTCATTTTCCTAAGGTCACACAGCAGGGAAGTGTTTAGTCAGTATTTAAACTTTGTCTGCCTGACCTCCCAGCCCATGGTTTTCATCACTGCTCTAAATTGTTTCCTGAAACCTGGATCATTCTTTAATTTTCTGAGTCCCTGATATTTTTGACATTTGTTTTTCAGTAAGAGTAAGAAGGAGATTTTCATACTGAATGAAATAATATGTACAGAATGGGTATGCTCTTAAATCTCAATCTTTCTCTGAACTAAATCATATTGTTGTACTCTTCTTTCATTTTTATTCCTGTTGGCCAAATAATTATGGCACGCTCTTCTTTTCAGGTGGCCTAAAACTGTTATCTTCTCCTGTCATTTTTCTCCATGTTAGACTTTCCTGTCCAAAATTACGGTGGCATAGGACAAATGGCAATATTTATCACTCGCTACAAAAAAGTGCTTCTGCATCAGGGTGTGATCGACATTCATTTCCTTGATCGTGGCGGGTGGAGATCCATTATGTATCCTTGTCCCATTTCCCAGGAGTATTTATGGGCCCCATTAGCAAAGACAGTGAGAGCTACATCTAGCCATTTGAGCATTAGTGGCACCAAGAGGGCAAGTGTATTACTGAAGTTTGACTGTGTATTATATTGTAATACACGTTTTTGTTGGTTATGGTTGTGGAAGAATCCTTTTACCTCTGTGAGTCATCAGACACATTGTTGAGAAATTGTCACCCATGCATCAGCATTTTTTTTTGTTGTTCTTTTTATTCAAAATTCCCATGGGAAGGAGAAAAAATATATATACATTGCCACTACATATGATGCTGAAATTTAAGGTTTTCCACATATATTTATGGGAAGGAAATATGGGTTTTTAAAAGTCCAGTATATTGGTACATGTATAATAAGGCCTTAGGAAGATCTGCAATTACTTAGCCTATTATTGGAGTCTGTATTTAAAAATAAAGTCTGGAGTTTCTACTCAGCCAAGGAACTGGCACATATGAACCAAAGCAGATGAAGCTCTTTAAGAAAATAACACTTCCATTCCCCTGGAGCCAGCTGTCAACAGACCAGGGACTCAGACCCCCCTAGAGTCTACTTTGGCCTGGACCTCACTTGTCATTCTAAGACTCTCTGGAAGCTTTATTGGTCCTCAGAGTTGTCTACATTTATCAGTAAGTCCTTGTTTGGATAATTGGTAGGTTAAGTAAATATATTTTTAAAAGCTACAGAAGAAGGAGGAGGAGAGGCCGAAGAAGAAGGAATAAAGAATGTGGCAGTTGTTTCTGTTTTTGTCATTGCTGGGGTAACCGTTTGTTCATCCAGCTAACTACTACCAAGTGTCTGCTCGGTACAAGTAGGTGTCAGGGTGGGGAGAGGTTTCAAAGAGGAACATGACACGGTTCCAGAGCTCAAGGGTCTTGCCGAGTGGTGTAGAAAAGACGAGGTAAACACATAGCCAAAATAAAATGGCGAGTGTTTTAAGTGCCAGAAAACATACACACAGACCTATGGAACCTGAGAGGAGTGAGAGGTTATTTCTGGCGAGGGTGGTCAGAGAAGGTTTTGTGGAGCCACTGATATTTGAGCTGGTCCTTGAACTAGGTAGGATTTGGACAGGTGGACAGTGAGGGAGGTGGTGAGAGGGAGGGCATTTCAGGCATAGAGAACAGCTTAGGCAAAGGCCCTGGGGTGGGGTGGGGGTGGGGATCTAGATCAGTTGTCCAAATCTGAGTGCTAACCTAGGACAGACTTGCATTTCAGGTGTGAAGAGGCAGTTTGCCGTGCAATTCACAAATACTTATTCACCGTCTCTGGTCTACTGTACTTAGCTATTCAGCAGATGACTCCGCTGCTTAAGCCATCAGAATGAATGAGATCCATTTTGTGACGATTTAGTAGATCGTTCTGTGAAAACAACTAAAACCGCCATGGCAACTGCCAACTGGTTCAGTGTCACACATGAACGTTGGAAGGGATGGCACGATTTGCCTCAAATTACCCATCAAGATGGTTTCTTCCCACAGTGTTGTTAAGCAGAAACAAACTAAAAGGTTGCTGCCTCATCAGCTTAATCTTAAAAAAAAAAACAAAAAAACTTGATAAGACTCTAGATATAGAATCTATAATAAAGAACAAATTGCATAATTTACGGAGATATTTGGTGGTGGGAAAAGGGAATGCGGAGATAGGAAATAGAAGAGAATAGAAACATGTTGAAACTGTGACAATAATATGAGTTGGACTCGAGGTGCTAACTAAACTGCTGGCCCCAAGAGGATAGATTGCCTGTCCCCCTCTGTAAGTTAGCAGAGTGAGTGACACATAGTTGACATGCAGCAAATATTTCAGTAAATGTATTAATTGAGTTAACTTTTTATTACATTGCAGTTAGAGCCTATGGTGGCTGGCAAACTGTAAATAATGAGATTGGAGCTGTTGACTGCCTTTTCCTAACAGAGCAAAAAAATAGCAGTTAAGGACTTTGGAAGTTACTACTGCTTCCTTTTTGAAAATCTCAACCTTGAGTATCCCTCGGGTTCAGCACCCCTATCTGTGTCTCAGCTTTCAGGATAAACCCAACCCCTATCAGTTGCTCCCCAAGATCATACCTTACCAGCTCCCTCGTCTTCTTCATCCCCTCAACCATGCTCATCCCTACTTCAAGCTGAGTTGTTTGGGTATGAGGGTTTCCAAGCCATCATTAACCCCTTGAGCTAACATGAATTGTAATCAACCCACAATTTAGTGGAAATGATAAGTAAGCTTCATGGGAAGAAAGACTGGAAGTTCCGTGTAGTGTTAGCATGCTTATTAGAACACATAATAAAGGAAAAATAAAATGAAAATGTTTACATTAGGGAATGATTAAGCCAATTGCTTTGTGAAGAATTGCTCCAGGAGTTCGGTTTTCCTTGATATATTTAAGTCTTTTACAAGTTAATAGTTATATGACAGACAGTCTAAGAGAAGACTCTTAAATCTGAAAAATCACTGCCAATGAAAGATCAATCAGAAATAATAAAATAGGTCAGTGGGAGAAAAGGATTACGCACATACAAATTCAGTATCAGGAACTTTTCAGGAACATTCCACTGACTTAAAGCAGAGAGCATGCTGAGTCTGGTAAGCAGTCTGGCTCCCACCCAGTTACTCCTTAAAGTGAAGAGAGTGCTGCCTGCCCCTGCGTAGAGCACAGTTGCCTTCCAGACAGGACCTAAAATAAACTGGCCTGGCTCAACTGGACTAATAATAACAGCTAGCACTTACGGTGTGCTTACTTTGTGCCATGGCACTGTGCCTAGCACTTTAAATATCTAATTTAATTATCATGTTACCCCCGAGAGCATAGGACTCATAGCTAAGAACTAGCATTTATTGAATACTTACTATTCTTTTAAGTGCATATATTAAATTATTTGATCAGCATTCTATGAGGTAGATACTATTATTAATAATATCCTCATTTTACACAGGGGGGAAACTGAGGGACGGGAAGTTAAGTAATTTTCCCAGGGTCAAACAACTAATGAGTAGTGGGACCAGGGGTCTTGGATCCACGAGAAGCATTATGATAGGGGGCTTAAGAACATGAACTCTGGAGCCCGATTTTCAAGGTGTGAGTCCTGGCTGCATGACTAATAAACTGTGTGATCTTGAGCAAATTACATAACATCTCTGAGCCTCAGCTCCCCCACATAAAAGTTGGATGATGATGGTAGTAACCACATGGTAGGTTTGTTGTGAGACATAAATGAATTAATATTTGAACAGCACTTAGAATAGTGCCTGGCAGGTAGCGAGTGCTACAAATATGTCAGTGTCTGTTAACTATAAGTAAATGCAGTCTGGCTCCAGAGTCCATGCATTTACCCCTTATAACTATGCCATCTTTTCACCTGTGATTTTGTCCTATTTCTTTAACCAGTACATAAAGCTTGAAGCCAGTTTCACAGCCAGCTACCCTCCATCCCCACTCACTACCCTTGTCACAAATTCAGCCAGATTAGAAAGGGGAATTTGGCAGAAGTCCAGTGGCCTGGAGATTTACCCCAGACCTTGACGTCTAGTTGTATATCCTTGACCCAGATATCAGCTGTTTCAGGTTCATGATGGCAGAAATCTGACTGCCACTGTTGGTTGTGTCGAAGGACGAATGTAAATGATCAGCATGTGTTCTATGCTGGTTGGCCCCTGGGCTGATGAAAACCTGAATAACACCATGGAAATTCTGGCACACTCATAGACCATCCTTACCATCACTCACATCTTTGATATCTACCAGTAATCCTCAAACTTTAGAATTAATCAAAATCGCATGGGGTTAAAATTCAAATTCCCAGGGCCCCAGCACCTGTGGGTCTGGAATGGAGCCCAGGAGTCTGCATTTTTAACATACGCCTCAAGTGACTTATGCCCCGTTTTGTCCCTTAACCATACTTTGAGAAATGATGCTCTAGTGCAGTCAGAGTGTAGATTCCCATCTAGGCAAGGCGCTAGACTTCAAGGCTAGTGTTGGCAGGCCACTAGGTAATAGATCAGAAACTCTTTGCCTACAGCAGAGGGAGAATGGTTATGAGCTGAAGGCTTCCTGGCTTGCTCATGAAAGAATAGAGAGAGTAATAAAATCTGCTCAAAGCTAAAATGGTACCCCCCCCAC
>NW_006442109.1:23315795-23327810 GCF_000325575.1 Pteropus alecto | reverse complement strand
CCCCCACCCCTCACCCCCCACCCAGTTTTCAAAAGATCTTCACAGTGAGTAGAAATTAAGAAAGAAAAAGGGCACTCACTTATTTCTGGCCTATATCATTTCATAAATGGAGTCCTGGGCCAGTATTCATAGCAACATTTTTTGATTTAATGATAAACTGAGATAAGGGTAATCAAACTTCATGCTTCAGGGCATAAGGTGATTGCCTGCTGTGGTCAGGATGGAATTTTTTCCCTTGTGTTTTGCACAATTGACTAGATGCATTAGAGAGAATACTTGGGCTGTGCTTAGAGGAGCGGGGGCTAGAGGCCCTGGCAGAAAATTCCACTGGCTGAGATCATACAGGAGATAGCTGGTTTGCGATGAACGACACCATCATCATTTGGCTCATCGTTTTTGTTTCTTCTGAAGATCCTGCATTCCATGCGTGTGTGTTTCTGTAAATCCCACAGTGAGGTTGAGAGCTTACTGTGTTTGGAATCAGATGACCCTGACTCCAACTTTGGCCAACAATACAGTCTCTGGGTGACCTAGGAAAAGCACTGCCCCCTTGAAGGCTGACTGAGTCTCCTCATATGTGGCCTCATAATTATAGTGAGCGTCAGATAAGACAGTAGAGGTGAAAGTGCTTCGTAAAAAACAGATATGTGCTGCTCAATTGTAAGGTATTATGATATATGGAACTACGCTTTATAAGCCACCATTTATTGTAATCAGCAATATATAAATCCCTACACTATGTAATGATATCTTATGCTTAAAAACAGTGAACATATATTGAGTTCTTAAAGTTTTTACCTGCCAAGCTCTGAAGTATTTTATTTACATTCTCTTATATAATCTTCATATCAACCCTTTGGGTCACATACTTCTTTTATTCTCATTTTACCAAGGAGGACACAGATGTTCAAGGAGTGTCAGTTTCCTATTGCTGTTTTAAGAAATTTCCACAAACTTAGAGGCCTAAAACAACACAAATTGATTACCTTACATTTCTGGAGGTCACAGGGCCCAAATGGGTTTCACCAGGCTAAAGTCAAGGTGTCAGCAGGGCTGTTTCTTCTGGAGGCTAAGGGATGAATCCATTTCCTTGTCTTTTTCACCTTCTAAGGAGGGGCTGCCTTCACGTCTTCACCTGCGTTCCCTTCCTCTGTCATCAAAGCCAGCCATCCCATGACTCCGACTTCTACTTCTATAGTCATATCTCCTTCTTGGACTGTTATGCCTCCCTCTTTCATCTTTTAAGGACCTTTTGATTACCTTGGGCCTATGCAGATAATCCAGAAAATTTCCCGTATTTTAAGCTCTTTTATTTAATCACATATACAGAGGCCCTCTTGCCATGTAAAGCAGCATATTCACATATTTGGGAAAAGGGGCGTTATTCTGTCTTCCACAGTTCAGTACCCTTCTAGGAAAACACAGTGCCAGAGTCAGAACTCATACCTAAGCCTCTCTGACTTCAAAGCCCATAATCTCAATCACTTACTATAAAACCTCCTTGATTCAATCAATAGAAGAAACAGTAAAATCATAGAACATAAGTGGTGAGGAGGGCTCTGTTCCTTTTAAAATAATCAATTGGGGAGGGGGGCTTTTAAGTATAATCATTGTAGTAACAACACAAAATTAACCTTACAGATCTTTGTCCTACTTTGTACTAAGCATACTATATATAGTCATTTCTTTCTTGTGAGAGTGAATATTATTTACCTAATTAAATGAATTTACAGGGTCCCTGAATCCACTTGTTTTTTATGGGGTGACTAGATAAAGAAGGAGCATTTGGAGGACTATAGGAAAGTGTTCTAATGGAGTCACCAGTTCATCAAGATTGGTTGATAAAAGGTGATAGAGATGAGCCAGTCATCCTTGCTGGGTCTGGCATTGGCTCTGGTTTTGCTGGTCTCTTGGCCAACTGGATGGGGTTTCTCAGGTAAGAATACCCCACCCCATCCACTGAAAGCCAAGACCACCTCTAGGTCATGGGGCTTGATGTCTTCAGAGGTCAATCAGAAAATCAGGAGCTTGTGTTCTGTTAGGTTCCAGAGAACTACAGAAAGTTATCAGAGATCTCTCCTCACTCTCTTACTTCGTCTTTCTCTTCTCTTTGCCACACACTTAGCTCATCTCTAAGGTTTAATGTAATTTTAAAGTTCGAAATGTGCACCAATCACTGACAAGGCTGCCAGAGCAGTTTGAAAAAGGAGTAAGAAGACAGAGCTGTAAGTCTGGAAACCTAGCCTGGCTCAACTATTAGCCAACCAGATATCTATGGACAAGGCACTGGCTTTGCTGGCCTTAGTCTTCTCATTAGAACAAAGTGAGGTGGGGATGGGTAGCACAGAGCATCTAGATGGTCTCCAAGCTTCTTTTTAGTCGTAGGATTCCTTAATGCTATATATATTTTCATGTTTTAATGACCTAAATAGTAGAGTCAAATCCAACTAATGGTGATTTAAAAAGCATGAATCTCATGAATGTGCACATAGCTATCTGTAAAAAGAGACAGACACACAAATAGTCCAACTTCTCAAATTTATTATTGCTATTTGCATTTTACAGCATTTGCCCTTTTCTTTTGGGATCACTTAAACTTCATTGCTGCTAATATAGTTTTTAGACTCAATTTTCAGACATATATAGATAATATTTTCAGTTAGCAGTAATTGCACCTCATTCAGCTCTCAGGGGTTGGATATGCTACCGTTGCACAATTTCTCTGTAATTTTCAGTTCCATCCCTGAAGAGCCATCCCCCACTGAACATGTATGTAGGACAGATAGGGCAAATGAGTTTCAAAGTAGAAAGCCAAACCTAACTGCTTAATAGTAACTGCCGAAGTCTGTGTTGTAGAAATTTGTGGGACCAAATTCAAGGTCAAGGAGAAAAAGGATACCTTGATTGATTAGCAGATGCTTCTATGACCACCTAGATTTTCAAATTTGCTAAAAGGGAAGGTGCATGGTAGCCCCTCTAAAGCACATTTGCCATCTTTGAGTCATTATTTTCTTTAGAGACACATATCTCCCTTAAAACACTTACTCATTAATGGTCTCCATACATGTCGATAAGTATTTAATGCAGACATTATCTAGCACGATTTCTCAGCTAGCCTCAAGAATAGAGTTTTGAATTATCTGACCCATGAGAAGGAAAATAAGTAACTCCCAATGGATAAGGAAATTTGGTAATGATTACTTTTCCCATTTGCTATCTTTTGTTGCATATTACCTGCTACAGGTAACACCTACACCATAGGTATATAAGTGTGGGTAGTTATTAAAATATACCACTACCACACATATACACAAACACATACAGAGATTTTAAATAACTTGAAGTCTTAGGTGGGAATCCTGCCCTCTCTGCTAACTAGATGTGAGAAACTGTATATCACTAGTTTCTCCAAGAGTCTTAGTTTCCTTTTCTGTTAAGCGGAGAAAACAGACCTTATCTTAAGAGATGTGCAGTTAATTAAAGTGAATGCTTGCGAATTGGCTAGCATAGTTCTTAGAACACAGTAGGTAGGGTTTGGCTACAAACAATAGAAAACCCAACTCAACATTACTTAAACAATGAGGACATATTATTTAGTCATGTAATAAAAAGTCCTGAGATGAGGTGGCTCCAAGGTTGGTTAATTCTTTGGCTCAACAACGTCATCAAAGACTCTCATGCTTTCTATGTTCTCTGCTCTTCTCAGCCTGTCAGACTCTCCTTGGCTAGCTCTTTTCATGTTCCCAATAATACAGGCACATTCCTGGTGAGAACTGAGCAGACCAAGAGACCACGTCTTCCTAAGAAATCTTCCTTAGGAATCAACTTCTCCTAGGTCTCTGCAGATAGAATCATAACACCTTCTCATGCCCAAAGCCTAACACAGTCTTGAGCAGGGGAGTGGAACCACCACTACTACATATGACTTAGTTGGAAGAAACTTACTTACCAGTGGATACAGAAACAAAAATCAGCATTTTGTTACAAAGTGTTTTTATTTATATATTGTTATATATGTATATTATATATATATATACAGTGTATATTACATAAACATATTCATGAGTATGCTCAAGCTATAAAACTTCGGTGTTTGTCCAAAAATATTTTTCTGCCATTATTTGAAGATTTTTGCATACCTAGAATAGAATTTTCATTTAATCAGGCAATTAAAAATATAAAAGATAAGACATTGGAAGACAATGTTACAAAAAAAGTGGACAGAATTAAAAATGAATTGCCTTCACTATGCTTCCATATTTTTCTTTATTTTTTTTTCCTGTATCTTGTTTTAAATGAGAAACTAGGTACCCCTGCTAGATTAACACTTTGAAACATCATAATAAATATAAGCCATAATTATGAAGGCACTTTTATTTCTTGATAGGTAGACAGAAACACTAATTCTATTCTCTTCAATGCTGAGACATTTCATAATTATAAATTCACATTTTCTTATGGTTCCTACTTCAAAAGAACCAACCATTAACCCCTGAAGCTCTAAAGTTAAGGTTTCATACATTTTGGTTACATATTGTAAATGCTATATCTATGGAGGAAATTTACTCACTTTTTTTTTCTTTCTTGTGCCTTAATGAAATATATTGCAGGTGACCTAAGTGAAAATCGTAGCCAGGCTCTTCCTTCACTCTGGACTGTTCAACTTTTTCCTGGTCCAATAATGCAATAAATCAGTCCTCAGGCCCCATAAAATATGGGTGAGGAGGCTCTGTCTTTGTTCAACTTTGTACCTGTCTTTGTACAACCGATCTGCCTTTGCAGTAAGCTGTAAAATTAACCACCTCGATTTTCAATATTGGAAATTTCTACTTTTAGTGTTTTATGGTTGCATTTTTGATCACCGAAATGAAACTTCACCCAGACCTTATCAAATAAAAGTCTCATTCCTTAAAATCAGCCCTTGCAGTGTTTTCTCTGTATATCCAACCTGCACTATTTTCCTTCAAAAAAACTAGTAGTCGCTAGGATTCCAAAAAGTCCTAAGGTCAAATTCTAATCCTGCCACTTAACCTCTTGGAGATGTTATAATGTCTTTCTTAAGGAGGAAATATATACGAAGCACTTAACATGGTATCTGACAAAATAAAAACTCTATAAATTGTACTAGTTTTAGGATACCCAGCAATGTGTGAAATATTCATATCTGAAGGGCTTGTAGATTTTACATATGGATAAGTTCCATAAAACATCTGGATGGCTACTTGTAAATGCAGAAAAACACAGAAAAAATACACAATTCCTGGTAAGAAACTGACATTTCTCAAGCATATAAGTACAGTAATGCTACCACATGTACACATTGCTACTCATATTTTGGTCATGGTTCTGGCAATTTATTTGTGTCAGCCTGGGAAAGTTGATTATGTCGTGAAGTATTTTCAGGTTATGAATTGTGACACTTAAGTAATGGATCAAGTGCTCATGGTGACTGTATCAACCTGACCCTGGGTCTTAGTAGTAATTTTCTAGGTATATTCCTTCACTCATTCATTTATTCATTCTTTTATTCATCCAACAGATAAGCTTTGAGCATTTTCAATTCCAAAAAGCCTTTCTTCCCCTTTGCCTTCAAAGTGTCAAAGCCTAGTAAATAATGAAATAATGAATAATGAAATAAAAAAATGAAATGAGGGTCTGTTTCATTGATATGTTAACCTGTGCTGTCACACTTGGCCCTATGCCTAGAATGCTCTGCTGTAGCATATCTTGAAATTTTAAATAATTTTTGGAATAAGAAGCCCCACATTTCCATTTTGCATTGGCCCCTGCAAATCATGTGGCCTGTTCTGATTGCTCTTTTTCACCAATTGTTTTTCTTCTGTGTTGATCTGAGTAGACAGACATGAGTTGGAAAGTCACAGACTCTGGACCTAAGTTCCCACTGTATCACGTACTCAGGCAAGTCACTAATTTCTCTGGGCCTTATTCTCTCTGTAAACTAAGACAGAATAGATGTGGTCTCCAGAGTCACTGCTGGTAGTCTTCACACTTCAAGACAGTAAGACGAGGGTAAAACAATGCCAGGCCTGCCTGGATTTGGACGATAACTGTGGTGACTACACTCTCAGAACTCAAAATTAGGACCATGGGGATTATGGGATTGAAAGAAAAAATAGTCGAAGTCAGGAGACTCTTCTTGAGAAGAAGAGCTGTGTAGTTGAAACCTTTGATCTCTAGACGAGGCCTCGTTTGGTGGCTTTACAGCATGAAATCAAATTGATGGAGCATTGGCATTATTTCATTTGGATCTGCTCTTTCCTCTCTATAGATTTTATGCTAATATTCCAGAGGGGACTTAACTCACTCCAATACTTTGGCTGCACCTTAAAAATAAGTCTATGTCCAAGCCCTTAAAACTCTGTTATACAAACATTGGCATCCACGAGAATTCTCTAATTTACAATCCTAGAAGTTTTGTATATTGTAAGATGATAATCAGAATATTTAGCCAGCCCTCTGACATGAGTACTAACCAATTAAAACAGACTCTATAACGCGGTACCAAGTGAATGCCAGCTCTGGGTGTATTCCACGTAGTGTCATACCTCAGTGTTAACTTTGAGGAAAAGTGCCCATGTACTCATGGTGGCCCAAATATCTAGTTCTGTAGAGACCCATCTCTTCAAAGTGTAAGAAAGAGGTACCACCATTCAATCTGCATTTACTCAGTGTGAGAACCTAGTTCTTTTCTGGTTCAGTCATTCTGACACCTCCAAGAGCCCTGCCACAAATTCCGAATTAAAACTTATGGCTGTTTAATGGCTAGCACAGACTTTAGATACGAATCATTTTTTAATCAGGTCGGGATCACCAACAAATTGCAACAAATAAAGACCTTTCAAAGAAAAACAACTCTAAATTAACCGAGATTCTGCAATCATCATTTGTAGATGCACCTTCAATTCTGTCTAAAGCCACTTTCTACTCTGTCAAATTTTAGATGGCAAGAGAATTCTCCACTCCAGGTGTCTCTAATCATTTACCTAAACTTTTGTATCATTAAGTGGGCCTTTCCACTTTACATGCATGCTGTCGGCTTGTTTGAGCAAAGAGATGGGGATTTTCCATAGAGTTAAAAGCCCACAAATGGCTCCAGTGTAAGTCACAGTACCAAAAGCCAATTAAGATCAAAGCCATGATGCTTAGTGGTACAGAATTCATCGCTTAAACATTAAGCAATTTTTACTTTGACACTGATCAAGAGGTGTTAATATAAATTCTTTTAAACAACTCAAATAATTTAGGATGTATGGGTGTATATGTGAGAGAGGAAAATGGTAATTTTTTCTACCTTCTAGAGCTAGAAGTATCATGTCAGGCCCCCTAAAAGTTACTCAGTTTAGGGGTTTGTTAATTTACTTATTTTAATTTAACTTAACTGTATTTAATTTTATTTTATCCTGGTGGAGAACATCTTGACTTTCGCTCATTTTATTATGTACTATAGTATGCTTAGCTTAGAAACCTTGGAACCAAATAAAAGTTTACATTTTAGTTCCCAAGATATTTCTTCAGCCCTGACGGTTGATTGACAGATGTGTTTACATTTGTATTAGCACTGAGTGGGCTGATTTGAAATGGGCCACAGAGAGAGCTGAAGTCTGACTTCTTGTTGCTCTAACTAGAGGCAGAATTACATTATTCTTATTTGCTATGGTATTTATTTTATGACTAAGAAAAATGGCTCAATGTGACTAAAATTCTGAAATAGATTTGGTGTTCCAGCAGCCATTTCTTTTTAAGGTGAAATGTAAACAGTTCCACTTGAAAATTAGTTTATAAAAATATATATTTAATGTTTTGCTAAATGCAAATTTAAATGTCAACTTTAATAGAAGTTTACTTAACACCTTAGATTGACACTTATTTAGATCCTGGTGAAGTAGGGTGATGACTTCAGCAAAGAGCAAGAAGGCTGGCAGAGAAAGTGTCCTTACTTCCTGCCACTTCATTCACAGGGCTCTAAGGGGAAGTTTGGGATTTGAATGAACCAGGCTTTCCTTCTCCATTTTTCTCTGCATGTTTTGAGAGTAGAGAAAGGAAGACCTTAATGCCAATATTTGAACAACTGGGGTAAAAATGATTTGGGCTTTAAATATCCAAGTACACAATTGCAGTCAGTGTTCCATTTGCTTTTGCTGGTGTACATTTGACCATCGAGAAGTCTAAGCCAAGTTTTCTTTCTCCTGTATGACTGTAATTCTTAATTTTGAATGCAGGAGGCAATCACTATATTACTAGCACCAAAGGAACAGCAGATTTTGAATTGGCATGAATCTTTGTGAAAATCGGATTAAAGTTCACTCTAAAAATAAAAATTGTTGTTGCTGGTGTTATTTTAGCACTTTATATTTTAGAAGTCCAGGAAGAAAAAAGGGAGAGGTTGGAGGGGAGAGGTTGGAAGCGGGGAGGAACAAAGTGAAATTATAATATGCTAATTTAACTGCAGTCTCTGAATTACCTCTCTTTTCTCTTACTGAACACCTAGAGTATAAATATAATACATAAAATGATAGAGGACTTATTCTCTAGGAAGTTCCCATCTAAAGTAAGGTATATATTTCAAGATATATATTCCATAGGATCCAAGAATTAGTTCTTGTTTTCTGTTCAGCAGAAGAGCAACCATTGTCTTACCAAGAAAATGCTCAGCTTAATTGGGTTGGAGGGTGATTTTATTTTTTTAATGGTTCATTTCTCCATCCTCCTTTGTAAAACGTTAAAAAATGTTTTGTTTTTATAGGGGAACCATCCTAATATAAACTTTTATATAACATTTTATCTTTATCTGTTCCCTTTTAATTTTTATCTGTGTGTATCTCTGTTTTTATAAAGTTGTAATCAGCGGGCACATAGTTTTATATTCTGATTTTTCTTCCCACTTCGTATTACATAAACTAAAGATTACTGGTCTTCATTATTATCATCTAATAGTTGCATAACATTCCACAAGGCTACTGTAGTATGCTTTTATTTTAACTACTTCTCCATGTTTAGAAATTTAACCTGTTTTCAATTTTTTCACCATGATAAGTAAGTTAACAATAATCATCTTCCTTTATTAAGGTTCTTTTATCCCCTTCTTACTTTATTCACTTAGGATAAATTATGAGAAGTAAAATTACTAAGTCAAAGGTTGGTATTATTAATGTGCATGGATGGGAGCGAGCTTGTGTGTTATACATTGCCAAATTATTTCCTAAATGGTTGTACTAGTTTATCCTGCCATGGGGAATATATTGATTTCATCCCAACTTCACATTAAATATTATCCTGTAAAACAAAAAAAGCCAGTGTAAAATTGTACCTCATTGATATAATTTGTATTTCTATGATTAATAATAAGAAACTTGATTTTAACAGACGGAGACGACAATTTAGGGACAAGTTTTATGCTGTTCGATACATAGAAAGACAATCTGAAGACTGTTACTGGGGATTGTCATAGCATCTGCATTCTGACCAAAGACTCCCTGTGTTTCTGCAATATATCCAGCTCTGACAGCTAATTTCGGTCTTCAGCTGATCTAAAAGGCGAGAGCAAAGAAAGCGATATTTCAGGATAGAGAGACTACATGAAAGGGTTCAGGAAAGGATTCTCCCCAAAACATAGAATATATCAATTATATAATTCCATTAGAAACCATCCAAAAACCAAGTGTTTAAAAAAATATATCATTTATTTGACTCATGAATCTACAGTTTGGACAGAGCTCAGCAGAGAGACTTGTCTCCACTCCACATAGTGTCAACTAGAGTGATTCAACTAGGGGCTGTAGGATCCACTTCTAAGATGGCGCACTCACATGGGGGCCAGTGTGTGTGTTGCCTGTCAGCTGCGGGCTCACCCAGGGCATTAGTGCCTCTCCGCATGGGCCTCTTCGTGAAGGCTTCTCCACAAGCAGCTTGGGCTTCCTCATACTGTGGTGACTGGGTTCAAAAAGTTGCCCGTTCATTGAGTTTTGGGCCCAGAAACTGACACATCGCTTCCACCATAATCTATTATTCAAGCAGTCATACCCCAGATTCAAGGGAAGGATAGATATACCCACTTCTAAATGGGAACAGAATAAAAATATTTGAGGACCATGTTTTTAAACTGCTATACAGTATTTCTAGCCTTTTGAGAGACTGATAATCTAGCTACTTGAACACCATGGACTGGGAGGTATTATAGCACTAACCTCCACATTGCCTTCCAGAATACTTCAGAAGTGAGTTCTCCATTTACCTAATTCACCTTTCCTACAACAAGGAATTCAGTCCAGTGTCTCTTGGACCAATTTTTCCTCTGCTAGGAATCTAGCAGTGTTCCCTCCACTCGCCAACTTTCCCCAAGATGTCAGATCTCAGTGCCTTTAATTATCTGTGTCATGGCTCTTTTCTAGTAAGATAGATGTTAGAGTGTGTAACGCATCTCAAGAAGAGGAATAACATTAAGTATATTTGGTACATTTAAACTGGCAAAATGCTTAATTTCTAATGTGCTGACAGCCATATTTCTAAGAATCTCACCTGACTGCTAAGTGGTCTATTTAGGCGTTCCTATTACTAGTGCCAGGAAATGGAAAATAGTCGAAGGCAGCTTCTTTGTTCGGTCTTCCAAAGAATATTCCAAGAAGATGACACTAAAATTACCAGAAGTGGCCTTCAGAAAAGATTAGATTACCATGGGGCAGGGGACACAGCAGAGAGGAGGAGAGTGATGCTAATAATAACAATACTAACAGCAACAACTATAATAATAACTAATACTTACTGCACTTATTTGCCAGGCACAGTTTTAAAAGCTTTCTGTGTATTAAGTCTATAACCCTCAAAACAACCCTTTAAACTGAGTCCAATTATTTTCCATTTTTTACAGATGCAAGATGAAGTAGTTTTTCCAAGATTACATAGCTAATGGGTGGTGGAGCCAGAACATTCTTAAACCCTGTTTCCTCACTGGATTGTATGAGGGTGTTTATTATCAGTCATGGTAGGAAGATGAGCCATCATCCTATGGCTCCTTCGGGTTTCACACATTGACACACTATTTCATGATGTTGAGGTAGAGTGTGGATGAGAACCTCATGCTTTACTCTTGGTCAGTGAAGAGAGAAAGTAAGAAAAGTAGACGAGCCTCCCAGAGGTGGAGACTTAGCTCCTTAAGCACTCCCCCTGGCATTTACTTTAAGGAAGGGGTTCTAGAGGGAGCCTCTCTTTAACTCTGAAGGACCTAGGAGCCAACAGAGCCCATTGGGCCTTCCACCTTCAGTTTGTTTCCACATGAAAGCACCTGAACAAAGAGATTCCCTGACCTTGGGGGAGGGTGGCTGCTGCATCCCCTCCCTGTCATCCCTGGAAACAACTGAAAGGCTTTCATGTTGGGTCATGGTTGGTAAGGAAGAAATCTCTGACCACTTCAAAGGTGGAGGTAGGAAGAAGAGGTGGAAACCAAATCCCAAAACCCAAGGAGGCAGGATCTTAACTTCTCTCTTACTATTTTATTGTTTCATAGAAACTTTATTTATTTGTCTGATACAATTACCTACTAGGTCAATAGACTGGAAAAAAGGATATAGGGGAAATATCACCATTTGCATCTTAAAATAACGATAATAAAATCAAGCTAAAAGTGTGATAGGATTCTTATCTAAATAAATTACAAACGCCTCTTCCTCCTCTTCTTTCTGTTTCTTCCGCATTATTTTTTTCTGGTGCAGTGATTAAGACCACAGACCCTAGAAGCAAACTAACATACACCTAGATAACTTAGTTTTATGACTGAAAGCAGATTACCTCTTTATTTCTTCATCTGCAGATTTGAAAAAATAGCACCAACCTCCTAGGGGTACTTAGCACAGTGCCTAGTGCTTACTTAGCTTTCGACCATGCCTTGTTGTGATCATTACTGTCTCGACTTTTCCAGTCTCCAGCATGTGCATATTATAGATAACTCCAGGTTTGTCACGTGAAAATGAAAATGAGTATGTTATCAGGGAAATTTTGCTC
>NW_006442109.1:23312045-23315756 GCF_000325575.1 Pteropus alecto | reverse complement strand
TATCTGGTAGTAAGTCATAGATCCCGCCTTCTAAGAACTCACCATCTAATCAGAAAGACAGAAAGTAGATGGCCAGTGCTACCCCACCATGGTAAACCTATGGTTGAAATAGATGGAGTGTTGCAAAAGGAGACTAGAGAAAGAGATGGAAAAGAGCTCAAATTGGTGATGGGTCCTAAGGGACTATTATGAACTTGCCAGTCAGAGAAGCCGGGAAGGTGTTCTAGAAGGAGCCGAGGGCAGGAGGCTCAGTGGGGTCTGAGACTTACAGAATGTCTGCAACCATAGAAATAGAAATGTTAATATTTATTTGAGCAAAAGCATAAGTGATATCAGTATACAATCCCGATGCAAACAGCGACTAAATAAAGCACTGATAATAATACTACTTCTTCACACTTGTATAGCACCTTTACAATTTACAAAGTATTTTTACTCACATTTTCTCACTTGTCCCTTTAAAAAGCCACAGTGAGGTAGTCAGCCGCGATGCTCCCTTATCTCACCTCCAAAGAAGCAACAGTGCGTGGGAGGCCACAGAAGCCCCCATATGCAGGTGATACCCTTGCTGCGGGATCCTTCTCAACCTTCTCAGTGGCCTCCATTTCTTCCTCTCTCTTGGGCAGGTTGCAGAGAAGGTAGAATCAACTCACCTGAGATAGAGCTTAGGGCCAGGGAACTTTTGATTAGAGCATCTCTGGAAGCAGTGCCCCTCACCCCTGTTGGGTCAAGGGTTGTGCCTGTGTTACTGGCTGCCTCTCCTTGAGATCCCAAAACCTCAAAGGTGCTCTGGGACCTTTAGTGTGCACAACATGAAAGAGGCAGCTCTCCCTCTCTCCCCAGCTCGGTATAGATACGACCAGTTGGGAAAAAAAGTAGGTGGTGAGAGGAAAGCCAGCCACACTTTTCCTTTCTAAGGTAATTAAGCTGATTTCTTTCTGTCTTTCTAACAATGTTCAGACTGTTTGCATGCCTAAAGCAACACTTTTCTTTACCTCTCAAGGATGTTTTTGGTGACTAGGATAAAATTTGGGGCCCCAACTCCAAGACACTGATCATTATAGGAAATGAGCCAGAGAATATCACTGGAGCATTTGTCAGCCCTATATGTCCATCCCACCAATTGCAAAAACAGTGGAAGCCCAAGTCTTAACTGTGGTCAGATCAGCAGCTGTAAGAGAGAATGCCTTCCACACAGACTGCAGTGTAATTTCATGTTGGTGTGTGCCTGTGTTCATTACTGCAGACTGTGGGTAACCTGTCCCTAGCAGTTCACCATCAGTGAGAAAAGTGTTCTTCAGAGATTTTTCAACCTTTTTTTTTTTCTTAATAAAGTACAGGGTTGCATATAACAATTCATTCAATAGACAACTATTAAAAACCTGTTTACCAACAACTTTTTAAAGAATTTATTTATGGACAGAAAGGACAAATTCCCCGCACTCAAGGGACTCAGGGTGTGGGGCTGGGGGAGGGAAGGGGAAGTTGAGAAAGTAAAGAAATGTAGTGCATTGTTTGGTATGAGCCCTGATAAAAATGAGTCCTGGTTTTGGTGGCAGAAAGTGGAAAAGAGGGAAAATCCTGGTGGGAAGTGATTTCTGATTAGAAATTGGCCATGTAAAGGAAGAGGAAGGAACCAGAGGGTTCCAGGTGATGCACGCAGCACACACAAAGGCACAGAGGCAGGATGAGCCGGTTTGGAAAGAGGTGGCTCCGTACACCCAGAACACGGGGCACTAAGAGAGGCGTCATTTAAATTCTGTCTCGCACTTGGGCTTCGTATTTGTAAGGTCACTTCTGGACGTCACCGTGCAACCTACTTTTATTTTTACCTGTACAGATTCATTTTGCGCTTCTCTGAGATTAGCCATGGAGGTGACTGAGCAGTGGACCTAGAGACAGATGTTCCAGAAGCCTCTTATTAACAGCCTCACGTCAAGTGGATATTCATTGACTAACTCAGCAAACATTCTCTAAGTAGGTACTGGGTATACCTGACACTACGGTGGGTTGTAAAGATAAAGCAGATAACAGAACAGACTTCTGTCCTCATGAGGCTGACATGAAGTTCAGTGGAGATAATAATTTCTGCCCTAAACCTTTAAGGACCGAAATAGATAAGACACATTTGCTTTGGAAAGAATAAGATGCTATAGAAGTGAAAAGCTCATTGCCTAATTCCTGGTCTACAATGACTATCACTGAGACCTGGGAGTCCCTGATCCCTACCCTTACGCACAGAAGTTAATGAAATACCTCCATCAACTACAGACTGCACTTGGGGGTGCTAAGAAACCTAGGAGTCCTGGGTATATGGGACCTGAGCTTCCCACAAGCATATCACACAATTTAAAGAAGAAATTGGAAGTGATCCATTGACCTGGGGGAAGGGCTGCATCACCTTACCCCTGGGTCCAGGGAAGCTGGAAGCAGTGCTTACAGGCAGGGCCACTTGACTACGAGGGGGGCGAACTACGCATCCTCTACCATTCCATCGGGAATGTCAAATCCACATTCATAAGTGCCAGCGGAGACTCATTCAGTGTTTAAAACATCAACCAGTTTGTACTACAGAGCCCATTTATGGTTACAGATCAGAGGCAGGATCCAATCCCGTCTCAAGATTCAGAAAGTGTACATGTACTCTGTATCCTAGGCGATGCCAATTTTATAGGAAAAATTTAGAAGTGTGAATTAAGAATCGTTTTACTTTTGGTAAAGAACCTTTTTCAACCCAGACACCAAACTCAGAATCATAAAATCCAGTGACTTGGAGGAAGCCTTAGAGATGATTAAGATTCTAGCCCAACCTCTCATTGTATAGATGAGGAAACTGAAGTCAGAGGAAGTAAATTGGGCTTCTCATGGCCTCTTGGCTCCTTAGAGGCTGAGTGAAAAGTAGAATCCAGATTTCTTTACTCACTATTATCTCCAGATATGTTTGCTGCCCAGGGAAAGATTAACATCCCCCAAGGTGATTCATAAAGGGAGGCGAGAATAAATGTAGATAAGGGTAATATGACACTTGAAGCATAATTATCTCCAGCAATAGCATTAGAACCACATAGCCCTTCCTCAATGCCATTAGCCTTGAACAGTTGCCTGTTACTCACCCAGTCATATAACAGGTTCCAGGAACCCTCGTATGCTCTTTAAATAACTCATTCAGCCCTCACAGCAACTCTGTGAGGTAGCTGCTAGTATTATCCTCAACTTACAGGGAAACTGAGGTACAGAGAGTTAACTGGCTTGCCTAAGGGCAGGTGGCTAGTTAAGTGGGAAAGCCGGGATTCCTACATAGGCATTCAGGCTCCAGGGTCCATGTCTGCAACCCCGGTACTCTACTGCTCTGCCTTCAGTCAGACTCCACCCCACGTAGGAGGAAGGGCCCAGTGTTTCTCACACCCTCTGGGTGTCGCGTCGATTTAGTAAAAATCAGCAATTGGCACCAATTTACCTAAACCCCCATTTTGCCTCTGTGGACCTAGAGGTTTTGAAAGCTCATAGATATCAGATACAGAGCCCAGACAAAGATCCACAGATGAGTCACGGTAAAACTGACTCAGTCTAGGCCCTCTGAGAGCTCTTGCTGGCCATAGAACTCACTTGGACCATTTATTGTTCTCACTATTAGTTACAGCTTCTTGTTTAGTCCAGGACTGTTGGATTGAACCTAACTCACTGGGGACCCCATTCGTAGCAGTAAGACAA
>NW_006442109.1:23306309-23312028 GCF_000325575.1 Pteropus alecto | reverse complement strand
TATATATATATATATATTTTTTTAATTGTGTATGTATATATATATTGAAGTAATTATAAACTCACAGGAAGTTACAACAATAGTGGAATCCCATGCCCTCTTCACCCAGGAAGTGCATTTTAAAAAACAAGTCAGAACTGAATTTTCCAATGGAATGTGGATAATGGTAGTGCTTTGGATCCTTCGTAATCATTCTCCACATTTGCCATAAACAAGTAACTGTTACTATGTTTTCAAATGCAGAGCGAAAATACAAAGGCCATATTTTTGGCAATTGAAACCCATAGGACTTGGACCAGGAATTCTTGGCTTTTAAAACATTTTAAAAGACCACTTTCCTTTCTCTGGGTTGTTAGAGTTTAATCCTTCTGTAAACCCTTTGACCACAGTTTTAAATCATGACATCACCCGAGAACCTCGGGTGAGGTGGTTCGCAGAATATAAAACGTGAAGACATGAGCTCCTTCCTGTTGTTGTTGGCAGTGATGGCGAACATAGATCACTGAACTCTCATGACATCTGGGTTCTGCACCAGCTTAACCATCCTGGGATCCTAAGTCCCTTAATATATCTGCTTATTCTCTCCCAGGAATAGTAGCAGCAGCCCATCCTCAGTCTTTCCTTGCTTGAGCATTAGTCATGTTCTTTGAAAACCTGAAAAGGCACCACGGAGGCTATTGAAAGCTATGGCTCCATAGTGGTGACATTAGACAGTCAGGAGAATCAGAACAAACATATTCTACTTCTGTCATCCCAGCCCAAAGGGCAGAGCCAGGCATGGACCCAGGCCCTATTATCCTGAAAGAAATGTCACGTACAGGCCATATGGCAGCCCCAGCAGGTCATCTGGTAGAGTAAGGCAGTGTTCCAAAGACAGGCTGAGTCCTTTGGCATCACATTCATCCCTTGGAACCCCGAGCCCTTCCTTCGTCTAGAATGGTTCCTTTCCTGGAGGCCGAAGGGGAGCAGCCAGGCCCGGCTGGGACTACGTGTATGGAGAAGATAACAAAGGAAAAGGCTTTTAATTTCTCTTGTCACGAGATAGCCTTGAAAGCCTTGCGGTCCTCCCTGAAAAAGGAACACACCGTCGTGCTCATTTCTGTCACGGCCATCTTCGGCTATCTATTGTTTTTCTTTTTTTTTGATTGTACAAGGTTCCAATGTTTTATATTTTCACAAAGCTAGGCCTCATCTTTCTCTCTTAAGAAGTTGGTGTGTTTTGTCATCTGCCTGCATAGCAGATTCTCTTTACTTAGATATAGGGCTCGGCCTCTCACTAGTCTCTTGTGTTATTTTCACTGTAAATGAAGATTGTTTCTGAGACAATTTAGCTTTAAAATATTATCCAGTTTGAATGAGAGCAGACAGGCAAAAACTTGTAGGCAAATTGTCACTAAGATTTTGCTCCGCAGAGCCATGGTTTCTGATCAGAGGTCGAATTCTGTGATCCCTGTTCAGATTTACTTAGAATTTGGCAAAGACAGGTTAGATCCTGTTTTCTGTCCCTTCCTGCTCAGTTCCTTTTAAGTTAATTTGTCTTTGAATTATTAATATTTGACCAGAAGCATTGAAAATTCAGACTGAAAGTAAAAATCTTTAATTAGAGCTGCTTTAATTTTCAGGAAACTCCTTTAAATAGCAAGCTTTCTTCATGCATGTAAAATATAATTAAAATAAACATAATTGATCCAACTTTTAGGAAGACATCCATTATACAAGCAAGGCATTAATAAAGGACACAATAGGCTCCAGATCCCACCACATGCCCTTTTCTCCCTCTCGTAGTATCTACTGCCACCTTTCTTTTCACTTCTATCAGAATCATATAAATGTATTCATACTTATTTCTGGCTTATATTATGCTCTGACACTACAACAAAGGCCATCAGACAAAGAAAAAAATTTCCCATTGCACATTCTCCAGCATCAGCCAGCTAATAGGCAAACCGATTTTTATTTTATTTTTGTTTATTATAGAGTAGAGGGTCAAGTAGGCTTCCTCCTCTACCAGCCCCATGTGCCTTGCTCTTTAATCTCAAGAATGGCTCTACTTTCCTTTGTTCTGGGAAAGCTGCAAATTGAATTTCAGGAATTTCAATGGGAAGTGACAGAAATCACTCCTTTGGCCTGTACTGCCCATCTCTCCTGCATTGCAAAGCTGTTTGTTAATGATTGGTCTGCGTGAAAAGAGGTGTCTGTTGCTGTTTCTAAGAACCTCTTAGTTTTGCGGCACCTTCGGAAACTCAGGGATGGGGTCTAATGAGGATGTTGTGCCAATGCTGCAGGAGAACAGGGGTAGACTCAAGACTCTAGATGTTTGGGGCAGTGGCGGAGAGATGTTCATGAATGTGGCACCAGTGCCACAGCTGAGTCCGGTCACATGAACCACTTCTTTCCTTCATTTATTTCTTCCTCTATTCATTCAATACTGACTAAGAACCTCCTAGGTGCCAGGCCCTGTACCTGACACTGGAGATAAAGAGGGCAAGTAAAAAGTACTCTCTTCCTCAAGCAGCCCAGTTTAATAGCGAAAATGTGAAAATAAATAATATCACTAGGAAGTGGTAAGTTCCGTAATAGAAGTATTCACATGGTATCATAGGGGAGCAGTGTGGCCAAAGGAGAGAGATTTGGGGTCGGAGGAAAAATGGGAAAGGAGTGAAGTCCAGGAATGTTTTGAGCTGGTGAGTTGATGATTTCCAGGAAGGGTATTTTTAGGTAGAAGAGTATGTGCAGAGTTCACTGCTTTGAGATCAAGGTGGGGAAGCGCATCAGTAGCTGAAACAGAGAAGCTGGCAAGAATCAGATTGTGGAGGACCTTCTAAATCTTGGAAATGAATTTGGACTTTATCATATAGGCTTTCAAGAACCATGAAATTGTTTTTAGACAGGGAAGTACCATGATGCAATTTGTGCTTTGGACAGATTATTCTGGAGGCTTTGTGGAGAATGAAGTAGCAGTCTGGAAAAGCAGAAACCAGTTAAGAGTGAACTCCAGAAAAATGAAGAGAAAGAATCAATAGGATGTACTGACAGATTGGAAAGGGAAGATGATATAGAGGGAAGAAATCTAAGATGACCCCCAGGTTTAAGGCTTAAGTGACAGAGTAGGATATTAAAAATAACAGTAACAATAATAATAATAATAATGGCTGTAAGTATTGGATCCTTACCAGATATAAAGGGTTTGGCAACATTCTTTACATAGATTATTTCATTGAATCATCATAATAATATTAGTGTTTCATTTTAGTCAGGAAAACTTAAGACTTTGAGAGGCGAAGTAACATGCCCAAGGTCACATGGCTGGTGAGTGATAGTACATGGATCTGAACCCAGGTACTCTGAGCTCAGAGCCTGTGCTCTGTGCAGAATTTAGTAGGAGGACAAGTCAAGGTGAAGTATCTTAAGTTCAGTTTACATGTACTGAATTTAAATCATCTATGTTTTGCTAAGGTCAAAATATCTAGTCGAGAATTGGACAGCTGAGTCTGGAGCTAAGGAATGTGCTTTGTGCTGGACATGTGGAATTAGGATTTCTCAATTAATCGGTGTCACTGAAGCTGGTAGGTATAACGTTGGGTGAATCTCAAAAGAGCCGGGATGGAACCACGAAGAACCACATGTGTGTGTTCAGACAAGTTTGGGAAGATTGCCGAAAAGGAATAACTAAAGAGATGAGATAACTATGAAAGTCAAAGGTAGAGTTTCGAGTTCTGATAGAGGAATCAACATGATTAAATGCCTCAGAGATAAAATATTTTAAATGACGGTTGAGTTGGATTTGGCAATTAGGTGGTTGGGCAAGAGCTGAAGTTAGACTGAAGTTGGTTTAAAAAATTTAACAAAAAGTGAGAAAATGGAGACAATGAACTCAGACTACTATTCAGAAAAGCTTGGCTAGAGAAGAAAGTGAGAGACAGAGAGATAATAGAGGTAGCCTCAGAATCAGGGGAAATACTATTTGTTATGGGAGCCACCTGAGACGCTGGTATGGAGGGAGAAGAGGAAAAAAAACCCATGGAGCAGTAGGGATTACACGAGGACATTTATCCAGGTAGTAGGGGAAGTAGGATTTTCCCTTCCAGCCCTCAGAAGGACATTATGGACTCAGCAAAAAAAGTCTTCCTATACTTTCAATTTGCCCCCTTTTTGTAATATGAAAAACTCAAGACAGAAAAGTGAAGTGACTTGTCCATGGTCATACAGCAAGTCCGTGACCTCAGATCTCCTGGTGTCTGGTTCCTGCTGCCATTATCAGTGGGAGGAGAAGAATCTTTGAGGTGTTGTTCCTCATGATTCCGAGTCCCCAGCCATCCAGGGTGGCTCTTCCCTGCTCCTTCAGAATGCATATCCTTCCAGATTCTGATGTGTCAGCACGGCTTCAGCAGTGTGGAGGTTGAGTCAGAGAGCTGCTTTGTCATTTCCTCAACATGCCTTGGGGCAAGGTTTTAGTTAGTTAGTTATAAAGTGTCACTAACATAGCAGTGCTGGAAGCCTCTTCCTCTCACCTGAGCTCCCAAGTTCCCACAAGGAGGAAAGGTCTCAGAGTTAAGGGCCCTTCAGCCACCTCTTCCTGGCCCAGAGTAAGGGACGATATGTTTGTTCACATGTGGCACCTGGTCCCCAAGCCTGTGTACGGGAGAGAATTGGGTAGAGGTGGGTGGGATAGCGGAAGAGATTCCTTAAATGAAATATCCTACTCTCCCCAGAGATCTCATCAGTCAAGAGTCACTTGCTGAGCCTGGAGGCCAGCAGCTACTGCTCAGAAGGACTCAAAGTATCTTGCCTCAACTTTGCTTATGTGAACCTATATGTATCTGGTGGTGGTTCATCATCCCTTCTCACCTTCTTACACTCCAAAGGTTATGCTGTCAGCCTGTTCGTCATACAGTATTCTGATTAAATACTGATGTTGAGCACTGATTTAAAATCCACAACCCTACACAAAACACACTGCCTAGAATCTAGACATGTAAATAGTATATAAACATAAATATAAACTCTTTTTAAATGGACCTTTGATTATAACCTGTTGTGTCTTCGTAGGCTCCAATGAATAACAATTAACTTGACTTCTCTTTGCTCTTTTTCAATCTACCTAAACCCGGTGTTTCTTTTCCATTTTGTCATGTGGGGCTGTCAGGTGGATCTATAACTTCTGTAACTCCAGGGGCCATCATTCTCATCGACCACTATGTGAACCGTGCACCTTGGAATTTCATGGACAGTAAAATGAATGGTGCTCCTTTTGCTGCTGCTCTTATTCCATCCCATTCTCTCCTGTAGTTCGCAGCACTCTCAACTAAAAGAATTAATGCTGTCTGGGAATAGCACTTAGGGTGTCCATCCTCCCTGGGTCTGCTGCCCTTCCCCTTTTGTTGTTGTTGTTTAATAATATTTTTTAAAAATCTATCTTAGAAAGGAGTACAAAATGCTAATCTTGCCCAGAGAGATTCAGCAGGGCTTGTGGCGATTCAGAGCACATGACTAGTTCTTTTGCTCCTTCATTCGCAGTTCATTCACAGTTGTCTCAAGTATTGACAACTGTGAGACACGCTTTTCCCCAGGGACTGAGAAGAAGTTTTCTGAGGCTCTGAAAAATTAGGAGGACTTAACTAGGCCAAGGGTGGGAGAGAAGAAGGGCCATCCAGAAGGAAAGTAGGAGCAAAGGCTGGTGGAAGTAGGTGGCACGACACATTCCAAGGCCAGAAGTGGA
>NW_006442109.1:23274748-23306260 GCF_000325575.1 Pteropus alecto | reverse complement strand
GAAAGAGATTCAAGACTGGAGGGGACTCAGGACACAAAAGGCCACATTACAGAGTTCTGGGCTTTCTCTTAAAAGTAATAGGAAATTACTGGAGGATTGTGAGATTATATGTAAAGCCTTATATCCGAAGAAAAGGTAATTCTTGCTTTATCTAGAAAATGAAAGAGAGGCAAACAAGGGACAGACAGAAAGGTAAGTAAAAGGTCAGAAGAATGTGGTATAAAGGAAGGCAAGGAATAGTAATGTTTTAAAATGCTGGGAACACTCAACTGTGCCTAAAGCTCCTGAACAATCACATGAGACAGGACTGGAAAGTACCTGTTGCATTCAGTTACCTGGAGGCCATCAATGACTCTACTGAAAGCTGTTATCGAGAAAGGAGCTGGAAGAGAGGAAGTAGAAGAATGAGTGGGGATGGAGAAATGACAACAGTTGAGAATAAAAAACTGTTTTTCTGTGTCTGAATGGAAGGAAAGAGATGATGGCTGGAGGAGGATATAGGGTCACAGGAGCTTATTACCTTTTTTTTTTTTTTAAATAAGAATGGCTTGGAGAAATTTAAGTGCTAATGTATAGTATTTAATCAATACAAAGTTATAGAATATTTAGAGAGAGAAAAATATGATCAATGGGTTTTATTTTTTCTGTTTCAAGAAAGGCAGAAAGGGTTGGGTTTAAACAGATGGAGAAGAGTTAGGGAATGAAATCTCCTAAAATAGGAGAGAAGGAAGGAAAAACTAGATGAAGATGCAGATAAGTTGATGTATTTGGTAATAAGAAGAGGAGAGGTATGAAGTTATTATTGTATAGTTTTTATTTTCTATGTGAAGTAGGGTGCAAGAGGGAAGCTTTCAGTAGAGTGGGGAGAGAAAACAGAGTAAGGTCTTGAGGAAACTTTTAAACTTATTGATTTGGGGAGTGGGCAAATCTTAGTAGAGAAACAGAATCCTCACAGAGTTTTAAAGTGCTAGTTGTATTAGTGATCAATAATTCTGTGATATTACTACCAAATTGTTCCAGAGTATGATTGTCTTCACAAGTGTTCGGCTGCTCTAGGGCAGATGCAAAAGGTGAATGGCTGGGATAATTCAAGTTAAGAACTTTGCAAGAAAGTCTGACAGACAAAGGGTGAGGAAGTGTAGAGTACAGGCAAACACATTATTGAAATGATTGACATGTAAGATGGATAAAGTGCTATGTCAAGGTTGGGGGAGGCTATTGAATCAGAAGAAAGGAAAAAAGTTAGTGGGACTGAAGGCCCTGATGAGAATGACAAGCAGTTATGATGAAAGTGGTCAGACCAGCACGTTGGAAGGACAGGAGATTGGGATCAAAGCACGTAATGCTTGACTATGATTTTTAAGGTGAAGAAGTTATAGCTGATAACAAGTCCCTGAGTGGAAACATGCACTGGAGCTACTAAAATCTTTGAAATGCCTTTCTTAGAGAAGATGACTAGGAAGTTATCAACTTAGCCAGGGTTTTTAAATAAGTTCACAGAGGCCTAAGGTCTGGTAGAATCATTGGGAAGCTGAGAGGTTTAACTCTGCTTTCAGATCTTGAGGTAGATGGAATGTGTCTAAACATCTCTGTGAGAAGTAGCATATCCAGAAGAGAACCAGAGGAGAGCTTTAACATTCAGCACGGTATTTTTCTGAGTTCTTTGGCCTGAAGATAAATTAGGCCTACTCCGTTTCTGAATTCTCACTTCCTTGGAACTAATATAGCTTTTAGGGAGACAAAGACTATATATACCAATTAATCTATCTGGGATTCATTAATTTCAAATGTGGCCACTGCACTATAACCATAAAAAGAACTTGCATTAACCAACTCTATAAACTCTCTCGCTTAAAAAACTCTTTTCGTATTTCTTTTAGTTTGGGTCTGCTAACAACAAATCTTTCACTTTTTTTTTTTTTTTTTGCTTGTTTGTCTAAAACATCTTTATTTTGCTTTCATTGTTGAAGAATATGTTCACTAGTAAAAAATTCTAGGCTGAAAATTTATTTTCATTCAGCCCTTTTAAAATGTCAGTCTGTGGTTTACTGAATTCCATTGTTTCTATTGATAAGTCAGCCATCAGTATTGTTCTTGCTTCTTTGGAGATAATATATCTTCTAGCTTTTAACATATTTTGTCTTTGTGTTCAGCATCTCGACTATGATATGTTTAAATGTGTTTTTGTATTTAGAGGTTCTTAGAGTCTCTTAAATGTGTGACTTAGGGTCTTTTATTAGTTTTGGAAAAAATGCAGCCATTATTTTATTAAATATTGCTTCTGTCCTTTTCTCTCTCTGTCTTCACTCTCAGGGATTTCAATATGTTGATCTTTTCTCAAGATTCTATATGTCCTTACTCTCTTATCTGTTTTTTTCCAACTATTTTACACTCTATTTTTTCTGATATTTTCTATTAATCCATCTTCTAGTTGAATTCTCTCTTCAGCTACAAAAAGTATCTCGGTAAACACATCTATTGAGAAGCTTTAGTCATTGTGTTTTTTAGTTGTAGAATTTTTATTTAATTATTTTTTTAATAGATTCTAGTTCTCTGGTCAAATTTTTCATCTTGGCATCGTTTTTTTTTTTTTTCCTGGAAGAAATAAACACAGTTATTTTTTAAATCTATGTTGAATAAATATCCAGGTTACCTGTAGGCCAATTTCTACTTTTTTTTTCTTTCTTAGTCATAGTTCTTGGAATGTTTAGCAGTTGCTGTTTGAATGTCAAGCGTTTTATGTAAAAAACTGTGCTCTCAGGATGATGTTATTTTCCTCCAGAGAAGATTCACCTTACCTTTTCTACACGTAGCTAAAGTAGGAGGAGATAACATCCATCCAATCCAAGAGTTATCTTAGGGAGATCAGGTTGGAGTTTTGATAAGGTTTGGCTTACTTCATGTCTGCCTCCTCTCCTTAGGGTATAGACCTGCAGAGGGCAAAATGAGAGCCTTTATTTTATTTATTTGTTTGTTTTTTGAGAGCTTTTAGATATTTACTAAAACTCTTTCTTCTTGGTGGATCTTAACTTTGAGATCGCCAAAAATTTGGCTTTTTTTTTTTTTTTTATCACTACCCTCTCATCTTTATATTGTTTAAGAATCAGCCAACCCCATAATGTGAAATCAGCTGCTGAGTGCAGTGCTCTTTTCCTTAGACCTCTTTCCTCTGAAGGATCCTGGCACTTAAGCCCTGGCTGTCTTGGCAACTCTTAACTCCTTTTAAGAGTTTTCCTCATTATATTTAGATTTTAGCATCAGGAATATATGGGAGAAGACCATATATAATACCAAAACATGGCAAAGTGTAATTATTCAGGTACCCCCATTCCTTGGCTGAAAGGAATAACATAATATAGGATATATTCTTTACTAAAAGTTTACACATAAGGAAGGTGGTTTCCTCTGCCTCCTTGGAGGCATCTATGTCTATGAAGCTGTACCTTAATCCTCCTAGAGCACCTCTACCATTGTTGTGATGGCATATATAAACAGTTTGGTAAATAGTTGTACGAAGTGAAAGAGTCAACATTTCTCTCCCTCTTTTTGGCATTTTGGCCAATAAGAGGTAACAGTAATAGTCATGATCCTATTCACTGAAATTTACCAGAGATTTACTATGGACCAGGCTCTATGTTAGATATTTGATATAGATTATCTCATTTAATCCTTAGAAGAGCTTACAAGGTAGTAAAGATAATTGTTCGTATTTTATACTTGAGAAAACTGAAGCTTAAAAAGGTTAAGTCTACTTATACAAAGTCCCAGAGCCAGGAAGGAAATGGTACAGTTATTTTGGAGTCAGATTATTCTAATTCCAAGGTTTATGTTCCTTTCCAACATTTTGTCCTGCCTCTTGATGGGCCCTCTTTCAACCGAACTAGTTTCATGATTTTACTGAGTCCTGGAATCTTAAGATACTTCTTTAAATAAGGTAAGAGCTGTATTGTCTGAGGGAATTCACATGCAAATCTGCTTCAAGATATCTTAGGTATTTCCAGAGGCTTCCTTCCCCCACTCAGCCTTACTTTGATATATATTTTACATTAAATATTTCCACTTATAATTTCTATGGGAAATCTGAAAGTGTTTTTTTTTATTTTTTATTTTTAAATAAAGCTTTATGTAGGGACAGGAAGCAATTAGCGGTAGGGCTTTATTTTTGGAGGATGAAATTGATGGGGAGCGGGGTATGAGGAGAAATTGCTTTCTGCAGTGTCAGATGAATGAGTTATGGGGAATGATAACTCAGGCAGCAGCTTAGTACTTGCCGGTGAGTCAGCAGTGAGTCCATCCTCAGTCTCATTGCTGGAATCACAGCTGTTAGAGATACTTTTCCTGGCGAGGCTCCTCCCTGCCCTAATGTCTAGGGCATCGAGGCTCTGCCCATGTGATGTGAACCATTCAGTTACCTGTCCTGATGGAGAAAGATTCACAGAATTGTCTTCTTGTTTTCATGTAAATACTTCTAAATTTCTTCAGGATTGATTGGTGTTTCTGATAACCAGCAGAAACATCCAGTGACTTTCCATCCAGAGAATGAAGTTTGGGATTATTGTCACAACAAAATTTAGTTCTTAGGGCAACATTTTGTATTTTTACACAGCTTCAACTTTCTAGGGGATTTATAAATGGCAAAACATGATGGAAAAGCAAGGCAGGAAGATACTGCTCCAAGAGAAGTAGTAGATTGAAAGAGGTCATCTCGTCGTGATTGAAAATATGTGCATGTGTCAAGAAAACTAGAACCAAATCATTGTGGTTGTTGGGTTAGATGGTAGGATTGTCGGTGATTGTTTTTTACTTTCTTTTCCAGTTTTGATAAATGGGCTCACATTGTAAAATTTATTCTAAAAATAATCCTTTAGCATTTTGAAATAACTATCCATTTATGTGAAAAAAATTAGTCTAATAGCTTTAATATTTTAGTCTAAAAAATTAGTCTAATAGCTTTAATATTTTACGACGTCTTTTTCACAACTCCTGCTCAGACTCTTAAGGTCAACGTGGTCATGTGCATGGTGTCCAGTAGGAAATGGGTGAGGAGGACTAACTTTGCTCAGAATTTAGTTCTTTTTTATTCTGTGGAGAAAATGGGATTGTCCACATATTATAGATAAAGGAACTAATGTTCAGAGAGATTAAAGAAGCTTGGCTGAGTCAGTCAGCTAGCTGGTAAGTAATGGAATTCCGAGTCCAAGTTAGACTGTGGCCAAAGTCCACACTCTTTTTCAAAACGATGCTGCCCCAGATCCTGCTGGCTTACTGCTGGATTAATCATTCACTAAGAAAAATTGTATTGCTATATTATTCTCTCATTTTGTAAAACTAGGATTCTAAAACTCACTTCTCCTTGGCTTTTACTTTAGTGAGAAAGAGAAATCTTGAGAGCATTGCGTAGTATACACGTACATCTGTGTGTCTGACTTTAAGAAGATAAAAGAGACATAGTAAGCACTTAGTCAAGGGCTTGGACTCCCACAGAATATGAAGCAATTCTCAGACTCTCCCGTAAAGTTCTTAGATACGTGAAACTAAAGAAAAAGTTTAATGTTTTACTGTTTGGTACAGTAGTTATAATTGACAATTTGGGATGAGAAAGGGTGGTATTGTTGCAAAGTAGAGCTGTATGTACATTTTCACAAAATACCCATCCCATTGGCCCAGCAGGGCCTTCTTCTTTTTTTTTTTTTTTTTAATAAATGAGTAACATTTAAAGATTTTTTAAAATGTTTTGACAGTTAATATTGTACAATTAATGCTCTAAGCTTTGTTAAGATATTGATGTACAATATACTACACATATGTAAATGTGCAAAGTAGAGCTGTATGTACATTTTCACAAAATACCCATCCCATTGGCCCAGCAGGGCCTTCTTCTTTTTTTTTTTTTTTTTAATAAATGAGTAACATTTAAAGATTTTTTAAAATGTTTTGACAGTTAATATTGTACAATTAATGCTCTAAGCTTTGCTAAGATATTGATGTACAATATACTACACATATGTAAATGTACGATTTGGTAAAATTTAACATTTTATGCATTTTAACATTATGCATATACCTATGAAATACCATTTCAGTAAAGATAATCAATATATTCATTACCCGAAAAAGATTTTTTGCAATGCTATATTTTTGAAAAAAACAAAAAACAAAAAACTCATCAGCTAATTTGACAAGAACCTAGATGGGGACTCAGGTGGTGTGAATCTGGACTCTGATCTTGCTCGAAATAGCTCTATGAAATTCAGTGAGTCCCTTAATTTTTTCAGCCTTTAGTTTTCTCATCTGAAAAAGGAGGAGGCTGGACTAGATGGCTCTAAAGTTCAATAAAGCTAAGAGGACAGGCATTCTTAGGGTATTGGTTTGTGTCCAAATGGTTTTATGTAAAAATGTAGACTTCCTCAGTGGTCTGGTGGCAGCTGTGCTGCTTCATTCTTGCCCTGCTTTGCTTGATCGACTGATCATTAAATCATTTTATTTCTTTTAATTCTCTTTCACCCTGATTCAAGGTCACTCATGTCATTGCTTCCGTGTTGGTGTTACTAAGCTTAGGGAACTGTTCTACTTAAGAATTTAGGACTAGGGCTTGAGCAATACTGGGAATTTGACAATGCATTATGCGAAGATCAGATGAGGGGTGACAGGACCATCAGCTCCCCAGATATTTGCGAGGCAGCTTGGGCATTTTATGGGGGCCAGAGGCAAACTGTACTGGATGTATTTCAGGGCTGGGGGCAGGGAAGCAGATTGGAGTTTAATTAAAATTCTAATCCCAACTTTACCCATCTTCTTGCCAAGTCAGCAGCCAGCATTTTTGTTTGTGGTTCTGGGGATTTTGCTGTGATGACATACATAGCTACCTCAAAAACTCTTGCAAATTTGCCTAAAACGTCAACATGCTCACCAGATGCTTTAATCAAGCCTGGCACGCTGCCATCTTTTGCCTGTGTTTTCAGAGATACCTCCTTCACCACGGCCAGTACTCCTGGAGCGGGGAGGGCATTGGAGGGAGCCAGTGGTGAAAATTGAGCAGATTACAAATGAGAAAACAGGTTTATCACAGCACAGAGATCTTTCCAAACTGTTTCTGTTTTCTAGGTAGCTAAGTGGGATTTCTGAGGAGGGGCTGCTCTGACTTCAGCTTGGCCCACCATGAGGTTCTTCCTGCTTTGTGCCTACATGCTGCTCCTGATGATGTCCCAGTTGAGGGCAGTCAGCTTTCCTGAAGATGATGAACCCCTGAATACTGTTGACTATCACTGTAAGTAATCTAAAGAACATTTTCCTTTTCTAAGAAGGAAGCATTTTTGGTTTTGATTTTTCTAACCGTATTCGTTTTTAGAAAGAGTTTTGTATGCCTTAAAATGTTTTGCATGTCAATTTATCCAGAATAACTTCCTGGTGTTGAGAGAAAATGGGACGGTTTTGTTGAGTGCTTTTCTAAAGCAGCCCATATATAGGTTATATATTTTCAGTTAAAAGAACAAGACCATTTGCTGAATTTCATCGTTATTCATTTATATTCGAGACCTGAGGAGGAGAATTTAGTTAAAACCCTTCTACAACTAGTATATACAGCTAATCAATGCCGTATATTGATTCTTCAGCTCCATAATCCTGACTGATGCTTTAGCCCATTTTTACTTGCAGATTCAAGGCAATATCCGGTTTTTAGAGGACGCCCTTCAGGCAATGAATCGCAGCACAGGCTGGACTTTCAGCTGATGTTGAAAATGCAAGACACACTTTATATTGCTGGCAGGTAATTTTCCTCTCGTTGGTTTATTAGATTAAAATTCTTTTCTCTTGTGGTACTTGCATTAATGTGTCTAGTTCATGAAAAACTAATATGTGATTGCGATCAAAAATTGCAAGTAGCCAAAAATATTCACAGAGAAGAGTCAGTGTTGTGTACCAGGAACAAAATACAGAGCTAAAGCCTTAAGCGGCGCTGTTTTATTACTGCCATCAAGAAATCATATACTATTCTTTATTCCTAAAGCAGCAGGGGGAAAAAAAATCTTTCTTTTCTTTTTTAACTTGGAATTATTCGAGCAAATATTAGAAGTATGTCTATGCTAATACGAGTAGCAGTTTGACCCATGCCTGAAGAGAAGAGATTTCTTTGCTCCCTAACCACAGTGATATATAAAAGCTTCTCACTAATGAAAAAGTACCCTTTGTTGACTTAGTTGGAGACAGAGAAAATCCGAATGATCTCCGAAACACAATAAAGGCAGATCTGTAAAAATAAAATAAGAAACAGCTTAACATTTTTATGCATTCACATGATATGACTTACTGCCTTGTTTCCAACAGGGATCAAGTTTATACAGTAAGCTTAAATGAAATCCCCAAAACAGAAGTAATACCGAGCAAGGTAAGCTAGTGTAGTTGGCAAATTTACTTGGCTTCACTCAGAACTTGGTTACTGCTCCTCTCCCCTCCAAAAGTTTTGGTTAAAAATGGAACTTTGGTTTTGCTTGATTAATGCAGAAACTGACGTGGCGGTCAAGACAACAGGATCGTGAAAACTGCGCTATGAAAGGCAAACATAAAGTAAGTAAAACAGCCCAGAGCCTGCTAGATTTATGCTTTCTGTAGACTTGATCCCACAGTGTCAGCATATGGAATGTCTAATATTAATGTAATTATTACTTTCTCTAGGATGAATGCCACAACTTTATTAAAGTATTTGTTCCAAGAAACGATGAGATGGTTTTTGTATGTGGTACCAATGCATTTAATCCCATGTGTAGATACTATAAGGTAAGTATATTTTATATGATGTGCTTTTTTTCATCAACTTTTCTTCCTTCAGTGGTATGCTGTTAGAGTTGAATCTCTTATGCTATAACCCAGTAATTTGTATTACCTCTAATGCTATGGAAGAATAAAGACGGAATTCTTCAAATAGAATTTCAGTACAAATAAGCAGCATTGCCTTCAAACAGGTACAGTGAACAGATGTGACACCAGCTATTTACTTTTCTTTTGTAGCTGAACACCTTAGAATATGATGGGGAAGAAATTAGTGGCCTGGCAAGATGCCCATTTGATGCCAGACAAACCAATGTTGCCCTTTTTGCTGGTAAGATCCTTTAGTGTAATGAATAAAACTGATTAATGACATTGAAGGTGCAAAAGGAATGTAATGGAAGAAAAAAGGCCCATAACTAGGATACTACCTCGACAGAGGTGTTTCAAAGTCTAATAGCTATGAAAATTTTTTCAAAAAGAGAAGTGTTAGAAGTGAGCATATTATAATATAGTATTCTGACACTTGGTTTTGTTATTAATTAAGCCAGTGACCCTGAATAAGTCGCTTAACTTTTTGATGCTTAGATTCCTCATCTGTAAAATTACGTAATGTTATGGACTGACCTATCACAGATTGATTATGGGCATCAAGTTATCTTTGTTTCTGTATATGGGGATAACAGGTGAAAGCATTCCAAAGGGTGTAACACACTACACAGGGTAACACTCTACAGGATAATTATGGTTATTTTACTCAAAGTATAACTTTGGTTTCAGATGGGAAGCTGTATTCTGCCACAGTGGCTGACTTCTTGGCCAGTGATGCTGTTATTTATCGAAGCATGGGTGATGGATCTGCCCTTCGTACAATAAAATATGATTCCAAGTGGATAAAAGGTACCTTTGAAGAGCAGCACTGTGGGATCGCCAAGGGTAGTAGGATGGCCAAGTGGCAACGGAAGCCCTGGGCATCAGGAGGTTCAGTGCATGACTTAATATTATTTATTTAGAGCAAGTATAAGCTGCTCTGGTTGTGAACAGGGGCATTGACAAGGAATGAAGAGATCAGTAGCCATGACAAGAAAGTAGATTCATCCAGGATTTTATCTTGGGCGACCTCAAAGAAAAGAGGATCGATCCCATTTCTGTGTGCCAATCCCTAATTCTAAACGCACATAACACTCCTTGCCCACCCCCATCTGCCTATCCTAGAAAGTTAACAGTGAGAATCGACTAGTTCATATCTGCAGTCATTTTGTTCTTTGGAGTCTAGAAATCAAGATTTTTTTTATTCTCAACACAAGAGGTTTTCTTCCCTAGTTAAATAGGTTAATGAATAAATCTGTTGAAACAAAGACCTTTGCTATAGTTCAGTTCCCTGTAGGCTTTTTACAGTCTATTAGCTGACATTAAAGACTCTGGGTTCCCTGAAGCTTCAGCTCACCCATATCGGAACTCCTCAGACTCACTGGAGTGTCGAAGTTCTCACTGGCTTGAATGTAGCTATGCGACATCTGTCAGTCTTGCCTAGCAGTCAGGGTCTCATGCTAATTGAATTCTCCTTTAGGAACCAATTTGTTTTCATTTTTTCTTTCAGAGCCACACTTTCTTCATGCCATAGAATATGGAAACTATGTCTATTTCTTCTTTCGAGAAATTGCTGTGGAACATAATAATTTAGGCAAGGCAAGTATGTGCGCTTGACTTGTATTGTGGACTTGTACTGCATGGACTTGAGCCCACTTTGGTAGAGCTGTGGCCTTTGCATGTTTTCGAGACCTTGGTTTGTTTAGGGCCAAGTACAGAGAGGTGAGTAGCTTACCATGTGGACAATTGCCGGAGAACACCAAAAAACAGGCGCTGGAGTGGGAACAGCTGCCTGGGGCCTTGAGAAGGTTTCATTTGCTACAGAGAGTGTTTGTTCTACAGGCACCCTTGAGCTATGGATGCTTCTTTGACTCTTTAGCAATTCATGGATAGTTTATTGTTTCTCTGTGTCAACAGGCAGGATGGGAAATAGAGGCCCTGGTTCAATTTCAAGTAAAAGCCCATATGAGTTTAAAGTATTGCCACCCGTTCTATGCCAGGTTTAAGGACGGCACATTTTATTAACAATATGAGAAGCAAAGTGAGAGACAAACTGCAGGAATGGTTTCCCTTAGGCCAGGCAGTTCAGTAGCTTACTTCTTGGGGAGCTTTTTTGGCAGAACAGGAAAACGGCCCTTTTTCCTCACAGGTAAATCTAGTTTACATTCTCACTCTACAGATCCCTAGAGAGAAGACTGCTAGGTTCTTTTGAACTAGATAAATCTTTAGCATTCTTTGTCCCTCGCAAAAAATAGCAGCTTTTGGTTTTCACTCGCCCTCCATGCTCACAGCCCCGTTGCTCTGCTTTGTCCCTTGGGCAGGCTGTCTATTCCCGTGTGGCCCGCATCTGTAAAAACGACATGGGTGGCTCCCAGCGTGTCCTGGAGAAACACTGGACTTCATTTCTGAAGGCTCGGCTTAACTGCTCTGTCCCCGGAGATTCCTTTTTCTACTTTGATGTTCTGCAGTCTATTACAGATATAATACAAATCAATGGCATCCCAACAGTGGTTGGGGTATTCACCACACAGCTCAACAGGTGAGAACAGATCCTTGGCACCTCAAAAGATATTCTGGCCTTGCTTGTGGGAGCCATGAACAGGCCCACAGTCACGCTCTTCGCAAGCTGCTATTTTGCGAGGGATTTCTGATGGTTTCCCCCCTTTTCAGCATTCCTGGTTCTGCAGTCTGTGCGTTTAGCATGGATGACATTGAGAAAGTATTCAAAGGACGATTTAAAGAACAGAAAACTCCAGATTCTGTTTGGACAGCAGTCCCCGAAGACAAAGTACCAAAGCCAAGGTAAGGAAAAAAGAGGAAAAGGGTTTTTCTCTTTAACCAACCCTCTGGCCACTGGAAGCATCCATCCTCAGAGAACAGCTGGGCCAACCTCTCATGCTGGGAAAGGGTCCCTGTACCACAGCACTGCAGACAGAAAGTCAGTAAACATAACCTTCTGAGTGTGAATGTGGAGAACCTGCTGGATTCAGGGAAATAGCATTGCTCCTTGGGTTTCGCTCACTCTGCTATCTTTCTTACCTCTTCTTTTCGAATGGACAGTTATTCCTTAAATACAGTTTATGAGATGGGAAAAAAAACACACTGTTTACCTTTCAGGCCTGGCTGTTGTGCAAGGCATGGCCTTGCTGAAGCTTTTAAAACCTCCATTGATTTCCCGGATGAAACTCTGTCGTTCATCAAATCTCACCCCCTGATGGACTCTGCTGTCCCACCCATTGCCGAAGAGCCCTGGTTCACAAAGACTCGGATCAGGTAAGCCGTGTGGAAATGGCGGCCCTCTCCCGTCCAGTACCTTCTCTTCCTGTTGGCCTCCCCCTCTGACTTGGCTCACTTCCTCTGGCAGGTACAGACTGACAGCCATTGCTGTCGACCATTCTGCCGGACCCTACCAGAACTACACCGTCATCTTTGTTGGCTCGGAAGCTGGCATGGTACTTAAAGTTTTGGCAAAGACCAGTTCTTTTTCTTTGAATGACAGCGTATTACTGGAAGAGATTGAAGCATACAACCATGCAAAGTAGGTATATTTTACGAGAATGCTCTTCAGCATTGCTCAAAAATTTCCTGCATTTATTTCTTCTAGTCATTTCCTTTCAGCCTTCTAAATTAGCAGCCTTCTAAATTAGTTTGGCTTATTAGTATTTGGGGTTTGTTTGTTTGTTTTTCCTCACAGAAGTGAACTCTAGGTTTGTTGTCTTCCTGAGTCCACTGGAGTTTGGAGGGAGAGTAGTTGATGAGTTTAAAAATAATTCAGCCTTTGGTTGCAAGCGCACACACACACACACACACACACAGAATACAGTTCTTCCAACCACGAATACAAAGGATTATTTGGACCATTTAAACAAGTGAGAAATAGATGAGAGAAATGAAGCAAAGGAAACTAAGGAGAGATCTAGAAACATCTAGCACAGGAAGATTTAAATGCATTAAAACATTATCCTTTTTCCCCTATAGTCTAACATGGTCTCCACAAATATAATTCTCTTTGATCATCGGAACGAGAAAGCAATCTTAAAAAGCTTTTGTCCAGCCTGAAATTTAACCGACCATGCAGAGCAGAAGATGAATCATATAATTATTACTTCCCAAACTATGTACTTGCCTGGTTTGTTACTGATAATATTCCTTAAGACCTCCCCAGCTCTCAGTAATTGAAAAAAAAACCAAACCCCACTTGCCTTGCCTTTGTATAGCTTTTGACTTACTAAACATATGACTTCAAAATGTATCCCACAATATAGGTGTAATGCTGAGAATGAGGAGGACAGAAAGGTCATCTCATTGCAGTTGGATAAAGATCATCACGCTTTATATGTGGCATTCTCTAGCTGTGTTATTCGCATCCCCCTCAGTCGTTGTGAACGTTATGGATCATGTAAAAAGTAAGCTGATGTTTCTTTTCTTACCCTGGGTCTTGCAACATCAAGACCTTTGATGACGAGAAAATCCAAGTTGCGTTCTGTTTGGTTTCGTGCAGGTCTTGTATTGCATCTCGAGACCCATACTGTGGCTGGTTAAGCCAAGGAGCCTGTGGTAGAGTCACCCCAGGGATGCTGTAAGTATACTTTGTCACATTAGCCAAAATATTCTCTACATCTGCTTCTATCTTCTCCAGGGTCTCTAAAGCTAGAAATTTTAGGAAGCTTCTAATAACAGTACTACTTTTCTTTTTTCTTTCTTTCTTTCTTTCTTTCTTTCTTTCTTTCTTTCTTTCTTTCTTTCTTTCTTTCTTTCTTTCTTTCTTTCTTTCTTTTTCTTTCTTTTTTTTCTTTCTTTCTTTCTTTCTTTCTTTCTTTCTTTCTTTCTTTCTTCCTTCCTTCCTTCCTTCCTTCCTTCCTTCCTTCCTTCCTTCCTTCCTTCTTCCTCTCTCTCTTTCTTTCTCTCTCTCTCTCTCTCCCTCTTTCTTTCGGTATGGGAGAAGTGAAAAATCGGAAAATTTGGAGCTATGAGACTGAAGGGAGATTAAAGACAGTATAATACCTCAGGGAAATGGATGGAGAGAAAAAGCAATTCTCTTCTGCTCTCTTAAACATTCCAGTTACCAAATGTTTAACAGAAAAACTCATTTTAGCAAGCTGTTGAAATGTTCATTTGTTTCCTCTCTGCCCATTCTTACTAATTGGTCTGTGTTCTTGGTTCTGCTCTGGTTGTCACTTGTGTTCCTATGAAGGCTGTTAACCGAAGACTTCTTTGCTTTCCATAACCACAGCGCTGGAGGATATGAACAGGACACGGAATACGGCAACACGGCCCATCTAGGGGACTGCCATGGTAAGACCAGATCTCCCTTGCCCATCTGGCTCTTCTTTTTGACCACATTTGCACGTGAACATTATTTTACAATCAGCCTTTTAATGACTCAGGACACATACCACCTAGCATTTAACTTAAACTTCGCAAAAGCTGAGCTGTTTGGTCATGGGGATACATTAGAGAAGAATCTTACTTTTTTTTTTTTTTTCCTTCACCATTTACAATTTTGTAGGAAATCTAGAGAAAGGTAGTCTAACCAGTAGGTTAATCTTTTTAATTTATAGTCTTTTCTTTTTATTTTTTTAGTTAATTGGAATTCATACATTTTTGCTTTCTTTTGGTTACTTTTTACTGATTACTTGTTCCTTTAATTCTTTTAGAAATTTTGCCTACTTCAACTACACCAGATTACAAAATATTTGGCGGTCCAACATCTGGTTAGTTTTTTTTAATTTTTTTGAATTAACAATCTTTTCTTTCCTTCAGTTCAGCATTTTCAGCCCCTTCTCCCCTCCTTTTGCGCAGTTTGGCAGCCCCTTCATTTTTGTGCTTTGACTCATAATTCCACTGATGGTACCGAAAGACTTTTTCTTACTCAACACTTCACCCCTGTGTAGCATGTTAACAGTCCATCATTGGCCAAGGCACATCCTCTAAGAAAAATCAAATGAATTAACATAGACTGCATTCCAGCTGCACGCACATCCACCCAAGCTTTCTTCTCTCTCACCCCTGTGCATCATGAATGCTCCCTCTGGCCATCTATATTTCATGGATGGCAGAATTTCATTATTTTCCCCCTCTCTCCTCACCTTTCCTGACTTAGTAAAGCAAATACACATTTCCCCAAAATGTGTATTTATAAACTTTAGATATCTTTTTTGAATGGTTTGCGGTAATCTTGGGAAACTTTGAATGTTGTGGTCTCAGTGGTGTGGAAAAGGATCCCGTTGAATGAAGCTGGTTTTTGATGTTTAAGGTGTTCATATACACGTCTCTGTCCGTATCTGCTTGGGAGGCTTCATCTGTGACCATTGCACCAGTCTGAATTGGAGGGGGTCTCTGGAGTTTCAACCTAAAATCATATGCTTACATTCTGAGGGAAAATCCTCTTGGTAAAAGTCAGTAATAGACATGCTAGGAGGTTGAGTTACTACCGATCTTACTGCTGCTTCTGAAAACTTACCAGCAGTTTCGTTCCTCAGCGGGGGTTGCAGGGTCATGGAGAAAGGGATGGCAGATCTTATATGTTAGAACATCCTAATTCAGCTTATAAATGCCGTTTATTTTGCATAAGTTGCTGCAAACTCTTGAGAAGAAAATCCCTGGGCATTTAGGGAGGTACAGGCAAGGTTCATCCCTGCTTCAGTGCTTTACTATGGACAGTGAGCCCTCAGTACAGTGAACAGTCTACAGATGGATGGGGGCCATGGCAAAGCAGGAAACCTCTTAGGCGGAGGTGATTTATCAGGTCCCAAATCAAGTGTCTACATGGACTTACCCAGATGTTTTCTGGTGAAGCTATACTTAGGTTCCGTAGTGAAAGATATACAGTCTCCAACTGTCTATGAAAGTGCTTTGAAAAATATACACAAAAGGAAATGAAATGATGTTGTCTCACAAAAGGATGAAAAAATAGCAATTAATCTTTGGGGTTTGTATTACCTTGTCTGTGTCATTCATCACCATAGGGGCTTCTGTAGGAGTGTTTTAACTATCTTTAATTTTGAAATCCACTTAATATAGCTTTATTGTTAATTTTAAGTTTCTATTTTTCCCTTTCAAGAAAAGGATTTGGTGTAGTCTCTGCAAATGTGTTTTTTTGAAATCCCAGAACAGGCTCTCTCATAAAATTTACTTAAATTGTACTTAAAAATGCAGCAGACCAGTCAGTCAGAAAAATCTGCTGGCGCTCACTACCCACGTTAATAAAAATCTGTTTGCCACCACAGACATGGAGGTATCTTCATCTTCTGTTACCACAATAGCAAGTATCCCAGAAATTACACCTAAAGTGATTGATACCTGGAGACCTAAACTGACGAGCTCCCGGAAATTTGTAGTTCAAGATGACCCAAACACTTCTGATTTTACTGATCCTTTATCGGGTATCCCAAAGGGTAAGGCCTCACCAGGGAATTCATCTGTCACTGAGTGGAAACCTGATTCCTAATGTCTCTGAGGACCTTCTGGACCTAGGGCTGTCCACAGGTGAACTGGAATGAAGTTGCTGCTGGTACCGCCACCTCCACTGGCCGCAGTCACTTCAGTTTTCCGTGATTATATCGCAGTGCATTCTTTCAAAGATGAAAGAGGTGGAAAGCTGTTAAAGGGTGGTGAAAATGCCACTCAGACAACCTAATCTGTGTTGGTTTCTGTCTGAAGAAGCTGGAGACTTCTGGATATCAGAGAATTTCGAAGGTTACCCCAGCAACATTTAAAAACAAAACTCATTAACTGCAAATAACCGGATACCAGATGCTTTGCCTAGGAGCATTTCCCAGCCTTTCATTTAGCTGCAGTTCAAAATGCAATATGAAAAGGATATGTGTGGGGCTAAGTTGCTTGGAAGCCACAAGCAGTAAAACATAACAGAGTGCTTATCCATAACTATCCTTTTCAGCCCATAATAGAAGCAGTTATAACGTAGATGTGGACTAGGCTTAAAAAATACGTTACTCCAGAAAGATAAAACCTATTCTCTAGTGCTTACTAAACTGTGGGATCAGGTTTCCAATCAGTTTTCATGACAGTGCATTGTCATTTATGATTTATATCTGTTGATTTTGGTTTTATATATTTTCACTGTAAACAACCTTATAATCATTCTTTCTGCATTGTTTTCTTTAGTAATACCATTTTGACTTTTCTTTCTTTGTCTTTCAAAATGCCACTGCATTTTATAACCCTGGACATTAATTAAAAACAACTAATGATTAAAGGCCTTAGTACTAACCTAAAGCAACGGAATCTTTAAAATCACTCTGACTTACTTTATTCTGGGATAGCTGTGTTTATAGCATATAACAGACTTGGATACCTCTTAAACTAACGTTTCTTTGGTTGACTGTTAGATGTCTGTGGTTGCATTAAAAATCCCAATAATTACAAACTAATTCACTCTTCTTCTTCTACTCTAACTTAAATATTTCTTAACTACTTCAAGGTATTTGAATAATATTACTTAACTAATACATAGAACATTTCCTTAGACTGTCTGAATTTCTCTCTTAGCAAGCAATTCAAGAATGCTTCACCCCAGGACAGAATGAAAAAAAAAATCAAAGCAAACATGAAAGTCTATATTTGTAGCTAACAATGACCAAACAGATGCTTTTAGTTTGTGAACAAATTATGCGTTTTTATTCCAGTTAAGGTAGCAAAATTGTATTAGCATAATTATTTTAGCATGATATATATTTAATGCCAATTCATACATTTCCCTAATTCCAGCAGCTGCCCTTTATGAGTTAGGAGAAAATCATGAGACAAAACATTTTATTAGTTTAAAACTAGCCATTTGGAAAATATATACATTCTCATTCTAGTTTTTAGGTAGACACCCTTAGAATTTCTAATGTTATATAACAACTACATAAGAGGAATTGTGGAAAAGAGACAGAGAAATAAAGATCAATGGGAGATAAGTGTTATCCTAGCTTTTGCAGCAATCAGCTATCTCTGGGGAACCTATTGTAATTAAGGGAAAAATATATGCAGAATTGTAGAGTCCACCTGACCCTCCAAGCTAAGTATACGGACCATGTGAAGGTAGTGTTGGCTCAATGGAAGCCATTTGCTAGTTAATATTGTTTTAAAGAGCACCTCACTCAGATTCTTTCCCTGTGTCTGTTGCAGGTGTACGATGGGAAGTCCAGTCTGGAGAGTCCAACCAGATGGTCCACATGAATGTCCTCATCACCTGTGTCTTTGCCGCTTTTGTTTTGGGTGCATTCATTGCAGGTGTGGCAGTATACTGCTATCGTGATATGTTTGTTCGGAAAAACAGAAAGATCCATAAAGATGCAGAATCTGCCCAGTCATGCACAGACTCCAGTGGAAGTTTTGCCAAACTGAATGGTCTCTTTGACAGCCCGGTCAAGGAATATCAACAGAATATTGATTCTCCCAAATTGTATAGTAATCTGCTGACCAGTCGGAAAGAGCTGCCACCCAACGGAGATACTAAATCCATGGTAATGGATCATCGAGGCCAGCCCCCCGAGCTGGCCGCGCTCCCCACACCTGAATCTACACCTGTGCTTCACCAGAAGACCCTGCAGGCCATGAAGAGCCACTCAGACAAGGCCCATGGCCATGGGGCTTCAAGGAAAGAAACCCCCCAGTTTTTTCCTTCTAGTCCTCCACCCCATTCCCCTTTAAGTCATGGGCATATCCCCAGTGCCATTGTTCTTCCTAATGCGACCCATGACTACAACACGTCTTTCTCAAATTCTAATGCTCACAAAGCTGAAAAGAAGCTTCAACACATCGACCACCCTCTTACAAAGTCATCCAGTAAAAGAGATCACCGGCGTTCTGTGGATTCCAGAAATACCCTCAATGATCTACTGAAGCATCTAAATGACCCAAATAGTAACCCCAAAGCCATCATGGGAGACATCCAAATGGCCCACCAGACCCTGATGCTGGATCCTGTGGGACCCATGTCCGAGGTCCCGCCCAAGGTCCCTAACCGGGAGGCATCGCTCTACTCTCCTCCTTCTACTCTCCCCAGAAATAGCCCAACCAAGCGAGTGGACGTCCCCACCACCCCTGGAGTCCCAATGACTTCTCTGGAAAGACAAAGGGGTTATCACAAAAATTCCTCTCAGAGGCACTCTATATCTGCTATGCCTAAAAACTTAAACTCACCGAATGGTGTTTTGTTATCTAGACAGCCCAGCATGAACCGCGGAGGGTACATGCCCACTCCAACAGGGGCGAAGGTGGACTATATCCAGGGAACACCAGTGAGTGTTCATCTGCAGCCCTCCCTCTCCAGACAGAGCAGCTACACCAGTAATGGCACCCTTCCTAGGACGGGGCTAAAGAGGACACCGTCCTTAAAACCTGACGTGCCACCAAAGCCTTCGTTTGTTCCTCAAACCACGTCTGTTCGACCACTGAACAAATATACTTACTAGGCCTCAAGTGTGCTATTCCCTGTGTGGCTTTATCCTGTCCATATTGTCGAGAGGATGATATTGTAAGGGTACCTTAAGACGAGAGACTCGCTTGTATTTTAAGAGAACCAAGTGGCCAAAGAAACTCTTTCTAACTTTGGCAACATCAAAACTTGCCACATGTAGCTACTGCAGCAAGGCTTCTGTGTACTTGCCTGAAAACAAAGGAAGGTGCTGGCCATTCCATTTCTTTTGTTCAAAGCTAAAGAGATGTCTAGCTTTGAGGGGCTACTTTACCAGTGTAAAGAGCTGATACAGTACTCAGAAGAACTGTGAGCAAATACTTGAAAATGGGTTCAACTTAGACTACCATTATGTGTGGTCTTCCCATTAAATGTGAACATTTTAATTTGTATGCATTCACCTTGCCTCTTGCACAAATGTCAAAAACAATGGTAATGTCTCAAAGAAACCAACTTGTAGATTACCAAACAATTTGCTAAAAATTCAGCCTTTGACCCAAAACTGTAGCATTTTTTTTCATGCGTGGCATTTTTTTTCATGCCACCAATGAACTGTGTGTGTGTGTGTGTGTGCGTGTGTGTGTGCGTGTGTGTGTGTGTGTGTGTGTGTTCTGTACCCACTAGAATTTGTTTAGGCGCCCATTGCATCTTTTTGTGCTGTGGAGTTGTTTACATTGAGCACGACTGAACAAGAGACAATAACTATTTCCCTCAGCAGTCCATTGGGTGCAGCTTTGAGGAAAATAAAATCGAGGCTGATTTTGCCATCAAAATGATTGACTTACGTGGTACCCAATGCCAGAATGTAAGAGTTCTAAGTAATTTTGTGCTGCTATTCATTAAAACTTCTATGACAGTCTTGCCAGCTTAAGGAGATAGAGATATTAAGAGGTATCCTTGATTTATCCACCAGTATTCAATAGTGAAATTTACCTGTCCACTGTGAATCCAAGCCCGAGTCACTCTATTTAATCTTGGACACACTAATAAGGTTTTATTTTGATTGTGTTTGGTTTGTCCCCTGTAGCAAAATATCTCTTCCTTTAACTCTTCCTACTCCTAAGATTTAAAAAAGAAAAAAAAAAAAAAAAGAAGGAAATGTGAAAGGAATTGTAATTGGCTTAACAGAAACAGCTTCTGAAAACCTAACAGTGGTGCAATCATGTTGTCTATGTTGTGCTATGTGAGAATTTTCTCCTAAGTCATGCAGGTAATGACAATATACTGTAAATATTACATGTGAGTTTACCTGAATCTGTGCATTTTGTGCCTTATTCATGAGAGTGATAGAAGTACTAAAATATGTCAAGTGTTTTCAGTATAGCACATCATTTACTGAGTGCCAGTTGTAAATGTTTTTCAACCAGCACCCAAAAAGACTTTTTTAAAATTCATAAAAACAACCTAGAACAATTAATTGTAAAACAATCCACCCAAATAGCAGCGTTCCATCCTTTGCCATGATAAACATTCCACTCCTGCTTTCCTAAGGATGAAACAGTGATAATGTGAAATCAAATGGTGTTTCCCAGGTAATGTGACACCTGTGGAAACCATACAGAGTCATTTATTCGTTGCTTTTCAGAAGCCACTTAGAGTTGTTGATGTGCAATCCCAATGATGGTTTCGGTTAATATGCTACACACCACACCATGGTTTATTGACCCTAATCCAGAAAGTGTCAAGGCAGAGGAATGCTCCAGACTTAGACAAATAAGTGCAACTGGTTTCTTGTGATAATGCTGATGATATACATTATTTGGGGGAGGATGGGTGGCAAAAGAACAGCATTTTTATACAGACTGTAGAATACTGCTACAGTTATTCTCTTCCTTTGAGAATATTGTTTTATAAAGAAGGTAATTCTCTGAGACCTCTGGAAGCGCAAAAGCTAAAACTTCTGTTCTTGAATCGCTTCAGCTTTGCAACTAAAATATTACAGATTAATAATAAGTTAAACCAACCAAGGATAAACACTACTCGGTCCACCGCCGACAGACATGTTTGAATTCACCTTTACCAATATTAATCCCGGCGTGTGGCAAATGGAACAGTAACTCTGTGTGATTCCCAGATAACATTTTGTAACATTGTGCTGCCTTGTAGTTTGTAATGTGAGTTCTATCAGTATTTATGTTGAAATTTCTAACATAAAATCTAGTCTCTATCCTGTTAATTTAATTTTTAAATGCTTTATCCATTTGTGCAAAGGTAAACACAGATTGTATCTTTTTTAATGGTACGGCATAAAAAGTAACCCTAAAGTGAAGTGGCTCTATACTGTTTTATAGAGTACTTTAACATGTATAGATATCTTGTAAACTTGTATTGTGTATGTGTAAATAATATGTACTTTGGGTTTTTAACACCGCATGTAAAGTCAAAATAAAATATACAAATCATTATATCCTGCCTCTTGATATTAAAGAGGTTTATAATGTATCATATTTTCAAAATATTTTTGAGTCAACACCAGTGAGAGCTTCTTTTAAAATCTACAAAATATTCTCATCTGGCATTTTTGCTACCCAGTCACGGTTACACAACCCTTCTCTTCTCGGAAGGCTGATACTGATAGGCAGCGTCCCTGAAACACTGAGAAATGATTCAGAAAACCAGATAAACTGTGCTGCATCAACAGTCAAATGCTTCAGGCAAACATACCAGTAGCTCACTTGACCACATATCTAGTTCAACAGACATTTTTAAAATTCATGATTTGTATTCCCACATGTTTCAATGTCGTTTTAGTACAAAATTATAGCTGGTAAACCAGATTCTTGTGAACATTTCTTGCTATTTGGTACATGGCATTTCTCAATTCCATTGTTTTAATTGCATAGAACATATTAGTAGATATCTGTCCCGAATATTAAAATGGAAGGTAAACTTAGGATTCCATTTGGTTGTCCCCATAGCATGAAATGAGTTGGTGGCTGCTGTCATTGTTTCTTGTGAATGTTGAGGGTGTCACCCCACTTCTGGGAGAGACAATAGGAGTGTTTGTAGCAACCCTTGCCTTCTTGGGTCCAGTTGCTGCTCATGGTCAAAGCCCATCTGTATCTTCTATGGCCACATTTATTCCAAGTGCCCCAGCAGCATCTCTGTAGAAGCAGAAGTTGCCATATTCCTGTCTTTGGTCCTTGTTGTCCTTCACAGTGTCCTCTAATGAGGGGGTGCTGCATTTCAATGTCACTAGCAGATCCTTTTCCATTCTTATGGCATATGCTAGTCTAGAGATATGAGGAAGAATTTGCAGAAGTCCTATCATGGGAAAAAAAGATTGGTGGAAGTCCTATTTGCTCCCCCTCCCCTTTTAAAGTTACTACCACTACAGCTGTATAGGCAGCAAAGCAAGGCAGTGCCACTAGTAATGGAACCTGACTGACATTCCAAACCCTGCCCTCCACTATAGGAGTCTGAGTAAGCCCATGCCCCGTGACCATTGCTGGGGAGAGGGTGAGAAGAGTCTCCCACCTCACTGACTTGCAGAACACATTTGTAACTCTTAGAATTTAAATGAATGAAGAAAAAGGCAAGAGAAATATATCTTCATCCTTGTTTCTTCCTGGGCTACTTGAGCATTGGCATCTCTTTCATTTACATTCTCTATTTCTATTAAGTTGTGTTTATTATACTTTATGGCCCTTATATCAGTTTTCCTAGAGTCAATGAATCTTTTTCTTTTAAAAAGTGCATCTTTCTCTTGTCCTTTGATAGATGGTCTTAGCCTTTTCCAACTGTGGACTTCTTTGATAATTTAATGAATGCTACAGAATAAGAGCCAACTTTCACTTTCCTTTTTAGGGGATTTACAAACCCTTAAAACTATGAATTCTAAGATAAATGCTTAGGTGCCATTTGAGAGAAGTAGGGTTAAAGACTTTGGAGCTTTTCATAAGGAAGGCATTTTGTGGGCACAAATTAATTAACCAAGACAAACTACCTGTCCTCTGGGTCAAGAAATCCCATTGATTAGGCATTTAGGTTACCCTGGGATTTGGCAATTTTGAAGCCAGGTGGAACTTGAGGTGCTGGTTCAGGCTAAGTAGAAAGGGTGTCTCCATGCAAGACAATGACCTGATGACCTAGGTGTTGGCCAGGTGCCAGGAGGACTCACCTTCCTGCCATCTGAGAAAGGTCAACTTTCTCCCCTCCTACCTCATCTTCATCTTCCTTGTCAGAGGAGGGCAGATAACAAGGTGTCCAAAACAGCCCTACGTCCAGGTCTGGGAGCTGGGTTATAATCCTGCCTCCATTACTCATCAAGCAACTTTGTGTGGCACTATGCCTCTCTTGACTTCAGTTTTCTCATTTTTGAAAAGAGATGGCTTTACATCCATATCTCTGACAGTTTTATGGTACATGCCAACTTTATAATTCTATTACCTATTTTATGAATGCTATGCTTAAATATCATTCTTCCAATAGCTTGGTTTGTAGGCTTTTTATGGGTGTGTGAGGCCTGTTCCCTGTGAAATTAGCAGTAAAATAAGATATGATAAACAATGCATTTTAAGCCATTTAGCTTAGGTCTATATGTGATGCTTACCCTTTCTGCATATAGAACATACAAAACACTTAAATCTCTGCCAATGTTGCATTCTTTTTCAAATAGATGTGATGCCATAAACAAGGAAGAAATAGATCTATAATGAAATCAATCTTTAATTCACATGGGACTAGAGGTGAGGGGACGGGGAGTGGTCAAATACTGGATATTCAGACCATGAATTAACTGGAATTCACACATAAAGGAAAATAGGATATTTCTAGATACTGTCCAATGATATAATTCTTTTTAAAATTAAGTATTGATTACTGGTTGATAAATCTTTTTATAACATGCAGTTTGGTTCATATTAGTCTCTTATGTTAGGTTTCAGTAAAGGAAAGTATGAAAATATGGCATTTGTAACTATACACAGTTTCTTTATTTGTGTGTGATGGACCCACCTGATGCTACTGTAAAGACTGACTTGAGGCCAGTTACAGTAGTTATAAAAGAGGGAAGGCTTGTCAATGTCAGGCAGCTCTGTCCAGTGGAACCTTCCATGTGTTGGTGGAAAGTTTCTCTCTCTGTACTGCTCCATATGACAGCCACCAACATATACGGCTTCTGAGCACATAGAATGTAGCCACTGAGGTACCATGTGTTGGACAGCACTGGTTTAGAAAACCACTGCTGCTGCTGCCACCATTGTCTGAGTTGGGGTGGCTGCTCTGAATGCAACAATGCCAAGGGGTATATAACTCTGATTAAAAGATGAGACACACCTCGTATGTTTTGTTTATCTAGTCTTGTGTCTCATGGAGAGTTGGGGGCACAATTTTTTCACCATTAATCACAAATCTAGTTGGAAAGTTTCAGATTTGTTTTATTTTGTTGTTGTTGTTGTTGTTGTTGTTGTTATTGTTGTTTTCTTATTTAAAAACCATGATGAGCACACCCATTAATACCAAGAGAGAGTCAGCACTGGGTTGCATGGACAGGCATCTCTTAGGTTTTTCCGGAGCTTTTGAGGCTTATTCATGCTTTCTGTTGGAAAGGGACAAGATTTTTCATTCTCATTGTCAAGATGTGACAACTATGGAAATATAGATGACAGCCAATTCAAAAGTCAGGGCTAATTCACATATTCTCACCCTCGATCCTTGCGCACAAACCAACACATGCCATGAAAGGGCTAAAAGGGAATATCAGTGTTCAATCAGGTAGTATGGCCTCTCTCCAGCATTTCATGTATATTGAGGAGAAACAAAGAAGGTAGCATAATGACAGTATCCAGGAGTATGTGCCAAACATCCAGTGAGAAATAAAAATATTCAGTGAATCAGTCACATGCTAAGCCATCATAATGAACATGCCAAATCAATTATTTAAAAAAAAATTATGGATCAAGCTGACATGATGCAGGTCGAAAGCAACCAAAGAGTATGGATTCTGAGATGTTAAAAGAAACTAACCAGATGTGTCCAAATTGTACCCATCTAAGTTTCTGGGCATCACGCCAGAACTACATCTATGGACTGTTAGAGACTCTAGGGAGAATTCACTTTATTTCTTATGTTGGAATTTCTTCATATTGAGCAGGGGTTGCAAACTGGGAGTTAAATACAGTTGTAATTTTCCCACTACTCCCTATGGTTCGGGGAGCTATCGGAGTCAGGCTTCATCTTCGAGGAGAATATTTTCTGATGATTTGAGTTCCCAAGTCTTCTGTGAGGCACAGACTAAGCACAGAGAAAATGTCTGTTGAAAGAGCAAATTTAATGACTGCCTCCGAGTTTTATCGTAAGTCAGATGGCAGGGCTTGGCCAGATATTTGCAACTGTTAATACTAATAAACACAGCAGCTGCATATACCCTTTCTTAGTGTTTGCAAATCAGGTTCCCAAATAAGAGGATTACAAAATTCCTTTAACATTCTGAAAGGAGCATCCCGTGGATTGGGGAGACAGCTTTAGAAAGTGTGAAAAAGAAATGGAACTCTTAGGATTCCAATTGAAAACCTCAGGGGTTAACATTTGAGATGGAATGTTAGACCCCAAAGTTCAATAACATCTCAGGTTGAGGGACAGGACCATCCCCTGGTCCAGGCAATCTGGATGTTGCTCAGTATGTACCTGCAGCAACTTATGAAAATCAAAAGTTAAAATTTATTCTGACTTGATGAATGGCCTCTTCGGACTGCCCAAGTTATAACACCCGTCTCCCCAATAAGTCCATCCTCATTCCAGGATCTCTAAGCAATTATTTCCAATTTTCTATGCAACCCACCTCCAGAGAGACAGAAAGGGTTGAACTCGATGTTTGCTTGATTTACATAAACATTCATCATAAATTTATTTAATGAAAATAGCAAAATACAAAACTGATGAAAGCAATAAAATTTGAACTGTCTTAAATATAAATGTACACACAGAGGTGAGTCTTATATATATATATATATATATTTGTATATTATAATCATTAAAACTAACATGTCATTTTGAAATGTGCTTCATCCAAACACATATTTTGGGAAAGTCTCTTTAAGTTTGGTTCTAAGTTCATTTTTTAAAAAGAAAAAAAAAATTTTGGAAATAAACCCTGACATTACTTAGTTATTTGGTCTCAAGAAAAGATGACATCTGCTCACTGCTGAACACAAATTCCAGAAAAGTTTGGTTTAGCTAAAAGGGAGATGTCCCCGATTATGATCTACCTTGAGGTCCTTTGGTTTCTAAAGTGTGTAAACAGTGTATTTCTCTTTTAGCTTGAGATGCTAGGTAGGTCCCAGTTGCTGAAATATGGAAATTGCAATAATACTGAAGGTAGAAAAGAGGTTTCAGAGGGGCAGAACTGGGACCCAGGCAGAGTAGTCCCGACAGCGGCCGACAGCTGAGCAGGGTTTGATTTGAAGCAGACTGCTGAGCGTCCAGAAGGACCTCAGAACAGAGAAGCTGAGTCCGCCTTCATCTATCTATCTGTCTGTCTTCTTGTCTCAGTGGACAGGGACACGGAAACCTATAAAGCACTATTTTCTCCTTTGTCTTCTCTTCCCTGGATTCCAGAATAACAGAAAGCAAGGAAGCAGATAAGTAGAGAGCAGGCAGGTCTGAGGACTATGAGATTGTTATGGTAATGACAACTTGTGAAAATACAGTGAAATAATTAGTGGAGCGAAATCTTCTCTTCTGAGACAGCATGCCAGTTAAGGCTGTCAGGAAAGCCACACCTCTTTCCAAAACTCCCTGGGGTTCCTCCCCTCTCCTCACTTTCTAAAAAGTGAATTTTCTCAATTTAACAAGTTCTCTCTTTGAAGAAGTGACTCTGCCCCACCTCTTTATTGCAGCTGTGTACCTCCTTAAAGAGATTAATGTCTTTTTTTAGATAATCTTAATCGGTTTGACCAGCCAAAGTGTAATTCAACCTCTATATTGGCATTTAGGGACCTAGCTGTATATGTCATCATATTTTTTCATTAGTGTTTCCACTGTTCTGACTTATACCAAGAGCGTTCGTAGCCAAGACAATTCAAAAGGAAGTTCTTGTTCTCTGAAAATAAGCTTAAGATGCAAAAGAAAGAAAATCACCCCTATCGTTGAAATTTTTTATTCATCACATAACTGGACCTGTGTCTCTTGGTTTTAGATTAGTCACCTTCTACCAGGGAATGAAGAGATATCTCTAGAGGAAGAGTACTTTTCTCACCTTTACATATGAAATCACCACAACTGAATAATTTTACAGATGCTAAAAAAGTCAAGTGTAGATAGTCCTCACTTAACATTGTTGATAAGAGTAAAGACATATAATAAAACCAATTTCACTGTAGACTAATTAATATAAACAAGAGTTAAGTTCCTACAGGATCTCATCATTATAACGAAATGATGTTGAATAAAATGACCTTAGTCAAAGGCCTGCTGTACTTCTTTTTCAGTCTAACAGTGAAGACATGGAATAAAAACAATTCCGGCCAGTAGAATACTAACTAATAGTCATGAACATGCTTGAGGTGGTTATCTCACAGTGGAGGATGATGGAGTAGAAACCTTCTCTCTCTCTTATCTATCTGCGCGTATATAATTTGTTCTATATTCATGGTTTTCAATTCTGGCTGCATATTAGAATCACCTGGGGAGCATTTCAAAAATACCAGTGTCTGGGCCACATCCCAGAACAATTAAATCAATTAAATCAGCATCTCTGGTGTGGTGATACTTAAATTTAAAGTCTTCTCCACAAGTGTCTGATGTACATCCAGAATTGAAATCCCCCGCTTTATGTTATATCTTTCCTATGTGTTGTAAAAATGTTAGTGTATGTATTCATCATTTATGATTGAAATAAACTATGTGTATTAGTTTTCTACTGCTGCACAACAAGTTAGCAGAGGTGTAAAAGCTTATCGGCACACAATTCTCTAGGTCAGAGATGTGAGCAAGCTGGACGGGATTTTCTGCTCAGGGTCTCAAGGCTAAGATCAAGGTCTCAGCTAAACTAGACTTTCATCTGGAGGATCTGGGGGTTGAGGTGAGGGGGAATTTGCTTCCATCTTCTTCAGGCTGTTGGTAGAATTCAGTTTTGGTTGTACAGTTGAAGTTGCAGCTCCCTTACTGACTGGTGGCTGGAGCCACTCTCAGCCAGTATTCTTTGCTTTGTGGTCCCTGATCTTTAAGCCAGCAAGGGTATGACAAATCTTTCTCATTCTTTGAATTTCTATGACATTTCCTTCTGCTATCAGCCAGAGAAAACTTGCTGCTTTAAAGTGCTCACGTCGGCATTTTAAATGATCACGTCAGGCCCCTATCACAAGGCAGCTGACTTGGGGCTTTAAATAAATTTGAAAAATCCCTTCACAGTTACAGCTATATTAGTATTTGATTGAATAAAAAGGGAATGGTAATCTGGGGGTGGGGGTGGGGGCGATCTTTAGAATTCTTTCTACCACAATATCCCCAAATTTAGTGGCTTACAATAACCATTTATTTTTCCACTATTCTAATAATTGTGATGATGAGCTTTTACATTAGTTTAGCAATTTGATCAGGGCTCAGTTGAGACAGGTCACCTCTGCTCTTCATGGTGTTGGCTGGGCTTACTCATGCTTGGAAGTCAGTCAGTTGGTAAAGCTGGCTGTGAGGCTAGCTAGTTTTCGATGGCCTCACATATCTTGGACCTCAGCTAGGATATCTGCAATGGCTGGACTTGTATTGTTACATGAACTCTCTGTCTCTGTCTCTCTCTCTTTCCATCTCTCTTCCTCTTCCTCTCACCCTCAAAGAGGCTATCCTAGATTTGCTTCAAGGTACATAGTTCCCAGAGAGTGAGAGTGGAAGCTCCCAGGCCTCCTTAAGAAGAGGCATGGAAATCACACAAAATAACATCTGCCACTTCCTTTCGGTCAGAGAACGTCAGTAAGGCCAGCCTAGATTCAGGGAATAAGGAAATCAACTCCACTGCTTGATAGATGGAGCTGTAAAAAATTTATAGCCCTATAAAATATGTCATAGCAAGTAATCAATATTTATGATGATATGTTAACAAAGAGGTGTTCGGATGATTTTAGAGGTGCAAAAAGCATAAGAAGTTGGACTTGAGTTATCTTCAGCTATAGCCCAACACATTTCAGTTGGCTCTGATGGAGAAAATCCCAAATGGCTCACCAAAACTGTGATGTTAAGGTGTGACCATCATGTGTCCTGACTCAGATGGCAGAAACAAACAAAACAATCTGCTTCTACAAATCTGACCTTTCAAACCTTAGGGTGCCTACAAAATCATGCAACTTGTTCAGCACTTTAAAGGGCTATGGGAATCAAAAAATGCTCTTGCCCACAGGGATGTTAAAAGGTGACAATTTCCCTTGCTCTGAAGTCATTTTCTTTTCTTAGTTTGAAGATAGTCTTGTTTATCATTAAGGATCTAGGAGTTCCTTGTGACTTTATACTTTATTGAAATGATAAATAATTGAACACATTTAGTTTACATTAGTTTCGTGAGGACACATTGTCTCCTAAAATTATGTAACAGCCTTAGACCACAACAGTAAATAAAGTATATTTATTTTCACTAATAAACCATAGTTAAGGCAGCCACGTCTTTGTTTAGACTCAAAAGCCTTTTCTTCATTGAAATTTTTATTGTCACTTTTTGAAAGCAACAAAAGCTTAGATGTACATCAGACTTTGTACCACACCAATAGGTCTTCTACATAACACCAGAATAATCTTTTTAAAACAACCTTGTCACTAATTTCTCCTTGATCACTTTTAAAGCTTTGGTCATTCCCTCTAGCAAAGAGAATAAGTAATAAAGCCCAACTTCTTCTGTCTTGTATACAAAGCCCTCCCCAACATGGCTTCAGTGACAGTCATCATGACCTATCATTTCCCTAAGTCACACTTAGAAGCCAGGATTGTTCATTCAGTAATTTAGTTATTCATTCATTCAAACAAGTATGCATTGAGGGCCTATTATGGACCATATATATAGTCTTCTAGTTGTTGGAGATTCAAAGATGAACAAAATATTATCTCTCTCCCCAGTGGGCTCAAGGCTTACTGGAGGGAGGAAGAAAGATAAGAAATAGCACACTGAGTACATACAGTGTGATAGTTCCCCAACCCAGATGCCCTTTTGCAAACATTTATTTATTCAATGTACATTTAGCGAGTGTACATTGCTAAACTGTATGACAGCACCTAGAAAAAACACAATGGAAATATACTGAGCTGCGATTTTCTGCTTTAACTGGGTTTCGATGGTCAATGAAGAAACAAAAACAAAAACACAAAAAGGTCCGTCTTTCCTTAAGCAGTGCTGTCCTGCGCAGAGGAAGAGCCTCTATTCTGGTAACTATACAGTATATGGGAAAGTCCTGCTGCCCTGTAGCCAATGACTGAAGTACAAGGCAGGCTGTGTACCTTGGTGAAGTTGTGAAATGAATCAGTTTTTCTCTGAAAATGATAATGGCAGACTAGAGGACAAAGGACAAGCTAACATTCTCTAAAATCCACCTCCCTTCTGTTTTCCCAAGTTTTCTGCTTCTGGTTCTCAGGTAATGGGAAGAGAAGCAGAAGAATTGGGTCAAAGAAATAAAGTAAATAACATTTGTTCTGAGGTCATTTTTTTTCTTTTTCCTTCATTACCCATCATCGTTTCCCATCCTGTGGTCCCCTTTCCTGCCTCTGGTTCGTTTGGCTGGCCGAATAATCAAATCAACAGGAGATAGATTGACAAGAGAAAAATCAGAATGAGTCTCATGTGCACGGGAACCCTGCATACATGAGAGACTCAGAGATCCCACACGAAAGAGAGGTTCAGGGACAGAAAAATGGTTGAGGTACTTAAGACATTCTGAGCTAGGGATGGGGTAATGCATCTTGGAGGCTTCAAAGGGTCATTGCAGGATGATAAGAAGAACAGATGTTTAGTAAATAGATGTTTACCCTGACTACCTGTAGCTAGGTCAAAATAAGTTATCTCTGATAATCTCTTATTATGGGACAAAGCCCATAATTTAAATTCTTTTAAGTAGTTAAAGGGAGAAACAGAAGTTTCACTTGAGCCAGAAGTTAAAATTACCTTTAGCTCCAAGGAATCTGCGTATGACCAAGGCACATCTTGAGGTGGCTCGGTTTAAACCCCCACCGTTCCTAAACATAGCATGCTTTCCTGATACACCAGTCTCACTTCACTCCCATTTGCCCTTCACTCACATCCTCCTCTCATAAAAGAGGGT
>NW_006442109.1:23264847-23274252 GCF_000325575.1 Pteropus alecto | reverse complement strand
CTGCACATAACAAACCCTCAACCATCTCAAGGTTACGAGACTGGAGGTTCTACCTCAGTCCGGCTGCCTGCTCCAAGTGCCAGGAATCATGCTCCCTCCAAGTGCCAGGAATCATGCCCCATTTTCTCTCTTGCATCTAAAGATGATAGGCGCTATCTGCTCTTACTAGACCCCAGGTTCTGAACTTGCCCTTCTCATTCCCTGTACCCTGACCACAATTCTGCAAATTCCTTATCTATTAAATGCTACTCGAACTATCCTAATTTGAGTGTGTTGTCAATTTCCTGCTTAGAGTCTAACAGATGCAGTATTTTGTCAATGACAATAACAGCTGCTATTGGTTGGACCACTATCTATATATATAAAATCGTCTTTGCTCTTATAATAGACTAAGAGCTGGGTACTTTTAATCTAATAAGGTTAAGTAATTTACCTAAAGTTGCATACCTTGTACGGTCTCAATTCAAGTATTACCCTCTCACAAATGGCCTTCTGTACTTGAAATAACTCCTTCCTCCTAGCCCTCTTGTCACTTTTTATTCTTTTCATAACACTTATCACTATCGGCGGTTCCTCTTATTTGTTGATTTTGTCTGCTTGTCTTATCCAACCAGAAAGTGTGCTCCATAAAGGCAGGACTTTGTTTGGTTCACGGCTTTCCCCTCTAGAACATTCCTGAAATTCAGTAAACATGTTGAATGAAGGAGAGAAATTCTTCTTCAGTCCCATGAGCCTCCCTTCATACTATGGGTCTCTGATAATAGCCTGGAATTATTTCCTTTCCATTTGCACCAGGATCTTCAAATCCAGAGCTTAGATCATTAAACTCTATCCATATCAACTCTTTGGACCAAAAGTAGGAAGTCTCAAATTCATTTTGATGTTTTAAGAGGAAGCCAAGCAGAAGCAAAGGAGACGGACAGAGAATGGGAAGAGACCAAGTAAAATTCTCCAGGGATGAAGCTGCAATAAGAGCTGCTTGTGGACCACTAATAAAGAAGCTGGATTGCGTTTAAGACTGGAATCTCTGGGTAACTAATGAAATGATGCCAATGCTTCAACAATTGTTGACAATATGCACCTTAAGGCAACAACGCCATAAAGACAGTCACATTTGATAAGTAAATAATCCTTGCAAAAGTTCACAACCAAAAAACCCACTACCTTGGAAAAAAAATTGAATAAGAATACAGTATGTAGCGCATGTTCTGTAAATGCTATGCATACAATCCATCTCCTTGTGGAAAAAAAAAGTCTGCATACTCTACTAAATTCACAGCTTATAACTACAGTATATACTTACAGAATTCCGTATTCAAAATATCAAATGAAAAGATTTTAAATTCATAAAATGCCTACATACAAGTAGTCATTTTTTTAAAAAAAATAATTTTGGATTTAAAAAACTCTTGGCAAGTCTTTAATTTTGTTTTATAAACTCATTGTCTCTGTATAAAACTGGTCCCTGCCTGCCGGAGTTTATGTGAACTCTCGTTCTGAGCTTTTTCCGTTTAAGAAAGACAGGAATAAATTAAAATCTCATTTCTCCCTTGTGTGTCCCATGATCCCCACTGTGAATTTCCCATGGTTATCATTGTAAGGACATTCCTGGGAGCTTTCCAAAAATTATAGGCTGTAGTCCTCCAAGCTGTAAGTCCTTGAGCCAGGGAAACTGGTACCGTGCTTGGCACATTAATGAAACTCAAAGTGGCTAAGTTGGCTGGCTGGAGGAACTCAGGATTTCCTCAAGAGGGTAAATTATTTACTCCTATCATGTTGTCTCCTTTCTGTAAAAAGGAAGTTATTTCCCTGTTCAACGTCTTCGTGATTTTGATACTACATTAACTAAGTAGATAAAAGGACCCTTGCTCCCTAAAAACTGTTCCTAAGTGAACACAAAAGGAGTCTTTAAAGCCCCTGGAATTAGCATGGACCAGCATGGATGTCAGCAGTAAAACATCACAGTTTATCATGAGGAGAAAGCTGCACAGATGACAACCTGGGACAGGAACAAGCTGAGCAACTCTGGCTATTTGTAGCTGGAGCCATGACTCCAGTCACTGCTGAGATGGACCAGTGGTTAAAAATAAAAACCAGTCCTGTGTAAGTCATAAGGATGCTTCAGCAAACCTAGATAATTTACATGGCCAGTGGTTAAAAATAAAAACCACGCCTGTGTAAGTCATAAGGTGATGCTTCAGCAAACCTAGATAATTTACATGTAAAGGGTTGTTTTTTTATTCTTGTCGGAGGCTTTTTTGGGGGGAAGAGGGAGGGGAGGGTATCCAAAATCCTTGCTGATTCCATAAATTGTTCCACCAGAAATCTTTGCAGTCACTGAGATGTTACCTGACCACATCATTTTTGGAGAAGAAAAAAATCCATGCAGTGTATTTCCCAAAGATGGACTGTGAGATGTGTCCATCAGCACAACAATGAGGCCATAACCTGAGAAAAGCAACACCCTGCTGAGGCTAGCTGAACTTTCACTGAGTCTCTGGGCTCAGCACAGCTGTGTCAGCAGCTCTGTGGCTATGCCAGTTGTCCAAGGGTGCTTTTAAATGGGGCAGCATCACAGAATCTGCATAAAAATTGTGAATTACCAGCGATCTGCAATTCCCTGAGTCAATCTTCCTTTTGTGTTCGGGCCAATAAAATTTAAATTTCCTCTTTAAGAAAATAAACATGGTGGTAAGTTTTAGGCCTTTATACATTCTTTCAAGCAAATTTTATCATTATCTGGAGGTGAATGAGTTTTAAGACCCAGTTGCTGATCTAAACAAAAGTTACAAAAGTGGGCATATTACACAGAACATCTAACTTAAGGGGTTTTATTGATGTTTTTGTTTTGCAACTATTTTGATTTTAAACAATGCACTGTGGTTTAGGTCAAAGTGCACAGGATGGGCTCAGGATCCAGTCCTTTTGCTATGTGAGCTACATGTAGCCTCAATTTCCTGAGTAACGAGGGGTTGCATCAACTAAACTCTAACATTTATTTCTAGTCTTGCTTTTGTGAGACTAGAAATAAATGCAGTGGGAGCCAGTTGACCTGGGTTGCACCACCATCTGTGCCTTTTGTTAGCCTATAGGCTGTGTGAATTTGCCCTTCTTTAAAAAATAAACCATCCTCCGTTTCATCATTTATTAAATGAGTACAATAACGGAATATATTCCTTTTAGGAAGTTTGTGGAGATTAAATGAGTTTCCATATGTAGAATGTTTAAGCAGCATTGACTCTAAGAAGTAACCTGTTAACTACTGATATTTTTATTTTATTATTATTCTGTCTTGACTGAGGAAAGCTAAACCAATGTTTCTCCTTATAAGGGGATAACACAGGCCAAATGATTGTGTGAGTGTTCACATAAGCATGGGGTTGAGTAGCGAGGTTTCGTGGAGGGACTTGTTTTATAACATATGAACTATGGAGAAGGGAATGCCCTCGAAACTGCAAAAACTTTCACAAATATGAACCCCTTCCCAGTGAAGTCACTTCTTTTTGGATAAACAAGTCAGGCCCCATCCAGTGGCAGCACTCCAAGGGAAGCGTCTTTTTTGTGTGTGATAGCAGTCTGAAATAAGCACTTCAATTAGATTCATTAAGACAGTTATTACTTGGGAATTGAATAGCAACAGATTGCAAAGGAACACTTATTGAGGTCTAATAAGTATGTAGGAGAGAAATCTTCTCCTTCTGTAATTCCATCAGCTATAAACCAGTGTAATTAGATTCTTACTAACATATTCAAATTGAAGGGAATGTTGAGGCATATAATTGGCACTTAGGAAGATACCTGGATTACGTTAAGGTGCTTCCCATTTACATACTTATTAAGTGTCAGTTTAAGCTGTTAAATAATTGAGACTTGTGGACAGTAGTAGGTCGAGTGGTTAAAGAAGAATTAAATTCTTAAATGTATTAATAAATAAAGGTCAGATATATTTTAAAATTTAAAATGCAACTTGATTGTATCCCCAGACTCGCGTCAATCTACGTAATATTTCAATGCTTCGCGTGAGCCAATTCAGGCTCCGAATTATTTTCTCAAGTATAATAGATTCATTCAGTCATTCTCAATCAGCTTTGGAGCAATTATATTTGAAAAAAAAAAAAAAAGCATCTTATTTGCCATCAATTTGATAATAGAGATAAGATAGTTACATAAGAAAATTCCGTAATTGGTGACATAGCAAACTATGCTGGGAGAGCAAAAACAGAAGAAAAGACATTTTTTGATAGTCTTTCTTTCTCATGGAACACACTCCTCTTTAGAATTTCAATCTTCTATCAATGAGAAAGCTAGATACTTTCACTTCTCAAACCAAAGCACGAACTTCTGAGGCAGACCCTTAATCTTTATCATTTTTGATGCAAAATGATTACCAAGTGCTCTTTGTATAGCAAGTTAAATTAAGTACTTATAAAATCTCAGATAACTTCTGTAATAAAAAATATTTAATTTTTGGAGAATTACATTCAATGTAGCTATATTAATAAGCAACCAAAATTTGGATAATTCGGTTTATTTTTTCTTGATACCAATCATAAGGAAATATTTCTTTTTAAATATAAGAGAAACACAGGAAAACAGAAACTAAAATGGCTGCCCACTTGTGGTTATGAATCATTCAGACTGCATTTATAAGGTAGAAGGCTCACTTGATTGACCACAGGTGCAAAAAAGTACCGTTTTGTTACCGATGTCCTTGGATGGCAAAGAAAAGCCAACACACAATCCCCACTCCCAGTCTCACACACACCAAAAGTAGGACTTGATAATATCCATTTCAATGTGTTTCTAATGAGTAAACTTTGCCAGAATGCGTACAGATTACTAAAAGTTCTCGTTTGCAACATTTTCCCCTCTCTTTTTAACTGCCTGCTTATCTGGGTGGGGACAGAGAGAAAAAGAAAATGTCTTCTTTACTATTTTGGTACCATTTTGGTTTTGCTGTCAAAGCCTTGACTCCTTATCTAGCAGACGAACCTCTCCCCTCTCCCTCTTTGTCAGAGATGCCATTGTCTCCCTTGTCTTTTATGCTCACTATCACAGGCCTGCATCTGACACTACCCTTCTCCGCCTGTCGCTAAGAAATGGATGTCACTAAGCCTTGCCACATTCCCTCTGCAACATCTCTAAAGCTCCATCTTAGCTCTCTATGTATGTTAAAACTTTACCCATGTTTTATCCTGTGTGAAGACATAAAACGGGCTTATGTGACAACCGGAGGGATTCATCTTGAAGATAAGGCAGAGTTTTTGACCATGAAACACTAGAAAAGGCTCTGAAGAGAGTCCGTTGTAATGTTTAAGAATGACAGACTCACCTTGGATCGGAACCATTTAAAATTTTCTGAAACCTGACTTTATTCACCTGCTTATTTGGGATCATTCCCCTCTCCCCTTTGTAGTCCTTACCCAATTCCTTTCTTCAGCTCTTATTTCGGCCTTCACTATGTCCCCTTCAACCAAATAAAAGAATTTCTCTATTGTTGATATCTTTGCATTTCTTTACAAATTCCCATGAATATCCCCCCTTAAGAGTCACTTAAATAGCTGCTAAATAGAGGCTAATATGTATTTATTAACCTCTTACTACATGCCAGACAATGTTATAAGCACTCTGTATCTATTTTCTTATTTAATCCCATAATAACCATGTAAAGCAGTTACTATTATTATCTCATTTTCTAATCTGGGAAAATGAGATTTAAATTAAACAACTTGTTCAAGGTCACATGGATATGAAGTGGTAAAAATCTAGATTTATACCTAGGAAGTCTCCCTTTTAACTACCACAGCATAAAAGAAGTCACTTTATTAAATTTCAGGTTTGTTTCTAATAGAACAGATGTTTGCTGGTTACCTATCCAGTAATCTTTCCCCTCTCCTTTCTTAATGTGGACTGCAAAGGGGCCACATACTAAACCTGACAAACTCAAGGGAGGGCTTCACAGTGGGCCTTACAAACCCAGAGACCAAAATAACGACACAGAGTGGTATAAACATAAAAATTCTTAACTAAAAGATACTCATGGTGAGTGATTGCATCTTAAACTTCCCTGACAAAGGTCAACCTTTCTTTACCTTTGCAATTGTCTGTTGTCTTTGTGCATCTAAGATAACATACCTTTGAAATAACAGAGTAATTTTCTTTTCCAGACCCCTTGAAGGCACAACCGCAGGCATCAGAGCATGAGACCACATTGTTATCTTGTTGCCCAAATACCATCTCTATGTGCTGTAAATGTTAACTATACTGTGCTCACCAATGTAAAAAACAAAGTATGTATCTCTCCCTTTTACTTTTTATGCAGTCTCAAAGATTTTCCCACTTTGCTCAGAGATTCTCCCACCTCCCTAATAGAACACCAAGGAATTTCATGTAACCCTCCTTACTTCTCCTCCTTTGATTCTAATGTGTAAAATAAGTCGCAAAACTGCCATTCTCTGGAGCATATTCTCAGTCCACTGAGATTTTGCTTTCTGGCAATTGTCATCAGTTTGGCTCAAATACACATTTTTAAGACTTTTTCTCAGGCTGGACATGATTTCACCAACATTAATGTTACTCAGATTTTAATTTTTAAAAAAAGCCACTCATCCCCAAACTGCCCCAGTCCCTGTGAGAAACTAACCTTACTTATAACTCCAAAAGTAGGCCCTTTTTGGTCGAACCCAGCGACAGCATTCCATTTCCTTGGCCATGTCATTTCTATTGTGTTGGGCACGTGACATAAGTGTCCGAAACTCAAAATTCTTGCTTGGAATGCTGGGGCAGAAGTGCTTTCCCTGGTGCTGAATGTGAAAGAAGCAGCACAGAGCTCAACTACTACTGGCACCCATCCTATGACCACAAGAAGAACCAGTTTTAGGATAAAGCTACCATCTAGAAGGCAGAGACATTAGAAGAAACTGGTTAAGCTATTTATGTGGACCCTTTATTGCTTAAACCAACTTGAGTTGGGGTATTTTAAGGGTGAAATGTATCCCGTTTGCCTAGGACAGTCCAAGTTTATACTTGTTGTCCTAGAATAATTTTTAGCAGTGCCTCCTTTTGTTCTTAAAGTGTCCTAGTCTGGACAATAAATTATATAGCCACCCTAGTTTTTCTATAATTTTAAACAAGTCCTAACTAACCCATTCAATTCTTCTTCAGTCAGATTTTATTCCTCAATATGCTTTTCACAAATACCCTATAACCTGATGTGAAAGGATCAGAAGAGAATTCAAGATCCTCTGCTAAATGGAATATGGTAACTTTGACACATCAAATTTCTGAACCCTTCCTGCATTTAGCCAGCTAAGAAAAGGTCTCTTCACGCCCACATCTAATGAAAACACCATTTGAGGATTTGGGATCCAGTAAGCTCCTGCCTGTTATAAGCCGCACCTCAACTCAGTCGATCAATGAGCATCAGTGCTATGAATCTAGAAGCACCTCACCCACATTCATTTTTGTCAGCGGGTGAAGATTAGGCTGTTTCTTGCTGTTCTATAAACAGTCAACTGTAGCCCTTAGAATAGAAAAGACTATGCATCACCGAACATCATCCTGATGCCCTATCATAGCGTATCAAAGGCAACACCCTGGGAACCAGACTGAAAAGGTGTTCTTGGCATCTGACTCAGAGCTAGAACAACTACAAATCCCAGCTAAGAACGCTAATTTTAGCAGGGGCAAAGAAAGGAGAAATGAGGAGAAAATAGCTCTAACAGAGAATAATGATTGGAAACTTTTGAATTAGATCCTGAAATGCAGCACAGGGTTTATGACTAAGTTTGGGATAGAGAAACATAAAATATAATGATTACAAAGAAAAAATAAGGAAGAATTAGAGTACCATAATTATTCATGCACTTTCCATCTTCGACTATTTATTTCCACTCAAGTTCTAAAAATAAAACATTTAAAAATATTTACCTTTTTTCTAACTTAATTTTCATCTCCTAATTTTCTTTTTTTTGTTTTTTGTTCTTGTTTGTTTGTTTGTTTTAACTTTAAAATAGCTATCATAACAACTAGTAAAGTAAGTATAACAGGATGTCCTAGCTGGGCAGAGAATGAGGCCCCAATACTTTGAGTACATCTCTTTGTATGTAGTCATACCTGCAGTTGCTAGTAGGAAAAAAGTTGAAACTTGTCTCATGAACCTGGTTGGTCCCATGATGACTGTTCTTCTGAAGGGCTCATAAGTTCTGCACCCAGTGAAAATGAGGCCCGTGAGGCGGGTCAGACAAAAAATGGCCTGGGTCTTGAAAGGGAGTGGGAGTTTTGAACACAGCTTGGAGACTCCTCTAGAATTTGTTCTTATCCAGGCTCCACCAATCTTTGGATGAATAACAAAATATTCTCCAACTTAGTCAATTAAAATCTTTATTGTATATGGGCCAGGAATTGCCCTATTCTCCTGTACCATGGAGTTGGCTAAGGTCACTCTGTGGTACTCAGCTGGTGACTGGATTCATCTGGAGGAGCCAGAGGCTTCACTCACGTGCCTGAGGCCTTGGCATGGATGGCTGGAAGGCTGGGCTCAGCTGGGCCCGCTCCCTTTCTGTGTAGTCTAGGGGCCTCTCCATGTAGTTTCTCAAGCAGGGTAGTTGGACTTCTTATGTGGTGGTGCAATGCTCCCAGAGGTCAGGGCAGAGGCTGCCAGCCCTCTTAAAGACCAGGCACAGATTCAGTGTAGATTCGTTTCCTCTGCTGTCCCCTCAGTCAAACGCAGGCCAGCCAGAATTATGGGCAAGGCATATATGTCCCGCTCACTATGAAAAACATGTCAAAGAATTTGCTTCCATCTTTAATCTGCACATCCAGCTACAGTAGCAATGTGTGTGTGTGCGTGTGTGTGTTGGAAAAAAAATCTCTCTAAATGCATGAGAGTTGCTCATGTAACCTTGCTCTAGGAACCTTACTCCAAGGGAAAAAAAAAAAAAAAGAGATCATTTTCTACCTTTCCTTCAAAAGTGTTGCCCTAAGCACATCTGAAACACACCACTTTAGACCTCAGTTAGATGGTAGCAGTGCTCACTTCTGTAGTGACACAAACAGGTTTCCACCTTGGAGCAGGGTCTCTAAGGAACTGTTAGCCTGTGGGCTGCTGACCTAGGCTCAGACCCCCCCATCCATCCAGAGGGGAGGAAAGAGCTAGATCACTAATTGCTGTGGTATTTTGAGGCTCCAGAAGCATTTCTGCAGGAAATCCTGTCTTCCACCCTGGAGTACACCAGCCCCACCCTCCCCTTGTGACTCTGCAGGAGTGGTGATAAGGATCTCTGGCATCCAGGCTCCAGGTTGTGTTCCAGTTTTCTTGACATGGAGAACAGTTGATTTCCTGTAGGATTCGGGGAAGAGCAACAGAGATAGAAGCTGTGTTCCAGAATCAGAATGGTCTTTCCC
>NW_006442109.1:23202093-23264829 GCF_000325575.1 Pteropus alecto | reverse complement strand
AGTCTCTATGAAATACAGAGTCAGAAATCAGCAGAAATGAGCCACAGCAAGACGGATTACCCTGGGGATGGGGTGAGGCTGGGTAATTAACATAAGCATTAAGATTTGGATATTCAGACTCAATCTGTGCTTTCAGGCTGGTGAATCCTCAGATGGGCACATTACAGAGATAGAATTTTTATTGTATTTTTTTAGTGAACAGAGTTAATATAAAACAGCAACCAGCCACTGACACCTGACTAAGCAAAAGGAAAGGTGAAAATAATGGAAGAATGATGCGAAAAAAAAAAAAAATCTTTATTCCACTTCATCTACCTTATTCACTTATATGGTTTGTATTTCAGCCCCAGCAGGGAGAGGTACTTACTGTGCTCTGAGCTCCAGTTACTGGCTTTTGTAGAGGTCCCTGGGGCATCCACAAAATGATCTCTCTTCAGGTTGGAAATTGGGGCTGAGCACTCCTAGGATACTTTTACCCTTCGGTTATGTGTTTAAATTGTAAACCTGAGACTGGAATGAAATGGAAATTCCTAATGGAAGCATCATTTATAATCGTCTCTTGCTAGTTCCCTCTTTTAGTTTATTTCTCATAAATATGAACACTGTATTTCAATATAAATGGTACTTCTACGAAGGGGAGAAATTAATAGAGAGAAGCTATTTAATCTTTTTTCTTCTTCCTTTTCTTCCTCCTCCTCCTCCTCCCCCTTTTTCCTCTAACTCTTTATGTTAGAATTTTTAAGCATGCAACAAACTTGGAAGAATTTCACTGTGAACCGCTTTATAACCAACAAGATTATACTATTATTGAAATGTCACCTATTGAAACGATCTTACTTTAAACTTCAGTTTGAATTGTACTATAACTCAGCCTCCCTTAGTGAGGTGAAGACTTAATAATAGTTTTTTTGTGAATTCCAATGCATTTAAGGCAATGTTGCATTTAATATTTTCTTTTCTTTCCTTCTTCCTTTTTAAGATGATTTTTTCATAAAGATAAAAAAGAACCTGTAATATTTAGATGTACTGTTTAAGGACAGCAACTATATCATTGAGAAGAGAATAAATTGTTTAAGTTAAAAATGATCTTATTAAATGTTCTAATGTAAAAAAGAACATATTGAGAAATTGCAAATATATTTGTATCTGTACACATGTGTGTGTATATATATATGAAAGAAAAATATCAATAACCAATTTACCTACCCCTTTTATAGAACTAAATCTCTCAGATAAGGTGATGAAAAGTAAAATCATCTTTGGAAAAGATAATAAAAACCGAGGGGAAAAAAAGACGGAGTCATTGTGAAAATAGTGGAATATGCAGAATATCCCCAAACCATTAAATAAAAAATTTCCAGCTTTATTAAGATGTAATTAACATACAATACTGTGTATGTTTAAGGTGTACAATGTAATGGTTTGATACACACATACATTGTGAAATGATTACCACAATAAGATTGGTTAACATATTCATTACCAGATAGAATTATGTTTTTTTGTGTGTGTATGGTGAGAACATTTAAGATCTCTCTTAGCAACTTTTAAGTATGTAATGCAGTGTTGTTAACTTTAGTCACCATGCTGTACATTAGATTCCCAGAACTTATTCATCTTATAACTGGAAGTTTGTACCCTTTGACTAATATCTCCCCATTTGCTCCACTCCCCCAGGCCCTGCCAACTCCCATTCTACTCTCTGTTTCTATGTTTGGCTTTTTTAGAGTCCATATATAAGTAATATCATACAGTATTTGTCTCTCTCTGTCTGACTTATTTTGTTTACCATAATGCCCTCATGGTCCATCCATCTTGTCAAGAATAGTGAGAGTTCCTTCATTTTTATGGCTGAACAATATTTCATTGTGTGTGTGTGTGTGTGTGTATGTGTGTGTGTGTGCATGTGTGTGTTTATCTGTTGATGGACACAGATTGTTTCCATGTCTTGGCTTCAGTGAACATAGGAGTATAAATATCTCTTCAAAATAATGATTTTATTCCTTTCAGATAAAATATCCAGAAGTAGGATTGATGGATCATATGGTAGTTCTCTGTTTAGTCTTTTGAGAAATCTCCATATTGTTTCCATAGCAGCTGCATCAGTTTACATTCCCAGCAACTGTGTACAAGGGTTCCCTTTCCTTGTGTCCTTGCCAACACTTGTTATTGCTTGCCTTTTTTTCTAATAGGCATCCTAAGTATGAGATGATATCTCATTATGGTTTTGATTTTCATTTCCCTGATGATTAGTGACGTTGAGCGTCTTTTCATGTACCTGTTAGCTATTCGTACGTCTTTTGGAAAAATGTCTATTCGAGTCCTCTGCCTATTTTTAAATTAGATTTTTTGATTTTTAATTTTTGGCTATTAAGTTATATGAGTGCATCATTTTATGAAAATAAAATGATAGATCTATATTAGAAGCACCTAACAGGTATGTCTTTTATAGCATATGGATGTCATACTGAGGAGGTAGTGGCAAATTCAATGGGAGGTGATAGTTTCTTTGGGTGGTGTCTACATAAGAAACGTCCAAAGCTGTAGACAATTTTTATGAGTTTATGTGAGCCAAAAATGATGGCATTGCCAGGGAGCAAGATCTCAAACGCATTTGGAATTAAGAAGGGAACATAAGAAAAATTACATGACGGTGGGAGAAACGGGGCGGGGATTTGATTACAAGATAGTTAACAAGATTATGTGCTTTCTTGAGAGGTCTGAAAAGAGGCATTTCAAAGGTGTATTAACCTAGATGCACAGAAACAATGGACAAGATCTGCTTAAGGCAAAGATAAACCTTTGACAAAAGAAGTTATATGCCTGAGTTGGGACTACCCACCGTGACTGACCCTGCTAGAAACTTATGATCAGATCACTCTGAGATTACTTTCCCTCACCTGACTTGTTGGTTTTATCACAGACCCCCCGCTCCGCGCCTCCCCCCCGCCGCCCCCGCCAACCCTTTTTTTTTTTTTTTGGTCCACAGTAGAAAGAATTGTGGGAGGATGTCATAGATCTGAAAGTTTCTTCACATATAGCATACACATGAGATATGGAAGAAAAGAGCAGAGGGCAGGAGACTGCAATGATTCAGGGAGGACATAATGATGTCCTAAAATAAGTTTTGGCAAGGATGTGGAGCACCAGAACTCTTATACACTGCAGGTGGAAATGTAAGCTGGTAGACCATTTTGGAAAGCTTTGCAATTTCTTAAAAAGTTAAACATCCCATAACTAGATGTTTATCTAAGAGAAACAAAAACCATATATAAATCTTCACAGCAGCTTTTTTTTTTTTTGATAGTAGTCATAAACTAGAAACAAACCAAATGTCCATCGGCAGGTAAATAAATAAACTGTGGTATATCCATACAAGAGAGTACTACTCAGAAATAAAAAGGAATGAACCACTGATACATGCAACGACATAGATGAATTTCAAAATAATTATGTAGAGTGAAAGAAGTCAGACAACTAAAAGTATGTATGAATGATTCTCTACATAAATGCTGGAATACGCAAGGTAATCTATAGTGAAAGCAGATCAGTGTTTGCCTGGGGATGGGTAGAAGAGGTAGAAGGAATTACAAAGAGGCACAGGAAACTTTTGGAAGTAATGTTTGTGCTCATTATCTTGATTGTGGCCATCATTTCCTGGCTGCGTACATGTGTCAAATGTATCAAATACACGTACTTTACTGTATGTCAGTTTTGCCTCAGTAAGTCCGCACATGTTTTTGCTTCTTTGTTTTAAATATTCACCTGACAGATGGAGATAAAAGTCAAGAAAGATAAAAGCTGAGGAAAGAAATCTTAGATGGAGACAGAGGAATCAATATATTACCCATCCTTAAATCAAGGGTGTGGATTAGTGTGGAGAAGGGAAAGGAAGACAGAACCCTTTGTTTTGCAACACAGAAGATGCCGTTACCAAAGTCTCTGCATTTCTTAGGTTGTTGTCTGATTTTTTGGTCATATTTTAGTAATTGGACAACCCATGGCATATTCTCCAAACTTTTTGCCCTCAAGTTAGGAATGTAGACTTCTCATATAGGTCAGTCTGTCTATATGGGACATGAGCTCTGCTATTGCATGAACCATACCCAAATGAAAGGTGAAACCGGAAAAAAAAATTGTTTTATTTTCTTGGACAAAGCAGTGAATGTGTTGATTCAACCTCATTTCCTCCTTTTCATATGACTGCTGACCCATTCATTACCAGTGGGGATGCTCTTTGAGTTTTGTACCTTGAACTACTGTGCCAAGAGTGGAAACAGTCATGATTCATCCTATTACATCATCGAGTGCCCCAGCTTGTTGGGGTGATGGTCGATGGTTCAAGCATTTACATGGCACTTTCCAACCTGCACCGCTAGTTTCATCAACTCTCTTTACTTTCAGAAATATAATAAAACTAAATGAATTGTCGTGGAAATGTAGATGGCATTGGTTATATCTTCAGCAACCATTCCATTCAATTTATGGAGAGCTTATTATACATGAACAAAACAGACAAGATAGTTGTTCTCCAGAATTTATATTCTAATGGTGATGCATATAGGAACAATTGGGGGAAAAAAAGATAAAGATAATTCAGGTAGTCGCAGATTTAGACATTGCAGTATTCTTGCTGAGAAGAGAACTTACTTCAGATAGTGTGGTCAGGAGTAGGCCTCTCTGAGGACAAGTCCCTCGAGTTTACGCTTGAATAGAGGAAGGCAGCCATGCAACCCTCTGGAGGAAGAGTTCTGGATTGAGAGAAGAGTCAGTGAGGGGGCTGCAGATGAGCTGAGCCCAGGTGGCTGGAATAGAGGAAGCTAGGTGAATGAATAGGAAGAAGAGAGTTGGAGATGGAGAGAAAGGCCAAAATTTACAATGCCCTGTTTGGATTTTCTCTAAAAGCTTTTTGAATCTTTTGAAATGGGGGTAGGGCTATGGTGATAATCTGAGAAGTGTTTATAAAAAGATCACTCTGCTTCTGTGTGGAGTGGGAGGCCTAAAGACAACGGATTAGGGTGGTGGAAAAGCTCCCAGGGGATCCTGATGCTGCTGGTCTGAGGACCACACTTTGAGAACTGCTGACTTACGGCAGTGGTTCTCAAACTTGGTTGCACATCAGAATCACTTAGGGAGATCAGAATCCCGATGCCAACCTGTGCTCCCTACCAACTACATCAGACGTTTAGGAGTGGGTCCAAGGCATTGATGTTTTCTAAAACTTTTCAGGTCATTCAAATGCACAGGCAAGTTTGAAAACCCGTGGATAAAGGTATTGACATGATGAGCCAATCAGTGATTTAGCTGTGGAGTGGGCAGACAAGACCGTTCTTGAAATGCCAATGAATGATTGTTCTAAACATTATAGTATAGTGAGGGAGAGAGGAACTGTTTTTGTTTTGTTCTGTTTTGTTTTTTAGGTTCGGAGAGAGAAGAGTGGTTATTGGGTGAAGAAAACTACTCAAAATCCACACATGAGAAGTTCAATTAGAAAAGTTTCCACCATGCCATGTTTTCTGTTTCCTATTTCATTTCAGAGAAAACCGGTAGTCCGCTCACTCTCTCCGAGCCTCTGTGAATCCCTTCTTTAATTCATATTCCCCATTTTCAGGGTTGGCCCCTGTGATTTAGAAGAAAGAGAATACAATTCAAGCCTGCAACTCATAAACTGAAAGTAAGCAAACTTGATTATGCTGATGCCATGCAGTGCAGCGTGACAATACCCTGAACTTTGCGGTGTGTTTAAAATCATAAATGTATGTTATGCTTTTTCCCTCTAGTCCTCCAAGCCTTCACTGCTGTATCACTTCCCTGCTTTTTCACTTGTATATTAGAAGTCTATGGTTTCTTAATTTTTAATAAATGAGATATTGATTTGTTTTGCAAATGCTCTAGCAGGTAAACTTTAATTGACTGCTACTAAAGACCCAGGTTATAAAAATGCCATTCAACCCCACAATTACACTTTGAGGTTGTTTTTTTTTTCCTTCTAACTTCAGGAGACATGAAAAAGCATTCCTGACTCTGTGGTATTCTTCAGGATTGCTCAGCTCCCTTAAGAACAGAAGCTCTTCTCACTCTTACAGGAGCTATCCAGCGAAACTCTGACCTCTGGCATCCCTGTCATCTCCAGAGTGAATTTTCATCTCAGACACTTCCGCTTGGCTTGGGGTCTCAGCTCTGTTTGGGAGTACACATTAGGGAGGAAGAAAAGCAGCAATTTTCTAGAAAATCTAGAAGTGCCTCATGCTGATGAAGGAAAGGGGTAAGATTTCTGAATCTAAAGGGATTACGAGTGCCTTGTGGGCAGCCCACTTGAGCAAGAATCTTTCTGAGATAACTGTGAAATCACATTCACACTCTGCAACATATTGAAATAGCTTGCTCGGATGACAGCACAGAAGGGAGGCAGAGGGGAAGTGGCAGGGTTGGAGGGTAGGAAGGACCATCTGAGCATTATATTTCAGTGTATGAGACTGTATCTTTCTGTCAGATAATTACACATTAACCTAGGACACTAAAATTTAAAAACCCAGTAATTAAGCTAATGCACAAGGCCATCAGGCTAAACAGAAAAGCCAATTTGTAGTTGCATTCTTGGTCCTGGGGCTATACTTCTGTGTTTTGAGGCATGGACTGAAATGTTTATTTTTCAAAATATGGCAAAAATCAGGATTTAATGCTACCAATAAGGCCTAAATAGCTTATGAATAAGAGCTTTCAGGAGGTCCCAGTTCACACTGCAGTACTGTTTGTTCTAAGTGTCCCTCCAGCCATTCCCAAACCAAATGCACTCTAGATATCCTGAACAGATTAGTGCCAGCATTTGGTGGTAGGGTAAATCTAATTGTCTACTTACGGTTTCCTTAATTTGATTACAGATTTCCCCCAGTTTGGCCTACCTACTGCAATAGTGGTTATCCTGTCAAAAGGAATTATTTCATACTGTGCAAAGATTTAGTTGGGGCAGCATATGGTGCTGTGCAAATCAACAAGGAGGATGTAAATCACATCAAGTGGAATCTGATGAGATGGCGTAGGCTGATATCAAAAGAAAATCCCGGTTCAACAATTCTCCAAACAATTACTGGTCCTTTGTAGGTGAAGCTAATATGATTGTTTTTTGTTTTATCTAAACACACATATGCACTTCTTTTTTTTTTTTTTTTTGAAAAATGATAGCTGCTGGTAGCAATAAAGTCAAGCAATAAGGAGTGCAAAGAAAATCATGTAATATCTCCCCAGTAAAACAGCCTCTAATGGAGGTGTCAGGGAACTTTAGGGAACATTATTCAGAGATATAAATACAGATAGAAGAAAGAAGGTTGGTAAGCAAATTTCACAGGAATGAAGTTTGAATACTATGAAGCTATTTGTATTAAATACATAGTATTTAAATACTATGAAGCTATTTGTATTAAAATGTTTTAAGTTTAATTTATACAAATGTTAACAGGATGTAAGCAGATAAAACAAAGCATAATCGTTTTTAGATAAAATTTTAAAGTTTCTGAAAGATGCCTGATATTTGAAAGTGAAGATTATAGGTCACATTAAGAGACTGAGAATCCTTTAAAAGGAAAAAGAACTCTCTGCTCTGACTTTAGACAATGTTTTTTGATTTCTTATTATAAGAAAATTAGTATCATATTATCTCTTATCTCATGATTATTATTTATGCTATAAAGTCTGGCCCTAACATTTATGAGGTCTCTGGCAACAGTAAATTAAAAACTTACCTTGTGCCTAAGTATTTAAGTTTAATAAATGCTAACTTTTAAATGAAATTCACTTTATCCTTCTACCTTGACAAATATATTTTCATAATAACAAAATTGAAAAATGTGTAAAACATTAGCTTTTTTTAATATGGCTAAACATTGGGAAATATCATAGACAAGTGAATATAATTATTTTTGCTCCTACTGATGTGTTTCAATGTTTAAATAAGTAACAAAATAAACACATATAATTTATAAAGTATTATGTATTTATTTTTGTATTTTAGCCAAATTACATATTATATTTTTATAATTGAGATTTTCACATAATTAGTATTCTACTGATAGTAGTGAACCAAGGGAGTCAACGTAAAGTGTAATTTTCATATGAAGTATAAATATATTTAGACCAAAGCAACAAATTAAGGCAAACATGAAAACTTTAAAAATCAAAATTATTTTTATATAGATTTTTCATGTGAGTGGTCAAATTGTAGTTTATCTTTAAATATTGTCATGTAAAAGTTTGAAGTCACTCAAATTTTTTTTGTACTTTTGATTTCCTTGGATGCCATAAGATTATTTTTTATCTTTTCTCATGAGTTAATTTGATGTAGATCATTTTGTATCATTTATTCTACTGACACAGTGTGCTATTTTGTATAGGCTGACACATTGTAAATGTCATAGTTTACCATTACTACTAACATTAGAGTAAAATTTTTTCACTAGATTTTTGAATATGAGAGGCTGCATATTACATGAATATGAGAGGCTGTATGGAATAGCTGTTTAGAACATGGACCCTGGAGCCAGACTATAGGTTTCAAATCTCAGCTCTCCCACTCGTCCAAGGTCACTTAGAAGGTAAGTGACAGAGAATGCAATGTCAGTAAAAAAACTGGTGCCAAATGAAATCAAGGTCTCTGGGGTCTCTTCTTAGAAGGACACTATCCTATTGGATCAGGGCCCCACCCTTCTGACCTCGTTTAACCTTAATTACCCCTGTAGAGGCCTTAGCTCCAAATACAGCCACACTGGAGGTTGGGGTTTCAACATATAAATTTGGGAAGGACACAAAGATTCAGTCCATAACACCCATAAAATGGACACCTACTTTTATAAGGTTTTTATAAAGAGTAAATGAGCTAATAAGGGCCTTAGAAAATACTTGAGTTATAATAAGAATTATATAAATATTAGCTATTATTATTATTTATGAATACCAGCTATATATATGACATGTATATAACATATATATAACATATATCTTATGTATGTTATATATGTATAGATATATTATATATATAATTGCTTTTGTCTGCCTTTCATATTTATTATTTTATTGCTATCACTTTATTATTTAAAAATTATACCTTATGATTATAAAACGATGATGCCTTCAGGCCTTTATCCATGTCTCTAACAATGTTTATATCAAATTTCTTTCTTCTATTTGTATGTTCTTTATGTGGCTTTCTTCTTTGCAATAGTTTGATTTTCCTCTTCCATTTCTTTTTTATGCTCTGCCAACTCATTTCTCAACTTTTCAGGTGTCTCACCATCTTTTCTTTGATCTTCCTTATTTCTTTTTGAGGTTTTTTTCTTTTTTTTTCTTCCAGGAAGTCTATGCCAACTTTTATTTTTCTAAGGAACAAATCTCGTGAACTTTTCTGTTTTCCGTGGTAATAAATTCATTTGTACTTACTTAGTTGCAAGTGATAGACGCTCAGCTGAAACTAGCTTAGTATAAAGGTGAATTTATTTATTTACATAACTGAAAACTCCAAGGGCAATATAATTTTAAGAACATTTAGGATCTCGACTGATGTCTTCAGGTCTCTATCTATTGGTTAAGCTCTCTACAAGTGGTTGCCATGATATCTGCTGCCAACTCAAGACTCTGATTCTATTGCTTAGCAACACAGTTAAGAAAAGAGTTCAGAGTACGGACTTTTTCAGAGAACTTCCAGGGAAGACTCTTACTGGCCCAGATTCAGTCACGTGTCCACCCTTGAGGCTATCAGTCTGACTTTTTAAACAGTTATTCTGATTGGCCAGATTTGGTCACATACCTCTGGCAGGAAAAGAAAGAGAATCACACCAAATAGGCAATCACACCAGAGCCACATGAAATGAGAATGAGTTCATTTCCCAAAAGAAAGGTGTGTGCTATTGCTAAATTTAGGAGAAAGAATGTTGACTATCTGCCTTTGCTCGTGTTGCTTCCTTTCTCACTATGAGAATCAATGCATAAGGTCTCTACTTGTTCTCATTTGTTTAATGATAATCTTTGAGTGGAGCTGTCTCTATTGAGACCAACTAAAATATTACCAAGAGGGGCAGGAGAAGTGGATCGATCAAGTTCATGGCTTTAGTTAAGATGTGCTATTTAATTATGCTCTCACTAAATCTGCTACACCTCCTTAGGGGTCAGTCACCCCATCCCCCACCCCCACCCCCAGTTTTTATTTCATTTTCCATTTTGGGGGCAAACAAGAAGTCAGTGAGATTCATAGCAATGCCACTTAAGTCTCTAGACTCTCCACGAGATTACTGCTTCCCTTTTTCATCTGGGCAGCCTTCTAATAATCTCCCTTGCATATTAGACCTATAGGGTTTGTCTGAGCAGGTTTTCCTTTATATCCATCTATCATTTTTATGAGAAATAAATCTGTATAGAGACAGTCCCATGTTATTCTGGTGGTCCACCCAGGCCCCTAGATCATTGGAGAGAGAGTGTTTAGGATTGTGACGTGTTTAGAAAATTTCATATCCTTCCTATATATATTCTAAATTAAAACGTGTTCGCCTACATTTTATCTTGAATTTCACTGTATTAGGCAATATACTAGAAGTCTGCTGCTGTGTAACAAATTAATCTTAAACTTAGAGACTGAAAAAAATAAACATTTATTATCCATAGTATTTTTGAGTCAGAAATTTGGAAGTGGCTAAGGATCTCTCATGAGATTACAGTCGAGATATCTGCTAGGTGTACAGTCATTTGAAGGCTTGTTGGAACCAGAGGATCCATTTCCAAGATAACTTACTCACTGGGCTGTTGGCAGGGGGCCTTGAGTCTTCGCCATATTAGTTTATCCATAGGCTGCCTAAGGCCTCATGACATGGCCCCTGGCTTCCCACAGTGCCAGCACTTCAAGAACACAAGCTGGAAACCACACTGTCTTTTACAACCTAGCCTCAGAAATCACACTCCAGCCTTTATGCAATATCCTATTGGTTACACAAGTCAGCTCTGTTCCCTGTGGGAGGGTATGCTCACAGCAACATGAATATGGCGGCGGCGGGGGGCGGGGGAGAGCATCTTGGGGGCTGGCTACTATAGGCAGATATTACTCACGGTTTAATGATAGAAAAGGCTTCAGAACTTTGCTATGTCGCTTAGTAGCTATGTGGCATTTGGGTACAGAACAGGCAGGAAATAGCATCCAAATTTAGAGATAAGTGCAATGCACATCCTGGAGATCACTGAAGCAAGTTTAATGTAAAGCCTGTAGTTGTTCACCGTTATGTCCAAGAGGATTCTTAACAGGGTCTAAAAACATCCAAATTTGGAGTTACGTTCATCATGTTCACCCATAAGCAGAAGAGAAACTGGAGTCTTATGTGATCCAGCACTCCCTTTGTCTCCCCTTCACATCCAATAAGGTATAAATATCCAGAAATTTCACTCTTATTACCCGAGGCCATTGGCTGAAGGGACATGTCCCTGTCTATACATGTCACATCCCTCTTCAGAACTTTGGGCCTGGGCAGCACCCATCAGTCTCTAGGCCAGATAAAGTCCCCTCTAACTCCATATGTGGCCTATACATACCGCTCTCAGGCAGGGCCAGCCACAGGCACAATTTTAAATCCTCCCCTCTCAGCATCTTTTTTTCTCTCTTGGCAACCAACTCCCTCACTACACGTGCCCTGTCTGTTTTCTTTCCTCCAGATCTTGTTTTCAGCGAGCTGTCATTTAGTTGTCAACAAATTTCTGGAGGTATTACCTGATGGATTATATTTATCTCACTCAGAGGCATTACATTTTAATAGGGCTTACTTAAGAAAAAGACATCTTCAGTACCCAAAGGAATAAATCCTAAACAGTGAATTTTAAACATCATAGATGAAAAGGGTGCTGAATAGAGTTAGAGAGAGAGTTTGTAGTTAAGAAGCCCTAATCTTTGCTCTTCAAATCACTGCTCGTAGGTCAAATCCTCTTTGGGAGTTCAGAGTCTTCATTTCTTTTGCTCCTGCCTCCCCTTCCAGTCTTAGCTTCCAAAACCATTGCTCACACACCATTTCTCCTCTAGAGTCCACTCCAGGCCCCCTGTGCAGCTTCTCAGATCCACTTGTGCCTTGCTCTGAAATGCCACTCCTTCCTCTTTCTCCCTTCATTCTGGCTGTGCATTTTGTGAGGCTGCCTATTTTTTTTTTTTTTTTTACCCTTCTCCTTTCTACTTTCCCTGAATTTCAAAATCTGATTTATTCTCCAAGTGCAAATATAAATATCCCTGCCCCTGCAGACTTTCCCCCCCAATAGCCTCAGGCCGATCTCATTACCTCTGCCTCCCAGTATCCCCCAGCACCCTCTGATAACTTCAAAGGAAGCACATGTGGTAAAGTGTTTAGTGAGCCATTCGTGGTGCACTGTGCCTTCTGGACAGCAGCCTCTGAGGTCTAGTCGACTTGGTATGTCTGGTTCACAGGACAAGATTTGGCATTTCGGCACCCAGTAGAAGCCTCACAGGTTTTGTGTTTGTTTGTTTTTAAAAGAAACATACTTACATTTTCTGCGATTAACTAGCCCTGTGCTCTTGGCTAAATCATTACCATTTCTCTGGGCCTCAGTTTTTTCCATTTTAAAATGAGAAAGTTGGGCAAGAATTGTCCTAAAGCCTTTTGCAACAATAAAATGCTATGCCACAGCATCATGGTCCAATGTCTCCAAAGTGAAGAATTAATATTTCCTTCACAGTATGATAAGAGTGGGTTTGGTTTTTAGAGAACTGTTGATACATATTTGTGCAAATAAATCAGCTTTGCCGTTTCCACTGACTCATGTTTCCTGGAACCACAAGTTCTCATGTTAGAGAGATTACTGAGAAGGGGCATGAGAGCATACTTTCCAACTTATCAAAATAGGAAGGATCACACCCTATTCGAAAAGTACTAGCGACAGTCACCCTCTTGCTCTGCAGAACGGGAAAGCTCTGGATGCAGTACTGCTTCTTTGAGCAGTACGAGGATCACGCTGGCTGCCAAGGCATCAAGAGATATCATCACACCTGTCTTTCTCTTTGTTGTCTTTGCTTAGTTTTTTAACAACTGAAATGCAAGAGAAACCCTCAAGGAAATGTAAAGCTGAGCAGGACATAGTTCTCTGAGAATGACCACAGAAAAACACTAAGACAAACATGTTCCTCTGATAGATGAACATGGTTGCAGGTTCTGTCCAGCCTTATGGGTCTGAGCAAATGCCCATTTCCAAGAAAATGATAATAGGTCTGACTTTTCTCTGCTCACTGTTAAACTTTTTCTGCATCCACACCCTGCTCTTGTGGTAGATGCTTTGGGGGCTGGGGCCAGATCCCCTTTACCAGCCGGTGGTGCCCTGACCCCATCTGCTGTGAGAGATAGCTATAAATGATGCATAGCTGCAACCTTCTCCAGGGAAGCACCCTCAGAGGATAGGAGTGGTCTTCCTTGGGAAGATAAGCACCTTCCCAGAGGCCCACAGCCAATACCTGATATACATGGGCAAATTGAAAGCCGACCTCCTTGCCTAAAAGGGGGGAGCTGTTCTGTGTGGCATGAGCTTCAGAACCTTCTCCTGAGGATCACACTGAGGTGAGGCCTTACCCGACACCTTGCTAGGCTTCTCCCCATGCCCTGTCCTGTGTCAGCTTCTAGGGGGCCAACCTGACCCAGGTCGTCTCTCCTCAGTCTGTCATAACATAGAACTCCCTACCAGAAAGGTTGTTTTAACTGGCAGGCAGACTGCCTTGCTACAAGGCTGCCCTTAGGAGGTTTCATGTAATCCTAACAAGTTTCCTCTGTGGTTCATTTATCTTTAAGGGGCTAGTGGTCCTCTATCAGTAACGTTTTCAGATCACGGAGGAGAAGGAAATGAGGCTACGTGGGGGTACTGGAGGAGCACTGGCTCGGAATCAAAAAGAACTGAGTCCAGCTCCACTTCTCACAGTCATTTTGACCAGGGGTAAGTTGGTGTAGCTTTTGGGTCTCGGTTTATTTTTCTTTCAAGTGGAGAGAAGGAAAAGATGAACCCAAACTCCCCTTTCTGTTCTGCCATTCTAGTTTATTTTTCGTTCTTACCCAGAAGGAACATTCAGGAAGAGATATGTGGATGGGTGGAGCCTAAACTCAATTATTCATTACCTGTCTCTGAAGCAGAGAAGCTACACACATATTTTAGTGATATTTATTCAGCACTTAATGCCTTCAAAAAACTGATTTTGAATAAAATGGTCTAAGTACCTACTTGCTGGTGGGAAGCTGGCAGTGGGGCTTCATTTCACTCTGGCAACCACTCGACATCCGCTCTTCTGGGCTCCCTGCATTTACAGAATTATATGAGAGCCTGTCGGAAAAGGCAAAACCTGCTCAGATCAGCACAGGACTCGTTTGTAAAAAGGAGAGTGCTTATTGAATCAATCATAGACCACAACATTCATTTGAACAACATAGTTCACTTGTTTTTCCTTTCCTTTTAATTTTCCAAAATGCCTTCACATCCATTCCTTCATCTGGTCTTCTTGGGGACCCTGTAACACACTATCACCTCTATTTGGAAAAGAAAGAAACCAAGGCAGGGTGTGGTTGTATGACTGATTTTAAAGTCACTATCACCTCTATTTGGAAAAGAAAGAAACCAAGGCAGTGTGTGGTTGTATGACTGATTTTAAAGTCGCTCGTAAAAATACATACATACATACATACACACATACATACATAAGGTCTCTGGTAAATGTCAAAAGCAGTCTCAGAGCATAGTTCGCAGGCCCTCAGCCACCTGAATTCCTGCCAAGTCACAGTGCCTTTCTCAATAGTTGAGTTTGCCTAAGTGTTTTCTAAGGGTTGCCAGTTCCTTGGAAGGTGGCTAATTGTTATGCAAAAAGGAATTTGGGAAATAAGTTTGGGAAAGGCTAGATGAAGCAGACTTCTTAAGATGTGTCAGAGCCTTTGCGCTACGCAAATGTTCCAAGACAAGACAATTCTCATAGCACGTAGCACTAGCAATTCCTGACCATACAGACTTCCAGATCACCTTGAATCTTAAAAAGTGCTCTTATAAGTCACGCTCACTGGAGTATATGGTACTCACAGTTTGGATATTTGGATGATTTCTGGTATCAAGTAGGCATAGTAGTCAAACCTACTATTTCAGTGATTAGGAACCTATAGCCTTGGCTTTGCTTGTTTATTTGAGCATGTGATGCATGTAGGCTGGTAAGCCCTGCTTGGTTGCAATGAGTGTCATCCCTAGTCTTTTGTCTTTGAAAAGCTTGCCACATAGGACTTACTGACCACTCTTGGAGAATTGATTCAGATCTCACCCTCTCGAAGTTTCCAGTAGGCTACCTGCTCCTCATGATTTCCACCAGTCTAGGCATTTGAGGTACCAGTTCTGATCCAGAGTGTAATATCTTAATTGTAAACCTTATTCAAGCTGTTTTCCTCTGAGAAGCTCCATAGCCTTCCGAAACAGGTTGAAAATCATCCATAATTACAAGTATTTAATTGCCCACATATAATACAATTTCAAGGACTGTAATCAGTGTCTCCACATAGACATATCATACTTCTTACAATAAATTCCAAGCACCTGTGTTGGACTCGGTTTACATGCCTCTGCTCCACATGTCTCTCGGTCTTGGATTTTGCTCAACGAAGAGCCTTGGCTGCTGCCACCCAGTTTCCTGTCACCACTGGCAGCAGCTTAGGTGCTCCACATAGGCCTTATTGGATCTATAAAGGCTCAGGTCCTCCCCCTTCTGGGGCATGGATGAAACACTAGGGCAAAAGGCTGGGGACTGGCCCTTTCCCAGAAAGGCTGAGTAACACAGCCTGGGGGAGGTGTGGGAGGGGGAAGAATTAACACCCAGAAAGACAACATATGACCAATAAGAGTCAGGAGGCAGAAGGAAAACATCACTCCTGCCCTCCCCTCAACAGATTGTTCTGAGGTGTAGTGGTTTCTTATGACATATTTCTGGAGCCCTGGGAGCAACTAGCCATGTTTTCTTGTGGAGCTGTGGCTCGCTCTGAAAACAACCCTTTTGAACCATTTTGACTCCATCCTTTGCCTTACTCTCTGTGCCCTGGAATTGTATCCCCCAGTGTGGATCACTAACATTTAAATTTTTCCTTAAGCTCTGTTCTGGGGAAACCAGGCCGACAACTCCATACATACCCAAGGATTTTCCCTATTTTTTTAAATAACCACAATCATAATTGTAGCTCTTGTATACTGAACCTTACTATGCAGACTCCTCACACACAATACTTCCCACTGCCCATTTGATGAAAATTAAATTGTGATAAACCATTGTTTATAACCCTTTTTGTTTACTCTATGGATTCTAACGTGCATCTTTTCCAAAGTCTCTCCAGCAGAGGACAGATGTAAGTAAGAGTTCATTAAGAAAATAATTATGCTCTAGACAAGAATGCTGCCAGGTTTCATCACCGTTGAAACATGATTATTAGCTTATGATCTTCCACCTCAATCCTGTCCAAGGAATAAAATGCATTCAAATAAAGAGTGGGAGTAGCATATGTACACATGTTGTAGAGGCTGCGGGTTGCACACAAGCCTAGGAAGAAAGACAGATTAATTTAATCATAAACTTTAACAAAGCAATTGAAAAAAAATTGGTTAATTCTCTATCTCTCCACAGCAAAATCGTATGCAGCTAAATTTTTTATGGAAACTAGGTTCTTTCCTGTGGCCTAGATAATATATATTTTCTTGGACTGGAAGTTAGAAGGACTTTTTCAAACTTTCATCTAGAGAGATGTTTCTATGAACTATGAATATAGGTTCTTCCCATGAAATATACTCCCATTGGCAGCTGAGAGCACCCCCTCTTCCCAGAGGTGATTGCGAGTCAGGTAGAAAATGATCGGCTATGCCGCAATAATTAAAAAGCCAATTATCTTAGTGGCTTATAACAGTAAAAGCCTATTTCTCTCGCTCCTCCAGGTCCATCAGGGATTGGTGGGGGGCTCTTTTCCAAGTCGTCCTCACTTTGGAAGCAGCCATCACTGGACCATTGCCAATCACCTTGGCAGGTAGTAGAAAAGGTGGTAAATTATGCGTAAGACTTAAAGCTTCAACAGGAAGTGGCAAAGCTATTTCTACCCACATTTTAGTGAGCAAAGCAAGTCAGATGGCCACAGCTCATTTCAAAGGGGGTGGGGGAAAATAGTTCTACCAAATGTGCTAAAGAAAGAGTATCAGAATATTTGCTTTCAGCCCTAATGACTGTGGCTCTATACATTGTCACCAAAGGAAGAAATTGCATCCTGGAGGAGGAAGGTCAGTGAAGCCTTTTGTTCCAAGTGCAGCTTGACCTCTCTGAGGTCATAGTAAATAACCAAGTATTCTCAGATACTGGAAGGCGAGGCTACCATTCAGTCACAACATACTAACACACACACACACACCCCACCCTCCTCAGACCGCCTACTGTAAATATTTACTTAAACCTCTCATAGAAAAGAAAAGAGAGTTGGACTCCTCCTCTCTCTGCTGAGCAGCTTGGAAGAGGGTGAAGTAGAAGCTTGCCAGCCCCATTTTGTGGAGAATGGCATTGAGACGTTTTATTTTAACTGTCCTCCACTATGCCGAAGGCTTCTGTCTCTTCTTTCTGCAGACTTAGTCCTGGCAGTTGAATCAAATCCCTTAGGATCTGACACATGAAGAACATTGCATCCGGATGCATCAGTCTTACTCTGGAAACCTTTGCAAATGCAATTCCCAAGTTCTCTGCCGACGGCATCCTGTCAACCTGGGAGCTGGCTTGTTTTCTGTGGTGTTTTCTTAGCAAAAAGCCATTTTCCAGAGGGTTCCTGAGGATGGTTCTTATAAACCAAAGTTAAAAGACATTCTGGCCAGAGGCCTTTTAAAGAAATTTCTGTTCTTTCTTCTCCAAGCTTTTAAAAGATCACATCTTCAGAAGCCATTTTCTTTATTTTCCTAGGGCTAACTAGAGAATTCTATATGGTAGAGATGGACAGAGTATTTCCTTTATGGAAAAAAAAAAAAAGAAAGAAAGAAAGAAAAGAAAAGAAAAAAAGGGAGAAAGAAAGAAAGAAAAAGATGAAATCATAAAGAGTTTTTAGGTACAGAAACCTAGACATTTTGATACTGGGCATATTTTTATCACTCTATAAAAATGTCTTTGTTTCCTCTTCAACCCCATTAAATGGGACAAAGGAGAAAAGCACATTTCTTGTTTTCTCTTCTGAGGTTATTCCCCTTTTATGCTGCTTATGTGCCCAGAGGTTAGTGCATTAGCATCAACAAACCCCCCAAAGGTCTTGCCTCTCTGCTCACCACCTCTCAGATCCCCTCTGGCTGCTTGGAGAACAGACAGCAGTTTAATGAGACAAGTCCCCTTGGAGACTCCTCTTCCCTCTAGGAATTCAGTAAGTGCTTTATATAAAACAGTAATAGGATGGCTCAGCCAGACTCTCTGGCTCACAGACACTAACTGGTGTTCCCTTTGGGAAAGGAGAGCAGGTAGCCAAGTGATAAGGCCATTAGGACTGACTGCACCGAGCAAGCAGTAGTCCCTGAAGCCACTTTTCTTGCCTGTTGTGAACATGAAAGGAAGTCAGTGAATGGCTGATCAGAACAGACTTCCTGGTGGGATATAAAGATGTCCACGGGCAGACTCTGTATAGTAATGGGCAGAGAATGATTTAGTACTATGATTATTGCTTAACAGAGGCTGGAAGCATTGGGCCTGGGAAGCTTAGAGGAGCTGCAGAGGAGAGGTGAGTGAGAAATCAGATATGCTGATCCCATATAGGTGAGATTGCCTATTCCTGCTATTAGGAGGAACCAAGGGAATCCTTCAGGAGGCCTTAGCAACACCTCCCAGAACTCTAGGAGATAACAGGTAGGAAGGACCACATCTGTGGAAAATTTCTCTCTTTACACATCACTTCCCCTTTGTCCTCTAATTCATAGATTTTTGTCTTTCTTATGACTCCAGGCTTCAGGAGTACCTGGGCCTCTGCTTATACTGGGTTCTTTTTCCTAAGAAGTTGAGGATGTTGTAAGATCTCAACAACTGTAAAATCAACAGTTGGCATTAAGGAGACGTTAGAGCCACGAGCGATGTCAGAATTGCATAGGGATGGGGGCAGGGTTTGGGATGGAAGATTCTGGAACAGGATATAGAGTGACATGAACAGAGTTGTGCTCTTCTTTTTCTTTTTCTTTTTCTCTTTTTTTTTCCTTGTCCTCCTCCTCTCCCCTCCTTCTCTTCCTTCTTCTTCATTTTTTCTTCATGCACGGTATTTATTGTTCTCTCCCAATCAACTGCATAAATTAGCAATTCTACTCAACCAGTGAGATGATTTTAAGATATATCCACAGATTCTTTTGATATTCTTGATTTTCAGGGGTAGAGAATAATTCCCCTCCCTTCGAGTATAGGCTATTTCTAATAAATAGAATAAAATACACAACGTGACTTTGGAGACTAGATCATAGGAGGCTCCGTGGCTTCATGCTTATTCTCTGTCACTCTCTCGCTTGGAACATTTACTCTGGGGTAAGCCAGCTGCCATGTCATAAGGACTCTCAGGCAGCCTATAGAGAGGTCCACACAGTAAGGAACTGAGGCCTCCTGCCAACAGCCACGTGAGCACACCATCTGGGAAGCAGATCCTCCAGCTTCACTCGAGCCTTCACTGCCTGCAGTCCCAGCCAACATCCTGACTACAATCTCACAAGAGCTCTTGAGCCAGCCCACTCAAATAAGTTACTCCCAAATTTTTGACCAGCAGAAATTGTGAGATAACATGTTCGTTGTTTTAAGCCACTAAGTTTTGGGGTAGCTGGTTATGCAGCAATAGGTAACTATGACCATGGAAATTGTACTCACGATGATACAGACAGATGATCAATATGAAGCCCAAACCAATGTTCTTCTAGCTAATGCCACAGGTCATTAGCACCTCAAAACTCTCATGAGAAATAAAATGAACCGAAAGTTTGGTGTTCAGTGCTTGTCTCTGGCAAAATGGATTTGCTATTTTAAAGCATCTCAAGATTTGTTCCTGTGTGACTTTTCTTGGACCAAGTGAAAAAGTGCTCAAGTTAATGCTATATTCAAAGCAATGGTTATGTATTCACATGATCATCCATTTCAAGGAATTTAGAAAATTCATTTTCCTATTCTGGGTTTAGAGATTCCTAGATTGGAAAAATTGGAGCAGAAAGGAAGGAGAAAAAGAGGAAAAGAGGAGGAGGAGAGAGAAACGAGTAAAAGTGAAATCTATGGTTTATATTAGCTTGCCTGAGAAGAATCGGAAAAAAAAGTAAGAAAATTTCATATTCTAACAGCTAGAATAAAGGTGTCCCCCTGAAGTTCAAGTTTTTATGAATTTTGTCCCTAAGCTTTTCATACCTACCTTGATTTATTAGCCTTTCTCAGCATTATATCTTATAGACCTGCCAGAAGAACATAGTGAAATGAAACATCTGGCAAAATTTCCCAGATCCTATTATGAAATAGCTTCAATTTTCAATTTGGTGAAAAGTAAACAAGTTATTGTCTTCCACAGAGGTGATTCACTTTTCCGTCAGAACCAGGGACCATGGGCGATGGAGGTCTCTGAACCCCTCCTTGGGCTGTTGGATACATGGGGCCCTGTCATCTGCAGTCTGGGTTAGCTGGAAGGGTCAAGTGACTCTGGGATGCTTCACCTAAATAAATACATCTGCTTGCTCAGTGAGGTGGTTATTTTTTTTTTTTACTTCCAAGTGATGTGCTTTGATGCTATGGAGTCACTTAAGAATTGACATTGTATCAGCAAATTGTAATTGCTTAATTTCTGCAAAAATGTTGTTTTATTTATATATCAACTCTCCAACTACACACATACACACTGCTAAGTTTAAAAAAAAAAAAACAATGTAGATAACATGGCCACCTACAGCTGCTTGCAGTATCACATAACCAGATTCCTTTTCAAAGGGAAGAATTCCAGATCTTTCCATTGTCATTTGGTCCTGAACTTAAATTAAAGTGCACAATACTTCTTAAATCTTTGTATTCAGTAAACAGAGAACAATGCCAAGTAACTGGAAAAAAGACTATTATGCCAGTGAGTATTTCCAGAGATTTTTTTTTTTCTTCAATAAGGCATCTTTATAGATATAACATATAGGGATACTAAGCAGATGCACTTGACTGACAGACCAGAAGGACTGAACTACGAGGACTTGTAACAAGCACGTACTAGCTTTTAAACGCACTGAGCCTCTGCCAAAAGATTCTGAAAGACTTAGAACCAGATGAGTCTATAATAGCGCATATGGAGAAACTAAGGTCGAATGTGGGAAAGAAATTTGGTTAGCATTTCACATAAGTGATGTCCGTGTGGTTCGAACAGTTCAAAAGTAGGATGCCGGGAAAAAAGGCAAAGATAAACAACTCCATAATTAGAGTGGTCGGCTAGATCCAAAAACTGCTGTAGCAGCCTCTCTGTAGAGACTTGGAAATGACCCACAACAGGACATTTTAACCATTGCTAGGATCTGATCCATTTGAGTCATCCGAGCTGTCTCAGCAGCCCAGAAAGTAAAAGGTCTTCTTTCTTGAAGATGAGCTCTGGTTCATCTTTGGAGAGATTAAATTATGAAGATGTTAAGGGCAGAATTTATGATTAAATCTTTTTAATATTTTTCATATCGAACATGGTGCTGGGCACATAATAAGCATCCAATAAATGTTTGTCGAAGTGAAAAGATAGAATTGTTTCATCATTTTGGATCATAGCTTTTGCATTAGCTGTATACATCTTTCTTCCTTTTGAAGCTGACTGAAGGCAGAAAGGGGCTTCAACACTCCCTAAATATCCTTTCTTGAAACAAATTAGCCAGCTGGAAACTCTCAAACTTTAGGTCTCTAGTGATATTGTTCATGTGGTTTCTCAGTTTTTCTCCCATTTTGATTTTACCTTAATAAGCACTAAACCTATTAATGCTTCCACACAGGGAGCAAGCAAGGGAGAGAAGGAACACAACCTGCATTTTGCCTTTCCTTCTCTCAGGGAGCCAAATTATGTTATTTTTGTAAAAGCATCTCTCCTCTCTTCCCATTGTCAGCTCCAGTTATCTCTTCTGTCTGATGGTGGAGTGCCTCAGCATGGGCTCTGCTTATCTTGGTGGGGATCTGGTGGTAGCCTTTTAAAGTTGCCCCAAGCTTAGCTGGATTCCTGCAACATTTAGTGCAACTTATTAAAAAAAAAAAAAAGGAAGAATCTTTGCTGTCTCTTCTGGTGCACAACTGCAGAAAACACTAGTGAATGTTTTCATTTTCAACTCCAATTTCTTAATTCCTTGTAGTGTAAGAGAGACAGTAGGCTAGTAAACTCAGAACATCCCAGGTTCTATGTTCATGCTCAGCTTTCTTGGTAAGTATTGTATTATGGCATTGGAATGGAGGACAAAGGCGTGGGAGGATGTCCAAAGGCAGTTTGAGAGTGCTCTGATCAGCAGTATTTTTTTTCTATCACAAATAGTTATCCTTTTTGTTAAGCCTGTTTAAAAATACTAATCCAGCTTTGCTTATAGTTGGCCTCAGTCTGCAAGCTTGCAGGCCTGCCAAGCCAGGCAGCTATGAGTGACCCTGTTCTCTGTTCCAGCCTCATCTGCGTGTCAGAAGTCTTGTGGAGAAAGAGTTTGCCACAATGTAAAAATCAAGGGAGGTTGATGCTGGAGCTAAGAGCAAATGGCCTTGGTGTTTTTCCTTTCTTTTTTCTTTTTTCTTTTTTTTTATTTTACACAAAATAATTCGGCAAAGTTTATTTCAAACTGCTTTGAGAGACCAGGGTTCAGAAAACAGTCGTTAGGAACCATTAGATGAGGCTAAATTTAGCAGAAAGGAGAACTTTGATTTCTCCACCAGGTCCCTCACATAGGATCAGAGAGGTGAGCTGGTGTGAAAGGGATTGACAAGCCGCAAGGCATTTCATACAAATGTGTGTACTCACTGTGTACTGCCAAGTAATGACATCTCACCCGCCCAGGGCTGCTGCCCTGCGTGCATTTGAAGAAAGATTTTTAAATGTTTGGTTGGGCCTTGCTGGCCTGGACAAAGGGCCCTGGGTGAAGGAGGCAGCTCATCTCATCTCCGTGTCCATAAAATAGAGAAAACTATCTTACTCTAGGTGATACTGTGTTCTATAGACTGCTGACTTTGCATAAACATCTAGCTTAAATGGTACCAGCATGAGGAAAACAAATTAAAAGTTTATAACAAATAAATTAAAGGAGAGAAAAAAATACTATTTTATCAAACTGAAGGCAGCTTTTCAGTTTAATCGGTAGGATAACAATGTGTGCAGAAATCGTGAGCCTGAACAGGCAAGTACTACTTTTATTTAAAGGGGTTTTGGTTAGGGAGGCAAGGACATGGCATGGAATGGAGCTGTCAAGACAAGAGAATTTACCAGGCATAGCAATGCAGCTGGGAGACCGAGAGCTCGCCCTCGTGGAAAATAAGATTTTCCTTTCCTCTGTGCCAGCCTCAGTAACAGAACGAGGATAGAAGTGGAGAGAAGGGATTTAATAGGATGAGCGTGGGTCTCAGTGCTGAGCCGAGGGAGCCCAGCCTGAGGAAGGAGCCTCCAAGAAAAGATTCCCTACGCTGGGGAGGCTGACGCAGGAAGTTCAGCAACCCTGGTGTTCTGCAGCCACTATCAGTCCGTTTCCAGTATGTGCTGCAACCCCTCTCCATGTTTCCCATTTAGGAGAGCCCGCTGAATCATTCAGGTTAAGGTTTCCCTCGTGACAGTGCCGCTTTGGGTGGGCTGTGCTCTCATTGTAGGTCCCAGCACCCCAGAGGCCAAAAGGGACTGAGAAAGTGAGCCGGGTTTGCAGAAAGTGCTCACAGGTGACACCAGGGCACATGAGGGGACACCTAATAATTCTCAGAAATGTCTGGGAGGGCACTAAATGTGTGGCAATCAAAATGAGGGATGGGCTGGAGTTTCCTGATTTTAATAGTAAAACCAAAGCTAACCCAGAAGTCTAGGCCTGGAGTATACTATGTTCCATGACTATGTCACCAGGACCCATACTGTGTCACACCTGGTGATGGGAGAAAGGAACCATATCGTTCTGTTTCCACAGTGGTGCCCCGTCTGCATAGCAGGACAAACTAATCTTGTCTGTTTCAGAAATGCTGATTTAGTAGCCTTTGCTGTCCTCCGAAATTACTAGGCAGATTTCCTCAATTCTCTAACTGCCCTCCTCTAATCTCCCCCAATCTCCATGACTGTGCAGCAATTAGCAGGCCTGGTGCCACGGGCCTGCCAAGCCTGGTGGCTACATCATCAGTCAGCAGCTTCATGCCAGCCAAGGAGCCGTGAGGGGTTGCAATGATTTATTGGATTTATTATTTCCACCAATATGAGTAAACAGACCAAACTACTTTTTTTTTTTTAAGGTCAGAAATGAAACTGTTATTCCTCAGGTACCATTAAGCTGAAATAAAATAATTGGCAGAGAGCTTTTGTGTAATATCATGCTAAATGTATAATGGTGTAAGGTGAAATTGCTTTCTGCTCTCTGCTCTTTTGTCTTGTGGTCTCTCTGCGTGGTATCATCTGATGATATATATTTTCCATCATTAAGCCAGATAACCTGTTAATTCTCCATTGTCCTGAGACTTGAAATTACTTCATTTTGGTCACGATCTTTAAGTTGCTATTTGGGGAACAATTTTTTTCAATTATTTTTATTTATTATTATTAAGTTAAATTTACACATACATAATGAGTTTTGATAAATGCATACACTTGTGTAACCGCTTCCTTAAACAAGATATGGAATATCTTTATCATCCTGGAAAGTTGCATAGTGTCCTCTTCTGGTTATTCCTACCTAACTACATCCCCTGCAAGGTGACCACTGCTCTAATTTCAAAGGTTAGTTTTATTTGTTCTTGAACTTCATATAAATAGAAGCATACTGTATGTACTCTTTGGTGTCTGACTTTTTGCTCAACAAGTTTTTAATATCCATGCATGATGTTGCATGTGTAAGTGATTTGTTCATTTTTATTACTGAGTTGTATTCCACTATATAAATTTACCACACTTTGTATATTCCTTCTCCTGCTGATAGACATTTGGGTAGTTTCCAGTTTGGGGTTATTATAAATTAAGCCGTTATAAGGATTCTTATACAAGTCTTTTTGTGTGTATGTTTTCATTTTTCTTGGGTGAGAGTAACAGGGCAAGATCAAAGAAAAGATGTATGTTTAACATTGTAAGAAATTGCCAAACAATTATCCAAAGTGGTTACAATGTTTTCCATTTCCAGCAACAGAGTAGAGAACTGTGATGGTTCTCTATCCTGGCCACATTCTTTGATTTCAGCCTTTCTAGTAGATGTGAACTGGCATTTCATGGCAGTTTTAATTTTTATTTCCCTGACGATAATGATGTTGTGCCTTTTTAGCATGTGATTATTGGCCATTTGCATATCTTCTTTTGAGAAATGTCTATTCAAATAATTTCCCCATTTCACTGAGTTGTCTTTTTATTGTTCATTTGTGGAAATTTTTTGACAGATATTCTAGATACAAGTGCTTTGTCATATCATGAATATGTTCCTAGTCTGTAGTTTACCTTTGCATTTTCTTAACAGTATTTTTAAATAAGAAGTTTTAATTTGAAAAATCCAGTTTATCCATTCTTTCCTTTTATGTTAAGCATTTGTTGTTTCCTCTAGATGATTTTGTTTACCTGTTGCAGTGACTTTTTGATGGAAACTTTTTAAAGAGTAGTTTCTAAGTGTTCCTAATAATAAAAAAATCTCAATTATCCATCTTTTGAAAAACGGTTTTTAGTTGTCATCATTTTCATTTTAATTAGCCAAATGTAGTAGTACGCTGGTAAACTGGCTTTATGAAGCGGGGGAGGGGCAGGGGAAGCCACGATTTATAGTATTTGCTAATTTCCATGATATAAATACTCCCATCATGACTGATTTCAAGCTACCAATGGTTTAACAGCTGGCTTACAAAACTCCCAAATATTGAACAATCAGTTCTCACTAGCTATTATGATTCCCTCCAGCACACCACAGCAAATGCCACATGAAAACAAGCAGCAAGAGGTAAATCCTTGGGGAAAGGCTGTTCCCAGGGACATTGGAAAGATGCCATATTTGAGGGACACTTGGCCCCCCAAATTGGAGAGTCAGTAACCATGATTGACAACAGAGCCTGACCTGACTTTCAAGTCCAGCTAATATAAACAGAAGTGCAGATACAAGGGATGCAAGGGTTTAAAAAAATAAACACTTAAAAGGAAGAACCTAATACCCTGGCAAATTAGTATAAAAGCAGAGGCTCTGCAAATATTCTAATTATTGGGGAGATCAAGAAGCAACTTCCTTCTGAAAATACTAAAAGGAAATAAATAGGAGGCTAGAGGACTTTTTAGGTTTGGAGGATAGACATTTAGACTATATACAAAGGGAACAGAATAGAAACTGACAGGGAGTGACTCATAGAAAGACCCAGGACCCACGGACACATCTTGCCTAGTGAGTTCACTTAGCATAGGAATTAAACATTAAATGGCAAGAGCACAGTGAGATGGGAAATGAATATTTTTCATCCACAGCTGCTGGGGCCAGGTGTTATGCTTGATGTTGTGACACAGGAAATGACCATGGAATCAAGACCTTTAAGTCCTAAGAAAGAGTCTCACGGATGATTTTCTTTTCATCAAAAGATAAGAAAAATTTTAGTAACTTCCTACCACAGTAGTAAGCAGAAGGAGGCCGATCACAGCAATCATTCTACAAAGAATTTTCATATCGAAGTAGAAAACCTAGGAAATATGCAGCTGTGTGTGGTTTTCTGTAGCAGCAATAACAGAAATAGAGCAAGGGAAACACATTGTAAAATCTTCATTCTTTCAAAACTAAGCTTTAGCCAATTATGAACTGAAATTCAGCAGTATTTCCAGTTTATTAATATTAAAATTAATATTAAATTAATTTTATTTATTTCACTAAAAATATATGCAAGCATACATATTTAATTTAGTTTAAATAATAAAATGAGTACACTTATACTCACCACCAAGTTTATATAATAAAACATCACCAATGCCAATATTTGGTATCTATCCCTTGATCAATTTCCCTCACTCCTCCCATTCATTGAGGAAATTTTTATTCATTTCAGGCCCCAGTGGTTTTTCTAACATTACGGCCTGCTCAGCTATAAACTAAAAGGATGTTGTTATTGTTGTTTTATAATTTGTCTTGCAGTTTTATGTGTCCTGTATTAGGAGAGGTTCCTCTGTAGCACTAATATGCCACATTTCCAGAATCAGAAAGTCTATATAGCTTTTAGTATCACTAAATAACAGGCGTGAGGTGAAAATGCCAGTCAAGGTGCTGGCCCTTCCCAAGGCCTTTCTCAGAGACTCCACTCCACCCCCTTCAACTTAGTAAGCAGTGGAGCACATGACCTTGTCCACACCCGACTCCTGTGAACAGCTGATTGCATGAGTTTTAGATACCCAAGACTATCGAGGCTTGATAAGAAATGAAAAGGCCGAGATCTATGTATTTCATATTGGCCACTGGGTTTGAGAAGTTACGTAGCACTGGGGCTATGCATACCGCTTTCTCTCTTACTCTGTCTTGCAGAGAGAAAAGATGAAGGGGGCTAGTTTCAAATCTCAGCCCTTCGTGATTCCCGGCTGCACTTCTCGCCCATGGGTCATGTGCGCTACTTCTTTATCTTTCCAATGACTGCCTCTTTTTTTCTTTGTCTGTTTGAGCTACTAATTTTGATGGGTTTCTGTTTCTTGAACTAAATATCCCTGATAAAGATAAGTCAGGACTGGGGAGAAATCAAATGTGATAGAAATTATAGTGGCCCAATGTGTGAAAAATGGGAATCTAGCCAGGGAAACATAAACATCTCCAAGTATTTCCAACAGAGAGAATTTAATGTAGGGAACTGGTAACCTGGGTGATGGAGAAGCTGAGCACCAAGCAGGAGAAAACTGAGATAACTTGGTGATTAGTGGGAGCAGGAAGGCTCTATTTTGACCTAGGCAAGACAGACAAAGAAAGAAAGGAGTGTTGCTTGAACTAAGGGCTGGGTCATGTGAGGGGATCCTGTCTGGTGAGAGCTGCAAGGCATGGCTGTTGCCAGAGAAACCATCCAGAGCGGAATGGAAGGGAAGAAATGGTTGGGCATCTTCCTTCCCCCTGTCACACAATTTTCCGTTAGTACCTTCCACTACATAATTTCAGCCAGGAGCCAACTGACCCTGGGACCTGTAACATGGAGCAGAACAGAGGAGGATAAGGAATGAATCTGAGGCCAGGACAGGTACAATGTGAAAGGAAGGAATCCTCCTCTCATCTTCAGCAGAGTTAAATAACCATGGATACCATGTATGGAAAAACAACAGAAATCCCCAACGATGGATAAATGTTTAATTAATTATAAAATATTATGTGGCTTTAAAAAGCAGTATAAAGAAATTTGTAATTACATGAGAAAATATTTAAAGTTTAAGATTAATTTTAAGAAAATATATAAAGTTAAAATAGAAAAATATTGCACATAAGTCCCAATTTTGAAAATAGACAAAAAATATTGTGCATAATTTCAGGTACTGAAATTATGCATAGAAAAAAACTGGAAGCATGAGTATCAAAAAGTAAACATCATTTTGTTTTGAAAAAATGCATTTTTGCATTTTCTTATTTATATATTTTTGTATTGGGCAAATGATCAACACTGAGCACCTATTACCTTTATAATCAGTGAAAAAAAAGACTGTCCTCTCAGCAACCAGAATATGGAATCCATTGGGTTATACAGGGCCCAGGAAGACTATCTGCCATTTGGGGACATTATTATTAGAAATGGTAATTATAATGCTCTCATGCTTCTCTTAGTATTTACATTTTGTAAAGCACTTCTAGCATTTTTTTTTTAAATATAATAACAACAGGAACTAGGTTTTCCTACCTTGCAGATAAAAAAAATAGAAACGAAACAAGATCAGACTGATAATAAAAGGCAGAGCCAAAGTCAGAGCATTAGCCCTGATGTCTCTTGTCAAATGACACATGATAGGAATGCACTTCTCCATCTCCTAGGAAGAATGGCCATGTGATTTGCTTTGGCCAAAAAAATGTGAGCAGAAATGATGAGTGGAATGCAATGAGTGGGTGATGGGGAGTTAATCATGGAATGGGGTGGGCAAAGAGGTTTTCCAATCTCTAGATCCTGTTTTGCATAGGCAGGTGAGAGAAGAGTAATTCAGGGAGCACAGGCAAGAGAAGGAGGAGGAGGGTAAAGGCAGAGAGATAAGTGAACCCAGTCCAAGAGCAGCTAAGCAGACAGCAGACAAAAGCACGAGCTGGGGTGGAGGAACCTCTGCAAAGGAAAAGAAGGGGAAAGTGGGGGTCTGAGAAGCCAAAATTATGTAGCCAGGATGCAAAACTAGGCAAAAAGAACCTAGACCAGAGGATTAAAGCAAAAATAGTAAAAACTAAAGACCAAAACAAAACAAAACAAAAACAAAATTAAAAAAATTATGTCAAGTTGATAAGAAGCAAAAAGATCAGTGGGTTCTCATAGAGACAGGTGGACTATTTATTGGTGTTAGAAAGTGAGATTACAGAAAATTGAAATAAATTCTGTGCCTGAGAGTTCGTGGAAAAGGCTAGTGGATGGGAGACAAAAATATATAAATTTTAGGAGGGAGAAAAAGCACAGCCAGAAAAAGTAAGGGAGCATACATAGTTGATGGATAATATAAAGACTATACTACCTGGAATGTGATAAAATATAAAGTTTGGAACAATCACAGCCCAGTATTCAAAAGTGGCAGAGAGAAAAATATAAAGATACTTCCCTTTAAAATTGCATCTTAACGAGAAGAAAGAAATCTATTCAATATCTTATTCGGTAACTAGATGAACATCCAGTGCTCAAAACATCACTCTTGAATCAGAGGGAGCAAGATGAAAGCGGGAAAGGCTCACTCGCATTCCTAGTAGGGACCTCAGGCTTCTGATCTGACTGGCAGGAAGACACACAAAGTGTTCCTTGCACAGCCTGAAGGCATTCATCTTTGGATCCTCAGTACCTAATACAAGTGCCAGTCGCTAGCAGTTGCTCAATAAATGTTATTTCGACTATCTAAAGAGTAAAGGTTTCTGTCAAAGAATAAAGGCAAATAAAGAAAAATGGAGATGTCTGTATTATTAGGAGAAATCTCTGTGTGCATATCAGGAATAAATAATTATTCAGTAAAAAATACTTTAAGGCTACCTTTTAGATTATATTTTAAAACATTTTGAAACAAACTGCTGCAAAGATTTTAGCCAGTCATTTATCACTCTAAATTGCAGTTTGGCTAACCCTTTCTAGCCAGTCTAAGAGAAAATGATACAAAATTTCAAATAGACCCTGACTGTGGAAGAGAAAATAAATGATTTTGGAGAGAGAGATTTTTTGCGCTCCCCCCGCCCCCTTTTAAAAGGCAAAGTGGAAAGCTGTTCTTTTCTGCTAGGCAAGACTAAGTTTCAAGCAAGACTTAAATTTAGGTAAGATAGAATCTTGAAATTCATAGGGAATAATAGACCGTCCTGAAAGAAAGAAGGCAGGCAGGACTAGCAATTTAATTACTTCTGTTGATCTCTGTGAGAAATACTGGCAGTTGAGAAATGGCCAGAAGGGACCAGACATCAGGTTATCTTAAAGTTACAAAAACTATAGTCGTATCACTGTAGGGGACTGTATTAGCCTGGGTTTCCAGAGAAACAGAACCAACTGGATGTTTGTAAAGAGACTTATTACAAAAAATTGGCTCACACAATTATGGAGGCTGGGAAGTCCCACAATCTGCTGTCTGCAAACTGAAGACACAGGAAAACCAGTGTGTAAATTCCAATCTGAGTTCAAAAGCCTGATAACCAGGAACACCAATGGTGGAAGTCCCAGGCAAAACACCAATGTGTCAGCTCATTCAGGTAAAGAGAGGAATTCTACATTCCTCTACCTTTTTGTTCTGTTCGGGCCTACAACAGATTGGATGATGCCCCCTGACAGTGAGGGGACAGTCCGCTTACTCAGTCTACAGATTCAAATGCTAAGCTCATCTGGAAAAATTCTTCTCACCGACACCCAGAATTCATCTTTATTACGGTGCCCAAATACCTGGGCGTCCTACAACCCAAGTAAGTTGACACATAAAATAACAATCACAGGGACTGATTCAAAAAAAAAAAAATGATTCAAGGAAAACCTAAAAGATACATTGTGCTGTAAACTGAGATTATAAACATGCTAATCTATAAATAATGATAAAGAATTATAGATTAAATAGCGCTTTAAAAAAAACTGTTCCCTGAGTGAAAGATTAAAAAGATTCTCCTTTTTCAGTAATTTGGCTAGGGAACTAAAGCAAACCAGCATAACTATGAGGGCATATACTGATTACAAAAGGCCTCCTTTAATACTCTGTTCTACAAACCTAGACCTCAAATAAATGGTGACAGAAAAAGTTATGGTGAGAACAAATTTCATTAAAAACATGAAATATTAATTAAATTCCATTCTGCAGAGTGGAAAGCTCTCAATGAATGAATCAGTATAGAGCTCAATCTTCTCTTTCTCTTTAGAGCAGAGTGTATACCCCTCATCTCTGGATTGGCTTTGTCTTCCTAAAATATAGCTCTAGCCAAAAGGCTGGATTGAAGATACTGAGTTAATGGGGACTCGGTGTACTCTGAAGATTTGAGAAAGACTTGACTCCCTTGAAAGCCGTGTTTCTGGAAGGAAGACAGAAAAGACAGAGAAACCAGAATTCTCTACAGGGTCATATAGTAGTTCTTACAGAAAATCCTCAATTAGATGGGACCTCGTGACCCTAAAGTGGAAGGAATCTCCTATACCCATGCATTCAACAAGCAGCTATCCAGCATCTCATGCAAAGCACACTGTTCTTGGCACTCGGGCTCTTTTCCCAACCTGGAATGTGAAGCAGATGTCATTGTCACCAGTGAAGTGTGCAGTTGTATCGTAGTGACAAGAGGAAGGCAGACAGCGAAGGCTAAGATGAAAATGAGAAATGCCTCTTCTCTGTCTGCTAAGAAATTAGAAAATTAAAGCTGGAGTGTTAAGGTTCATGGGTGGTACACAGTTTGCAGTAGGAATTGACTAGGTGGGATCTACATTTTGAAGCAAATTTTTAAATTGGCTTTCTATTTAGAGCAGTTTATATACTACTACAAGACAGAATGATGGAATAAACTTTTAAGGTCATCCCAGATTTAAAATTCTGGATGCTTATGTTTTCTATCTTTCCTTATTTGTAGACTGATTCTATTCTTAAATATGCCTAATGCTTAAGAGGGGCAAGTCACAGAATTAAGCAGCTTGAGGCCCGAAGAATGAATGAGGCAGACCCTCTGACTTTAAGGGGCTCATAAAGAAAGATAAAGCAAGTGCCCAAAGAATACTCTATTTTTAAATTGCTATCAAAACAGTAAAAATAAGCCACAATCAAAAACCACTTCAAACAAGGCAATCAGAAAAGTTGTGGCAGATTGACTGCAAAAAAAATCCCCCAGTTCTTCATTCTTCCTATCCACACTCATTGCAGTGTGATTCCGCAGTTCTTTCTATAAGAGACAGAGTCTAGATTCCCACTCCTTGAAACTGAGTCAGACTATGGTTTGCTTTGGCCAATAGAAAGCAGCAGAAGTAATGGTGTGCCAGTTCTGAGTGTCAGACTCTAGGAGCCTTGCACATTTCCTCTTTCTTTCATAATTCTGTCATCACTATGAGACCAAGCCCAAGCTAACTTGCTGGAAGATGAGAGACCATGTGGAGGAAAGCACAGTTGTCTCAGCTAAGGCTATCCTAGGTCATCTCACAGCCAGCCAACCCCTTACACATAAGAAAGCCAGTCAACATTTGCAGATTTTTCTGCCATCACATAGCTGTCTGCAGATAAATGGTGAACCCAAATGAGATCATAAGAACCATGCAGCTGAACTGTAGTCTTGTGAGGACAAATAAATGTCTGCTATAAGTATGCCACTACATTTGTTACTGTTACTCAGCTTTATTGTGACAATTGATAACTGATATCAAAGGCTTCATGAGGTAGTAATCTTTTAGCAAAGCCATGAAGAATGAAGAGGATTGAGGAATATGACAGGCAGTGTAAATGAGGAGGATTTCGGGCAAGAAAAACATAGCATGAATAACACTATGGAATGAGAAAGCCCCAAATAAGGTCCCAGAAAGGCGACAACCCAGTTTATTGAAAAGACTCAGAATTTCAAAATGAACACTGTCATGATATTAACTATAAGAAGTGATCTGTAAGGGTGGCTAGACGAGTAACTCTATTGAAAGAGGGTTCATTCTGACACAAGGCCCCTTAGATACTGGGGCTGTGGAATGAATACAGTTTACCCTCTTAGCTGGCTGGGCCAAGAAGGTGCAAGAAACGGTACAAATCTCATAGTTGCACCTGTTTTAACACATGCCCCAGAGCAGGGCAAGGCCGCAAATACTTTCTTGCAATAAAGATAACATGACTGAATGGTAGAACAGAGAACTGGAATAAGTGAATACAGATGTTCTCACTGAGACACATTTTTTAAAAAATTTCATTGGAACTTAGAAGTACTCAAATCACATTTTTCATATTGGCTTGTTGTTATTTTGCCAAGAAACGAAATTTAGGAGGCTGCAGGTGTTACTGAGAAGCTATCACATTGGTCTGCCTCAAAAAATCTTTGGGGAAGTAGATGACATATGAATAATCAATAAATAACTAATCTCTCCTAGAGAAATTGGCAGAAAAACAAAAACACAGTGTTGACTTCTTCATATTGATTGTTTGCTTTTGCTTTATGTTCCCCCTTCCCACTTCCTATAATTGCCAGTATGCTAGGTGACCTTTTTGTGTTTAATTACCCAAAAGAAACATGCAAAAAAAAAAAGAATGCCAGAGGAAGAGGGAGGTCCCTATTGTTGAATTTCTTGTCAAAATAACCACCCCAAGCTCTTCCCTCTTTCTGTGAGATACGCAATGTTTGTTTGAAATGAACAGAAAATGAAATGGAGAAAATGTGTCTATGAGGCCAGAGAAGGCAGACTAAGGTGGGAGACAGTTAAGCAGAAGTATATATGCGCAAGTAAGAGTCTCAGTGTCATTGTTTGGAATACAATGGTTTCTAAATGGTACATTCCTAGGAATTCTTCAGACAGAATTCTCAACTTGGACACTTCTATCGGGGAGATTCCAGTAATTAGATCCTGTTATCTTGCCCCAAACCATGACCATTTCCAACCTGGTTGTTGCATAGACAGAGACTCTTACGTAAGCAATGCTGAAGAGAATAAAGGAGATATTTCAAAGATATTGCTACTCAGTCGAGTGTCACATACCACTTTCTCCAACGAGCACAGAGAAAATAATATTAATTTTCTCTCTTATTACTTTATTTGCATCTGATGCCTTAGGTGCCTAATAAAAGCTACTTTATTGCCCTGGATTATTTCCCGATTTTAGTGACTATTTTATTTTGCTATTATGGGGCTTGATAAGAAGATGTGACAAGAGAACTTCAATTTGAATTATAAAATTTCTCATTTGCAGTTTGGGCACCAAGACAGAACAGCTCAGCTCCATTTCATAGCCCTCCGGCCGGAGTCCACACTGGCAGGGAGACATTTCAGAGTCCTTGAGCCTGCGTATGCCATGGGGCATCTTCGAAGTCTACAGAGAAACGACTCGGAAATTAAGAACCTTTAGTGGGAGTTAAGAGAACAGAGTAGTGTGGGGAGCAGGTGAAGCGGACAAAGAAAGGAATTATGTCTAAGTTAAGGAATCGAGTACTTGTTTGTGCAGGCTGGAGATTATGGTTTTGCTTAGTGTCTAATCAAAGAATACCACAGCGAGAGAGGTCTTAAGAATTATAACCTCCAAACTTCTCATTCCACCAAGGGGAAACCAAGGCCGATAAAAGAAAAGATGTTTGCCTCACATGGGTCCCCAACCTTCCAGTTCAGGCCACCTCTATACCATGAGCTTTATTTTGAGTCATCTGTACTTCAGCCTAAGGACCTGCCGCTTTATCACCCAGCCCACATACATAGACACAAGGTCTCACTAGCCTCAGATTTCTGAGCACTGAGATATTCATCTCTACCATGCCCTCTCCAAAGCCAACAACCCAGAAGGGCACACATCAGTATGTGTGCTTGATTTGCCACCTCGGTGACTCATCCAGATGGATGGGCTCCTCCAAACAGATGCCCAGCACGCCCTGGCTCCAAAGACCACACACTCTGCTAAACTCTGACCCAAAGATCTGGTTGAACTACTTCAAATTATTTTCCCTTTTTCTCAGCAAATTATCTATTCATCGAAAGGAAAAGAATGTCCTCACTTTTCTGGACTGGACACTTTCTTTGGGGTACCGGCCACTGAAAGGACAATGGCCATAGAGTTTCTTGATGAAACTCATAGTCTCAATTGTCTGACCATGAGGCCTAGAGGTCCGGTGTTCAAGTGCCAGCCTGATAAAGGATCTAGTGCTGAGACTGTTCATGAAATGGGATTTATTCCCTTGACCATGAAAAGGGCTTCGTAATGCTAGTCAATAATATGGCTTTCAACAGCTGAGATAGTAATTCTTTACATATGCCAATGGAGCAACTATTCCCCCTACCTCCGCCTTTTTTTTTTTTTTTTTTTCCTCAAATAATCTTTTGACTTTGCCTATGGGTGACGATTCATTAGCATACTAGCAACCTTCTCTGGACATGTTAGAAGTGGTTTTGGGAGTAGACTTCATAGTGTCTACCTTATCATCGACGCCTCGTCGTCTCCAATTTCAATGTGCAAAAATATTGGTTTTTATGTCTCAGCTTGAGATCTTTGATTTAAATCTCTGATTTATTTTTATTCTTGTCCTCTATGCCAGTGTGGGAGAGTTCAGACATGTTTTCCTATGCACTGAGATGTCAGAGAAATTAAAGAAGAGGCAGATTTTTCCGATCAGTCAGTTAAAGACTAATTACAACTGTGCTTTCCAGCAAACCAGTGATTGTCGGCTAATTTTCAGTTATGAAACAGAAACGGAGGTTAATGAGGCTAATTGTGTTTACCAGCATTTTTGAACAAAAGAAAAGAAGCCAACTCAATTTTGAAGAGAGTTTTTGTCAGGAACAAATTGGGGAAAATTGCTACAGTTGTATCAGCATTTCTTATAACTGCTTAGTGCCATGCCGGGGAACCGAACATCCTCGAACACAAGCTAGCAGTCCAGAAAATGAAGTCCTTTCACGCTGAGGCTTTCCTAATCCAAAGGACATTGCTGCATCACCGTGATAGCTGAAATCTTGAAAGAAATACAATTAGGAGACATTCAAGTGGTCAGCCCTCGATTCTGTACCATTGTGCAAGAAGGAGAGGCAGAAGGAATCATCATATATTGATGTCTGATAAACCAAGATCTGGCTCTGCTGACTTCAAAAGGTTGAGGGAGGTGACTCAGGCAAGGAGCCACCTGAGAATACTGCATCCGGCCACACACTGGTGCGGCCCTGACACTCTAAAATGAGATGACCACAGTGCTGACTGCCTCCTGTTCGGAATCGCCCATCCTTTCCAACAATTCCATCGAGCAAGAAGATTGGCTATAACAACTCCTAGGAAAAATCATCAGTCAAGAAGCCATTTTTTGAGGCCACAAACAGCTTACCATGTAACGCAACAAGCATTAACTGAATACCAAGTTCATGGAAAAAAGAAAAATGCTTCTGTGATAACATACCACTTCAGCCTGGAATTGGAGGCGGCAGAGATTGCCTATATTTCTCACGTGGTCTTTGCCCACTTGCTCTGAAGGCCTCTCGCCATTGATCACACTTGGGCAGCATGAGCTGTGCTCTGGACCAGATTGATATGTGGCCACCAACCTCAGGTTACTTTGGTTCTAAATTTAAGTTCCAAGCTTTAAATGTCTCTAAAGAGGCCTCTACAGAGAGTTCTTTGGGGGCAATAGGCAGATTCTGGTGGCGCAACAGCTTTAAAGAGGACAGTAGTATTTTGAGATATATCACAGTGCCTATTACAATTCTAAACAACGTGATCTGTTTTAAAGGAGGCCTTGGGTTCTCCAACTTCAGGGTGAAGTAAAGAAATCTATTGATACTTGTCATGATGGTAATGACATGTCCATAACCCAGCCAGGGTAAACTGATCACATTCCTCCCGTGTGGGAGGAATACAAGAGAAAAAGATGACAGGGTTTGCACTAAGGGAGTTCGCTATATCCCAGGTAGACCAGACCCGCCCACGGTTGGCAAAATTGGGCATGAAACAAATGGTGTATTTTAAAAGATAGTCACATTGTGTTTAATTAAATGCTGCAGTGCAAGATACCACAAGTACTAACAACAATCAGAAATCAAAGATCATTCACATTCACCAAGGTTCAGTTCAAATGCAACCTCTTGGATATCTCTCATCTCTCTAGTCACCAGGAGCCCCATTTTCCTTAGGGTTCCCAAAGCACAGGGTTTCAATCTTGACTTAGCACTTATTTCACCATGCCTTGCAGGTGTACTTGTCTACTTCGCTCATTTCTTTTTTAAATTACAAGCCTTTTAGGACAGGGAACCTAAATCTGTCTTTATATTCCTCATAGCACATAATGCAGACATAAAGTAGGCATTCAATAAAGATGAACTAAAATGAAAATGAAAGAAGAGAGAATTATTTGTGTATTTTAGAGATTATTGTGAAAAAGTTCTACATAATATGAAAAATAAGCCAGAGCCACAAGAGCTAGAGGAATAGGGTGTAGGTAAGAGAAAAAGAGGTTGACTTTTTAAGAAAGAGAGAATAGACTGAGCAAATAAAGAGAAAGTAAAAAACTTAGCGGATGAATGATGGAGACAGATTAGAGATCAATAATGAGATAATAGGTTATAAAGGAGAAAACTTCAGAAAGATTTTGGAGATTTTGGAGAAACCAGTTTAAGTATAAGAAGCTTAAGTTTGCCAAAATTCAATTCATTGATCACTTACATCTCTTTCTGAAATGCATGAAGGTGAATGGACTTATGTGAGCTCAGAAAAATGTTTATGGCTGTGATCTCACAAATCTGGATGACTACTACCCAGTCCCTTAAAGGATGGAGGAGCAGGGAGCTTAGGTCAGTAACGAAGGTTTAAAATTAACCTTATGTACAAGGAAATGCCTTATCAAAAGTCGGGCCAAGAGACTATTTATTGTGGGGATCTGGGCTGTGCCTCTGTTCACAAAATAGCGCAGCCACTCTGATCAGGCTAATCTGACTGGCATACACCAATGTGGTCTTGGATCTTAGGATGTGAATATCAGCTCACCAGAGCCAACAGGATTAATCAGTCATTTCCATTCGTGGAGGCTTTTCAGGTATTACATCACCTGCAGGGCATAGATTTCACGATAGATTTTCCTACTTTCCAATGGGATCTCACAGACTCAGTTCAGGAGAAAACGAGCTTATGACCATGCTGGTTTGTAAAGACTACATAATCATCTAGGGATGATGGACCGGCTCCTTTTTCTGTGGTCACAGGATTGAGTATGAACATCCTCATTCATGCTAAGGGCCATTTGGTCACAATAGGGCTTTGAGGTCACTTGAATTCTGACATTCTACTCAGCAATCTCCAGAACTTTCCACAGCAGAACTGGCCTATGGGTGGTTCCCAGTGGGCACAGAAGCTCAGCTCATTAACATTTTATGTCTATGAGATAACAGCATTTTGTTTTTGAATAGAAAACTGGCACAGAGTGGCACCCAAATTTCTCCATGTCTAGGCATTCTATGCACTATTGTTTGCAAAATTCTTACAAAAAGATGCATTCTTGCTATTTTATAGAGGGAGGAGGATGACAAGGAAGGATTAAAAGAAGCCACCGCCACCCAAATGTAGCCTGATCATTTCTCATATTTTCCAATCCAGAATTCTAGAAGACTCTCTAATCTCCATCTTTAGTTGTAGAATTAAAATATATTCCAAAAGTCAAGAGAAAGGCAAGAAAGTTCTCAGGGCAGGTCCAGTGCTTATGCTCTTCACAACCTGCCCACTCTTGGCTTTGCAGCCTTGACTTGAACTCCCCAGTTACTTCACACCATCTGTTGCTCCCCATACATGCCCCGTGTTTTCCTGATTTGTTCACCCTGCCTGGGCTGCCTGCAGCCCCCACCCTCTGCCAAGTGCCAGAAGTGCACAGCATTCTTGAAGGCCTGGCTCAAATACCATCTCTTCTGAGACACAGGCAGAGTTTGTCATTCTCTCCCCAGCATGCCACAGAATGACACTTTACACGCTTGTCCATTACCTGATATGTCAAGTTGTAGTAAAGTTAATGTTTTGATGAATGTGTTCCCTGCTTACTTGTGAACTGAGGGCATGGAATGGGTTCACCCTCTTCATGTGGTAGCTGGCATAAAGTAGGTGTTCAGAAATAATGCTTACTAAATGAGTGAGTGAATGAACAAATGAATGAATGAGTGAATATATGTGAATTAAACAGTAAAGTTAAAAAGAGAAAGAGCTCTCCATTTTCACTTGAGTGAAATTCTTTCGAAACAGGAGAAGGATACCATTTAGCATTCTGTAGACTCTTCTATGGCCCAAACTCCTCTTTGAGCATAGACCTAAATGCTTTGAACTTAGCCTCAGAGGAATCTGGTAACTGATAGAACAGAAAGAACATAGGAAAAGATAAAGAGAAACAAAGCACTCTGTTACCTCATTTGGGAACATAGAGAGCAAATTTGCTGCCTTAATAAAGTGAGTTCCTCTGTTGGCATTCTGTAGACTCTTCTATGGCCCAAACTCCTCTTTGAGCATAGACCTAAATGCTTTGAACTTAGCCTCAGAGGAATCTGGTAACTGATAGAACAGAAAGAACATAGGAAAAGATAAAGAGAAACAAAGCACTCTGTTACCTCATTTGGGAACATAGAGAGCAAATTTGCTGCCTTAATAGAGTGAATTCCTCTATTGCTGTGTATTTGTGTGTGTGTGTGAGTTTGTGTGCACTCACATGAGGCCACACATGCATGTGTGCATATGGGGTAGGAGACAGGGCATAAATGAGGGATGTGGAGCACATGGAGAATGAATTTGAGTACAGAGAGTTAATAACAGACTATCCACAAATATAGAAAGCACTTGCGCATTGAAAATAATGATACAAAAATACTAAAATTAAAGAAATTTTGCAGATGTCTAGAAATAACTTTAACCTTAGTCATTTAAAAAAATCAAATACAAAGATGGAGTGTCTATTATTGCAAAATGCAACATTATCCCACTCTTCTCCATAGTCTCAAGTTGATTTCTTTACATTCTTTCACTAAAAAAAAAAAGTTAATTTTTTGTCACCCAGGTTAAAAGCAAGGAGAGTCATGTAGAGGTCTGGCTGAGTTCTGTCCTCCCAGCATTACGGAGGCAAATGCTCAGCACCAGCTGTGACCTGACATCATGGAGGTCATTTGTGGCGACAAACAGGAAGCATAATGTACTGATCTCACATTTTGGGAGAAGTGGCTGTGTAATAAGTCAACATTTCCCAGGCTTGAATTCTAAAATATAGAAAATCTCTCTGTTTGCAAATGTTATGTAATTTTGCATACAAATGTGTGGTTAGAATTTCATTTAAAAAAATGAACTGCCATCACTAACATACATCATTTAGTCAAATAAGATTGTATATGAGTCCAGTATGCCATGTAGGGTAGAAATTCATTTAGGTCTAGTTTATACTAAAACAACTGAAGTCAAGAAACAAGTGTTAAAGAGATTATTTCTTCTTTACCTGCCCCCCCCCAATTTTTTTCATTATTTTTCCTCTAAAATTATTTAATAGTTAACTAAATTCTAAAATTTCCTTTGTTTGTGTAACTACAGATGAAAACTTGTTTTCTCTGAAAATAGAATGCTTTCAAAAGCATTTTCTAAAGTCTTCTAAATGAAGGCCAAAAAAGAGGGAAAAATACTATGTTTTGTTGGAAGAATGTTTCAAGTGTAATTCAATTACAGAATCTCATGATTCAAAGGAACTCAAGAGAGCATGTGATAGAAGCCTTCACTAAATTATTGAATCCTAGCCCAAGTGGGCATCAGCCTCTATTTGGCTCTTCTAATGACAAGAAGTACCAGACAGGACATCTCGTTAGTTTCCTGAAAGTCTCATTGTTTAAAGCTCTGAGTACAATCTTCTTCCTTGAACTTCCGTTCTAATTCTATGTCCTGAAGCTACACTGAGCTCCCCCTTTTATATGTCAGCTTGACCCACTACCTTCATCTGGAGTAGAATTAAAGTTATTGGGAGCGTGCTACTCAAGGAGTCATGTCCTACTGAATGATAATATCCTATTGTGAAAAAATTAGGACAAGTTTGTGGTCAGCACCAATAAGCCTTTGAGAGCCTCTAAGGTTCTTCTGTCCAATACGGTAGCCATTAGTTATATATGATTATTGAGCCATCAGCCACATATGGCTGGACTGAATTGAGATGTGTTCTGTATGATAGTACATAGTGGATTTTAAAGACTTGTATAAAAAAATTAAAATATTTTATTGACTTTCTATATTGATTACATGTTGAAAAGTAATATTTTGGATATATTGGATAAATAAAAATATTTTTATTGAAATTAATTTTGTATCCTTTTTAAATGTAGTTACTAGAGAATCTAAAATTATAGATCTTCCAATCATACTACTTTCACAACTTGTGTTAATATATTATTGTATGTGCATGTCTGTGTGTGTATGTATGTGTGTGTATATATTTGTCTAACATCTGTCGTTCTAGTAAAGTGTGAGCTTCATGCAGGAGAGGATTTCACCTCATTCATTTTTTTATTCCCAATACTTAGCACAGTACCTAGCATGTAGTAGCTACAAAAAATTTTGTTGAATGTTTGAATCAATGGCGCTTAGCATAACTAGGGCCAATTTCTGTATCATGGGAGAGTCCTCAAATATGTGGTTCTGAGATCTTAGTATTCAAGTGAGTAGCCACATAATAATTTGATATTTGGTTGGATATTATTGAGGACAAGGAGAGGACATGCTACAAAATGCATGGAGCAAGGGACATGGGCTGAAAGGATTGGGAAAAGTCAGAAGTAGACAAGCATAAAGCAGGGGTTCGGCTAGCCTTGCATTTGCCACATCTGTAAGTAGCTGCTTGCCCTTTGATCAGCGCTATCTTATAAAAATACAACATTAATCATATATATACATGTATAGAGAGAATCATAGAAAGTATCTTTAAGGAAGTAACATTAGAGAGAAGCTCTGGAAGGTAGGAAGGAGTTATCCAGGTGAAAACTGAGGAAAGAACTTTTCAGCTGTATGAAGGCCTCAAAGTGAGAAAGAGCTTGGCCATGTTCAGCTAAATGAAAAAAGACCAATGTAATCAAAATGTGTAAATCAGGAGGAGAATGGATCAAGATAAGGTTGGAGAAGAAGGGGCCACATGAGCATCCTGTAAATCATGTTAAGAAAGTTGGACTTTAAGTATACTGACTGCCAAATGAAGGATTTTAAGCTCAACAGTGACATGATAAAATCAATGTTTTTAAATTTTTTTTAAAGCTCATTCTTCCAGGGTCCTAAAAGGAAGCAGGGACACAGTGAGGCTATTGTTGTCCATCAGGAAAGAGACATGGGTATTTAAACTTGAGGGAATAGAGTTGTACACAGTGGATAAACTCAAAATAAATTCCTTAGAACTGTGAATAGATTAAATAGAGTGTGCGATGGAAAAAGAGATATCAAGGATTGCCCACTAGTTTCTGGCTTTAGAAAGATGAAGGTGCATTCACTTAGTGAATGAAGGCAGATGAAGGAGCAGTGGAGAGAAAAATCAGAGTTACATTTAGAAAGTCCAAGAACTCTGTTCTTAGCAAGTTGTGCGCACTATGATGAAAAAGTTTCAGGGATGGCGTGAAGGTCAAGGGTATGTGAGAAGTAGCTAAGAAGAGTCACGACCCTCCTCACACATGAGAATGAGTGGCCCTCTGTCCCTTTCCTGAATTAACAACAGGACCTAAGGAGGCTACCTAGTCCAGGGTAACAAACAGGATCTTAAAAACATCAAGGAGACTCCTCTGATGACCAAGGTTCTGTCCAGGAGTGTGAAGTTAACCTCATTGGTTCTGAGGAGGAATGCCTAACTTACGACCAAAACAATGTGTGTTCACCTGAGTGTAATAGGATTTACTGATTGGGGACACTGAGACTACCTAGCTTTGTATTTGCCTTCTGAGCTTCTTCTCAAATGTGTATAAAAATGGTTAAGAATTCTGAAGCTAACATTGAAGAGGAAGCATTAGGTAAAAGTGAGAATACTAGAAAGTATCTTACTGGTAAGCATGAGCCTTCTGGGAAGCTTATAAAATTAGATTACTTTGTATTTTCTAGTTGGTAAGAAGAGTGCACTCCTGCCCAGGCATACCTAAGTCCTTCCTAAATCTCCCATGCTGTAGTCCATGAAGGAGACACAATGTAAATAGAACAAGTCTGCAAACTTCTCAGGAAATAAGATATGTCTAAGCCTGTTGTGTCTTTCTCAGAGCCACAAGGAATGATCCATGGGAAAAAAGAAGCAGCACCACAATCAATCAGACTGTGGTCCGCAGAGTACCTTGCATGATTTAAAATGTGAGTACCATGCTGCATGCATACTGAGGTCACTTGTGGGCCCGTTATATTGCCTTCCAAATCTGAAGTTCTCTTGTAAATGTGGCCCAACATCTCACTGGTTCCTCTCTACTGTGTCCTTCCTTACTTTAGTGAGATACTAGCTTTAGATCCAGATTTTTCTTATCTTCTGGGGATAGAATGCTGCTCCACCCCCATACTTTTAGCAGACTCATTCCTCTCTCCACATCCCCCAGATACTTACCTCATACTCTAACCATAGATATTAATCTAAAATCTTAAAATATGTGTGCTATTGTATTTATTGCACTGTGCTACAGCCTCAACTATGCAATCCGTGTTCTCCACATTCACATCTCCTACGTAAATATATATATATTTTATAAATGAAGATTCCAAATTGCCTATAAATAACTGCAAAACATGTCAAGTACACAATAAGGATTAGTCAGGCATGAAATAGTACAGAGGAAAAGTGTTTCAAAGCAGAAAAACTGACCTAAATTCACAGTCGATTGTTCTGTATTGTTAGGATTTCACTAATGACTGTATTTGTTCCATCTTGTCAAGGTTGATCTGCCATTTATGCAATCCATTGATCTAAAGACAAGAATTAATTGTGGAACTCAACAACTTCTGTCAAAGTAAGGTGCTTAGTTGGAAAATATAGCTTTCTATTACTGATCTTTGCTGATGCCTTCTAAAATTGAACTTCAGGAGATAACAATTACACATACACACAAAAAAAGAGAGGAAGAAAAGAAAATAACTCTATGCAGATCTAGACTTGACAAAAGGAATTTGAAAACTTATGCTTCGTTTTATATATTTCACATTGAGCTCACACATATTACAATGTTTAAAATGTTTCTTAAATATCTTCATTGGAATAATTTTCAGTAAAATTAAAATATATAATGTCTCTTTAATTGTGTACATGACAAAAATAAACAAGGGAAAATGCTATAAACTATTTTTTAAATAATCTTGGTTTCTAATCAATTTTTAATAGCACACATTCATTTTTTCTTCTACTCATGAAGCAAAATATATAAGTAGAAAGATAGACAGATAGATGATCAATAGATAGATAAATGCCATTTGGTTATTTTTCAAAGATACTTATTTATCTACTTTTAATTTAATTTAAGTTACATGTACACATAATAAACCAAGAAGTAATAACTTAAAACAGGGATTCTTATGTTTCATCTCTTTACTCTAGTCCCATTCCCGAAAAAGCAATGTCGACTCTAGCTGGATTTCAGTTGTTCTGAGTTTATCACTGTCATACCTCTAGAGCAGTGATCCCCAATCGTTTTGGCACCAGGAACCAGTGCTCCTATGAGAATCTAATGCCTAATGATCTGAGGTGAAGCTGAGGCGGTGATGCTAGTGCTGGGGAGAGGCTGCAAATACAGATGAAACTTAGCTCACCTCCTGATGTGTGGCCCAGTTCTTAACAGGCCTTGGACCAGTACTGGTCTGTGGCCCAGGGGTTGGGGACTCCTGCTTTATAGTATGTTATAATACCAGGTCTCGATGTGCTAAATTTAGAAACTTTTCTACCGACTTCCAAATATGAAAGATGAAGATCTAAATCATTTAGGCTGCTCCCTTCTCCTCTTCTGCTCACAGCATTTATTTGATAGTTAAATTTCTTTTTAAAAATTTCCTAGTATGTCCTTTTGTAGTTTTAAATGCTATTCTATTTCTTGTCCCATTGACTTTCTATATATTTTTGATACCCTATTTGTAAGAGGAAGATATTCATGTCCTACCTTTTCTTCCACCTTTTCTCCTATTCTCTACATCCCCCTTCAGTCACCTACATGTTGGCATCGCCAAGCTTGTTTACATTTATACTCTAGCTTGCAATCACAAGCAAATGTACTTTGTTCAAAAATTGATAGCAAACATCGAAAACAACAAGAAAAATCTGTTTCCATTATGATTATGGAAGTTTTGTTCATTGCTGTATTTGACAGCATACTTGGATTACATTTTTTTTTCTTTGCAAGTCTCACTTCATGATTCCAGAGAAATTGGTAGAAAAATTTGTAGCATGCAAATTAAAAGCATTTTATTCCATTATACTCAAGAAAATGCAAAAAATCAAACAACATTCTACTTTGCTCATGTTGGAACCATTGTGCTCCCCTTTTGTTGGTTTATTTTTCTTGGAGTTTCTATTTTTTTTTAATTTTAGTTTTCATTTTGGCCTTTAGGATATCATCAAGTATGTCTAAGTTATCTTGTGAAGACATTTGTCAGTTTTTCTACTCAGAATCTAAATTCTCTTTTTATGTGTAGGGCATTTTCTACTGGATGAGTCTTTGAAGGTCAAAGCTCAAGTTCCTCTATGGAAAGCTCAAAATGCCTATAACCCACTTTCCTAATCTCCAAAGAAATGAAGATTATGGAGTTTTTGCTCTGGGTGAGGTGGTGGTGGTGGCGGCGGCAGCCAAAGCATTGAGTTTCTGAGCGCTCCAAGACAGTAGTGTGAGGGTCCAGTGTCCAGGGCCAGTAGCAGCAGTGAGAGAAGATATGTGATCAGTCTTCTACTGCGGTGGGACTGGTGTCCCATCAGACTAAGTTGTGACTTAATTTTGACAACTCTCTGGTTGTTGTTTAGCCATCCCTTCTCCTCTACTCTTCTCAATCTAATACTTCAAACTTGCCAGTCACGAGATGTACATTTTCTGAGTCGCTGATATCTAAAAAGGTTTCTGTTCTAACAACCCACTTAAGTGAGCATAATATTTTAGGCCGAACATCATTTTCCTCAAAACTTTGTAGTTGCTTGCTCCATTGTTTTTTAGCAAAGTTGCTTTTGAGAAGATTGATGTGAATTCTATTTTTTTTCGTTTGTAATTAAAAACAAAACAAAACAATAATTTCTGAAAGAGTTGGAGGTCTTCTCATCTTTTTCTCGGTATTCTCAATTCACCAGGCTATGTCTAGATAAGGGTTTCTTTCCATTATTTGAAGTCAGCACTTGGTGTGCCTTTTCGATTCGAAGATCCCAGTATTTTGGCTCCAGGAAAATCTCTTTTCTTACTGATTATTTACTTCCTTTTGTTTTCTCAATTCCTTCTTTCTTTACTAATCTAATATGCTCTCCCTAGAGATTTCCTTTTCCTATATCTCTTACCTTTTCTTGATTTCTTTTCCCATTCTGCCTGTTTTCTGTTTTCCTCTATTTTCTGAAAAATTTCTTAGACTTACTTCTTTTATCCATTTTTTTTTTACTTTGACAATTGTGTTTAATCAGCAGGAGACTTTTTTATTTTCTTGTTCTCTGAATATTCCTTTTTCATAATATACAAATCTTATTTTAAAAGTATATTTTCTAATCTCTCTGAGTTTATTACTTAGGAAGATTTTAAGCAAATCTCTTTCATTTTATGAATATTTCTCCTCTCCATATCCTTTTTTTGGATTGTTTGGGTTCTGGTAGTTCTCTTCATTTGCTTTGTGCTTTTTAGCTGTCCATTACTATTTACACTGAAGATTTGGTAACAAGAATAGTGAAAGTAAAACTGTGTCTTGCTAGCATGCAACACAATTCAAATTTGTGAGGCTTTCGTATTTGCTGGTCCTTCAAAGTCTATGAAATTGCAATTTATGTGTAATTGAAGTGAGGTGCTTCTCTGGACAAATCTTTTTCATAAGAAACTCAACACAGAATGGTGGGATGAAGTCTACTGTGTAGTCAGAACACAGGCACAAAAACCAAAATACACTTCATCTAAGCCAGGCCCTAGCCCATGATTAAAATGCTCATATTTTCAGAGAGACTGAGAATCACCTTCTTTACTGCTCACAGATCTCTCTCTCGTTACAATTGACTTTTTATCACTATCAGTCACCTATCAGCTACTAGAATTAAAGAAACTGTCTAAATTGGTGTTTTTAGTATGTTCTAGGTTACTGACTGCTTTGAAAATCTGATAAGAACATTGGCTCTTTCCTCCCAGAAGAATATATGTATTCAAAACTGACTTGCATATAATTATAAGGGTTTCAACCCATCCGTAGACCTTGTGACCCAGAAATTAACTGCTCTTTTTGAAGTTTTGTAAAGTACAAGTTTTATAAACTGGAAGACTGTCCAATGGGCAACACAAATATTTAACTGTCAGAAAGAGTCTTGCCACCGGCATTACCCTGTGAGAAGTCAATATAGAAGTCTGATAAATAACATTCTATCAAAAAATATCCTGCTGATAACTGAAGTTAAAAAACAAACCAAAGGTCTGGGCACAAGAGTTAGAAATTCTAGCCCCCTTCCCTGACAAGGAAATCTAAGTTATGTGAAAATGCACTTGAATCCTTCTCAGCCTTATTTTGTGCCCTACACTGTGAAGAAACCAGTTTTATTGTCTGGTGACACAAGGGACATCTCTCTGGAACTGATGTGAACACAGAGATGGATTTGGTTCACAGAAGAAGCTATGCAGGTGGGAAGCCAATTTCACAGAATCGAGGTGGGTCTGACTCAGCTCGCTGTTCTCTCTGAACTCTTGTCCCTTGTCTTGTCCCTCTGAAAAGAACATTCAACATGTTCTGTCTTCTGCTTTTTCGATGGTGAGAGATGGAGTCTTGCAGGTTACGAAGATGGAGCTTCATGATAGGTAATTGTATCTAGGTCAAGAGTCACTGTTAGCCTTACAGGTAATATCAGGGGATGTAATTTTTCTTCTTGGAGTTTATGTCAAGGCAGCTAGATGAAAAACAGAAACTTGATACTGAATGTCCTTGCCTACTTTCTCTCCTATGTGAAAGAATAAGTTCTCTAAAAATGACCTAATATTGCCCTAACTAATACACCGTAACTTTTGTATGGAGAAGTGTGTGCCCTTTGGAATTGATTCATTTAGGAGTGAACACTAACTAGTGGTGTGAAAATATATTTTGAATTGCTAATAAAAAAAAGTACTTACATTAAGATGTAAGTGCTAATTTTCCAGCACACATCTTGCATGTCAGAGCTATTTAACCACTGTGTTACAAAGGTGTCTCATAGCCTTGGGTCACTGCTAAATGGCAAAGGCAAAAGACCTCCATGGGGTTATCTGGCTATATTTTACCACCTTGTTCAGGACTTGCTTGTGCCAGAACCAAGAGATATTGACCTTTTATAATTGAGGCAATCTCCTCAAAGGTCAGCCCTGACAGAAAACACAGTAATTGGTGTGGTCCGGGTTGCTGAATCTCACGGCCGCGTCAACTCAGAGGAGTGTTTGCTCTTCCTTTCACTGTTCTATGGACAGAAGCTCTACTCAGGACTCCTGGGGTTTTTATATCACAAACTAAGGGGAAAAAATCTGCCAAACACAACAGCCACCACTCCTCGAGGACAAGGATTATGTCCATTTCCATCATGGTGTCTTCAGTATTTAGCCCAGTGGCCATAGTTTCCTAAATGTTTGTCCTCATATTGATTGAATAAACAAATGAATGCATGTTCTCATAATGTTATGAAATGCCAGCATTTTTCTGGACTTTTCCTAGAAGGGTGTATCAAATTTTACCATTTCCTAAAAACACCAGTGACTCCCAGTTACCTGTGCTTGAAAGCCAGACAGAAGCTAAATGATCCCACAATCTTATCCTGAGCTCCCTTCATGAGGAAAAGCCTGTTTTGTGCCTTTATTACCATCCCTCTCAATATATATCATGATTCTTATTTTGCAGGTAGGGAAACTGAGTCTCAGAAAGATTAGAGAATTTTCCAAGAATATATGGATAAGTACATGTGGATCTAGGATTTGATAGTCCAGTCTGTCAGAATCTGACATCTAAAGAATCTGACACCGCACAGTACGGAGATAGCCTTCTGAGTGATTCCACTTGTTCCCAAATGCTGCTAACTTCATTCAAAGTACTCATCAGCCACAAAAATGGTAATGATGCCTCCACCAGGCTCCAGTTCAGATAGAGCATAACATTTATCTAAGTGGGCCTGTAGCCCTTTACAGCTAGCTCTGTACTGAGTCGAATTTCAGTTTGGGTAAACTTAAGAGGAACGTGCTCTGGATTAGAGCTGCTCGGGGTGTGGAGCATGAAATAAATGCCTGAACTTGCAGACAGCTTCTTAGGTATACAACACCCTAGCAAGGGGAGAACCCAGTCTAGTGCATCTTCCACAGCCTAATTCTAAATGTACCTAATATCCATCAGAGGGAGAGGTCCTGTGCAATGGGGAACATTCCTGACTCTACGTGCAGAATTCCACAAACGCCCTTAGAGAAGATCAGAAATCAAGATCGACAAAATGCCAACCTCAGGCACTGGACTCAGCCACTCATCCAGGAAGCTGCACAGCTCCAAGGAAAAGTGGGGCCCCCAAGTCAGCTGGAGGTCCTGAAGTCTGCTGAGTGGCCCAGGGACTCAGCGAGCCATCTCCCTCTAGAGGGGTGGGTACAGGTGTCTCACTCAGAGGGAGTTGTTCCCTCCCAGGCATTCAGAAAAATATGAAAGGAAGTCAAGTACTGCTGGGAATATGACTCATTAGCTTCTTTCCTATCAGACTGGGATGATTTGGTCTGGTTCCAGTTCAACCTAAATGCACTTCAGTAAACAGTGCTTTTTTTTTTTTTTTCCTGAAGATTGCCCATTGCTGTCTTTTACCTCCCTTGCATGTGGCAAGGAGAAATAAGATAATATATGTGCAATGCTTCGAGCTCCTCGGGAAAGCAGCGCTCTCTAAGTGCATGATATTAATAATAGCAATATTTCTGTTACCACGAAGACAGGCTGAGTTCATCTTTCATGTGTCCTTTAAAGTCATTTTCCCCGCGGCTGCCTCTTTTGGTAAAATGGTTCTGAATGAGCCATACAAATCTCTAGTTTTAAAACACTCATTGGGGAAAACACTAGTTTAGTCTCTGTATTACCTGGAAGGGGAATATTCCGATGTTTGTTTCTTGAAGTGATGGGGCTCCGGTAGGTCAGGAAAGGGAGAGCAGTCAACCCCCAGGTAGCAGAGTTGTGGAGGAGACAATCGTGTGGAAAATAGAAATCCATGGAAGCCCTGCCCCCCACAATCAGAATTTCAGTCACCGCCTGCAGAGTAGTGTGGCTGAGTGACAAAAAACTCCCTTTTTTGGGAGTCATGGAACACAACAGTTGTTCTTGTCTTAAGAAAACAGAACAAGCTTCCTGCAGCCAGGCAGCCAGGAGCCTCACTCTATTAGAAACACACTTGAAATACTATACCCAGCATTGGCAAAATACCATGATCATGATGATAGCCATCATTTTTCAAAAGCTTGCCCCATCCAGAGACTGAGGTAAACTCTTTCTATCCCTTGTCTTATTTGATTTAACCCTCTAAACAAAAGTACATAGTCCGTAGTATCGTCTTTTAAAACTCAGAGATGTTTAGTATCTTGCTCAATGTCACAGAGCAGCAGTTTAAAATTTGAGGTTCAAGCTGAAAATAATATGCTGTGGTTATTTAAAAAAAAAGAAAGAAAGAAAGAAAAAGTAGGACCTGCCTCTTAGCTGTGTCTCTCACCACTCCTCTCTATCCATTCAAATGCAGTTGGGGCTTTTGGGTGTGTTTTAGGCACTATTAGGTCTGAGAATGCAGTGATGAATAAATCAATGTCTCTTTCCTGAAAGAGCAGTAACTCACCCCAAATGATAATGTGAGGGTTCGGAGCACAGAAATGATAGCTATGTTCCCCTATTTGCTGCCAGGATAACCACCTGAAGGGCAGTCTTTGAGCTTGTGATTGCCAAGCCTTTACCTTCTGCTCCTGGGCTCTGAACTCTCTCCAATGCTTCCATTTACAGAAGGCTGCCACGTGTCACAAATAAAACCAAAGAACAGGGTGGAGTCTTGAGCTGTAAAGAGCACAACCCCAGATGATAGAGCTCCAATATAAATTAAAACTAGGTTTTAACTCTGGATCGACCACTATGAGCAAGTCACAACTTTTCTCTTTGAGCTTCAGTTAGAGATAATAGTACACATTTCAAAGAGTGATTGAAAGCATTAAACGAGCTATTGCATTTAAAGGGCCTGATATCGGGCTTGGCAGCTATAGGACCCTCAATTACAGTAAATGCTCCTTCTGTTGTAAAATCCAAGAAGAAATGTTCAAAAACAACCAGGCTTTAAGAGTAAAACCTACCGGCGACGAAGAAGTGCCAGCATGACCATTCTGAAGCCTATGAAATCTGTTATGTAACCTCCTTCCAACATCCACACTCGTCCAAACGTTCTCTCTGCACTGGGCGATTGCTAATAAAATGAGAACAAAAGAAATCATGAGGAAACCATCCATTCAGCCACCAAATAAAGCCCTTGCAAAACCTCCCACTGCCCCCTACCACAACAGACTGGAGGGCCACAAGGCAGGGGAGGCTGAAGAGCCCCTTATTAAACAGAGCCCTGAAGAGAGAGCAGGCATTCACTGGCCGCAGCCCTCCGGGGGGCCTGGGATTGTCCATCTTGTCCTAACAAACTCTCACATCATCAATAGAGGATTGACATAGCATTGGGCATAATTAACTGCCTTCTGATTCACCGCTGTGCTGGTCCTTGTTCTTGGGAAACTGAGAATGATTTTGGTATTTTGCCTTAATGAAGAAAAACAAGTCTAAGTGTGAAAATGCCTTTTTTGTGCGACTGGCAAGTGTATTTGGTTTTGTTCTTTCACATCAACAACATACTCTATTTTTCGTTCCTTGCAGAAGAATGTCATTGTGAAGCAGACCAAATATGACAATTTTAATGTGTACCCCAGGGCTTAAATAGCACAATGCCAAAAATCCTAGTGATCCTGTTTGATACAGACAGTCTGACCCCCAGCTGCAGGCCTTGGAAAAGAAAGCTGTGCTGCCCAAACACAAAACAAATAAGACCTTTCTTATAAAGGATTCCGTCAAGTGTCTTTTTTATTTATTTTGTCTTTTGTCACACTCAATCCAAAGTCTTATTATGAAAAAAAATTTCCTGCTGTTTTTGGGCCATTTTCCTTTTCATATCAAAATTGTTCTCGCTCCATTTTTTAAAACAAGATATATAAATAAAGTTAATTGTTTTAAGGTAGAACTTTAAAATAACAATGATTAAAAAGAAACGAAGGATACAAACATAAGTGCTGGCGTAAACGATAGCAATCTTAGGAAGTTCCACAAGTACACCAAAGATGCTCTAGCCAGTCCTTGGGTATCAATGGCGTCCACTTCCTCCTCTCAAGAGTGACAGATACATCCTGAATTGCCAATCCGATGATGGAGATACCATTTTTCTTGGTAGAGATGTATTTAAATATCGGCATGGATGCCAGTCCCAGCCAATAAAATGTGAGGGGAGGACTATTAGAAGTCTTCAAGGAAAGGCTTTAAGAAGAATTAACAAGCCCAACAGCTACCCTACATTGTAACATTGTGTTAGGTAAAATCATTTTCCTCCTTATCCTTAAGCCCGTTGGGTTAGAGATTTCTTATTTGTTATTGAAACCTTTCAAACTGATTAATAATAACCACTCAACTCATTTTGTAATCTCCTCGATGGAAAATGCTGTCTGAATCAATTTAATATCATCACAAGGAAATTTGTGCAGCAGTCACCTGTTGCTACTGCTCACCACCCACTCCTCTATTTAGTAGAGTAATCATGCTTCTCAGACTCAAATGTGCAGATAAGTCGTCGGGGGGTCTTGTGAAAACGCAGATTCTGATTCAGTAGATCTGGGGTAAGACCTAAGATTCTACATTTCTCCCTGGTGATGCAGCTGCTGCTCCATGGAACGCTCTTCGCCTAGAAAGGGTCTATATTTCCATTGGTAAAACCAGCCTTTTCCCACACTCTGTAATACTTAGGTAAAATTAGCTTAAGATAGAAGTCCATTCCTAGGCTACAATTATTGGTTCATAGATGAGCATGTCACTCAATATGAGCCTGTGAGATGTGAGATATTGGCTGGACACTATAAAGTTTTTCACTCTCTAAGAGAGCTACTGGAAGACAAAGATGTGGGACAAGGATGTGGTGGTTGGGATTGTGTATTTCTGCTGCAATGAGTGGAGCCACATGGAGACAAAACCCACCCACTGAAGAGGGCAGTTCTGAGAGAAGCCTAGACATGGAGGCTTGGGGATGTTGTCAATCTCAGTCAGGTCAAACCCCACCTACCACTAGAGATTCTCCTGGATTTTTCAGGGACATGATTCAGTAAAATCCCTTTCCCCCTTGCTTGAGCTATTTTGGTCTAGGTTTTCTATTTATTACAATTTCTATTTATTACAATTGCTCTTAGTGATGTAATTAGAATCAATGCTTTAGATTAGGACAGGAGTCAGCAAACTATAGGCAGAAATCTGTTTTTGTATGGCCTTGGAACTGAGAGTGGTTTTGTACCTTATTAAAGAATTGTAAAAGAAAGGAAGGGAGAGAGGAAGGGAGAAGGGATGGAAGAAGAGAGGGAGAGGAAGGAAAGGAAAGAGAGGGAGAGAGAGACACCTAATGAAAAGGTCAGTGATTAAGGGCAGAGCTTTAGAGTCAGAATGCCTGGGTTCACATCACAGCTCCTACGCTTGCTCGCTCTACCACCTTGGGAAGTAACTTAACTTTTTGTGCCACAGTTTCTTCATTTGTCAAATGCAGATGCTAGCAATATCGATCTAATGAGAAAATGCATAGCAAGCTTGTAGGCCAGTTTTTGCCACCTAGAATGAAGCTGTACTCCTGTAATAAGGTAAAGGCAGCCCTAACACAGCCAGTTCCCAGGACCTCTGATGAGCTCATAATGGGCCTGGAGCCTGCCTTTCCCTTCTGATACATGGAAAGCGAAGAGAGAAGTAAACAACAAAAATATCCAGGAGTCTCATACATTACTGGGGCTTGATATTACAAGAAACAAGTGTCCCCAGAGAGGAGCTTTTCAGAGATACTTAGTGGGGAAAGGGGAGGGGGAAAAGGAAAGCGGAATTGTTCATTGGGCATTCCCTTGAGTGATTTCTGAGGGTTCATTTCTAAAGGCAAATACAGTAAACTGTCCCCCTAAGGAGTGACCCAGTGTACCAGAGCCTCTGAAAACATGCAGATGGAATTTCTGGGATTTACAATGTTGCAATTGCTTGTTTTTCCTTTTCTCAAGAGGCAGCCTCAAGGGGGCTGGCAGCAAGCTTCTCTCAATACCATAGACAAGCAAAGAGCATCTGAAAGAGACTCTCTTGCAAGTCCCCAAGGTACAGACAGGCGAGTGCCCGTAGCAGAGCACACAAAGGGACACAATTGGCATTTACACTTAGGAAGCCACACAGCTCTAATCCTGCGCCCTTTGACCCTGCAGTATATTCCAATAGGTCAGAGCATCCTTGCTTGGCTTCCCTAATGCATATTATCCTCTCTGGTCAATAAAATTCCCCTCTGTCTCTACACTGACAATAGATGTGAAGGTCAGCTCGCCTCCTCCAGCTGCAACGGCATCTTAGCTGTCAGTGGGAATTTAAATTAAGGACATAGGTAATCATTTCATTGCTTTTAGGCAAAAATAGACAAGTCTGTTGCTTCGACTGTAAACAGATTCTCAGAAGAGAAATGAAAATATCTCTGGGTTCCCAGGGGAAAATATTGTAAAGTGCCTGAGGGGGGCTAAGGTACACAGTGGCCTTAAGTGATACATTTCCTGAGGGAGGCTCTATCCATTACATTTTTCCTGGTGTAAGCTACCTTCTTTCACTGTCAAATAGTGTCACATCCACTGGATAGGAGCAATTATGATTAGAGTGAAATAAATTTCACACTGAAAGAAGTGACAAGAAAAGTAAGGCAGACGAAATGAAGAGATGACCGGTGAAGTGAGAGGGAGGAAAGCAGAATATTTTGGAGCCTGAGCCCTAGGCCAGCTCTGTAACTGACCAGTTGTGGACCTTGGGTAGATTCATTAACCTCCCGGGGACTCGGTGTCCTTATCAGCAAAATGATCCGATTGAGGTTAAAAGTTCTCGAAGATCCTTTCGGGTTCCAGAATCTCCTGAGCTTAAAAGTCATTTCAGCTTCGGGTTTCATATGCTAGCCTCATTTTAGAAAGATGGGATGAGAGATGTGGTTTGCCCTCAGAATCCTCAAATCCTATAACGTTGAGCTGGAAGAAAGCACCGCAGACCATCCTGTCCAAACTGCCCATTTAGGAGATGGAGAAACTAAAGGGACTTTTCCACTTGATTTTTTAAACCAAAAAATTTTCCTCATTCTCTTTTCTTTTTTCTTTTCTCTCTTCCTAGCTCTCTTTTCTTGACTTCTCTCGATGAAAGATCTTCAAATTCAGTTTGAATCGTCTAAAGAAGTCAGTGAAAAATAGAGGAAAGGATCAGAAAGAAGAAAGTTGGTTCACACTTCTTTAAAAAGAACCAAAAGAAGATTCTTATTGCACACTTAATACACAAATAATTACCAAGATGATTAGATTTAATGGCAAAAATCAAAACAACAAAGTACTAGATAAAAATATTTAAAAAAATACATATTTAACCTTGTTATGGGTTAAATCTGAACATGATGATAAAGGCAGAAACCAAAATGAAAACATCAAAAATATTGTAGTAACATAAAGAATTTAAAAGATTGGCACACCAAAAATACCTATGTACAATTAAATGTCAAAAGAAAGTCATGGGAAAAAATATGCAATTCGTGTGGCAGATAGAGTTAGTCTCACTATATAAAGATTTCTTTCAACTTAATAGGAAAAATATGAGCACATTGTTTGTAAAAGGATGAAAAGATGAATTGCTAATCACAGAAGAAATATGAATGACCATAAAAATATAAAAATACTCTAGTTCAATAATTTTCAAATAAATTCAAATAGTAAAAGCTGTCAGATGTGCTTTGCTTATGAAGTTGACAAGTTTTGTTTTACTTTTGTTTTACATGGTAACAATAGGCAGAATTGGTAAATGAATACTTAAAAAAAAATCTCCTAATAGAAGTATAAATGGGTATGATTGGTAACTGGATAACATATAACAATCTTTAAAACTGAACATACTCTTTAATCCAGAAATTCTACCTCTAGAAATTTTATATCCAAGAATTAATTCTGAAGAACTAATAAGCGATGCATTATCAGAGCCCCTTTTGGCACCAATTACAGGGAGAAGTCACATCTGAGCCTAGAGATAAATGAGCTCTCACCTATGCGAACCCACAAAGAGGCTCGGAATAGACAAAGCTTCTTCTCCATCTCCTTACTTTAACCTCTTCAACAATACCATAAAAGAGATATCCCATGTATTAGTTTGTTCAGGTTGTCATAATAAAATACCTGACTGGGTGGTTTAAACAACAAAAACTAATCTTCTCACAGTTCTAGAGGCTGGAAGTCCAAGATTATGGTTTCGTTTGGTAATAGCCTTCTTCCTGGGTTGCAGAGGGCAAGTTTCTCACTGTGTAAACAGAGAGAGAGAGAGAAACAGACAGGCAGACAGACAGACAGACAGACATCTGGTGTCTTTTCCTCTTCTTATAAGGACACCAGTCCTATCAGATCAGGGACCCACTTTTATGACCTCATTTAACTTTAATTACATTCTTAAAGTCTTCATCTCCAAATAAACAATCACATCGGGGATTAAGTCTTCAACATATAAATTTTGGGGAGACAAAATTCAGTTCATAACACCCCATGTGAGCCTATTTATTGGATCATTTAGTTCCTCATGTAACCAACATTTATCAAATGACTGTATTCGTCCAGCAGTGTGCTACATCTGGGATGTGTAGTTATTACCTTTGTCCTATGACCTATGAGGTATACAAATCCGGACTAAGTGGTAACTACTCCAAATTTCCAAAGTTTCGTACTAAAAAATAGAAAGTCAGCAAACTTGTGTCAACACAAAAACCTGCACATGAATGTTTACAGCAGTTTCTTCATAACTGCCAACACTTGGAAGCAGCCAAGATATCCTTTACCAGGTGAATGGATAAATAAACTGTGGTAAATCGATACAATGAATTATTATTTGGCAATAGAAAGAAATGAGCTATCAGGCTACAAAAAGACACAGAGGAAATGTAAGTGTATATTATTATGTGAAAGAAAGCAATCTGAAAAAGCTACATGTTGTATGATTTTAATTTTACCACATTCTGAAAAGGCGAAACTATGGAGAGACAGTGGTTTCCTAGGATTGAGGGGAGGGAGAGATGAATAGACAGAGCATAGGGGATTTTTAGGCAGCAAAACTGTTATGTATGATACCGTCATGGTGGATACATGTCATTACACATTTGTCAAAATGTATATTGAATGTACCCATAGAACATACATCAAGAGTGAACCCTAATGTTAACTCTGGACTTTAATTTATAATTATGTGCCAATATTGGCCCATTAATTTTAATAAATATACCACACTAACACAAGATGTTAATAATAGGAAAAAATGGGGGATGGGTAGGGGCGGGGCATATATGGAAACTCTCTGTACTTTTCTCTTATTTTTCCGTAACCTAAAACTGCTCTAAGAAAATGAAGTCTATTAATTTATTTTTAAAAAGGGGGAACACTAGAATGACAGAAAGCATTCCTCTCTATACCTTTCCTTCACTCTATACGTACATACATACTGTGTCCGTATTCACTGCAAGGGCTGCTCAGAAGCTTAAAATCTGAGTGTTTTAATATTTAGGACCCTGCCCCAGGCCCCTGTTCTGGGATTAGTCTTCTTTTTATTCATTTGAGCACTTAAATGAGTATGTTTGCAGTGATAACACTTGTCAGACATGCTGGAGGGAAATCAGGCCACGGCCACCATGAGTATTGCTATCTAAGTTCAGTACAGGGATTGATAAAAGACCCCATGAGCCCCTGGTGTGACAAATTAGCCCAAGAAACACCTTTGAAAGATGACCCCATCTTTCTACAGTCATCTTGTAGTTGTTCTCAAAATCACTTATAGGCAAGAGAGCTGTGTCAAGTCACAGTGGACTTAAGCTTGGAAGTTAGTAGTATACAGGGGAAAAAATTGAAAAGGAAATTGCCAAGGATTTCAAGTTAGCTGATCTTGGGATTTTCTTTTTCAACGCACGAAATAGAGGCCCATGGTCTTTAGGAATAGTGAAATCTGAGTCTCAACTTTGATGCTTTATGAATAAGGTCAGGAAGCTGTTACATAATATGAAAATTAAAGTTTCAAAGACGTTTCTATTCCACTCCAACATCCACCACTCTGTTTGGTCATCAGACCTTCACGTGGATATCAGAAGGCATGTTTCATTTCCTCATGTGTTTGGCAGCAGGGGCTGGTTACTTACCCCAGCCCCATGCTGGCCCTCTGCACTGTGTGAGGAAACATTTAGTCTAATCTGAAAGGACACAGGAGAGGGGGCACTGTGTCACTTATACATCTCTCTTCTTCAGACAGATAAGGACATTTGATTACCAATGCAGTTATGGTCTTAACAGGAGGGAAATAAACTCAATGACAAGCAAAAAGAGCAAGTGATGCTTTCAGATACGACATCCAAATTGTTTTTTCGGTTATTAGAAATTTACTCTCAGCATTTGGGCCTTTGAAAAATATTGCAATTATAAAGTACAAATTTATGTCTTAGATAAGTGCAAGCAAACTTTCCTGCCCTGTAATTGACAATAATGTATGGGGCTACTCCCTTCTGAAATGGCATAACTTGAGATGGTTAGGAGGATGTCAGAGGCCAAACCCAAGTGGCATTTTTCCATCTCCCACATAAATGGCCAGTCTGCTCCCTTACAAAGGTATCAGTGCATTACTGTAGCAATAATGCGTTAAATGATATTCTAAGTGGCCTTAAATAGTTAATAGACTTCTCTAAGCACCTAACTTTCTCCTAGGGAAACGGGATAACGGGGCTTAGCTTATTATCTGTACCACACAGGCTCCAGATAACCAGCGAGAGCTCACTTTCTAGCCCCATAATAATATCACTGCAAATTGAAATTCATTGAGCATTTCCATCTGTAAACTAATCAGAATTGAAGCTGGTCTAATCAACTGGAATGACAACACCATGGAGCAATAGAATCCATCGCTTTGGATCGCCATGGCCTGTCTAATAAGTCCAGATGGATGTGCCTCGTGTGCCCAGACCACTCAGAGAGTGATGCCTTATTAAGATGGTGCAGTGGCTGGCTCAGTGATGCTTCCGGCTGGTCGTTTCATTGAATAGGGGCATGACCTTGAATCAGACCATTCATTCTTAATGTCTGGCAAACAGTGTTCAAAGATTTAAGTATTTAAATTTTTTAACTGATGGCTCTTTTTCTCTCCAAATTATATGCCAAAGAAAAAAGAATTATGTCTGAAAAATAATGTTCAGCTGTCCCAAGGCTGCTAAGTTAATGGTTCTATGTGAAGATTTGCTTAGGGAAAAAAGGCCAGTGCTTTTTGTCCATTCCACAAACTCATACAGCCTTGCTGGATAAATTGGCCCTAAATGACCCCCACCAGAACCATGACCTCCTTTTTTTAAGTCTCCATTATCCAATGTCCATTTGTCCAGTTGTGGGTGACAGACTGGAAGGAGAGTGAGATTCTCCAGTGACTAGAAGTCTTACATTCTGCCAAATATCCTGGTTTTATGGGTCTGGCTTCTTGTGCCAGTCGATTTTATTGACATAATTGTTTGTCCTAGTTTCAGTATATAATTGGCTAATTTTTTATCTGTGACTGTGAGTCACTTATTTTTCTTTGATGTTAATTGTATGGAAAGCAGTTGAAAGGAGAGTTCTGTGTTTCTCCTCTATCTTAATAGGAAGCATGGTTGAAAGTCAGAATAGAAGAAAATGAGAGAATCTGATTAGTCAAATGTGCCTTTGGAAGATAAATGACAGCCATTGATTGGGTTAGAAGATTCAATTTCCAAATGATCCCCAATGCTCAGAAGAGCAGCATCACACTAATACTATCTGACGTCACATTGCAGGTCAGAGATTGATCAGCTATCAAACAAAAATGAACTTCATAGTCTAATCAGAATACCTCCTTTAATCAAAGGCTATCTTTTACTTTTCATTCACTGAAGGTCTATTCTAATTTGAGAACTATCCAGATGAAGAGTGCAAAATGTATAAAAATACGACATTTTCCACCTCACATTCAGATGAATTGGTGTTAACGAAAACCAGTATTTCAGAGACCAAAGAGAAAAACCTGGAGAAATTTGCAGTTTTACTTCTCGAAAGACACTTGTTTGTGATTGGTGATGTGTTTGCCTTAAAAAATATTCCAGAACCTAAAGAAGACAACTCTTCAACTTAAAAATATTTGCTATGACCTCTTGCTTCTTGGTTATGTGTGTTTTATCCTGAAGTCTGTCTACCAAGATCCTAAGAAGAATCCTACATAGTTTCACCATTTCCCCACAATCATATCAGGACATTTTCAATTAGAAAAATGGTGATTGGAAATTGAAACCAATAAGACTGTGGATTAAAAAAATAAATAAATCTAAACCCACCATAATATTCTTTGGCTCAGGTGTAGAAAGTCCATGTGAGTTCAAGTATGTATTAATGCTTTAGAAGGAATCTTAAAGCAATGGAATAATTATTAGTGCAGTATGTAAGAACCAAGATGGCCATATATAACCACAAAATTGATACAAGCTTCATGTTCATTTTCATGTAATGATCACACTTTCACCTAATCATCATACCTAGCCTATTTTTGTTGAGCTAACATGGTATATTGAGTGTTTGATTGACTAATAATTTACAATACACAATTACTAAAGATCATGATAATAGCAATTTAGAAGCATATCAGTGCAATTTGTTTGTTGAGCTGAATCGATCAAAATATTGTTCCCAGTTTTCATTTAATGGTTTACTGAAGCATTTTAAATATTCTGCCATTAGTCATCTATCTTTGATTCTTTTCTTTATGAACTACAAAAGAATTTTAAATTTAGGGTATAGATAGAGATGTATGAAGGCACATACATAGAAATCTGTGCTTATTTTCAATGAAAGTGTGTCTCTTTGTTCAATACACAATATATATAGGCATTGCTTTAAAATGAGAAGTGACTTGATGAAGTATAACAAGGTGTTTGGATAGGCTGAACTTAGGGCTCAGATATTTTTGATTAATAATTTGGTAAGTAACACTTTTTAACCCTTAACAAATGTATATTTATTCCCTATATTATACAGGGGCTAGAGAGATTCCTATAAGGGTGATATCAAAAACACAGTGTGGTAAAAAACACATTAATCAGAGTCACAAAAATGAATTTATAATTACAAACTATAATTAGTGCGATTATAGACAGATATAAAGGGGTTCAAGAAAGACTTTCTTGGGTGCTGATGTTTGAGTTGACACCTCAAGAAGAAATAGAAATAACTAGTTGAAGAAGGGCAGTCTGGAAATAGAGCTATGTGGACAAAAGAAATTCTGTGAGCAAAAGCCCTGTCATGGGAAGGAGTATGCAGCATTTAAAAATACGGAGAAATCTAGTGTGGTTGGTTCACAGATAATACCAGGAGGGTATTGGTGAATGAAGTTAAAGAAGTAGGTAGAGGCCAGATTGTGCACAGCCTTTTCAAGGATTCTGGTCTTTAAGAGCAAGGGAAGCCACTGAAAAGGTCCTTTAAGCCTAGTCTGGTCACATTAGCATATGGATTACTCTGGTTCTATGAAGGAATGACTGGAGGAAGTCAGTTAAACCATTTAAGTTATCCTAGTGATAGATAACGGTAGTTTGGACCAGTATGTTCTGACATAAATGAAGACAAGTGAACAGTTCCAAAGCATTTAGAAGGCTTAGTGATGGTCATTTGGTGGGAAGATAGGTGAAGCGATGATTTCCAGTTTTTCACTTGCAAACCTGGATGGCTGTGATTTTTACCAGCTAGATGACCCTGGGATAGGACCAATTTAGGAGGTGTAAATTTGTTTTTGGATAAATTAAACTTGAAATCCCCTTGCGACATCCAAGTGAAGATGATGTAGGGAA
>NW_006442109.1:23159884-23202034 GCF_000325575.1 Pteropus alecto | reverse complement strand
CTCTAGAGCTCAAAGAAAGGACTACAAACTTTTATTTAGTAGATGTTTTGTGAGCACTTCCTAATTGCAACCCATGATACCAGCTTCTGGGGAAGCAGAGATAGCATGGCCCCTGCTCTTCCAGAGGCCATTATCTAGTGAGGAGACAACATGAAACAACTATCATATAAGGCAAAGGGATGGAAATGCTAAAAGGACATACAAATTACAAGTTTCCAGAATGCAGAAAAATAAACTCTTGATTTGGGCTGGAGAGAGGGCCGAAGGAGACTTTATAAAGGTGACATTTATACTGGGTTTTGAAGGATTTCAGTGGAGAGGAAGAGAATGGTAGGAATAAATAATTTCTCAGCAGTACCCAAAACCTTCCTTTGTAATGTGAAATGTAACCTTCAGAATCAAAACAAAGGTCGGCACAATGGGTAAATTTTCTAAGCTCAGAAAGCTTTGTTTTGACATAGTAACAGCACCAACACAGGTAGAATCCTTCCATCAAAAGACATAATTAATTAGCAAATGACATCACCTAGTAACTTGCTGGTTGTTGTGAATAATAAGAGTAACAACTAACATAAGTATTGTTTTATAGTTTATCTATAGCTTTCACTCTCTTGTCCTCATTCAGGGATGCGATTTAGCCAAGACTCATCCCAGCCAGGATGGCTACCTCAGTATCCAACTTATTGGAGTTGTGTGTAGCCAGAGTACTCTGCCCTCTGGTTGTTACAGAGAAGAGTGTAATTCGCAGTGCCACACAAGGGATCAATCGCCTCCTTGTAAAGTCCCTAGGACTCATCCAGTACAGTTGTTTGACTCTTTCCAGCTCCTTTTCCATGTTAGGGGCCAGAGATTTTTTTTTACCCACTGAATTGGTCTTTCTTTAGGTAAAATACAGTGTAGGGGTGGAGATTAGGGCAGGAGGGCTGACCTAAGTTGAGGTTCTTAGGAACAATGTAGTATTTTCATCCGTCGTGAATTTCTAAGCTTTCGTCTCACTCCTGGAAGATTTACCCCTAAGAATTCTGAGTTGAGCTGGGGGGCAGAGTGTGTAAGGTGGGGCCACACTGGGGTGGTTTAGTTTTGACCCACCTACCCAACCTTCACCTCCCAGGTGGACCCGCTCCCCAGGGTAAATTCCTGTCAGACATGGTAGTGTGCAGGCATTTTTCTTGGTTCTCTGGAGCTTTTTCTACAGGAGAAAGGCTTATTCTCTTCATGGTGGTGGCTATAAGACTCCGCCAGTAAGGAAAGTGCAGGAACTCCCGGGACCTAGAGTGCCTGCTTCTTGTGTTTCATCATGAGAGAAGAACCAGGTTAGTAAAAAAAAAAAAAAAAAAAGTGTATTTTAAGACTGGACAGCTCCAAATGTCCGTAGGGTTCATGATAAAGACGAACTACAACTTTAAGCAAACATAATCGGTCATGAGGATCTCCAGAAGGAGATAGGCTTTATGGAAGTTCTCGCAATCTACGTAACCATGAGAACCCTATACACAAGAACCCTACAGGAAGAACTTTATGTTTATAACAAAGCTCTATAGTTATAACTTCCCCTTTCATTAATTTCCTTTTCTTTTCTATAAATACTCCTCCATCTTGGCATGCATGCCAGAGTACGCATGAGGCTTGCCACGTATGCATGTGCTGGGTTGCAACCTTTTCCTTTTCTCAAATAAACCATTCTTGGTGACAAAACACCTAGTTGATATTATTTTTCAGTAGACATTCCCAATCCGCCGGAGTATTACAGGTGGCCCCAATGATATGAGGTATACAATAAAAATAAAGTGGCATTTTTACATAGAATGTGAGAAGAAGTGGTGTTTCTGGGAGGCAAATTTAGTCAGAACTGAAAATCAGGACTCATTACCCTCAATCCCAACCCCATAGCTCAGTGGTTCTTAAACATTTCTGCACCAAAAAAAATCACCTTACTCAGCATCATGAACTGGTAGAAATGTAGTAAGGCCATGATGGCCTATCAGGTGAGTAAAAGGGGTCTTTTGAGCAGAATTCCCATTCAATGACTGCTCAAAATTTAGATTTCTGGTGTTATATGTAAATAAAGTTATTTATATATGTAATCACAAAGAGGAACCAACTGGATTGGAAAAAGATGACAGTCATCAAATAATTTTAAGCTTCTGTCTCATTATCAGATTATAATACTTACAGGTGACAATAATTTAAATTTTAAAATAAATCTTCTAATTATGTTTGGAATAGCATAGTTTTATTAAATTGCATTTTCTATGTTGAAAGTGCTAATATCTTAGATGTAAACGTTTAATCTGTATCAGCTTTTATAATTTTTATTGTGGCATTTATTTTTATTTTATAATATACCAAGAGCCTCCCAAACATAGGTGTGATATGGACCTCTCTCAACGTCTGTTGAGAAAGCATCTCAAGAGAGAAGCAAATAAAACATAAACTTTTAAAAATGTTGCTTGGTAGGATTTTAAATATGCATCACTAAACTAGAGTCATTTATTTTGTCTCAGTCTTAGGTTTAGCATGACTGAGCTCCTTCCCAATTGTACCATAGTACAATAGGAATTTATCTACATTAACATGAGAAAAATAACTATCACTCTGAAAAACTGAACCAGAAGAAAGACCTTTCTCTAGTGACCACCAAGCTGAGCTGTCCCTAAACAGGCTGTGATAAAACATTTTTCACCATTAGAAGGTCTGGAACATTGACTTATCATTAACTTACTCTTACTGTGTTTACCATCTATTTATATTCTCTCATTCTCTCTCTCTCTCTCTCTCTCTCTAAGAAAAAATTGATTGTATTGAATTTCACCAGCCTCAACAGTTGCTATCCTAAATTCTTCAGGGTGACACTCTCTCTCTCTCTCTCTCTCTCTCTCTCTCTCTCTCTTTCTCTCTCTGTCACACACACACCCCCCACAACCAGTCCTTCAATTGATATAATTGGTACATCAGTGGTATATGCCATTTTCTGTTTTTTATTTCATGACTTTCAGAATGCTGGTGGGGAACTCATTGCACTGTTTTCTTAGCAAATTCCACAGAGAGAGGTCTATGGTGGATATTTAACAGAGCTATACAGTTAATGGGCTGCTAGGCAATTTTAGTTGTTTTCTGGTGACTTATCTGTAATACTGAGGGAGCTACACAATGTTATCTGTTTGTAAATAATTGGAAATCCTTCCTGAGCTTGCAGGGGGAAACACTTTATGGCTAAATTGAGTTGATTCACCTGGTAGTTCAGTTTTCTTACATAAATCTCCTTGCTGACCTCAAACCAATACCTACCTTTTCTCATCCTTTTTTTTTTTCTCCCCGAAGGAGGAAAAGCAAATAAACAAAACCAGGCTTGTTAGAATACAATAGTTTGTTAAGAGAGAGCTAGATTAGTTGGTGATTAGTGTTGTTTTAATTAAACAAGATACAAAGATGGAGCCCATGGGAGGTTATTTACTTTCCGAAGAAATAAATTTGAAGGGAGAGATTAGCACTGGGCTTCTATAAGGGAAGAGATCTTTGTTTTATAGTTTGGGTGCTCATTGTTTTTCAGGATTACCCTCCATCTGAAGACCAAGGACATTAGACAATTTTTAAACATTTAATTCCTCAGAGTCAATTAAAATAACAATACATTTGTACTGTGCTTTACAATTTACAGAATGCCTTGAGATAGTTGTTTTTTTTTTTCCCCTCAATACTCTATCTAAAAACATCAAACTGGTTGGCCTTTACCCTACCCACAGCAATTACATCACATAATAGCCCCTAGCTGAAATCTTAAGGTTCTTTTAGATGTTTCAATAGAGAATAACAACCTTGAAAAATATTTTAAATGTTTAATTAAAATGCTCCCTCTATTAGCGTACATTTTCCATTGTGCAATTAAAAAAAATCTGCCCCCTGAAAATTGTATCTGGCTATGTTCTGGGTACAATCCAGTGGAAAGGGAAAGAAAGCCAACCTTTTCAGAAGCCTTCTGCTTCCTTGTGACTCATAAAAGCAGGCAGTTGGAAATCGTGGAGACACCGATAATTTTCAATCAGGTATGAGAACGTGCATCCCATTAACCTTCAGAGGGACTCAACACACAAGAATAAATGACAGCTAGAAAAAGGATCCTCCCACGAAGACCCCAGACTGCCTCCAGCATCTCATGCTGTCGGGGAAGGAATGAAGCAGAGCAGTGGCCCACTGGTTTCTCCTGCCTTGAAGAAAGGCTGGGACTCCAATCAGTAGTTTATTTTCCATGAAGAAGAATATTTTAGAGAAAAAGAGAATTAATAAAAGGCTTTTTAAAAATTTAAAATAAGCCAGAGGAAGTAAGTAAGCTAGAATTGGGGTCACAAAAAGAAGAAACCAAACCTAGAAATAAGTGTATTTTGCTGAAGTCACCCAGGAAGTAAATACTCCTCCTTTAGAGAAAATTAGCTTTCAAATAACAATGTCAAGAACTCATTAAATCCATGGCCCAAAGCCCTCCTCCAATGTTTCTTTGCCTCATTCCGATATCAGAAGTTGGCAGTCAATCCAAGGCTGGCAGTCATGGCGGCAGACACATTTCAGATGGAAATATCATTTTGTTTCTAGACACTACAACAAAGGACTTGGCAGTTGGTGAGTAACTCTCCTGCTGGGAGCAGGTGTCTTCCTTTTGACAAGATTGAATTTTATGCAGGAGAGTTTAAAATGGACTATAACTGGTAGCAGGTCAGACAAGTTGGGACTTTTGAGATGCCTTGGCTAACCAGCTCAAGGTGAGGAGCAATGACATGGGAAATGAATGACCTGTTTACTAATGTCATAATAATTCAGCCATTTATTTTGATTGGAACATGTAGTGTTAAGGCTCCCTACTGCAAAGCTGAGGTTCTAGCCACTGAAAGTCTTACTGGAAATTGTTGGTTGAAAGGACAGTAAATTCAAAGGCACACACACACATAGGAAAACATAAACTAGATTTTGGGAAATAATACCATGGTGTGAGCTAGTATTTCCTTCAATACAATATGCACACTTCTAAAAGGTGAGTTTATTACCTTTGAGTTAATATTTTCTGCAAGCTATTCAACACAATAAAAATCTTTAGGATGATTACCAAGACACCCAACAGGAGTAGAATGGTTAAATGCATTTTGTGATATAGTTGCACCATGGATGAACAATTGCAAATGCATGCAACAGTATGGTTTATCCTCATAAGCCAATGATTGAGCAAAAGATGTAAGTCCCTAAAAAGTATATATGGCATCATTCCATTTACAAGTATAAAACAGCAGTATATAGGTAGTGTATGTGCTTAGAAGGCAGCAGAGTGGTTACTTGGGATTGGGGAGAGATGAAGATTGTTAGTCACTGAAAGAAGGTCTGAGGGGATGCTAGTAATGTGCTTTTTTTGGATCTAAGTGTTGCTTACATGAATGTGTTTAGTTTGCGATGATTCATCAAACCACTTATATTTACTTTCTATATGTATATTTTACCTTAATTCAAAACTAAAACATTAAATTCCCCTATTACATAAGATGTCTGGTAAATAAGATCTGAATTATACATTAAAAAATAAGATAAGAATCTACTGAAATGCTGTAGAAAAATAAAATTAGGCTTCAGTTTTATTCTTGATGGATGATGGTGTGTCTATGGCTTAGAGGGTCCTGAATTGTGAACAGACTTAAGACATGAGGCATCTAAAACAAGCAATGAGTGTGTTATGGGTAACTTCAAACACACGTTTTCAGTTCCCTTCCCAGTACAATTCTAACGGTAGCCTACCTTGGGTTAGCCTTAAATTAGAAACACACTCTACATCTGTCTTATGTTGAATGTAAAATTGTGCCTGATATATAAAAATAAATTATTTGAAAAAGGTATATATGTGAGCTTGGAGGACAAAGTTAAATTGAACCTGTTTTCCGCCTAGATTCTTCTATGTCCTCTCGCATGGCTATTTATCTTCCAGACCTTTTCCCTATCAGTGGGTTAGAAGTTGCTACTATAACTTAATTTTTATTAAGTAGTGAATTGCATCACAAGACATGGGTGATAATGAACTCAGTCAGATAAGTATTGGGAATGTTGACGTCTAATTCCAGCTCTTCCACTTTCTTACATTGGGATGTTAGGTAAATCACTTTCTCCCTCAGAGCCTTCAGTTTCTTTATCTGTAGAATGAGCTCGTTGAGATAGACATCCTTTTAAAGATTCATGAATCAACACAAATATGTAGACAAAGGTTTGACAAAGCTAGATATAATGCAGTACAAATATCTCATTGGAAAGTTTTCTCAGATTATTTTATTGAACCATTTATAGGGGTTAAGGAGAAGAAAGGCCCTCAAATTAATTGGATCATGGCAAAGAATTTTCTCACCTACATTATAATAGAAATCATTTCAAATTGCTTTGGGATGGCAATGGAAGGTTCAGAAGTTATGACAAGATTTTTCTTAGACCTCAATCTACCTCCATATTTAGCCATTGCCATTGTTTTCTTCACTTAAAACACTGCAGTTCTAATCAAAAGAGAAGAAAATAGCCGCACAGAATAAAATATGTCAAACCAGAGTGAACTTTGTACTTCAAAGTCAAGGAATTATATCTTAACCTGAAGCTCAGGAGCCCTATAATTATAATAAATCCACCCCATCAGCTTATAACTGGGATTTTAATATTGGGTTGGGCTGCATTCCCATTATCTAGAGGAGAAATGGTTTATGAAGGACTGGCATGTTTAAGGCTAAGGGAATGCTCTCAACCTGAGTAGATATTGAACTGAGCAGTACTATTGTCACAAAGGGGCCATTTTCTACACTATAAATTTTACTTACTTTTTCTAAGACTTAGAATTGGTGTAAGGTACCAAGCTATCAGAGAAGAAAACATAAGTCTTTCTGGGCAAATAATTCAGGGACAACATAAAAAAATCTCAAGATTTGAAATATGAGAAGAGCTGCCATATCAAATTGGTTCAATCCTATTTCCACCTGGCAACTTTGACAACTGACTGCTGCCTGTCACCTATTCATGGAGAACTGAAAACAAACAAACAAAAACAGACATTCGAGGATTAAAAGCCTCAAGCTTGGGACCAGGTTAATGAAAAAAGCTACCTTTCATCGCACTGTGGTTTAATTGTTGGAGGCATTTTCAAAGCATTCCATTCAGCCTGTTTATTACAGTTAAAAAGGGGGGAAGGGCTTTTTTTTCTTTTCTTTTTTGTTAACTGGCTCTGATGCATCTCAAGATGGTAGCCTGTCCATGAGATTTGCCTCCTTACTTCCTTAAAACTGTCTTCTCAGAATTAGAACTATCTCCAGAATCGCCTGTAAGACCCTTGGAATTGACCCAGAATAGTGTTTGTTGCAGGACCTCATAGAATCTCCTAACGCATCTTTTCTGATAGGTGAAGGGAAAGCAACTAAAGATATGGCTTTGACTGCCCTGGATGGTTGCGGTGGTTGTTATTTTTCATCAGATTATGAAACATACAAAAGCATAAAAAGAGGAAGTGTTTTACCTTGTCCAACTTACAATAGCTCGTCAGAGTTTAGTGGGGAAGGGAAAAGACTGTTACTGGCTTATATTTGGATGAAGTAGGTCAATTCTCTCACTTATATAACATAGATTTTGTATGCAAAAAATGATTACAACATTTGACTTGAGATCGGAATTTGTTTTCAATGGGCATTACTTCTAAAGCAATTAGTTTCCCCCTTAGGGTGGGTTATTTGCATTCAGTAACATATTTAAGGCAGTGTAAGTATTTAAAATGTTGGGTAGTATTTTCAGCTTTACATCTGTATATACTTCACTCGTTCATTCAAGAATTGCCAATTTTATTATATGAACTTTTCGTAAGTAATTTCTATATTCGATTCTTATATAATTTCACTTGGGCTCTACTTGGAGTATAGCTAGACTCTTTCGCACTGTTAACGGACTTGTAATTGTTAAATGCGAAGAGATTTGCTCTCTGGCCCTCAGAATGTATTCTTCATTTATAATAATAATCTTCGAAAATGAGTTATGCATGTAAACATTGCAATCGGAACTAATTTCATCTTATCTGATTTCACCTGAACTAATTTCAGATACAGGCTCCAAAGATAACCCATGTAGATATTGTGCAATTCTAAAATAAATAGTACAAATGATACATTACTGAAATGGTAGAATATGTGCGTGTATATTGGAAAGCAGGTAGTATAACTGGTGCCTTAGTTTTGGTTAGAGCAAAAAGGGCTTTCAGTTAAGGAAAAGGAAACAGTATTTGAATGTCATAAGTATGCATACATATTCAGAAGTGCCACTAGGGATGACCCATCATTAAAATATTGAAATGCTTCTTCCTTACCAATTGAAAAATAGCCTTTCCCCATAGCCCTAATGTGGCTGCCCCAGCTCTTCCTAAAGGATCCCAGAACTTCCTCCTGATACAACAATTAAAGGGATTTAACTGGCATAGCAAGGGGCTTCCAGGACACAGTGCAGCATGATCACCTTAATCAGCCTACCTGATTGAATTAGGAATAAGTCATGGTCAGCATGAATAAGTGAATGTGCTATCGATTAATAGCATGGACCTGAATCAGCATTCTGGCTCCACTAATTACTAGCTGGGTGACCTTGGGCAAGTAACTTTACCTTTCTGTGCCTCAGTTTCCTTATCTGTAAAATGAGAATAATAATAGTATCTATCTCACATAATTGTTGATATAATTAAATTGAGTTTATGTGTGTAAAATGTGTAGAACAGGGCCTATGTAAGTGTCAGAGACGACGACGATGATAAATTTGATGAAAACAATGACTGGTCTGAACATGCTCAAAGCCATCTAGCCACGAGGTGAATTTCTGATTAAGTAGGGTGTTTGATACTGAATGATGAGAACTAACCTGATCACATCCTCTCTTTTGGGAATTATGATTACTACCTTCATGGAGATGATGTGTTCTTTGAGTTTGAGCAATATTTCAAACAGTGTCAAGCTACCATTCTTATTCTCCATGAGGCCAAGTGCGGATATCATAAGGATTGCAATAGACCCTCATTATCAAAGTTATTCTGGGTTTGTGTTCTCCATGCTGCCTAAAAAAAAAAAAAAAACATAAATGACACAACTAGATAAAGAAAATTTCTGAACAGTTAAGCTTGTATCTAAGCAAAATGCTCATTATTGGCAGAACATAAATTTTGAGAACAGTGGTTCTCACTCTTCAGAGTGCTGGTCTAGAGTCCTCCTGGCTGCCTGCAGATAGGTATAGTGTGGCATTTTTGATCTGGATGAGGTCCATGGTCAGTCTCAGATTAAAAAAAAAATAAGAAAGAGAGAAAAAAGAAAAAAGATTATGCCCCTTGTGTGTCTATAGCAGCTTCTTTCCAATAGTACATGAGTGTCTTGGAATGGATTCGAAGTGACATTACCACTATTATTACTGGTTTAAATGGAAGTGGACCATAAGGTCCTCAGAGATTAAGGCAAGGAATACTATCTATAGATTGGGCATAAGGAGACTGTGAAAGTGTGGATGAAAGAAAGTACATGTGATAGGCTGGCTTAGGTCCACCCCTCTATTTCCTTCCCATTCTCTACTGAACCCCCAGGAGAAAAAGCCAAAAATAAAGTAAAAGTGTGACTCTGTTGGGGTCAGTAGCAAGTGTCTCCAGAATGTGCCACTCTTGCATACAGATTACTTTGAGCTGAAAAGTATGAAAGCCCAACAAACTCAGGGAGTTTGTCACCTCCTTCTTACCTGCCTAAAGATATTCAGATAGAAAGACCTGCTTCAAAAGAGGAACCTTAGCATATTCACCTTACCATATTTATCTTAGCACATATGAATTAAATATGGTAGACAGGGAGAATCCAAGCAAAAATTTATTTCCTAGATTCCCCTTTGTGTCTCATTATTTTTGGGTGGCACTGGGAGAACTCATTTACCAAATGTTTGCTCTTTTTCATCTATCGATGAATTGCCTACCTCTCCCTCCTTAGTCAAAAATGACATATATACTTCGCTTTGCTTCACTGTCTTTGGAATTTTCATGCTTATGTGAATTCCCTTTGTACACATATTAAAATTTTATTTTCCCCTGTTAATCTGCTGTATGTCTTTTAAATTTTTCAACCAGTCAGAAGAACGAAAAGAGTTGGGGGGAAGTTTCCTTGGCCCTGACAACACTGATAACCATGACTGGAGTGGATCAGAAGCCACTATCCTTGGGGTTGGAGACTATTGAAGAAACCATCTGCCCCATAACTGTCTTTACGCCTATGGTCTATCTCCTCTACTATAACAAGTACGTTCACAAAAGAACGCAGAAACTTTGTCTCGAAGAAGTCCAAAAACTGGAGGACTATTCTAGAAAAATCAAAGTGCATTTTATGGCTTTGTGCCATCACAGAAAGCTGGATAGGAAAAAACTTTGTAGCGAATAAAAGCCAAAAAGCATGTGTCATTCAGACATTCTACCTACACTGCATTCCTTTCTCTAATCACAATCCTTGTATGAAGTGAGATTATATCTGAAAGATGGAAAATAGTGATCTCAATGCACTCAGAATCTTAATAGCATTTTTCCTTTGCCCTGCACCTCTATCTGCACAAGAGTTCTTTGCTAAACTGTAGGAGAAGCACGTGGCTCTGCCATTTATCTTGCTTATATATTTTTTTTAAGATTTCTTAACCTCCAGCGCTACATAGAGAAAGTGTTTACTTTTGATGTGAACAAGAATTATATGTACTGAGTAGTCTAAAAGTACAAGCTCAAATGGAAGAAAAATGCAGGTGCTCTGAAGAATTCTGATCAAGAGAATCTCATTGTGGCACACAACTGTTCTCATTGTTCAGAACAAAATAAGAAAGTAATTTTCTTATTTCCCTAAATTACCAAATATATCAAGGTCAGTGAACCTATGTTACCTCTGATTTGTGCAGAAAATGCTGACAGGAACAGAGTATTGTGAGTAGGGAAGGGAATAGAGTTCACAAATTTTCTTCAATTCAATATGTAGTCTTGAAAACCCTGAACAGATTATCGAACATTAGTCACCAAACTCAGAGCTCTGAAAAGCTGTAGACTCTTACTCCTAAACGTTTTATCCACTGGAATCTTTGCTTCATCAAGAGGCTAAGGAATGAGGCAAAACTGTCAAGAGGACATAAAGATTACCCCCAATTGCTGACAGCAGATGGTGGCTAATGGCAAGTGTTTTTAACAGAGCTTTATTGTTCCAGGTTGAGGCATTAACATGTCACTATGGGGTTTTACTGGCTTTATTTATTTATTTTCTATTTTAAAAAGTCACTTTGTAAAATGACAGTGTGACATGCATTGTAATTTTTGCCAGCACTGAGTTCCCATGTCGTATTTGTCTCATCATTTTCCTGATATGGGGGTGACATTTGAGATCCACAAAAAAAGAGATTGTATTATTTTAAGCCTTGACAATTAATAAGAGAGGCATAAATTCTCCCAAAGCAGAGTGAGAAATTATTCCCCATTTTCTAAGTGATTGCAAGAGCTTTGAAATCAAGTAAATATAACCTGTTTCCACATGTGATGCGGATTTCATACCACTCAATGCAAACAGCCCCAAACCTATCTGTGTTGCCTACAACTGTTTAGTAATCTTAGAAGAAAAAGCTTCTTAACACTTTTATTTCTCTCACTAAGCAACTTTAGTCACTGCAGATTGAAATCTGATTTCTGGGTAATTATCTTTTTGTTTGATTCCTAAATCCCAAGTATTTTGTTGTACTCTAGCAAGTTGTGACTATAGCACAGGGCAGTTGATTAATGCAGACACAAAGGGAAAGCTGAAAACAGAGACCTGTTTTTACACTTTTCTCCCCATCAGAGTCCAAACAAGTTATCAACAGAGGAAAATCATAGCAGATGAGAAACTAGCCTCCCTCTCAGCCCCTCCCCACTTTCTCTAATCCAGCAACCTAGAGAGTCTCAGATGGAGCAACCCCGAAGTGAACACCAGTGGAAAGTTAGGGGACAGAAGCAGCAGCAAGGGAGCACTGCTTTTCCTGAATTTCCATAAAAATATGAAACATATTCCTGGGCTCTACCATATTCCTTCTCTCCTCTCTCCTCTCCCACACATCTTTCCCACCAAATAGTTAAGACATATCTTTGTAAAACTAGATGCAGTAGAGTTGTGATGACAAAGCACATTGGGATTGTCATTAGACTGGTTGGAGGGAAGAGTAGGAAGGATGGTGCTCTTCGGGTATTTTTCTATTTTGGTATGAATTTTCAGAGCATGGACTTCCTAGTAGGGAAATTCTGGAGCAAGTTCTTCATCCTCGCATAGAATCTCCCCCGCTGCACTGGAATTCAGGCCGCCCCCAGACCTGCCTCAGTGCATCCAGGACAACTTCACAGTTGGAAGCCTGAGATCCTTGGCCACCAACTGTTCCCAATTTTAAGGGAAAATAACCAACAAGCAAACAAAACAAAACAAAAGATCAGATTCTTTATCCGGCATCTACTGCTTAGAACTATTGTATTCACTCAGGAAGAGTTAGAGAAAGTCTACCCCACCATTTTTTAATTACAAAACAAGCAGCTCAGCCTCTGCGACTCCGCTATTGCCACGGGGCAAAGGTATCAAGTAAAGATTTCCACATTCCTCCTTCCTCCCTGCAGAGTCAAGTGTCTTGGACACTGTTTGTACCTCAGGAGAAAATTAAAACACACACACACACACACACACACACACACACACACACAAAAACCACAGAATTTTGTACTCTTGATGCAGGCAAGAGCCTCATTACTAATTAAACCATAGCAGCCTGAACGTGGAAACATCAGTTGGTGGGTACCTCCAGCAGCGTTAGAAGGTTCTGTTGAAGTGGATAATGGAGTTTCTGCACCTCAGATAGAATTCTAGAAGTAGTCTTGATGTCATACCATACAGCCTCCTCATTTCACATCCATCATCCCTCCCCCATGAGGCTGTCTGGGAAGCTGGTTCTCTCAAATCCTTTCTGCTCCTGGCCTCTAAATCATATAAAGGCCAGTTGAGGGGTAAGTAAACCAAGACTCTTATAGATTGCTATTGTATCAATTACAATGATTTGGGCTATAATAGAACACCATGAAATATAACAGAAAATCCTACTTTACCTGGCTTAAACAGTAGGGACAATTATGACTTACAGAACAAGAACTCCTACCATAAGTTGACCCTAGGGTGGCTCAATAAAGCAATTCAAGAACATTTTTTATTAGGATCTTAGTTCATTCTTCTTTCCATTATGCCAACCTCAGCCTCAGCACATGGGCCTTATCCTTGGCAAGCACCCCTCAAACTTGCAAGATGGCTTCCAAAACTACAAGTGTCATCGCAAACAACAATGCACTGGCAAATGATAGAGTTGTTTATTATCCGTTGTTGCTGTTGTTGTTGTTGTTTTAAGAAAGATTCCTTTGCCAGAAAACTCTCAACAGATATCCTCTTAATTTTAATTGGCTAAGTCACATGCCCACCTGAGACCCACTTACTGGCTAAGAAAATGAGACTATGGTGATTGACTAAGAAGAATCAGGATTTTCACCAGAGCCATATGAAGAAAAGATAGAAACCTGAATGAAATCAGGGATTTGTGGGCAAAGAAGAGCAAATGGCTGTTGCGTATGTAACTAACATAATTGGCCCAGCTTCAAAAGCCGAATAACCTCCATTTATCTAGTATTCCATGGAATCTTTTAGGAGTACAGCCCTCTCTGCCAAAGGTAGGGCTAAAAGTAAAAGTTGCTCACTTATCCATATTATCTGGTTCCAGTTCTCAAAAGATCAATATTTAAGAATATGTAAGATGATCAAGACAAGAACAAAAATACATACATATTATTTACTTCTCTAGATTTAGTTTTTCACACTGAAAATTTGGGGTTTCAGAGACATTATTTTGATGAGATCACCTTATTTTCAGAATTTCTTTTTCTTCAAAATGTCTAGAAAAGTAATATGCTCCCCTCCCTCCGCTGAATACCTCTGGTTACTGGATGGATGAGTCTCCAGTCTTTTCTAAACTATGATGTGTGACTATCGCCCAGCAGAGGGACTCCTCTGTACTATTAAGGTCCACAGAGTACATATCCATGTTTTCCTCCAGATGGTCACTTTTTCCTGAACCAAAAATTTAGGATGTGGCACAATGCTGACACAGCCACAGCCCATTATCACAGTGATGGCAGATAAAACAAATTTCAATAGAGAATATATTCTCTATATTATATTTTTATATATTATATTTTCAAAATAAATATCAGAATACATAGTGATGGGAGACACATCTCATATTGATGGGAACGAGAGAGCCGATCAATATCAGTGTTTTTAATAAATAAATCCCATAGTTTATATATCCCATACCACACTGTTTGGATGATTTTTCTTGACTACTGAAGCCATAAAAAAAGAATTTCTTGTGTCTGTTTCACTAAACAATAATTATACTTTCTACTGCACAGCAGAGTTTTAGAAATAATTTATAGAAATGGTGAATCATGCTGTGATGGTTAATTTCATATGTCAATTTGACTATGCTGAGGGATGCCCAGAGAGCAGGTAAAACATCACTTCAGGGTGTGCCCGTGAGGTATTTCCAGAAGAGATTAGCATTTCCATTGACCGACTGAGTTAAAGTTTGCCCTTACCCGTGTCAGTGGGCAGCATCCCATCTGTTAAAGACTTGAATAGAACAAAACGCAGAGAAAGGCTGAATATGCTCTCTTTGCTTGAGCTGGGGCATACATTCTCTCCTGTCCTTGGACATGTTCTTGGGCTTTCAAATTCTAACCAATGCTTAGACCATTGGTGGCCCAATTCTCAAGCCTTCAGATTTGGACCTAATTACACCACTGGCTTTCTTAGTTCTCTAGCTCGAAGACAGCAGATCAAGGGACTTCTTGGCCTCCGTAGTAGTGTGAGCCAATTCCTGTAATAAATTTCCTCATATACGTGTGTGTGTGTGTGTGTGCGCGTGTGTGTGTGTGTGTGTGTGTGTGTGTGTGTGTAGTGTATTGGTTCTGTTTCTTTTGAGAACCCTCACTGATACACACAAATCATCCTATGTCTTTTGTTTAGCAAACTCACGTTTCATCAACTTGAATTATTTAGAACATGTTGTATTTTGTGGACTTTATAGGCTATGTTGCTGCAGAGCCAGGCAAGCCTGTAAAATCTTGTTGTGGGAGGAGTTCTGGTCTTGGCAAGATGGCAGATGAAGATAATATGACAGTCCTCCAGCTATAAAGACTTAAAAATATGCTCAAAAATATAACAAAATAAAATGTTTGAATGTGCAATGAACTTGCAAGTAAGAAGAGGAACACCAAGTTGCCTGAAATAGAGATGGGACTGAAACAAGAGACGGAAGCACATGATGGATCAAGGATGCAGGAGAGGGGCTGGGATGGGGGCATCCTAACAGTCTGTGCAGGGATGGTAGACAGGGCCTTTGAACCAAGCGAGAGGAGAGTAGTAACCAAGACTCTGCAATAAAGCTGGGAACTTCTAGTCTGGGAGCCTCTAACTTGTAACTGGTGAATTTAGTTCATTTATAACCATTATGATTATTGATATAATTGACTTTATTTCTTTCATAATATTTGTTCTTCTAATTTACCATATTTTTTCTTTGCCTCTTTTTCCTCCTTAATTGCATTTTAATAATAATTTGTAGGGTCTGTAAAATAAAGGTGCTAGTAAAATGGCAAACTATGTGTTTACACATTATTGTACATGTTTTTACAAGTTTTAACATGTTTTTATATGTTATTGTACATGTAAAAAGATGATTGCAGATGATTGCTAAAATGTCAATTTACTAGACTGTGTATTCTTTGTTTTTTTCTTTCTACCAGTTTAGAAGTTATATATTCATCTCTATTTTTTTCATGATTACTTTTTGAATTTTAGATTGTATACTTATCTCAACAAAGTCTAAAGTTAACCATTTTTCTCCAAATTAATCTAAATTCAATACAATTACAATAAAAACACCAGCAGGCTTTTTTTTGGAACTTAACAAGTGTGCATTAACAGTTGTGATTTGACTCTAAATATGTATAGGGAATAGCAAAAGACCATGAATAGCCTAGATAATTTTACAGATAAAGAAGAAAGTAGGAGAATGAGAAAGGATTCACTTTCTCAGATAACAAGACTTACTCTAAAGTTAAAGTAAATAATGATATTAGCACAGTGAGAGACAAACGGAGCAGAATAGAGAGCCTAGAATCTCTTTCTTCTCTCCTTCCTTCTTCTCCCTCTCTTTCTCTTCCTCTCCCCCTCATTCACACACACACACATGCACGCACGTACACACACACACACATGCACATGCACATGCACACACGCACACAAGACAATATTGGTGTTTGAAAAACATGGCATTTTAAGACAACAAGGAAAGAATAGTCTACTTAATATATGACATTAGGACAATTAGATATTTAAAAAGAGAACTATATTTTTAACTCATTTCGTGAACATATATACACATACACACACTATTAAATACAGACTTAAATGTGAAAAAAGCAAAACCTAGCGTTAAAAAAATACAGACGAATACTAAGATTGTAATGGAAGAGAATTTTATACTAAAATGCAAAATAAATGTTATAAAGGAAAACACTGAGAATTCTATATTAAAAATTAAAACCAATGCATGATAAAAAGCATTTTAAAAGTTGAGAAATACCTGAGATAACATGGATGGACTTTGAGGGCACTATACCAAGTGAAATAAGTCAGACAGAGAAAGACAAACACTGTATCATCTCATTTTTATGTGAAACTTAAAAAAACTGAATTCATAGAAACAGAGGGTGGAACGGTGGTTACCAAGAGGGCAGGAAGAGGGGAATGGGAGAAATGTCAGTCAAAGGGTACAAATTTCCAGTTATAAGATGAATAAGTTCTGGGGATCTAATGTATATCACGGTAGCTATAGCTAACATTACTGTATTATATACTTGAAAGTTGCTAATAGAATAGGTTTTAAATGTTCTTACCATATACACAAAAAGAAAATCATGTGAAGTGATGAATATGTTAACTAACCCTATGGTGATAACTATTGTGCAATATATAAGTGTATCAAATCATCACCTTGTACACCTTTAACTTACACAATGTATATGTTAATTATATCTCAATAAACTGAAAAAAAATCTTTTTGAAGTTGGGAAATATGTTCTAGAGTGGGAAAAGACTTTGCAGTCTCTTTTTAACAGGCGCAAAATTAATATCTAAAAGGGATCTTACAAATTAATTACAGAAAAACTATAACCCAATAAAAAACACAAGAGCTATGAAAAGGCAATTCACTGCAGAGGAGATGAGAATGACTAGTAAACATGAGAATGTGCTCAATTTCACTAAAAACCAGAGAAATGAATATCAAAGCAAACTAATTAAACAAAAATTCACATTTGTCACACTGGTAAAAAATTGCTGTCAGATAACACTGAGTTTGGGGAAAATGTGGAGAAATAGGAATGTCTATATCTTGCTGGTAAATATAAACATGTTTACAGCAATGTTGGAGAACAGTTTGTCAATAATTAGAAGGTTCCATATGTGCTCACCCTCCACCTGTGGAGGTCTTCCCTTGGAAAGTCCCCATGTATGCATAAGAAGGCACATGTAAGGACATCACTGCAGCACAGTGAGCAAAAGATGAAAAGAAAAAACCACCACATTGTCCATTAGCAAAAGAAGAGAAGAATAAAACAAAATTTATTAATAGAGTGCAGCACCATAGGGCAGTTACAATAAACTAGATCTAATGTGTCAAAAAACAATGCTGTGTCCTAGGGATCTACCCAAGAGAAATGAAAACATCCATCCACACAACATGCACATGAATGTTTGTAGCACTATTGTTCATAATAACCTACTCACAGAAGACTAGAACCAGCTTCCTCATTCATTGAGAGAGAATATCAACCAGTCCTCGAACTTCTAGAGACTTGACGTCATACTAATTACTTTTTCCTTCAGGATGATCGAGAGAAGAGTCTAAGAAATTATTTGTAGACTATTGTTTTTTAATAATACATTGTCTCAAAAGTGTCTGCATTTCGTGAAAAATAAATTTGAGAAACATTTGGCGTTAAAAAAAACCCATATATCTGTTAACTGATGAATAAATAAACAAATTATGATATACCCATATAATAGAATATTGTAACATGGACGAACCTTAAAAATGTTATCCTGAGTGAAAGTAGCCAGTCACAAAAGAGCACATATTATATGATAGCAAATCTATAGAGACAGAAACTAGATTAGTGATCATTTGTGACTGGAGGCAGGGAAGGATTGATGGAAGAATAGAGAGTGATAGCTAAAGGGTACAGGGTTTTGTTTTGTTTTTTTTCCAAAGCAATTATATGTTATAAAATTGATTGTGGTTATGGTCGCAAATATCTATGAATATACTAAAAATCATTAAATTGTACACATCAGATAGATGAGTTATATATTACATGAATTATATCTCAATAAAGTTGTTTTAAAAAAATGTAGTGTAGTATAACATTTAGGTAAGAAAACAAAAATTGATATTGTTTGAGTACATATACACATAGTAAAACTTCAAAATATGCATTGTGGTGATACAAATTAACTTCAAGGTACAAGTTGACATTTTAGAGGGAAGGAGGAGGACAAATGGAAGAGTACATGAGTGTATCTACAACATAGTATTTCTTTTTAAAAGGCATAGCAGAAGAAATATAGAAAAATGTTAATATAACTTTATTTTTGATAATTCATACATAGCTGTTATTGTATTATTTTCTGGGTTTAAAATCTTTCATAATTAATTTTTTAAAATTTAAAACAAAAATAATTCTTATAGCTTATTAAATTCATTGAAACAAAATTTAAACTTTCAAGGATGAAATGAAGTATTTTAAACCCTTGTTTTGATCTTGTAGACAACGAATCCATCTTCTTTTTCTCCCTTTGACTATGTTTTATAATTGTAAAGGATGGTCTCAAGTAATAGGTATTTGAATTTATAAAATGAGTTTTGCATGAATCACACACATTTCAAATGAATGTTATATAATTTTAGCAACAGAGAACCAAAAAATGATACTTAATGTCAGTTTAGAACAGATTTTTGTTATCCCTTGAAGAATAATATGAATTAAATCATTCTTCCCTATGATAACATGATAGCACATTTTAGCCTCAGTTTGCAAATGGGTCACGTCGGATTGCTTTTCCAAAATGTAGATTATTAGATGACAATGGTGGTGGTAAGAGAATAATAAACATTTGGACATTTTTGAAAGTGCAAAAGAGTTGGGAGTCTCTTTACATTCAATCTGTCAAAACAGAAACTTGTTGGTTTTGAAAAATGTAAATGTTTTATAGTCCAACTAAATCCAAGTTTGAAATGTGAAAGGCACATAAAAATCAGTATCGTGCTCTCATCTCAGAAAGGATCTTTTTTATTGCAAACTATAAAATAGATTCAGCTGCTCTCATCCTTCTAAAATGACATATTAAACCAATATCTTCAATGTTCCGAAGATATCGTGAATACAGCAAAGTAAATGATATAAAGTTGTGCTGTACAATAAAAGAAAACTAATTGCAAAATGCACATCATTTCAGGATCATTTTTGTCAGAAAATGGTAGGAATCGCTTTGTAGATCTTGTTTGGGGAAGTATTTACAGCCAGTCTCTGGAGTGTCTGGAATCACTGATATAAGATGCTGGCAAAATTCACTATGCTTACTGGCTTAGCTGACCATCATACCAAACAGGAAAGATTTTTATGAAGGAAAGTCTTTTAAATATGTGGCTGACTGCTAATAGATGAAACCAATTACCCAAGAAATTAAAATAAATAGATGGTTAGTCATCACTGCCTGGATATAACAGCCTGTTTGTGACTAGGACTTCTTCCTGCAATATACCCTCTGAGGACAAATACCCAAGTTCTAAAGAAAATTAATAACTCATAATTTCTTTCACTAGAAATTACACTTGATGGACCCTTTTTCATCTCTGTAATCTACCAAGATTGTAGTTTATATGGAACTTTAGCATACTCTGTATGTGTTCCTTGAACCAACCAGTATGAAGTCAATTCTTATTTTCCTGAACCATTTTCAAAAGTTTTTGAGCAATCAGCTTGGCCATTAAATCAATCCGATGAGTTCTTAAAACAGCCTGAAACATTGGATCAAGTATATTTGGAACTAATGCTTAAATCACATGAACATTTCCCTGATCAACGAATTAATAGAGCAATCCCAAAAGCCTGAGTAATTTGTTTCAGATGTAGTACATAAAGGTATTGGAATCATTCATACGTTTATGATGGACATCAAATTTGTATTATGTCAACGAAAAAGCAAAGAGGAATGGAATTTTTTAATGTGTGTGGAAAGTTTCTGGAAAAAGTCTCTAGGTTGGCAACTTGAGAAGCAGAATTCGATATCCTTTCAAAATAACCATTAGTTAAAATTTAGATATTATTTAGAAACGCCGTTTCCTAAAATGTGTTTGTGCTCATACAAGTCCCAGGAGATGCTACTAAAATGGGAAGAGGGCCAAAGAAGAGGAGCTTTGTGTCAATTTTTTTTTCAGGAAACAGCATATTTTAGCCTCTTTTTGGAGAGTCCCTGGCTATGTGTATTTCCGTATTAAGGTTTCTGAGAAGTCCTACAACAAAGAAAACTAACCCTAATTCAGCATCATCCATATTTATTTGATTAATGAAACTTATTTGTGCCTAACACTTATTCCACACAATATATATTCAAAAACACCAATAGATACTAATCTCTCTCTTATGGATAGAAAGTTTGAACAATGTACCCAAGATGACATGAGCATTTAGTTGAAGAGTTAGGAGTCCTGAATCCTAATCAGGGATACTTCCTGGGATAATCTAATAAAGAGTAAGGTCATCTAAATAATACCCCCCAAATTATACAAAATTTTTAAATAATAAAAAACAGTAATTTAGGAATTATCAAGAGACCTAAGAATATTTAGATTTTGTCCTTCTCTCTGGTTTAGGAATAGATCGATAGTGGATAGGACAAATCAGGTAGAGATTCCACACTATACATCAGATAACATTATCTCACTCTGCTTTAAAGCAAAAGTCCCTCTCCGTTTCCCTCTACTTTCTCATTATCCATATTAATACTGCAGCTCTAAGCTCAACTCACCACCAAAAAAAAATTGTTTTTAATAAAAAATTGGGCTGAGATCACAGAGACAGTGATGAGACTGAGATTTTGATAACCCAGAGGGTTCTCTTCCTTACGTCATGCTTCCAATTATACATCAGCACTTGTGGGAGACCCTCAGGAAAGTCCCTGTCTGTGCCCGAGACCCTCTGACTTCAGCATGTAACCATTTTTCCTTCCCGTCAGAAGCGGATAGAATTAATAGACTATGACAATTGCCTATTGTTCTAAGCAAGTTATGCCATGATCCGTATGCCTCTTTCCCAGAAGATGGACGGCAGAGTGCAATGAGGAATGAGAATGTGTAATGTCTGCAACTTTCTTGTTAAAAGTGCCTCTTTGTTTGGAAATTATGCTAGCTTGACTTTCTGTGTTCTATTAGATGGTATAAGAATCTCGATCCGCAGTGTCCCTGATAAAATTAGACTCATGATTGGGTGTCACCAAGGTCTCAGGATTTTCTGCCTTGAGGAAGCATAAAACAATGTTCAGAACATCTCCTCCCTTAAACAAGGAAGTTCTTCAGGCCTTCAGATACCCTGCTACAGAGCTAGGCACCCCATTTGTCACCTGTCCATCCACTACAGAGAGTCAAGTCAGCTGGGACTCAGAAACATTCAGGTTATCAAAGAACCCATCTTCAGGCAGAGGACTAGAAACTGTGTGAGTAATATCTGACTTTTTTTTTTTTACCTTAGTCTTGGCTAGCTTAATTTTTGATGGGGAATAAAAGTTAGTGACGCACTTTGGGTTTCTCTGAAATCTCGATCTCATTTTAGATGATCTGGACTCAAAAAGATATTACCCCAAATTCATGCAGTTTCTAAGTCAACATAATTACACTTTTTCACAGTAATTAGTTACATACTTTATGCTTCTGTTTTAATAAACAGTGCATTTTTTTTATGGGGAAAAGTCTGATTTGTGGATATCTGCAAATTTCAATCATTAATGCTCATTTATCCCTTGCACTTGCAAAAATTGCCTTCCTAGAACTCCAGAAAGAACCTAGGAAGGTGGAATAAAATAAACTATTATGTTTTTAGCACCCATCATGTGTTAGTCACTTTGCAAGTTCTTCCATATATTATTATGACCAACCTTAGAAATGTAGTCTTCATTGTCATTACTATTACAGATGATGAAACTGAGAATCAGAAAGGATCATTTAGTCTATATAATCAGCATTTATTCCCTACAAGTTTAAAGGAGGAGAAGGAGGAGAAATAAGAAAAGAAATTAAAGAAGCGGAAAGGCTAAAATAATCTAAACCCTGATCCTCAGAATGTGGCACACATCAGCATTACCTAGATGCTTGTTAGAAATGCAGAGTCTTAGGCCTCTCCTGAGTCAGAGCTCTTTGAACAAAATCCCAAGTGATTTGTATGAACTTTATTTATTATTTTTTTTATTTTTTAATTTTTTTTAGGCGAGGCAACCCTTGGTTTGCAAGGACCCTGCAAGGACCTTGCAAGGACCTTGTCAGTTTACAATCCCTTATTTTTTTATTTTTTATGCCTCCAGCACCTGGTCTTCCTAGGTGGTCTCCCATCCAAGTACTAACCAGGCCTGACCCTGCTTAGCTTTCAAGATCAGATGGGATTGGGCTTGTTCAGGGTAGCATGGCCATAGATGATTTATGTGCACTTTAAAGTGTAAGAAGTGGTGTCTACCTAATTAATCCCTGACCTAGAGGGATGGGAAAGGAGAGAAAGAAGAAAATCTCTATAGGCAAGATAGAGAGCAATGAAGTTGTGAGAAATAAAAGGATAAAGATCTTGAAGGCCATTATGTTGTGGCTGGGAGATGAAGAGGGTGGTTGGGAAGGTAGCATTTTAATGATTTTTTCCCTGTGGCTTTTAAATTAGATCGCCTTTTAATGTTCTTCAGGAGGATACACTACATTTTTAAATTTTATTTTCAATTATTCTTGATTTCTGGTGTGACCCTGGCCTTTCACTGTACCATGAAGCTGCCCAACTTTCAAGTAGGTTGTCACCTAATCAAGGTTGTTGAGCTTAATTGAATTTAAAGGCTATTTGTGATTTGCTGATCCTGCAAGAGGAGAATGGGTGCTCATGTCTTTCCCTCTCTTCCCTCAATTTATTTGGTGTGAGATATTTGGCCCTAAAAAACTTAATTTACTTAGAAAACTACATAGGAGTCAAATTCGAGATGGCAAATAGGGGCTCATAAACTGCTCAGAGTCTAGGGAGCCATGTCACTTAGCTTGTCCTCCTGTTTCCGAGGGGTCTCATAGAGCCTTGTTACTCAACATGCAAGTCAGTGGACAAGCAGCATTGGCGTCACCTGGGAACTTGTTAGAAATGCAGCATCTAAGCCTCTTCCTTAGGCCCACTGAACCAGTATACACATTACTGTGATACTCAGGTAATTCATGTTCACCTGAAAAGTCTGACAACACTACCTTAGCAGTTTTCATATATATTTTTTTATAACTTCTTTCCTCAAATTGATCTCCCCTCCTGTCTTACTTAAGTCTGTTCAAGCTGCTATAACAAAATACCATAGACTGGGTGGCTTATAAACAACAGAAATTTATTTCTCACAGTTCCAAACATCTGAGATCAGGGTGCAGCTTGGTTGGACGAAGGCCCTCTTCTGCATTGCAAACTTCTCATTGTATCCTCACATGGTGGAGAGGGGAAGGGAGATTTGTGGGCTCTCTTTTATAAGAAAACTAGTCTTACTCATGAGGCCCCTGTATCATGAACTAATCACCTCCTAAAGGCCTCACCTCCTAATCACCTTGGTGGTTAGGTTTCAACATATGAATTGAAGGGGGCACATTTAGACCATAAGCTCTCTCTCCCAAACCTGTCTTAGGCACACACACAGGGACACGGTTAATTTTTGGCATATTTTTCAACAAATATCTCCCAGGCCAGACCTCTCAAAGTGCTTGAAGAGAGAGTGTAATTTTGAACAGATGCCAAGTGCAATTTTTGGCACAGGTAGAGTAAAAATCCTGAATTATCTCCTCCAATTGTGCTGGAGGGCAAAGGAATGTTACCTTTTCTGGGTTTTGCTTACTTAATTATAAAGCCATTTATGCCATGTCTGTTCCAGCAAATCCGAGTCCGAATTTTGAATCTAAATATAAAAGATTTTACTCCTATCTAATTTGGACCCTTTGGAATTTTCAGAGTCAATATCTAGTTTGGTTTTAGTGATTCTGATAGGAAAGTCTTCTTATCGTGGATACACAGAAAATGTCAGGCTTTACCATATGACCCAGCAATTCTACTCCAAAGCATATACTCAAGAACAATGAAAATATTGATCCACACAAAATCTTGTGTATGAATGTTCATAGTGGCATTATTCATAATAGATCCTGAATGGAAACCACCCAAATATCCATTAACTGAAAAATGGATAAATTAAATGTGGTATATCTATACAATGGAATGTTATTTAGCCATAAAAAGGAATGCAAATTACTTATGTGTGCTATGATATGGAAAAATCTCAAAAACATTACACTAAGTAAAGTAAGCCAGAGACTAAAGGTCAAATATTCTATGATTCTATTTATGTGACACACCTAAAAAAGGCAAATCCACAGAGACAGAAAGTAGATTAATAGTTGTCAGGAGCGTGGCTTGGGGAAGACTGGAGAATGACTCCTACCAGGTAAGAGATTTCTTAAAGCTGTGTTGAAAAATTGACTATGGTGATGATTGTACAACTCTGTGTGTATACTAAAAAAGCCACTGAAATGTACACTTTAAAAGGATGAATTTTACTCTATGTGAATTATATCACAATAAAGCTGTTTTTAAAAATGACTATCAGTAAAACAAGAGCAGCTCCATACATGAAGTGGAAGTCTGCTGGAGGGTTGTATGCAGCCCCTGTTCAGGACAAGAGACAACGAGAGATGCATCCCTATGGGCATCAACTTTCATCTCACAGGCCCCAGCGTGGGTAGCTGAACTTGGAAGATGCTTCTTGGCAACCAAGATCCCAGAAGTGGAGGCGTTCTTGGAGTAACACTCTCATCTCGCACTGAGGCAGGTATTTCTGACACCGATCACTTTTTTTTTCCAAAATAAATCTCACTTAGTTTTTCACTAAGTCACTTTGCCATAATTAGGTGTCTAATGTGGTAATAGTAAAGAAGCTAAGCATTTTTGGAAATTTGCTATGAATTCTCCTGTTTCAAGTTTAGCTTCAGCCACCTGTGGGAGTTGCTAGACCTTGTGAAGATGCTGCTCCCCAAGTGATTCAGTCCTATGTTGTAAGGTAGGTGCCATTACAGAATAAAAATTAGGGCTAAATAACTTGTGAGTCCTAGTGCAAAATGAAAATGCAGGGTCTTTTGTTCATAAATAAGAATTTCAAAAAGGTGACAGCAGAGCATGTACCTAGACCTTCTAAGTGTGAGATCCTGTATGATGGCACAAATTACACACCCATTGAGCTGGCTCTGTGTAGATACAAAGATGAGAGAGTGAGAATGCTCATTCTTATGAGCTTGAAAATAATTTTATAAGCTTTATTGGATATTCTACTTCAAGTTAATCAAAGCTGTTTCAAAATGACATATTTCTAGGAAGAGCCTAGAGGTAATAGTATGAAATATAATCTGATTTTTAAGGAACTCACCCAATATTTCATTAAAATAGTCATTTCAAAGGCTTTAATTTGCCAATTATTTTATTTTACCTCCAAACATTATTGTGATGTTGAAAAAGACAAAACTTTAGCATACATAGGGAAATTGTCACGTAAAGCGTTTTAGGGAGATATTTACATTTCTGCCAATTCTTTTTGTAGTAAGCTACTGCATGTATGATAGTAGTATGGGGAGACTGTATATTAATTTGCAATATTGACATACGATGTATTCATAATGATAACAGTAATAAATATGTTATCAAACTTTACAAATACCAGATACCGTGATAATCTCTTTTTTATAGTGTTTGATTTTCATTCTAAAACTGTCACCCAAATCAATCATTTGTGCTCTGAGAGGTAAATACTTATCTGTGTTAAATTGTGTGTATGTGTATGTGTGCATGTATGTGTGTGTGTTGGTAGAGCACAAGTCTAAATTAGCTTCAGTTACCAGTAATTTTATTTTAACAGAAATATTTTATGTAACCAGTTCCAAAAAATGCCCAAAATTGACCACTTATTATATTGTGAACCTAAAATGGCCTCCTGCTTCAGAGAGGCAGCACAACATGATGGTGACAAATGTGTACTTGGAGGTCAGAATGTCTGGGTTTCAATCTCAACCATACTGCTCACTAGCTATGTGACCTTGATCAAGTAAACTACCCTTTCTGTGACTTGGTTTCCCTTCTTATAAAATGGAAATTACAATAGTATTCACCATAAGGATATTATGAGGACCAAGTAGTGTATTATGCTAGTGTTAACTGTTGCTGTTACATAGAAAGTCAGATCTTAACATCATAGGTTATTAGTTGAGACTGTCCACTAGTGTTGTTCCTATGTACACAGTAAGTATTGATATTTGGCTAGATAGTATTTAAGTACAATGCATGATGGTTCTCCAAGAAACAAAATAACCAACGACCAGGGAAGAATGAATAGTGGAGAAGTTATGGGGCTGCAGAGGCTGACTTCTGGACCAGGAAGAACAGATAAAGGACAGTGTCAAGCTCTTCTAAACAGTGTTTAAACCAGTGTCAATCTCAGTCATGATTCCAATGACAATTGGCTTCTGAATAGCTAGCAAGGGACAGTGACCCCAAATCCAGAGAGCAGAGTAATCTAGGAAAATAAAGAACCATCCTGCAAAGCTCTCTCTGGGGCTCAGCCAAGGGGCTGGTTTCAGGGGTAAAAGTTCCTGTGGACGACGAAAGGACACCAAGAGTAAGGCAGAGTCAGTCATAAAGCTCCGAGTCCAGGAACCTAGAAACCCTAGCCCTAGCAGGGCAGGGAGCCTGGCAGGAGGCAAGCTGTATTTTGGAGAAATCTGATTGCAGGCCTCACTCCAGGGGCACCAGTCTGTCTAGATCTGATTAGTTGATAAAAAACAATGTTAGGAATCTTGCAGGTATGACTGGGCCAGGTCTGTAATGGCATAAATCTAAGTGCAAAACTCCTGGCAGAGAAGAGATATAGCTGTGGACATACTTTCACTCTCCATCTGGACGGGCAAAGAACAGGACCAAGAGGGAGACTACAAGTGTGAGATTCAGTGGTCCAGCTGTGAGAGGGGACCCACAGGCAGAAGAAATAAGATGGAGGCAGCACTGCCAGCCCAGCTCATTTGTTACCTATGCTCACCTGACCTAAAGCCTCAAGTCAAATCCCTGTGACCCTGTGAGCCCTGTGCGTTGTGGTCCCCTGGACAAGAATGGCCTCTCTATTCTTTTTCACTAAGAAGAACTGCACTTGCTTTCAAGGCCAACCTGAGATTTCACACAGATCATGTGTTCACCTTCTTTGTTTCGTCCCTTCTTTGAAAAGTCCTGTTGAGTACCTGATAGTGATCTTGAAAGGCTGTAGGTAAGAAAAGAGATGGTGGCTCCACAGCTGATGCCAAATATTCTTGAGTTTCATCAGTCATCTTTGAATCTCTCTTTGTTCTCTCATAAAACCCAAAGCAACATGTTGAGTAATCAGTCTTTCCCCATCTTCACATTTGCTTTGCATTCTGTAGGTTGTCTTTATGTTACTCTCTTTACATGTCAAGGTAGAAGTTAATTTTAGCTTAATGCTGTTTATATTAAAATATTGTGGAGAATTGGAAGGGTACAACTGGAAGAAAACATAATGTAATTTGCCCTAGACCTGAATCTCTGAAATGCCCTTAGCTATATCTTTGTACATTGGGCACATAGTAGGAATTCCAAAATTTTTGTTAATAAGTGGATAGATTAAAACAGGGGTCCTCAAACTCTGGATCAAGGACCAGTACAGTCCATGGCCTGTTAGGAACCGGGCCGCACAGCAGGAGGCGAGCAGTGGGCAAATGACCAAAGTTTCGTCTATAGTTGTAGCCTCTCCCCATCACTGCCTCAGCTCCACTTCAGATCATCAGGCATTAGATTCTCATAGGAGCACTGGTCTCTGGTGCCAAAAAGATTGGGGACCACCAAATTAAAAGATTCCTATTAATATTCTGAATTTGCAGTGGGCTGTCTAATGTCTAAGAGCTTTGTTAAACAAGAGAAGAATCAGTGTATTAGGGTAATACATTTACATAATGAGGTTTAAAAAATGCTACTACATCTTCGAGCAGAAATTACCCTTTTCTTGGGTGCTATGTCATAGTGCCATACTTTGACATAAGTCTAAAGGGAGAGGCAGAGGGGAAAAGATTCAAGACCCTGATGTAAGAAGGAATCAGGAGAATGGGAGCCCTTGGGTAAAGCACATCTGAGGCATATAAATGTATATTTTTAATTCCCAAATTGCTTAGACAGTTTACCCACATGCTCATGCCACCTTAGGTAAAGATCACGCCCCATACAACAAAGGGCAGGCAATGCTGAGCACATCCACTAACTTCATAGTGACAAAATGAAAAGTGACGGCAGCATCCTGAAAGCTTTCTGAACTGACACATTAAAATCCACCTATTAGCAACAGCTGAAATGGGGGGGTGGTGAGAAACAATCTGAGTGTGATATTTTGCGAGCAAGTTTTAGCAGCCTGCTTCTCAAAAGCAGAATGTGTTAAAAATGCTTGTGCTTGAGGCTTACCTCAATGAGTCAAACCCGAGGTCATGAAGAATAACTTTCAGGAAAGTTAGGTAACTTCTGCAATATCAGCAATTTAACCTTCTAGCCTCAGAAGTAGCAAAGAACATTTGGGGTTCAATAAAGTGATGACATAAAGGAAAATACACATATTGTTTTTAATGAACGATAGTCAGCCTGGGGTGGATATCTGTCAGTCAATAGGTCGGAAATGATATCAGCTCCCATGCTCCAAGTGAAAGATTTGAGAATTTTATGAGATGTGAAGACTCTATTTGATGTATAATGAATACATGTGGGAATTAAACCAGGGAATGAATTGAAATCTGTTTTTTAAGTCCAGCTGGACTGTCTTTTGCTGATGCCCATAATTATGGTCCTAATGGTTTCTGTTTATTCTTTACCTCCTAAAGTGCAGATTTATTGGCATGTTCCATTACTGTCAGAAGTGAGGGCTTTGAGTTAGCCAATATCATTGCCCTCCACACATGCTGTGTAGATTTTAGGATTTATAGAGAAATGAACTATTCATGATTTTCTTCTTTTTACGTATGTGCTCTAATTTAGCATGGTTTTCCAGGGATAATAGTTTAAAATCATTTTGTGTTTCAGAAGGTTAATGATATACTCTAATGAATGACTCCAATATCTCCCATGAAATTATTAAATCATTGACAATGGAGATATTTGTGCCTAAGAATATATAATGTGTTAATTAATCTAGTCAATAAATATCTAGTCATTAAGAGAGGCATAATGAAATCCCCATGTTGTAAATCCCTAGACACATCTGTGCAAAACCAGAATATATAAACATCATCTTAAATGCTCATCAGCAAACACCACATACCCACACAGGTAAAGGCAAGGTGAACAGAGTTAGAGTAGTGAACAAAAACATCCACAAAAAATCTAGAAAAATTGTTTGTACGAGTACTGTAGATATGCCAAAAAAAATAGCTCAAATTCCCTGAGCCAGGCAATTTTAGGTGGAGTCATCTCTTGACTTTTGCTGGGAAAATCTTAGCTAATACCAGCAGTCACATTTTTCATCATCTTTTTTTTTTTTTTTTAGCAGGAGCAGCCATTGGTCATGCTTGTTAGTCAATGACATCAGGCTTGCCCAGAGCTACTAGCATGCAAATTCCTCTCTTATACAATACACCACAAACACTCACAAACCTTGTAACATGATTTAAAGAAAACCATTGACCTTCCACTCTCTTGTTACCTTTCAAATATAGCTTCTTGCTTCTCTCTCTGCAGCATTCAGAATGGATCAGGACATTCTCATGTGTAAGTATACACTAAGGCTTAGAGAATCACAGTCCCATAATAGTGTAATAAAAAAAGCAGACATAAGTACATTTCCAGCTAACAGTACTGTGACCCTTGTCTCCTGGAGACCATGCACATCTGGATCACTTATAGCTGGACTTGGGCAGCTAGCTGTGGATGGAAGAGGCTTAGAAAGTCACTCTAAATCTGTCTTCTTAATGGGGTATATTAATTTCATCTAATATCTTAGTCAGGGATTGTTTTGTGCACAAAACAAAAATTCCACTCAAAATAAATTAGGCCAAGCCCTAATTTCATTGACATTGGCCTCTCCCAGGAGTCAAAAGGTAGATGTGAAGAACTGAGGCTGCTTTTCTGTCTTCAAATGAACTCCATGGACTTTGAATCCTCTGTTCTCTTTTCTTTGCAGACTGAGAAGCTTCTCCACTTCTCCAAACCTTCGGCTTGCATGAGATTTTTCCTGGCCCCAAATCCACATGACTTCAGTCCATATGTCCTCCAGTATGTAATCTTGGTCTCTTCGGATTGTGTCAACTTTAGAGGTTTAAGTTTTTGGCACTGACTACTGAATCAAATTGAAGATAAAATTTGAAAATACATTATCACCCACTTCATTTTGTATAAAAGTTAATGTCCTGAGCTTGTGGAAATTCTTTTAAAATATCTTCTTCCATTTTCATCAATCTACTTCTGTAAGGTTGGTTTCTCTACTATGAGTGCTGTTAAAAGAAAATATAGACGGTTTAAATACAAGTTATCCTCTGTAAGTAGTGTCATCGTCAATACAACCGAGATTAAATTACTTAACCAAGAAGTAATCTCAGTAAAAACTTTAAATATTGATATACATAATGCTCACTCAAAACAGGTATGCACTGTGGAGAATCACTATTGGAACCATAAATTTTGTTTAGCTATGTTTATGGGACAACTAAAAGTTACAAGTGTAATAGTGATTCTCTATATTAATTGCCTTTATGTATATTTCCAATGAACAATGTGCATAATTTTTGTAATTCTTTTCTTTATTCCCATAGGCTATGTTTGTCTTGTTTATATTGAAAAGTAATTTTATGTCTGCAAGATCTAATAATAAAAATTTGGGTCTTATAGTTTGTATATCCTTTTTCCAATTTAATTTTTGGTAATTCATTTTTATTGCATTTTACAACAATATTGGTCCATGGCAGTTTGGAAAATAATGAAAACAATGTGATCCTTCCCAATAAATGGCCTGAAAGGCATTGCTCTAATTTGGTCCCTTAGAGAACCAGTTCAAGATCCGCAGGATGAACCTATTAACTCACCTTAGACAAAGTGTTCAGCACTGGTCCAAAGAGTGGGTAGAACACTGGCTATCAAGTTATACAAGGCTGGTGTTGGCTTGGAAGTCAAGTCCATAGACATATTCTTTGTCCGTTTCATTAACTTCACTCTCATTATTCTTTATTTATCATGATGAAACAAAATTATCAATAGTCTGACCACCAATTTCAAATTCATGCTCTCTGTAAGGCTTCCCTTGGCTTGATCACTGGGAAAGGTATCCACACTCTACCAAAAAAGTGAAAAGGCCAGCATATGTCAATGAATAGAAGAAATAATGTAAAGAATCTCTAAAGATGGTCAGAGGATGTAGCACAGATGCTTAGAGAGCCTAACATAGTATATACAGTTTTTCCCCTGCCGTACATAGACAATGTGAGGCTAAGTCTCAACAAGAAGGGACGGTGCTCAAAAAGGAAGTTAATTATTTAGCCAACATGTACTAAATACCTATTATGTACCATGCTCTGTGCTATGTTCCATGTTTAAAAAAACAGAACACTGTTGCTCCCTTTAAGAAGTTCAAAATCTACTTAGAGAGAAACAATAAAATATGGTGAGTATGTAGGGTAGACATGGAAATACACCACCTAGATTCTCCTTCCAGGAAAGACTTGCTGCTCAGCTGTCAGCTCCTTCGGAGTCATCTTCAGCTATGAAGAGCTATCTTGCCCAAAGTCTGGGGCACACACATCCAATGATCGAGTCAGAGATTTATAAAATTTCAGCCACTTTGGCCCAATTCTGGACACTTTGATGGGCACTGTTCTCTCCAGATGTCCTCACTAGGTTGGCTGAGGTTTTATCAGATCCCCGTCGCAGCTTGATGTCTTTACCCAGTCCTGCTTCCTCCATTTTCTATCCAAAAATGTTGACCCTGAATATACATCTTATATCCCAAATATCTTGTACACATATATGCATTAGTGTCTGCTTCCAGAGAATCAAACCTGCACAGTGTCATTTCAGCCTGACATATAGGAGACATGTGAGTCCAGAGCAGGGGATCTAATCCAGATGTGAACCAGGGCTGCTCAGAAAAGACTTTCTAGGAAGGAATGACATTTCAGTTGAATCTAGGGGAATGAATACAAAATTGAGGCAGGGAGCAGAGCAAGGTGACCACATTCCTCTAGATGCAGGAAATGAATTACGAAAAAATAAGGAGGCATACTATTGGCATAGTAGATTCTTATTATTCGGATCTCAACTCAATCATGACCTCCTCCAGACGACTCCTCTGACCTTCTAACTTAGAGAAGCCACCTCATTCCTGCCTAAGTCATTCAACATCCATGCAAATGTTAATATCCATGCAAATGTTAAGAAGTCCATCTAGAATTGTAGACAGAGGGTAGACCAGTAAGCCAGGACTTAACTCTGACAGCCACAGGAAGACTTTGGGAGATTGGAAGTACATGTCCTGTACCATCTAAGTTGTATCTTAGAAATGTACCTGGCAGCTGCATGAAGATTTTAATGTGGGGTAAGAGTGGGGATAGGAAGGTCAGTGCAGAGGCTTTTGCAGTGATACAGATTTAAAAGACAGAACCCAAAGGAAGATGTGACAGACCTTGCAAAGCAATGGTTCTCAAATGTTAAAGTGCATTTGCATCACCTGGGAATCTTGTTAAAAAGCACATTCTGATTCAGAAGGAGGGCTGAGATGGGATTCAAGATTGTGTTTCCAATGGGCTTCCCAATGATAATCATGCTAATGGTCTACAGAGATATCAAGAATCTCTTTGGGAAGCCATTAATCAGTATGTGATGTGTAATGATCTAATATGGAGAGGGCTGCAGATGTTCAGAATTCTGTAAGGCATAGCCATGCTTTGTGATGCCAAATGACCAGAGTAGATATGCATAGGTCCTTGATGCATAGAGAGTTGGAGATGTATCAGTCAAAGAGATGGCTATCTCATCTCAGATGACCATAAACCTCTCTAAGTATGATATTAGGGTATGCGGTTCATTTAACTATGGCTTAATGTCACCTGCTATTGACCAGGAATTAGATCATTTAACTACAAATGGATTGAGTCAGCTTTTGGCTTCTACTAGAGCCTTTAGATTCATCAACATTCAGCTGTTGTTAGTTCATCCAAAATGTGGTTTTCACAGGAAAAAACCCACGGCTAGCCAAATTCTTCTCTTGGTTACTATTATGCAACACTGTTATTAAAGCCAATTATCCAATACACCTTCAATAGCAATTTTGGATGGGTGCATCTGAGCACTGAGTTATCCCACTAAAGTCAACTATAAAACACACTTTTATTATAGTCACACAAGAGTTCGTGCGCACCAGCCTCATGCAGCATTGCCAGTTTTTAGACTAGATAGTTTGTGTCTTTTTCTTTTTTCCTCCTTCACCTTCCCTCACCTCCCTCTGCCTCCTTAGCCATTAGATATTTGCCACCCAGCTGATACAAAATTCTTGGTACTTGACGCTGAACCTCAATTATTTTGAAATTGGGTTTTCTTCTTCTGTGTATTCAAATCTGGTTGGAGAAAACTTGGAAAGACTTCAAATTATTAATAAATTTTAATCTGGTATTATTTCCTCAGGTATATTTATATATTGCTGCCAAATAAAATGAATATTACCTTTTATATTGATCACCTATAAAATTGCAAGTTACTTTAAAAATACTTCATGTTATACTCATGATCATGTGTTCACATGCACACATATTGCTGTAAATAAATTTGGATTCACACACATCAAAATATTTTAGCTTTAAAAATAAGATTTTTAAACTAGAGACTTTGAGAGCAGGATTAACATATTTATATGCAATTATTGTTTGGACCTTATTTTTTAATTGTCTCTTCAGGAAAAAAGAAAAGTACTGTCTTTCTATTTTCAGTTCACATATGGTAACATACAATCTGTAAAGAATAAATACTTGCAAATACTGTGAAGTGCCACGGGGACTGACAATTTCACGCAGGGAGGAAGGACAGGAAATATTAATTATAAGGTTGTGAATTCAATTTGGAAGACTCTAAGGGTATTGTCTAAATTTAGAATGGATGTGCCATAGAGTGTTAGTAATCTGCCCCTCACTGGTAGTCATTTCCGCTTGTACCCTGAATTTGGTTTAATTAAGATTGAATTTTCTGAACTGAACAACATATAGTACTGTTTCAAGAGCAAAACTGGGAGGATCATTGGGTTTTAGGATGAAATTAGAAATTCTATGCAGGGCCAATAGCCATTTCTGAGGCAAAAAAATAATAGGACAAGTGGATTAATGTGTCTGAAACTGCATTGAAAAGTATAAAGTATTATAAACGTAGGGGATTATTACTATTATTATTTAAAAGAAGGCTGTGAGAGGGAGAGAGGCCCCTTGGTGGGAGAATCATAAATCTCCAGGCTGGGAAAATAAAATAAGTGCATACCTCTGGCAGAGGAAACAATACAAACATGGAAAAAAAACAGCAGCCAAGTAAAACCCGTTAACATATCCACTGCTGGAGAGTCTTCATGTTCACCAGTTAGATGTTATAGGCCACTGGAGCTCAGCCATGCTGTGGTTATCACTAGGCAATTTTTCATTCCTACAAAATATTTCCAGAAGACCCATGAACAAGGGCACAGAGTACTATAATAACATTATTGCACAGTCACCTGGGATTTGCATACTGTAATTAGTATGAAGTTAATAAAACTGCGGCTTCAAGGCCCCTCCCCTGCATGGGCACCTGTGAATGTGGAGAGTTGTGAGAGGTGTAGAGTGCTTTATGTGGCAAGTGGAAGGGAGATGGCACACAGGAACCATTTCTGTGTATGCATTTCTGGTAAACTGCCTGAAGAGTTTACAGAAGAAAAAGGTCCTGAATTGCCAGAGCTCCAGACATTTGCTGTGAATTCTTCCTTCAGTCTTCCTAAATATGTACACCATACCTATTTTTGTATTTGAAACAAAGATGAGACATCTGACTTGATTTCTTTCCTTTGATTCACATATTTCAGTATAACAGAAAGTTTAGTACAAGCTGACCTGTTTCAGGTTTTCGATGGAAACTCTAAAATGTCCACAAGTCTGATTTATCCATCAGCCACCGAATCTTTATTGAGCAAAAACAACAGTCAATAGACCACCTAGAATGGTCTAGATGTCTTGCTCACAGCATTGTATGATATCCATCACTGGAAGGCACATCACTCTGACATCACTGAGGAGCTTGCCTCATTTGCTGCACCCTTAGTCAAGGCTTGCTCATTTTCTTTTCACACATTAAACATTTACCCATTTGCCTATTTGCCAAGTCGTCTTGTCAGGGTTTTGTAGATATTATTTTTAGGTATTAATACCACTCCCGCACATTAAACATTTACCCATTTGCCTATTTGCCAAGTAATCTTGTCAGGGTTTTGTAGATATTATTTTATGACAACCATTAAAATAGGTATTAATACCACTCCCGTTTTAGAGAACCTAAGAGAAGCCACACCTCTGGTGTGTGGTTTGGTCTTGATTCAAGACAGGTGGCCTACCTCCAGAACCCAACATCTTAACCACTGGTTTCTCTGTTTCTGTGGATCGAAGCCCTTGTAACCTCTCAACAGTGACCTTTCTCCAGTGCATCTTGGTTCCAACTCATCCATTAAGCTAGCGTTCTTAACTAGGGGAGATTTTTTTACTCCAGTAGACAGTTGGCATGTTGGAGACATTTTTGATTTTCATGATTGGGAGGTGCTACTCCATCTAGTGGGTAGAGGCCAGGGATGATGCTAAACATCCTACAGTGCACAAGGCATCCCCTCTACAACACAAAATTCTCCAGCCCAAAACATCAATAGCACCACTGTTGAGAAACCCTGTGTTAAATCAATGGCAAATCATTCTCCTCAAATGCATCATTCTTCTTTAGTGACTCTTTATTCTTTTTCAGATCACATGGATAAGCTTTGGATTGAATTCTCTGCCTTCTGTGAGACGTCCTTTTCTATTTTTCCACTTTCACTGTTTTAATGCCACCATCTCAGCCCCAACATAGCCTATAGTGGTTACACTGAACTGAGAAACTGGAAACCTAGGCTTTGCTTCTGGCTCTACTGTGAATTGGTTCTGTAACCACTGACACATCATACAACTTGTCTAGGCCTCCATCTACTCATCTTTGAAATGATAGAATTGGGCTGTATGATCCCTTGGACCCCTTTCAGCAAGAAGACCAGTCTCTTTGCTTGGCTCCTGACTGATAACCAAGTTTGCTACTAGAGCAATGAGGAACAAAATTGCACCTAGGCCAGAGACTAGGCTGCAGGCAGGAGGGGAGGCAAGAGACTGAGAGCCGCAGGGGTGAGGAGAATGGGAACCAGAGCATGATGAACAATTTCACAGTGTAGGTCATGAACAAAGAAAGAATGAGTAAAATAGGAACCACGGGGGCTCATTCTCATCAGGTGTTAGACACCTACATCACCTAACCTGCGTCAAGACTGTAAGCAAACTCTGTGGGGTCTGTACTGCACCTGGAAATGCCCAAGGTGACAAGGTTGGTGGAGCCTGTTTTCAGGTGTACTGGGGTGTGACATAATAGTTTAGTGATCAAAACACTCACTGACACCACCAGTCAGACTCAGTGGGCCTGATGGGCTATAAACACGGGCCCCATCCACTGTCCTGTTCTGTGCTGTTTTATACTTTCCAAGGCACTTTAAGGAGCCCCCTTGACTGGGAAGCCTCTATGCTGGCTTCTGAACACTTCACTGCCACTACCCAAGCAATAAAGAAACTCTTCTTTTAAGTTCTCTGCCTTGGCACCTTTGCTTCTGTGAGAGGCTAGATCATAACACTCTAAATGATTGGGGTTCGATTGTTTATTCGTGTGTGTGTGTGTGTGTGAGAAACAACCTCAAATGTACAAAAAAACTGCAAGAACGGTGCAAGAATGTTTTTTTCTGAATCATTGAAGAGTAACTTGTCAACACGGTGCCCCATTACTCCTGAATGATTTGGTGCATAATTCCTAGGAACAGGGACCTTCTCTTATGTAACTCAATACAACCATCAAAACCAGGAAAGTAACAGAGACGCACTACTACCACCTAATTCTCAGATCCATTCAGGTCTCATCTGCTGTCACAATAGTGTCCTTTATGGCAAAATAAACCAGTCTGAAATCACAAGTTGCATTTACTTATCATGTCTCTTTAGTGTCCTTTAATCTGAAAGGTTTTTTCAGTCGTTCATAATCTGGACATTTTTTAATTACAGAAAAGTTATTTTGTAGAATATCCTTCGGTTGGGGGTTGTCATGATTATATTTCAATCATGCATTTTTGGCGCAAATGCCACTTAAATGATTCTGTGTTCTTTTCACTGCAGCCTATTAGGTGGCACAGGATTTCAATTTATCCCATCACTGGTGGTGTTACCCTTAATCAGTTGATTAAGGTGGTGTCTGCCAGCTTCTTCACCAAAAAGTTACCCTTTTTATCTTTATATTTAAGAAGTATTTTACAGGGAGGTACTTTGAGACTTGATAACTATTCCATTTCTCATCAAATTTTCAGAGTGTTCATTTGGTTATTGATATCTTTTATATTCAGCAGCTTATAATCCATTCTAATCATTATTTATTTTGTTATTTGAACTCCCAAGATTTGGTTAATAAGAGGCTCGTCAGGCTAGTTTCTGTATCCTTTTGACATGTGCCCGTCATTCATCAGGCACATCCTTACTTCCTGGCACAATGCAATGTTCCGGGATTACTTGTATTTTCTCTGCCCCATCTCTGGGACTTCTTCAGGGATCCTTCTGAGTGAAGAATGGCAGTAAGTTACCAAGATCTGACATTTAATATGTTTATTGCTATTGGGGTGTCTGTCACTGTCACTGCTCCAGACTGCATGGATAGAGCTAGGGAATATATGCGTGTCACACATTTACATATATATATTTATTTGTTTATCAAAAACTGATTTCACATCAATATATCCAATTCTAATCTAATACCATAGGGTTAATTCTAGTTTTCTCCCTTTTCATATTTGCAACTTCCTTCTCTGACAATGAAAAACTTGCTCTCATTATCTTTAAAATATTTACTTTTTTTGCTTAATATTACCGTATGTATATATTCAACATCCTGTTGCTGCTGGATTTATTCCCCCCTGTTGCACGTATGCCTCTTAATCTTTCCTATTCAGACTCTGACACCACATACTGGCTGTTCCTCGCACCTCTCCCCACATCCCTACACTCACACAGATGTCTCCATCATCTCAGGCTCCAACCACTCCACATCAGGCCACTGCCAAAGCTGCTCTCCCACATGGATCCTTTCCTCACTCTGCACTGGCTCCTCCTATACCAGCCACACTCATATGGACTATGTCCTCACCCCGCTCACGTTCTGACATCTTGCACGACACACCTCCCACATGTATATATATGCCTTCCTCATCTTGCTGAGGCTCTGATGTCTCTGGGCAGACATCTCCCTGCACAGACACACTCCTTACCCTGCTGTGGCTTCAGTAGCCTATACCCGACTACCACTGTCAGCGCCCTCCCTTCAGATGTGATGTTCACCCGACATGGGCTCTAATGCCCCACAACAGGTTGTCCTCCTACCCATGGATGCCTATCTTGCTCCACCCGCATAAGGACTTTTGGACTGAATTGTTCAGGAAGGGAAGGGAGGAAGCAGAGAAAAGGGAAAGAAGGAAAAGAGGGGAAAAACCACTGCTCTTTTTATTATTTTTTTAAAAAGGTTTTTGTATGTGTTCCTAGATCTGTCAGTGTTTGTGTAAAAAAACAAAAAACAAAACAAAACAAAAAAACAAAAAACAAAAAACCCCAGCAAACTCAGGTATTTTAAGCAAGAAGGAATTTACTTCGGGTAATTAATTGGCTGCTTCTGTGGTCACTAAAGGAAGAAGCATCAGGCTCTAGGCTGAGCCTTTGGAGTGACTTCTGGAAAAACGCAGGACCGAGCCTGCTGTTAAAGCCCCGCTGATGGGAGCCTGAAGCTGTGGCCCCTTCCACAGCAGCTCTGGATGACTGGAAACTGAGAAGGGACACTTAAAAACATTAGGGAGTCAAAGTAAAAGAGCTGCTGCTACCACCACTGTGTCTTGACATCCAGAAAGCTGGAGAATAAATTCCAGAAATTGCTGCAGAAAACTACAATCTTCCTAACCAGTGGCAACAACCAGAAGCCAATCCTGTGTTTCTAACTTTTTTTAAATTTGTTTTCTGAAAGTCACACAAGTGCATCTCTTCGGAGGAAGTGAATTCATCCCGTGCTTGAGCTTCAAAGGGTTCCGGCAGATGTTTATAGATGTGTTTTGTTTTGTGTTCTTTGTTCCTAGAGCTTGTTTTTCAGATTTCCAATCTATTCATGTAGAAGGAGGGCGAAATGGAGATTGAGTGTGCAGTCTCAGGAACTCCCCTCTCCCTTTCTTTCTCTTTCCATTATTATATCCAGTTATTTATCATGTCAGGGATTCTATGTTGTGCAGTAAGCATAATAAAATATTAACCCTTAACACACAGAATTTTCAAATTTTTTTGTGGATATTCCAGATATATGTATTATAATTTCTTAAGTCATTATTATATTTTCTTTTAAAATAAAATAAAATAAAATATTACCTATAATAAACTCCAAACACTGACATGGACAGTGGGGTAGCATGTGCCCATTTCCCTTTCTGTTCTCATACCTGGAATTCTTCCAGCCACCCTGCCTCCTAATACATCTCCCAGCCGTCAGATCCTAGGGTTTCCCCGACTCCTCTCCCGCATCAGCTTTCTTTTTCTTTTTTTTCATTTTCCCCTCTACTCTCTTAGACTCTTCTTCCATTAGTTTCCTTTTGCATTCTCAAGTTACTCACCACCCCTCACTTGCAGATAAAAACAAGATTTTATTTTATTGCTTCTTCTCCGCCTTTTATGACTCACTATTAACATGAAAACAGGTCCATTTACCTTTACCAGGTAGTGATTGACTTTGCCTAAGGCAATTGTCAAGTGAGTTGTTACCTGTAACAACATTTAGTCACAGGATAGCTGGGGTGGAGGATGCTGCCAGTGCTGCATGCCAAGAGCCTCAGATTCCTCAACCATTTTTTTGCACAACTACCTTCAAGTGTGTTTTTATTTCTAGTAGCTAGCGCCTGCATCTCTTTGTCAGAGGGCTGCCCTCAGGCTACTGGAATCTGCTTTGCCTGTAGGCATGGAAGGTGGAGAGGTAGCTCTGCCTATGAAAGTCCATAGCCTTGCCTATGAAAGTCCAGGTGCTCTCCTTGAGTTTCTTAAACAATGACTGGGCATGGAGCGGAATGCAATGTCTTGATTGGGCGACTCTGAGGTATGACTCCAGAGCAGTAGTTACCTTCCATTCTACTAACACCTTCCATTCTACTAACACCTTCCATTCTACTAACGCCTCACACTTGCTTTGCCTCTTTCCTGTCCCAGGTCCACTTTCCTGCTGCCTTGCTGTCTTTTCTTGGAAACACTTCCTAATCACTTTACATGAATTCTCGGCGGCTGATTCTGGGAAAAGTAACCTAAGACACATGGAGAGACGGGATCTTTTAGTTCTTTTCCAAAGAGGGCATTTGGTAAGCTTAAATACTTCTGCTAATGCCTGTTTTATCAGTATAGGCTTCTTTAACAATTACTATATCTATTTGGAGGAACTTTTTATCATTCGTTGAAACTATAACCAACACTTGCAGAACAAGAGAAGCTAACAAAATGCTTAGTTTGTACACAATTTTCCAAAAAAAAAGTCTTGTTTTTTTAACTAGCTGTTAAAGATGAAAAAACTTTCAAGTCTCTAGAAAAAAGTAATAATACAAAGCCAAAAGGAATGCCATTTCTTAATTATCCAATTAGAAAAGATTTTGAAAATTATCTTGTTTGATCCTGGCAAAGGTGAGGTGCGGTACATTCATACACTGCTTGTGGGAGTGTAAATTGTTATTACTCTCTAGAAAAACAATTTGTCAAAATATTTCAAAAGTCTTAGAAATGTTCCAGACCTTTGGCTCAGTTTATACACCTTCAGGAATCTGTCTTAAGGAAAATAATTAGAAATTTTGGATAATGATTTATGTACAAATATGCTTATCATCCTACATTGGAAATAAGTTAAAGTTCAAGGGAGTGCAGTGATTAAATATATAAAAGAATAGTTATTTAATGGAAGAATTTTATGTAGCCATTAAAAGATATAAGCAATATTTTAAAATATAATTTCAAAACTAGGTTAATAATTTGTATATACCATCTAGAAATAGTATTTCAACTAAGCAAAAATATTATCCTTAGGAAAAAAGATCAAAGGAAATATAGCAAAATCTAAAATGAAAATAGCATGTTATTTATGCCTGCTTTGGGGGAAGTACAGATTCTGGATGAACTAACTTTCTTTCTTTCTTTCTTTCTTTCTTTCTTTCTTTCTTTCTTTCTTTCTCTCTCTCTCTCTTTCTCTCTCTCTCTCTTTCTTTCTTTCTTTCTTTCCTGCCTGCCTGCCGTCTGTCCTTCCTTCTTTCTTTCCTTTTTTGGCAGGGGTAGTAGTTA